>NC_046160.1:88860466-89460466 GCF_011064425.1 Rattus rattus
ATGATGCCAGAAGGTGCGATGCAGGGAAGACAGGGCATGACTGTTCTTACTCAGCACTGGACCTTCCTGCCTGCAATACATTCCTTCCAGGAAAGATGTATCACTGATATGCTTAGTGCTACAAATTATGATAAACTCCCATTCTAATTGAATTTGAGACCTGTTCCATCTAATGCTCCATTTAATGTCTGGTTTCATAATCATGGTAGATCATAGGCCCTAGGGTAGAACTACCATTATGAAATGCTGTTATGTTGCCTTCTAAATATTTTTGTTTATCCTCATAGACATGGGTTGTTCTCAGCCTCGGATGGAGAAGATTCCTTTCTTGGTGGGCAGCAGTCAAAGGAGAGGTGAATAGCCAATGAATTTCTAAAGACCAGAGAACAGTTACTCAGCCCTACATGTGATGTCTGTATTAACTGCCCACTGCTAAGGCTCAGAGAACATCGTGGAAGAGGAAACAGAAAGAACGTAAGAGTCTCAAGAAGGAAGCGGGCTGTGGCATGCAGTCTTCTCTTTGTGACTTGTGCACTGCATTCATGAACTTATAGCAGCTGTGGCTACCCACACAAGAGCAAGCCAACCAAGTTTTCAGAATAGATGAGGGAGGTATTTCCAAGCCTGACTTTATAGTGATAAGCTATTGGCAGTGAGTAGTTACTATGGGAAGAAGAATTACTCTTTATTGATAATCTATAGGTTTCTGATTGTTACTGTTAATAGCCTACAGCCATACATATGTTGACAGCACTAAGGAATTAGTACATGAGTTATTTTAAAAAAGAAGAAAGACACAAGGTTGGGGAAGGTGATTTGATAGGGATCTTATTTTGCTTTTTGTTGCTGTGATAGAAACTATAACCAAAAGTGACTTGGGAGGTTTTACTTCAGCTTACAATTTATAGTCCTTATAGTCCATTATGGAGAAAACTCAGGGCAGGAACTCAAGGAAGGAACTTAAGAGACGGGAACTGAAGTGGAGACCAGAGAGGAGCACTGCTTCCTGGCTTTGCTCCACATGGCTTTCTCAGCCATATGTAGATGTAGATGCAGAGGTAGAGGTAGAGATGTATATGCATATATATATGTACATACATACATATATATATAATTATCATAGTGAGATACAGGAGTAGGTGGAGGAGGAAATGGGGGTGTTTCTGAGCATATCTCATTACATACATTGAGGAATTTTAAAAAATAAGGGAAAATTCATATGAAAATAAAAGTCCGAATAAGTTCAAGTGAAATTAGAGTAAAATATTTCTATTATTAGAGCTATATAATCAGCTGAAAGTTCTAAATCCAAGAGACACTGCTTTCAAACAAGTAAAAATTTAGATCTCAAAGGATTCTGCTGTGGTTTGAATATACTTGGGCCTGGGAGTGGCACTATTTGGAGGTGTGGCCTATTTGGAGGAAGTGTGTCACTGTGGGTATGGACTTTAAGACCCTTGTCCTAGCTGACAAGAAGCCAGTTTGTTCCTGCTTGCTTTAAGAACAAGATGTTAAACTCTGGACACTGCCATGCTCCCACCTTGATTATAATGTACTGAACCTGTAAACCAGCCCCAACTAAATATTGTCCTTATAAGAGTTGCCTTGGTCATGGTGTCTCTTCACAGCAGTAACTAAAAACACTAAAGTAACTAACTAAAACAAGTTCTGATCAGGCAGTACTGAGAAAGAGAGGTGAACCAAGGGCACATGCTGAGGAAAAGCTAAGTAAAAATCTCCTTATGTTACAGAGCATTGTTCACACTCTAGTGACAGTAAATTACCCAACTGTTCCTGTAGTAACAATGGATTTGTCTTTTGTCACATAGTACACATAGAAAGTAAGATGTCACGTAAACAGAAGATACTCTTTTTGAACAAGAGAAGAAAATTATGAAAAATATGACCAAAAACTTAACCACAAAGATACCTCTAACTTATATTTTAACATGTATTATATTAAAGAAGTATAATATGGTAAATTAAGAACTATATAAAAACTAAAATTAAAACTAAGTTGTTTATCAAGATGCTAAAGAAGGCTGTCCGGGTATGCAGGAGGCTATCTGAGGTCTTTCACGGTTGTAGCCCTTCATGTAATTACAGTCTGTGACACATCAAGCTATACAGAATGTGACAAATCTGTGTGTATTCTTTTGTATACAGATTCACATATACATGGGTTTATATACAAAGAAGCCAGATGTGTTTTTGAGTATAGATCCATGATCCATGTGTGTATGCAGCTGCATGTATACATGTATGCTCACACATGTGGAAGGCAGAGGAAAACCACAGCATAATGCCTCAAGCATTGACAACTGCATTCCTACCCCCATTTCTTTCAGATTCTCTTACTGGCTTGGTATTTGCCAGGTAGGCTAATCTGCCTCATTACTGAGCATCAGGGATCCACCTATGCCTACCTCCCCAGTGTTAAAATTATAGGCATATACCACTGTGCCAATTGTTTTTATAAAATCTGGGTTCTAGGGATTTAATTCAGATCTTTGTTCTTGATTTGCAACCACCTTTTCTCCCAATCCATAGTCTTAACCTTTGCCTTATGAGTAAACAAGAATATATATACCATGTATCACGTCAAGTCAAGGTTAAAGTTAAACTCTGGTTCCAGAAGTTTCCTTGCTCCCCCCACACACTCTACATCTTCTCAGGTCCCAGAATTCTTGTGAAGATTTAATGCCTCAGTCGCACGGTCTCTTTCCATTTGCTCCATTTCTCGCCCATCATGTTTCTGCCCTCTGAAGTTGCAATCCTATCCAGCTTGAGCAGGAGATCTTATCCATCCACTCTTATCTCAACCAGACAATGTGTACATCTTTGACATCAAGTAATCCGGCATATGGGCAAATGACAGTATGTAAATTCCATTTAATTCAATATCCTTCCATCGCAATTCATCTTTTTCCTACATTGATCGATGACATTCACTTCTATCACAAGCAGCAACCTGACTTCTAGGTTAAGCTGGAAAATCAGTGAAATTTGGAGTTTTGATTCATCATCAGAAGAGGCTTACCCTTTGTGCTTTGCCTCTTGGAGGAGCTATTAGCTGCAATATAATTAATGCAGATTGCATAACAGTGATGATAGGTTCATCATGGGAGTATCATGGCTTAGCAACATTTCTCTCGCTGTATCTTCATCTTCCCTCTTGTTTAGGATTCACCAGGGAACCATATCATCCTTTTAAATACCAGCTTCATCAAGCCTGGGCACTTGACTTATTTCCCTGCTCTCCCAAGGCTCCCTTGGCATTGAGCAATTCCCCCTTTCTGCCTCTCCCCTTGCACGCTTCCTTTTGTTCCACACATCCACTGTGCTTTCTATTCTCTATTGGCTTCTTCAATTCCTTCTGCTTCTATTTAGTGCTATACGACGTGAGTGTGCAGAGAAGTCCTGGGACAGCTTAAGTTTTATTTCTGTTGAATCAAACTGAATAACTCTAAAATAAACAAATAATCCCACGTTTGTCCTTTGGTAGTATTTTTGCAAGATCTATGTAAGAAAATAAAAACAAAACAAAAGAAAATAGAACTCCTGCTTTTCATTGGTACAAGGACACCGACTCTCGATTTTTAATCTTTGAAATTAGTTTTTAAATTTTCTCTTTATTCTGGGTGTATTACACATCCTGCATGCCAATCCCACTCATCCCCCCTCATATCTCACTCCTGCCCTTGCAATCTCCCTCCAAAATAAAATTGGATACATTAAAAATCTATAGAGAGAAATAATAAGAACAGCTAGCTGTGGTGTGTCACAGTGTGTCCCACAGTAGGCCCCTTTGCCCACATAGCTTTACTTGCAACTGTACACTACAATGAATCCTTGTTCTGGCTTGAGGCCTATGGCTTCTGCTACACTATGCTGAATTCTCACCAGAACACCTCTCAGATCTCCTATGATTGCCCTGAGTCATGGAGATCCTGAAGCTTGGGATCTGCAGGTCCACCCTTCATGCACCACAGCAGTTCATAGATGGGATGGAATATTGGGTGGGGTGGGCCAACTCCAAACTCTGAATCTGACCTGGGAAGAAGATAAATTTTTTAACCCACCAGCTCTCCTGTGTCCACACTACCAGAACCAGCTCTCTCATTTTATCCAGGCAAGGAACAGGGTCAGCTCTCTCTTTCTCATAATCTCTTTGGACAGCTCCCCTGACTACCACAGGTGGCAATGGGCAGGGGTAGGGTGGGGTGGGGAAAGATCTTTCACAGGACAGACAAGGGGTGGGCCCAGCTTTCCTGTGTTCACCCCCACCCCTACTGCCACCAGGGCCTCCTCTATTGTGTGTTGCAGCCAATGTGGTAAACTCTGACTCTTAAAGACTACTCTTAGCACTAAAAATGTCTAGTTCATCATTTAGAGATAAGATGTAAACTGAAATATATGATTTTTTGATAGACTATATTTCATACTTAAGAAAAAGAAGAGTATAAAGTCGAATCTAGGTAGATATTTGATTGGTTACAATACCACATTTGAAACGATCATCACTCTAAGCTAAAAAACTGATGGTAACTTCTGGTCTCCACATATGTATGTACATACCTGCACATGCTCATGTATTTAGATGGCATATACACAGAAAGAGATATAACCTCACAAACGTTAGATACTTCGATGGGCAGATATGAATTTACAGTGTTTGGGGAGGAAGGATGCTGAGCTTGAGCCTGGGCATCTGTGCCTGCTACACAAGTGTTCTTGCACTAAGCTAGATTATTGTTTGCTTTTAAATGTAAAAGACTGCAGGGTGGGGAGGAGGGAAGGGGGATGGTTGAGGAGGGAGGACACCCTTATAGAAGAAGGGGAGGGGCTGGGAATAGGGGGCTTATGGACAGGAAAGCGAGAAAGGGAATAACATTTGAAATGTGAATAAAAATATCCAATTAAAAAAAAGAGACTGGTTGTAGGTTGGAGAGGATAAAGTGCAAATCCTGCAAGTGTGAGGACAGGTGTTTGGATCCTCACGCCCACATAAAAGTCATAAGGGTGTGAGGACCAATTGCAATCTCTAGGGAAGCAGAAACAAGAGGACACTGGGGCACTCCGGTTAGCTAGACTACCTGGAATTGGCAAGGTCTGAGGTCAGCAAGAGACCTGACTCAGTAAATAGAGTAGAGTAACTGAGGAAGATTAAGACATTAATTTTGACCTCCAAGCATATATGCCCACATATGCATCCCCCACATACATCTGTGTACTCACACATGTACAAGCATGTATTCCTGAATGTATAACCCATACATGCAGAAAACAATAGCTATTGCTGCACACAAACAGCATAGTATACATATGCTTACATTTACACTTACACATACACACACATACACACATTTATATATATATATAACACATATATATATATGTAACACACCCACAAATTAGTGCTTCTGAGAATGCCTTTTACACTGAAAACACAATAGTCACAGGTGTCCAGCAGTTTCACCTTCTGACAATGCTCGCCTTGGAGGCTTCTACTCTGGTTGACTCCCAAAGCACTTGGGTTTGTATTCTTTCAATTAAGATAGAACCACCAATCAAAACAAGCTTTCTTGTGCTTATACTCAAGAGCTGAGTCCCTCTGTGTCATCATGTCCTTGTACAGCTGAAAGTCCCCTAGCTGGATAATGAGAATGGTCATCAATTAGCATCCAAACCTGGTTGTTCAGAGTCTAACTATGGGTCCTGTCAGGGCTCTATTACGAAAGGAGGCTGTCTGTGCTTAGCTGGCACCTGGGTCCTCCTTTGCATATCACCTTCCTCAAGAAGCTTATAGCAATTCTCTGCAACACCATCTTCCTCACATGACAAATTTACAAGCATCATGTGCTACTCCCTCCTCCCTCCTAATTCTGTGGAGAAGGTGAAAAGTAATCTCTCTCTCTCTCTCTCTCTCTCTCTCTCTCTCTCTCAGAGCTTATACTTTGTTCATGTAAAAAACAAGGGTATTATTCTAAATTATGTGACAAATTTTCTTGGTTTATCTTTCCCTCCCTCTTTCCCTGCCTTCTTCCTTCCCTCCATTGTTTCCTCCCTCCAGGACCTCAGGCAAACTAGGCAAGCTCTCTACCAACAGAGTGGTATCTCCAGCCCCTCATAGAAATTAGATCACTGATTGAAAACAAGACAAGATAAGGGCTGGAAGAATGATGTTCTATTTTCTGTACAATTGTCAGGAAAGGCCTGAAAGGCCTGAAGGCTGATATCGGAACACAGCCCTAAGAACATGTATAGCACAACTGTCTGCAGGAGTGGTTCTGAGGTCAAGAGCTTGACAGTGCCCTGAGGATAGCTCAACATATTCACAGGACATCTAGTACTCTAAATAAGGTGACCAAATACGGAGTGAAATGAGTACTAAAGAATAAAGCCAAAGGCAAATGTTACCTGGAGATAAACAGAAGGTTATGAGCAATGATCTCAAGTCTCCTTTGAGACTCTACAGAAAATTTGCACCCAGAAAGGTCAAGTTGAAACATCGCTCAGTTCAGTGTATACATTTGGCATTAGGCAGTAGTTTGGGCACTGGTTTCCTCCAGTGATCTTTTCATAATCAGAGTTCTGGGCCTCCAGCCTTCTCTGATCTTGTTTATGTTCCATTCAGCAGACCAATCTGGGTTTCTGGCTATTTTCAAATGGTTTGTTTCTGTAATGGTCGGCGTTACATAGCTGTAACATGTGGTTGAGGCAAATTAACCTGAAAGGAGGGAAGGGTTGCTATAGCTCTGGGATTCAGAACTTTCAGTCCAGGTTGGCTTGGTCCATGGAGCCTGTGGCAGCACAGCATATCGCTGTAACATGAGAAGGAGTCCTGCTCACATCATGGCAGACAGCAAGCAGGAAAACTAAAACAGACAGGATGAGCCAGATCTCAATGCTTCCTTCAAGAGCATGGTCCCCTGAAGCCTAGTTTTCTTCCATGAGGTACCATTCCTAAGGTATCCCTAGAGCCCCAGGGCTTGATACCCAGCCTTCAACATACGGCTTTTACAAAGCATTCAAGGGCCAAACTGTAGGCCACTGCAGTCATTTTTGAATGGATATACAATCGCACTCTCACTCCTGGACTTTTATACTCTTAATTCCTAGTTTCAAAGTTGTTTTGTTTCTGGTTGAAAATAACCCTCCACGACTCCAGTCTTCAGCTGTCAGCCTCATTGCCTTCTCTTTGTGAAGCAGATTCAGCCTGCACAAGGCGGCAGTCTGAGGGAGCAACTCCCAGCACACATAGAATAACAGAGACCATCATTGTACTCCATGAAAACATCAGTCCATGCACTTTGCACGACAATTTCCATCATGAGGCTGATGAGACAAATATTGACACTCATATGTAATATGAGTCTCACATGTAGACAACAAGAGGCTAGAAACAGAATTTGAGGTGAACTAGTCCACCAGAATCAGAAGAGCTGTCAGTGATTTTTTTCATCTATTTCAACTGCAGTTGGGAAACCTGCAAGCAGACGGCCTTGAGTTTTATGCTCAGTGGGAATAGGATTTGCTGAGTTAGTGTGTTGAAGGGCATTCCATTTTCAAAAGGACAGGAATAGAGCCTGGGATGTTCCAGACAGTTCTTTCTCATTTTGGGGTGCACACTGCCAGCACATCCGCAGTTATTGTTGAGAGCTTTAAGAAAAGGAACAAGAACTGGGGCAGCCCAAGGACACAAAGACAACTGTCCTGCATGCCTTACCTGCCCATTCTGACACTTAGCCTATAGTGACACCTCTCCGTGTGATATTTGCCATTGTCCTGATTCTGTAGTTCAATCTCTGGTTCTACAAGATACTATGGTGTAACTGATTTAATGAAAATAGTTAATTGAGGAAAGAAATATGTCTGTAAGCTTCCAGTGTTGTAGGTGGACCTGCTACCGACTAAGGGTCTGGAACCTTTTAGCCAGTGCTTATCACATCGACAGCAAAAGAATGTTTGTCTCTCCACACTCCTGACTGCTAAGATTTAGCTTTAACAGTATGTTTACAAATGGTTTTGGGTCATCCCATTACCCTTATGCTGTACAGAAGCATTTCTCTACCATTCTCACGTCTCCGTCAATGTAGAAATAAGGATATTAGTCACACTGCCATGTGTGATGCAACCACTCCGAACTTAGCAGCTCAGCATGCCTATCAGCCATGTCAAGCACGAATGTGAGGAATCTTTTTGTGTAGACATCTCTTTGTTGGCAAAATTAGCCCAACTATAACCCCATGTGTAGCACATGCTTGTAACTGTCACATTAATGAGACTGAGACTGGCAGATCATGAGTTCAAGGATAGCCTGTTACATAAAAAGGATGTTTAAAAACATTCGATTTTTCCTAAAATGTAATTACAAATATGTCTACATATAATGATGATGATGATGATGATGATACTTCTTTTGCTAGTGTTGCTTATATTTCTGAAACATTAAAGACCAAAAGAACACGGTCTGTGCTGCCACTGGAGACCATGTTGATATGAGATCCATGCTGCTGCCAGCTGCTATGGATAAGGAAGCTTCTTTCTGCAGCGATAACAATGACTGCAGACTCATAACTGAGAATGAGAGGCATTGAAGGGCTCCACAGTCCGGACAGGGCTAATGAAGAGGGTCCTTACCCACCGATAACAATGCATGAGTATAGCTCTCCCCAGCTGATGTTTTCCTGTGGGCTGAGGAAGTTATCAAGGTTCTGACCACTTGGAGCTTGACTATGCTCCTCCTACACCAGCAACGAAAAACTGACTTGGTGTTTTCTGGGATTGTTTTGCAGGGCTTGCAGGGTTGGCCTGGTAGTGTAGAGCAAGAGTGGTGAAGTGGGCACAGGAGGAATGAAAAGTGAATGATGGAGTGCGTTGTACAAAATTCCCAAATAATAAAAATATTATGGTGGAGGGACAGGATAAAGACCAAAAGAGAAAAGATCATAACATTATACTTAAAGTTTACTGTTCACACCCTGAGATAAAACAACTTTCTCAAATTAAGCTAGTATGAACAGCGATAGATTTCAAACTTTACTTCATTTCTGAGCTTTGAAAATGTATTACTTTCCTATCTACTGCATTTTCTCACAGAATCTAACTGAAACCTTTTACCATATAAATTGCACTTCCAAAACACTTACATTGTATCTTCCTAAAACAACAACATGGGTTCCGTTTTCATCTCAACTAGCACCTACTTATCATTTCTTATGTGCTACCTTCTGTATTCTAGGGAAATGAAAGAAGAGAAAAACATGGTCCCTTTTCTAAGCTGTTCTAGAGAGGGAAACTGGCCAGGAAAACACAACCTATAATATGGAGATACTTATAATGTCAGACTGTTGGTGAGAGAGCTAGAAGAGAAACCAGGAAGTAATGCTTGACTTCCTTCAGATGGGGGATACGGCTTATTGCATCGTAACTCCACAGAGCTGTGGGTTTAACTCTGAATTTATTCTCGTCACCCAAGAGGATGCTCCATGCAAAGTGGATATGGCTAGAGGAAAACTGCTGATCACACCTCTTGCTCTGTACAGGTCAATTTATGCAGAGGTATTGATGTGCCAGCGTCTAGAATAATTTCTTTGTAATGACTTTATAGATTCAAAAGATGAAGTGATTGTCCTGGTCCTGACGTCTTTATCTATTTCAGAGATGTAACATTATAAAAACATCAATTACATGCCTGACCAAAACTGTATTCACACGTTCTAGGCAGCCTCCTCTGCCCTTAATTCATGCCCTGGCCTTACTGCAGGTGGCATGGATGAGTACAGAGGTAGCAATACTGAAGTCACCTAAATTAGTTTGCCACTCTCCACGATTAACGATTCCCTTGAACCCCTGGGAGGAATGTTAATTTTAATGAGCTGGTAAAATCTTAGGCCAGGTAACTCTGTTCTAATTTCTTCCTATCAAACACCTTCAAGCATTTAAACCACAGATAAATATACTGCCCCATTTTCCTTCCAAAGTCATTTTTGCCTGGCTATAAAAGATTGGTAAGAAAGCAGTACCACATACAGGTAGGATACGAGTCATATTTTCTTTATAATACTTAAAAGGATTAAATTATACTTTATTCATTTTAATCACATCATTTTAAAGAATTTGTGCAATTTTGAAACGGATCATCAGTTGCAATGGATTGAAAACCATGTGGGCGATGCTAACAACATGGGTGATGCTAACAACATGGGTGATGCTAACAACATGGGCAATGCTAACAACATGGGCGATGCTAACGACATGCATGTGTCATCCTTCATCTCTTCCAGCATGACCCCATGGGGTAATACCTTCTATAACCACAGCTTTCACTCACGCTCAGACTTTCAGAGAGTTCATACCCTTATGTTTGTCTTGATCAGAAATCTTTACCGTCATGTGACCATTATCTGTTGTCTTCGTCCCTACATCTACGCTTTCAGGCTGCAAATTTGAAAACTTCCAAGGCATCCGTTTTATCAACAGGTAAGACTTCATGTCATAAGATAAACCTATGAATACTTCCTCTTTTTGTATCCCACTCTTCATCCATTCTATGAGAAACCCGGTTCTGGCAGACAGCGCAGCTCTCTAGAGCCCTGGGATGAGTCCCAGCTGGAGTCTTCTTTTCAAAGTTTCAGACCACTTTATTCTCATGTGTTCAATTGCCAAGAAGATCCCAGTGCTCAGCAGATGGTCTGAAGCTAGGAGTACAAGTTGTGTTTGAAAGCAAAAGTTTTTAAACTCTCGGTAGTAAATTAGATCAACCAGGCAACATTTCATGAAAGCAACGTTGGCCTGGCAATCATTGATACTTATGTAGGATTGCCAATGAGATGGCAAAGGTCATTCAATCATCCAAAGCCAGACTCAGGGTGAAAGGATTGCAGATGACCTTTGAGGGGGAGAAATGTGAACAAACAGACAAAGCCAATGGTTAGGCCAATTATTACTGCTCTCAGCCTCCGTCAGAGGAGCTTCTGTACTCTGGGAAGAGTCAGTGCAGGTTCTCACTACCAGTTAAAGCACTGACAACACGTGACTGCTGAGTACTCAGCCCAAGCAGAACATCTCCATCACCCTCTACCCCACCAAAGCTCAAGGATCTTTGTGAGAACGAGGCCGGGAAGACAATGAGAGTAAAGACATGAAGGCATGCTATGAAATCTCTTCTGGACATCCCATGGCTGTACTCACGAGTTTTCAGCAGCTGTGGTTACCAACATAGCACATATGGAACCTGTCAATGATGGTGGAGGGGCTAGTGAGGCCCCAGCAACCCATAAGGAGATAAGACTGTTAATGTCTGCTGGGGAGGGGAGTCATATTCCGCACTAGTCAGTCGCCCTCAGTGCTGAGTCAAGCAACCCTAACCCAGTGCTGTGAGAAACAAACCATAGAAGAACTGAAAGCGGAGGGGGAGGGAGCCTGTTGAGAGGGAAGGGGTTGAGTGAGATGGGAGCGCGGTGAGACAGGATAATGGAAAGAATGAGATCGATGTGCATTACATACATGTAAGGATCAAACTGTGAAAGGCTAAATAAAATATAAAAGAATAGAAGAAACCAAAGACAGCGATGGGGAAGGGAGAAAGAACAACTTTGGACAAGGAGAGATACAACTTTGGTTCCTCTTGAGGTTGACAGTGCAGCTTTCCCATGCTGGGTAATGAAGAGGCTGCTTCCACTACCCATCCTCAGAGAGTGCTCGGAGGCTTCATCCAAGGCTGGTTCATCTTCTTCTCTTGCTCTGAAGCACATCGAACATCCAGGATGAAGCAGAGCATCTGGCACCTGTTCCTTGAGGGCTCCAGTAGCCACCCGCTGGCCTTTGTCACTTCCCCCACCTGGAGGCTTAGCCTTTCTGGTGTCCCTCCCACTCACGGTCAGCCTGGCAGTTTTCACTTGGGGGGATGGGATGAGAGGCCTGTGCGGTCCGGGTATGTGTTCACCAGAGGAAGGCTTGCAGCATCCGTGAGATGTTTCCAGGCCAGCAGGGGATATGGAAACAATGCCATCCACGCTGTTCCAGAACCAGGCAGAAATACAACCATTTGAAGTACTGCAGTTAGACATCTTCGTCTTTAAGAACATAAGGAGTGTTGCTAACTGTAACACTTTCTACGTGACTTTCTGTAAGGGGTTAAGGAAATGAACATCACTGTTGTTAGCATACCGCAGTTAGTCACTTGAAACAAACTTCTGAGTTCCCTGTGTACTGACTGACGTAAATATCGTATTCTAACACCCTGGCCATTACTACACTGACAGAGAAAACCAAACCACAGTTCCTCACCAGCACTATGTCTGTCAGACAAAAACCACGCATGCCTCTTCCACCACAATGACCCAAGCTTTAATAAGATAAAACCACAATGAATAGATGCATTGCTTTGCAAGAAAGCAGATCTTCCTAAAGCAATACGCAATGTATTTGTCAGACTCTAATGCATGCTTCACGTTGTGACAACAATGAAAAGCCCCAGAACAGTCACTTGTGATATTACTAAGAAGAAATAAGAAGAAATATTAAAACTGCTTAAATGAACAGCTAATTAATTAATTGTGTGAAGGGTTAAATATGTGGAACTTGGGAGGGTTGGGGTCGTTAGTTTGCTCTTGGGTGATACACTGGGAACTAGGGACGCCACTTTCAGTAGCAGATAAATATTTGTATGAAGATATTACAAGCCAAACTTCTTGATTGCTCTTTTGACTGGTTTAGTCAGGTGAAGCATTTCCAGTCACTGGTGAACTGTCTGACTTGCAGAAGGATAAACATCTTGAAAAATAACTCACCGGTCTGCGCTTCCCACAGTATTCCAAGTTCATTTTGAGGTGAACACTGGAGCTCTCCTTTGTCTGCACGTCATGTTTGGCAACCGTTACCTTATAACTTAATCAATTTGTTTATCATGGTAAAATTCATATCCCTGAATTTACAATCATAATCGCTTTCCTTATATGACCCAGCGTGGGGGCCCACAATGGTAATGAGCACACCATAGCCTACACTCTGCATCTTACAATATTGAAACTTCAAATTCATGAAACACGGACTCCATTTTCTTCCGAGACCAAGGTCTCCGCAGTCACTGTTTTAGGTTGTGTGTTTAAAGATTCCAAGTTTCTCATAGAAGCTGGAGGACCCAGCATTCAGGATTTTGCTGCTGGTTTATTTCACTTAGCATGTGTCTTCAAGTTCCATTCATATTGCAGCAGAAATCCGAATTCACATCCATTTTGCACTGAATATTCTCCTGTGAGTAGATGATAAATTTTCCTGTTCATCCATCATACTAATTTGGGATGTTCCCATGTTCTACCTACTGTGAATCATAGTTGTGTGTGTGTGTGTGTGTGTGTGTTTATTGCCATGGGAACAAGCTTTCAAGAGCCCCTATTTAGGAGCATACTTGGAATTGCGGCATCTTATGGAAATCCAATTTTAAATGTTTTATGCAGTTGCCATACTGCTTTTTATTATGCCAGTTCCACTTTACATTCACTTCAACACAAGGATTCTAATTCCTCAACGTTCTCATAGTTAATGTTATTCTTTTGCTTTCTTTTATAACGGCTACCTTACTGGGTTAGAGACGGAATCTGATCATGGTTTAAATTAGTATTTGTATAAGTATTAACATCATCGAATGTTTTTGTATGTGTTTCCTGGTCATTGTATATCTTCTTCGGAGAAATGTCTATTTAAGCCCCGTGCTCAGTTTTGAATTAGATTATCTTTGTTGTTACGTTTAGGTAATTCTCAACATGTTCCTGTCCTGAGTGCCTGGTTAGATGTGTGATTTATGAATGTTTTATCTCATTTTATGTATCTCCCTTTCCTCTACTGCATTATTTTTATATATTGAGGTTTTAAATTTTCATGAGTTCCAATGCATTTTTCTTTTGTGGTCTGTGCTTTCAGAATCATATTAAAGAACGTGTGGCCAAACCTAGGGTGTCCTCTGCTTTCTTCTAAAGACTTTAAAGTTTCGGATCTTGCATTTAGCTGTGTGATTCAGCTCGAGTTAGTCTTTACACAGTGTGTTAAGTTAGACTTGGGGGCGTTTTCTGTTTGAATGTGCATTTCTGTTTTCTCAGCACTGCAAAATGGTTGCTTTCTCCTTCATGATTTGACATCTTATGCAAAGACTGGGTTCAGTGTGTAATGTACTTGCTGTGCACGTATAACTACCTGATTACAGATCCCCATCAATTACTTGAAAAAAGAGATGTGTAGCCTGTGCCTGTAACCCCAGGATCATGGAGGTGGCTACAGGGGAATTCCTGGGTTTGCTAGACAACCAGCTAGCTGGCTGAATTTGTGAGCTCCGGATTCAGTGAGACACCGTGTCTCTAAAAGTAAAGAAGTGGCTGAGGAAGACCTCCATCATTGACCTCTGGCTTCCCAATGCACACACACTTGCACACTCACGCACGCACGCACGCGCGCACACACACACACACACACTCACACACACATACACACTCACACACACACACACACACATACACACTCACACACACACACACACACACACACACACAGAGTCCTGCATGAGGAGGGTTATTTCTGACCTCTCTAGGTTACTGGTCTGTATGACGATGTTTTGGACTCCTCACACTGTTTTGATTATTGTGGGTATGTAGGTTCTGATGTATAACGATGTGAGCCCTGAAGCTCCATCGTAATTTACAAGTTTATTTTTCCTTTTTCCTTGTCTACCCTGACACTCACAAAATCCTTTATAAGTTAAAATGCCTTTTCCCTCTTTTTCCTGCAAAGCTCATGCTAAAGATTTTGATGGGGGTTGCATGAATCTGTAGATTGGTTTGAATAATATTGACATTTTAACAATGCCGTCTTGCTATTTATGAAAAAGGGAACTATTTCCACTTACATGTTCTATACATTAAAATTTTTTGCTGTCCTTGAAAACTTCTTACATGTACGTAATGTATCTTGGTCATATACATTTCTCAGTCCTTCCCTTCAGGAACCCCATTATGTCTTTCTCCAAACCCATGCCCTATAAAATTACTTATTTATTGATTATTTAACCCACTGAGTCCAATTAGTGCTTCTCTTACTTGCATGGGTGTGGGGTCACTCACTGGTGCATGGGGAATCTTCCAGTGTCCATGCCTAAAGAAAAGTAACTCTCTGTCCTGCAGCAGGAACAACTGCGAGCAGTTCTTCAGCTGGGAGCAGAGCTTCACAAGTGCTCCCTGGCACAGACAGACAGACAGACAGACAGACAGACAGACAGACAGACAGACACGCGCGCGCACACACACACACACACACACACACACACACACACACACACTGGAATTTTAGTTCTCTCTCTCTCTTTCTCACGAACGAATGCACGCACGCACACTGGAATTTTTAGCTCCCTCTTGGGCAGGTCTTGTACAGCTGACCACACCTGCTCTGAGTACAGTAGCTCTATCATGCCCAGAGGACCACACCCATAGCACTTCTCCTATCTACCAGTTCTCCAGCCTCCCTCCTGGGATGTTACCTGAACCTTGATGAAAGGAATCATGTAGATGTCCCATTTATGGCTGAACACTCACAGTCACTTCTTTGCAGTATGTTGAATAGCAACACCACTGCACTACCCAATACCTAGTTCACTGACTAAGGAGGGGAGCAGCACAATTCCATGAACAGAAATACACGTGTTTAGGAGTCAGTTTGGTAACTTGACCATTTAGAGAATATCATCCTGAGTGAGGTAACCCAGACACAAAAGAATACACATGGTATGATTCACTGAGAAGTGGACATTAGCCCAAAAGCTTGGAATACCCATGACACAATTCACAGACCACATGAAGCTCAAGAAGAAGGAAGACTAAAGTATGGATGCTTCAGTCCTTCTTAGAAGGGGAAACAAAAATACTCACGGGAGGAAATATGGAGACAAAGTGTGGAGCAGAGACTGAAAGGCCATCCAGAGGCTGCCCCACCAGGGGATGCATCCCATATATAGCCACCGAACCCAGACACTATTGCTGATGCCAAGAAGTGCATGCTGACAGGAGCCTGATATATCTGTCTCCTGAGAGGCTCTGCCACAGCCTGACAAATACTGAGGCATATGCTGCTAGCTAACTATTGAACTGAGATCGGGGTCCCCAATGGAGAAGTTAGAGAAAGGACTGAAGGATCTGAAAGAGTTTACAACCCCATGAGAACAACAATATCAACCAACCAGACCCCACCCCCAGAGCTCCCAGGGACTAAATCACCATCCCAAGAGTACACAGGGATGGACTTATGGCTCCAGCCACATATGTAGCAGAGGATGGTCTTGTCAGGCATCAGTGAGAGGAGAGACCTTTGGTTCTGTAAAGGCTCAATGCCCCAGTGTAGGGAAATGTCAGGGCAGGAAGGTAGGAAGGAGTGGATGGGTGAGGAAGCAACCTCATAGAAGCAGGGGGAGACAGAAGCATAGGGTTTCTGGAGGGGAAACCAGGGGAAAGGGGAGAACATTTGAAATGTAAATAAAAAATCCAATAAAAAGAAAAGAAAATATTGATAGGTTCTCCCCAAGAGCTTTTGACTGTCTTGGGTTTGGGCCATGTTTAAAGTGCCAGTGAACTGTGAAAGCTAGATAGCAGGAAGAGCTTCCTGGTTAGTTCAAGATGAGTTTCTCTGAGTCAGCAGTAAGGCCTTATCATCTAGTTATGCTGGACAACCAGAAGACAACCAAAAGGAGCAACAATAGCCTCTGTGACTTGGTTGAATCTGGATAATCTCTCATAGGGAGGGGTCTGGTGCCTGGTCCTGAGATTTTTGCTTAATAATCCATTTCTTCCATGAGCAGCATTCTTCAGTAAAGTAGGATACCAAAGTCAAACACCTTGACTTCTTTTTATCAATTAGCTTAAAGACTAGTAAACTTCCTCATTTTGGTTTAGCTCACTCACTCCTTCTTTCCTCCACTGCTGTTTCCTCAACCCTGCATCAATATTTACCATCCTATATTTTCTTCTTATTCTTTCATATCGCATGAATTCTACTACGCCCTCCTGTTACACTGGCTTTAGTTGCCAGAGCATAAGTTTCTCAAGTCCTGTTTTTATATACACCTTCTCATCTAAACCACTCCAGTACTTTCTAGAGTCTTTTTTCCCTCAGCGACCCCCATACTTTAATTTCACCTGTATCCAATTTCCCTTCCCTAAATCTGTCCCCTACACCAGTGACCCACTAGGAGTTTCCTAGCTCCTAGTTATACTATATGTAAAATACACAAAACAAAATTACTGGAGCTAGGACCTTTATGTAAGAGAGAATATTTAATGCTTATCTACCCAAGTGTGGGCTACCTTACTTGGTGTAATTATTTCCAGTTCCACTCATTTACATGCATATTTCATGTTTTCTGTTTCTTCACGGATGAATAATATTCTGCTGTGTATATATTCCACATTTCCCTTGTCCAGTCATCATTGGTGGTGGATATTTAATTGATTCTATTTTCTAGCTATTGTGAATTAAGGGACAATGAACGTGATTGTGCAAATCTCTGTGGTAAGATATCACGTCTTTTATGTGTGCCCGGGAGTAGTACAGCTGGATCATATGGTAGATTTACTAATTTATTTTGAGAAACCTGCAGAATGATTTCCAGTGTGACTCACTAGTTTGCAAGCCCACAGAAGGAGCATAGTGGTTCCCATTTCTTCACATCCACACCAGAGTTTGATGTCATTTGTATTTGTATGCCTGATAGTGACCATTCTAATTGGGATGAGAAAGAATCTTAAAGTAATTTTAATCTGCATTTCCATAGTGGCCAGAATTGTTGATGACCTCTTTAAGTGTTTGGTACCCATTTGTATTTCTTGCTTTGAGAGCTGTCTGCTCACTCAGTTTATTCTCTGAAGGGGAGGATTAAAGGCTTTTGCTATTGTGTCTATTGCTGCTGTCAGACATATCACTTTGCTGTATAGCACAATGACCTGTGATTAGGCACAAGTAATTGCAATTAATATATATTATCACCATATGGAAATTTTTATTAATGCCTGGTGCCTTTCAATGTCTTTTGTAACCCTTTTTATTTAAATTAAGTCTATTCTAATGAAATTGAAAATCTGAGGGTGCTCTGTCTGCTATTCCGTACCCATCATACCTTTCTCTCATTGTCTTATGTGTGGAATCCATTTTCAACCTCTCACTTTCTAAGTTGATAACTTAGATTGGAAATGAGTTACGTATTAGACAGAATCTCGTTGAACCATGAATTTTATTTAATTCTATCAACCTCTGTGTCTTGAGTGGAGCATTTAATCAATTTGTATTTAAAAATAACTGCTGGTTAGAAGGAAACACCTCCTGTTGCTTCCTCTGTGTTGCCATACTCTCACTGCTTTTAGCTCTGTAGTAATGAGCTAAATTATTGTAAGATTCACATCAATTTCTTCTGTTATCTACTATTTTATTTATGGTTATAATTTGTCTCCTGAACTGGCAGTTCATCTTATTGGGGAATGTTTTTAATTTTTACCCCAAATGTAATGAATAATTTTATCAAATATAGGGGTCACAGATGACATTTTTAACACTTTGCTATTGTTATTTTAGGTCATATCTGCATACTAATCACCTGAGATAGAAACTTATGGTCTTCCCAGATATTTTCCTCAGCCTTCCCACGAGCACACAGACATTTTCTAATTTTCTTTATATACCAATGACTTTTGAATGCCCCAGTCTTTCATTTCTGTATTTCAACAGTGGGAGAGGTTTATAAAATAATGACTGTGATGAAATATCTACAATTTGGCTGCCTAAAAAATCCCTATATGATGACATACTATCGATATGGATAAGAGAATTTCTCATACATTTCACCTCTCCATGAAGAGCTCCATTCTATTTAAGCTGATGAGAAAGAGATAATAAGCCTTCTTCCAGGCAAGCCTCCTGATAGGTTATCTAACCCCTAATGATCAAGACTAAACACATATGCACACACAAACACATGCACATACACATATGCATATATACTCACATATATATGAGTAATTATATACTATATAGTATATGTATATAAATGTAACATAAATATACTTACATATAATATATGTCAATATACAATATATTACATACTATATGTAATATTATGTAGTGCATATATTACTCATATATATGTAACACTACTGAAGTCAGCAGGTTTTACACACACACACACACACACACACACACACACTATAGAATGAGAGGTCAATAATTTGAGAGGGAGTAGGGTATAACATGGGCAAGTAAAAGTAGGAAAAGGGAAGGGTGGAAATTATATTACTATAGTACTCATGTGTGACATCTTCAAAAAATTTTTTAAAGTTTTGTGTCTTTACTTCTGAGGAGAGACACACAGTGCTCAGCGATCTTGCCAGTAGTTGTAAGTGAGCTCTATTTCGCCCCCTTTGCCTTCAGAGAGTCGTTTGGAGCCTTACAGAGAACACATGTGCAGATGCCCAGGCTGAGCCTGTGATCTGGGCATGGATCGCTTTTGTCGTATTAGGATCTGGAGTCAAAGTAAATTCAATACAATTAATCACCCAAGGCTCCTGCTTGAAGCTGCCAAGCTCTAGGAGTCTGCAGATTCTAAAATAGCCAAAGACAGACTCTGCCAAGGCAGCCTATGCCCCCAGTAAGGCCACAGATCCCTAAAGAATTCTACTTTAATTCCTCTGCAACAATCAGGCTTCTCAAAATGCTATTGTAGTATCTCTGTGATTCTAGTGACCCTTCAGAGCATAAGGTCTTAAGTAGACTATTTCGTTACTACTAATCCTCTTTGTTCTTGCATTAAATTTATTAATTTGGCTTTATTTAAACAGGTAAAGCTTTTTACCTACCAAATTTTAAAAATAAAACATACGTTAATTTTGCATGCAAAATCTTATCAGCATGTGATGTCAACACCAACTTTTTAAAATAGAATGTAGGATAGGAAAACAGTAGCCAGTAACAAATACCAGGGCATTTCCACCCTTGAATTAGCATCCAGTTATGTTCTTAGTACCAGATCCTGAGGTATAATGATATACGTAAACATTGGAGTCCATAGGCTACCCACATAGATAGTTCTGTTCGCTTTCTTTTGTCCTGGCTACTCTCTTTACTTCAAAGGATATGCAGACATTTTCCTTCAAGCTGTATCATGTCTTTTTTTTTTTTTGACTTATTTATTTATTTTTTTATTTATTTATTTATTTATTTATTTATTTTTAACTTGAGTATTTCTTATTTACATTTCGAGTGTTATTCCCTTTCCCGGTTTCCGGGCAAACATCCCCCTAAACCCTTCTCCTCCCCTTCTTTATGGGTGTTCCCCTCCCCATCCTCCCCCCATTGCCGCCTTCCCCCAACAATCACGTTCAGGGCTGGAGAGATGGCTCAGCCGTTAAAGGCTAGGCTCACAACCAAAAAAGCTGTATCCTATCTTGTAGAATCCCATTGTGTCTAGGCCTTCTAATCAACTGTGTAATATTTCTGTGATTCCAGAGACCCTCACAAAGCAAAAATTCTTAAGTAGACTACTTCTTACCTGTCTCTTTATCTATGTGAGAAGGTGCAAGCCACCTCCTGCCTGTTGCGATGTTTGTTTTAGATAAATATGTTGTCTGAATAGTTTGTTCTACTACAGGGTGTAGATGAAGCTCTTTGTCTTATTTAATTTTCAGGTTAGAATGTCTAAATATTCTACCTGAGAGCCAGGACAGGATATCCCATGGGATGTCCACAGAGCTTATTCTGCTAGATTGTTTACAAACAGGGAACAAAGTGCTCGATTTGAGATAGTCAGATTCCTTCTAAACTTTAAGTTCTGGGAGAGTCAGAGATACTGCGGGGGATATCGTGCTAGATGTAGTGTGCTGATCAAGGCAGGAAAGACCGTGTTCTCAGTTAATATGTCTCCTAGGACCGCTTACTGGTAATGGAACTGGGTAAGCAGCATCACAGTGAGAGATTAAGGCAGGGGGATGATTTATGAGTTAGCTAAATTGTGGAGGAATAGGGTCAAAGCCGAAGCCACAAAATGAGAGAAGTTGAAAATTACAGGGCAAAGCTCAAGGCAAGGCACAGTGGTGTGTCCAAGTTTGACAGAGAGGATCCGGTATAGCTCTGCAGATTTCAACCAAGGGAGAGCTTAGTATTCTAAAGAGCTCTAGGGGAACTGAATCTCTCAGACAATATCCCGAAGTCTAATTTCAACTTCACACATATCAACGGGCCTTCAATTTCCTTTAGAAGTTGACTTTTTAAAAGAGGAAAGGTTTTTCTAAATAGTATTTATTTTCAGTGTGTGTGTATGGAGGAAAGGGTAATATATAGGTGTAACCTCAACAGAAAGTTTTGCTGTTTGCTACTTTCTATGCCACAGAAAATCAAGAGGAATAAATCAAAATACTCTGTGCTCCAGTGAGACAATCTATTCTATCTAATAGCAGTCCATATTGAAGGTCCCCTTTGGAGTTAAGCATCCAGCCTAGACCATTATGCCAACAAGGCACAGTTCCTTGGCTAAGTACTTTTTATGTTAGCATGGGATTGAAAGCCTCACCCAGAACTTCCTTGCTGCTCTTTGCATCCTCTGGGAGTTGGGAAATTTAACTTTGCCTCAATAATTTACTAAGTCTCAACAAAAGAATCAATAATGTTGATGCATGCTCAAGAGAAATGCCCACAAGTTTCTGATGGGAGACACCATAGAGATGTGTCTGGTCCCTGGAGCAGTGAGTAGTCTTCTAGCGGGAGATAACTGACACATGGGGGCTCCTGAAAGGTGGGCAGGGCCACAAAAAGTATTTGTGATTATCTTTTAAGTCTTTAGAAAATAGACAAAACCACTCCAAGCCATTTTCTAGCTTTAGTATTGTTTGCATCCTAGTGGATACTGTAAAACCTATTGGATTCATAATAGGGAAGTCTTGTCTGCAAGGTAAACTGATTTTGCTCACAAATGAGTGTTTGCCAACTCCTGGTATTCTGCCCTAGTTGCTACCAGTTGCTACCTCGTTGCCTCCTTTTAAGACAGCTGTAAGTGCATGCGTCAGAGTTAAGTTACCCACATCGGCAACTACGGTAAAGAAGCAAATGCATAGTCAAATGTGATTGGAAGAGCAGTAATTAAAGAAAAAGATCATGGAGCAAAAGAATTAGACGCATTTGAATGCGTTCCCTTTCCACTTTCTCTTGGGGGACTGACACTTCATTCTCTCCCCCAAATTAATTCATCTTATACGTATAGGATGTAGACATATTACCCCCATTTATAATTAATCACCTGGAAATGTCTTTGTCTCGTCTGAATTGTTGCTTCTTGGAACCACTTGCCTGTGTGCAAATGTATAGATAAAGATGAAGAATACAGTTTCTCCTCTTTCATTTACAAAATATGGGCGAGTGGGGACTCTGAATACACAGGCTGGGAGTCTCTGTGATCCAGCCATGGATTATTTGGCAGGGCTGTAATTACAGTGCATTAAGGGATACAAAAGCTCTAGGACTGGATAAGTACCAGAAACCTCTCTTGTCTTTTATTATATAGGTTTCCAAGGTGATGGGAGTGTAGGAAGAATTAGGAAGAGAGTAGAAGAGCAAAGTGTAATATTGTGGCTAATCAGCGTTATAAAACTTTTTTTAAGGCATCTGACTTTTTAAGTGTTGGGGATTTCCCGGGGCATGACTGACATGTTCCACTAATGCTTTAGAAAACTGAAGAATCCGACCTGCTGAGAGGAAAGTTCTGGAATCTATAACGAAATAGTTTAGTAATAGACCACTTGAGAGGTACACATTAGACAGGCTTAAATCTCAAATTCCAGCACTGACTGGGGACACAGGTGAAGAGGGAAGGTGATATAGACTATTATTAATAAGTAGGTAGAAATAATTATAAGGCAGGGGTATATTTGGTTTGTATATATTTATATTTTATGCATTTTTAGATAATCTTATATATCCCTGATTAGCCCAGAACTTGTTAGGTTGATCATGCTGGCCTTAGATTTTTAGGATTTCTCTTCCCTCTTGAATTTGGGGATTATAGGTATATACTACCATGCCCAACTAAGGCATTTTAAAAATGCATATAAACAGGTGTTGTTGTAAAAATATAAAAAATAAAAAAAAGTAGGGTTGTCTTTTACCCCGCTAGGTCCAGCACCACGGTGCCCCAAGATATCTGCTAGATATCTTGGTGGAAACACATCCCAATTCCGCGGCAGCCCAGTGTCTCCAGCTGCCGCACACTTTCCTACACTCAAACCCTCACATAAAAGAACACACAACACAGTAATCTTTGACCCAATTGATAAGATATAATTGCCCACTTAATCATACAAAGCCCGGTGCCATCCATCCCTTAAGAACATTAATAACAACCTGTAAATACACAGAGCAGAATCTTAACGTCAGCCTCCATTGTCCTGCCACGGCTTCTCTCCTTCTTCCCCCTGTCTCCTCCTTTCCGTTCCAGTCTCCTCCCCTTCCTTCAAACTTCTCTCCCGCCCATCCTTCCTTCTCATCCAATGACAGACCTCCTTCTATTCTGTACCTGCCCCTCACCTGTATTTTACAAATTCAATGGAGAGAAGGTTCTGGTGAAGTCACCTGATACCTGAGTATGTGACTAGGCAGCTGTCCTTGGAGCAGTGGAATTAGCATCAAAATACAGATAACTCCAGAGCAAACCACAACAAACAGGTATTTTTCTTCTTTGAAACTCCAAAGCTAACATTTTTGTCAACAACTGGA
The DNA here is from genome assembly GCF_011064425.1 of Rattus rattus. Taxonomy (NCBI): domain Eukaryota; kingdom Metazoa; phylum Chordata; class Mammalia; order Rodentia; family Muridae; genus Rattus; species Rattus rattus. The sequence goes on from NC_046160.1 coordinate 88,884,254, forward strand.
AAAGATTTTTAATCCCTCCAAATGAATTTTTAAAAAAAGAAAAGGAAAAATGATAAATGATGGACTAGAGAACATGAGCAGAAAGAAAACCAAGAGTCCAAAAGTGTTAAGTGTGTTTAAATGCATGCAGTATCCAATAGAAGCAGATAAATTCCTAAAAGCGTATCATCCTCAAAATCTCAAATCTTGGGGCTAGAGAGATGGCTCTGTGTGAAAGCACATCCTGGTCTTCAAAACGTGGAGCTCAGTTCCGAGCACTGGCACCAAGTGGCTCACACCCACCCTTCCTTGCAGCTCCAGGCTGTCTGATGCCCTCTTCTGGTCTCCTCGTGTACATATACCTGGATGCAGACACACATATAAAACCAAAAATCCATCTTTTAAAAAGATTCCTGAAACACACGTATTTGTACTGGGTACTCATTCCATCCTAGAGTCATCGTCGATTTGAAAAGTTTGCACATGCACATAGTGTGTTCTGGTGACTCTCACCCCTGCTTTTTATCTATCTCCCTCCTCCTCCTGCCATTCCTGCTTCTCCCCTACAGATATTGAAAGTTATAATGCAAGTGAGTCTCTTACCAAAACAAAGGTAATAGGGCCAAAGTTCTTACCAGATATAAAGCCTATGAAAACCCTGATGTATCGTAGAAGCCCAACCTTCTTGAGCAGTCATGCTAGGCACAGTAGATGAAGTGATGCATGGTGTGTGGGCTGTAGAAGGTGGGGGTTGGGCTAGCCTTTGTATAACAGACATTTCTGTATATTCTGTCTTGCTAAAGTCTACTCCTGGGATCGGGTGGGAGAACAGGGCCAAATGCAATAGTTTATGCTTTAAGGCATATGTTGAAAAGTAATTTCCTGAGTTTTCATCTAATAGCTCAGTCCCATATCAAAACAAACTCCAGGGCAAGGTGAGTGACTAAAGTTTATTTTGAGGGGCTGCTTATTGGAAAGTATGTTGGGTACAAGTAAGAATCAATCAAGACTCATTTTATTCTTCAAAAATCATGGATGTAGAAGAAAATAATTATGTATGAATCTGACAGTTTTAACTCACTGCAATGAGTTTCATGAGGGAGGACTTTGTGACCTTGAACAACGTCCTTGTGTAAATAATCAGTCAGGCCAGACAGTGCCAGCTTCTGAAAATGGAATCTCATAGTTTCTCCACTGCTCAGGTCTAAATATCTGAGCTGGCACCATTTGTGCCTTACATGGACTTCTCAGACGCCTAAACAATAATGACAGATCTAATTTTATTATCCTTACCCTAGCAAAATGCCCACTGTCATCTGTAAGGACAATATGATCAAGTCTCTTGGCTTAAGACGCATTTCCTCAGCTGCAATGTCCCCAAGGCTTCTAAATAGAATGGAAATTCAAACTTTACTTTTAGAAAAAAAAATCACTGTATTGCATTTCTAAAAATAAGTTTTGTTGAGAAAAAGCTTTCTGTAATGCTAGAAGAAGACACTCTACCCGATGCCCATAGACGGTGCCAATGGCCTGTCTTAATTGATACACAGTCAACAGTTTGGTACTGAAGTCTTGTCCTAAGGGATGTAGATCTACAGCCCAGTGAGGATGACAAAGCTACTGTTACTGAAGGTCCATGGAGTCACAGGGTAATAGTCAAATGCCTTCGGGGCCCAGAATAACAGTGCACATTTGTAAAGCAGCACAGATACACTTCAGGGAGTTTGGGGGACTCTATCATGTTAGAGACACATACCTGGAGTGAGCCCTGACTCATCACTGGTCTGTGAGTCTGTGCTATATCTCAAAGAAGAAAGCAAGGGTCTCATTGATGGTGTTACTTCCTTTCCAAAGAACTGAGAGCTAGAAAGATGTGATAACCCGCTGAGCACTAACCCTGCAGTTCTTTAAGGAAGCCTTGACAGTTCTGTCCTGGTCTAATAAAGTCTAGCTTTCTCTTTCTTCTCAATATCACACACACACACACACACACACACACACACACACACACACACACACACCACACACACGCTTCATCACACATACACACACACACACACACCACACACACACATGCTTCATCATAAGCATACACACACACACCACACACATTACACAAGTACACATTCACCACACAACACACACATATATATATATCACACAAATATATAGAATCATAACAAACATATGCACACAAATCACACAGTACATATACTATACCGCACACACAAACATGAACATGCAGCGCACCACACACGCATGCACATACACACACGTATATACAATATGTATGATATGTATCACAAAATACATACACACACCTAGATATGCATGTATGTGCACACATATAGATACATATACAAACAAATAAATATAGTTTAAAATGTAAATGAATCAGCATATCTAAGATCACATATGTAAAAGGCAAAGCTTTGTTTTGTAGTCTAAGAATCTTCCTATTACATAGATAAGGAAGCAAGGGTTGTGTACACCTGGGCTTCCTGGGTTGAGATGACCAAAGAGTGGGACATACAATTGTCATCTATCACAATAGACAAACCATGCTACTCTTTACCTAGAGAGGTTGTGTTTAAAAATTCTGGCAAAATTCTTCTATTTTTGGAGACAGGGTGTCCCTGTGTAGCCGTGGCTAGCTTCCATCTGTGTAAACCAGGTTGCCTCAGACTTGCAGTGGTCCTCCTGCCTCTCTCTCCCCAAAGCTAAGATTGCAAGAATTCACCACTACTCTTGGTTCCTGGAACGTGTATGTGTGTGTGTGTGCGCGCGTGTGTATGTGTATGTGTGTTCTGTCATGTCAAACAAACACTGTTTCACTGCAGACATTCATGCTCACTGGCTCTTATACTCTTCTGCCTCCCTTCCATAATGACCCTAAACCTTGGAGAAAGGGAGTACGATATAGATGTCTCGTTTAGAGATGAGCACTGCACAATCTCATTATTCTCTGCATCTGACCAGATGTGAGTCTCTGTACTAATCATGATATATATATATATATATATATATATATATATATATATATCATTTGTGAGTGTGTGTGTGTGTGTGTATGTGTGTGTGTGTGTATACAGCTTTAACTAACCATATACATATATATATATGGAGAAATTCAATTTTAACTAACCAGAAATCATCATTTTTCAGTTAATATTTTATCAGTCATAAAGTTCTTATTAAAGAATAATTTAGAGACAAATAAAATACCAGAGTGGAAAGATGTAAAAAATTTCTACTTCAAATCCATCAAAGATATGATTTTTGTGTCGTTGACAGAATGTTTCCACCATATCACCAGGAGAATGGCTATCATGGAGAGTTTAGGACCACTCTGTCCTAATTGAGACATTTGAAAATAATATCCGTTTTCACCTCTGTAACTCTGACAGCCCAATTCCTCAGGTGGAGATCATTTTTCCTGGCATGAGGGCCAAGAGAAGCAAGTTCTTTGAGGTGTTTTATATTCTGTAATGTTCCCACCACAATATTCACATATATCAGGTTGACTAGCTGATGTCTAGGGAATGCTCCAGAAGAACGCCATACACAGCCTGAAAAGTGACTTAAAAATTGGGGCTCGCTTTGTAGCAGCTGTGCTATTTAATGCCAGGTGCCCAAAATGTTCATAATTATAGTTTTATTTATGTTTGTAATAAATGTTTATTAAGCAACTACTATGTATAAAAACTATTCAGAATGTGTCTGCACACAACTCCTCTACTCTCTTGGGACTTTCAATCTAGTAAAACAAGCACAAGCTCGTTAGCAGGTATTTAGCCTAAAAGACAGTGTTGGGTGTTACTCAGGTGACATAATGAAGTAACCAGGGAGTCCATTCAACATATTGAGGAGTGTAGCCAGAATAGGCCTCTTTATTTTTGTTTTTTTATTCATTTTGGTTTTTAGGTTTTTGTTTTGTTTTTGTTGTTGTTTTTTGGGTTTTTTTCCCTCCAAGTTCTCCCACATACCTCTTCCTTCTCTCCTTCAGATTCATAGCCTCTTTTTCCACTAATATGTGTGTGTGCATGCATGTGTGTGTGTGTGTGTGTGTGTGTGTGTGTGTATACTCTTAAATTTAACCTGTTCAGTCTATATAATGCTAGTTCTATGTATGCTGCCCATTTGCTATTGGATAACCAATTGATGTGCTCTTCCCCCGTGAGGACCACCTCCCTGCTCTCATCTTTCAGTTGCCTGTAGTTCTTTGTGTAGGGTTGAGGTCTTGTGCGCGTTTTCCCTTCTACTTTGGCATGTTCATTGGTGGTGTCCTTACTGAGCTCATGCTTGGTCAGTCATGGTGGTGGTGAGGTTTATTGGTGTAGCTTCTGATATTTCTAGGACACCCAAAATCAGAGCCAACTCCCTGACCCTCTGCCTCTTACAGCCTCCCTGTCCTCTCTTCTGCAATGTTCTCTGAGCCTTAAATGTGGCAGTGTTTTGAGAGATGTATCCAATGGTACTGAGCTCCATGACTTCACGTTTTGATTGGTTATGGTTTTCTGTAGTTGTCTACATCTACTGAGAAGGGAGGTTTCCTTAACGAGGGGCAGGACTACCCTTACCTCTGGGTATAAGGACAAATGTTTGTAGATTTTTGTCAGGTGTTCTGTTGGTTTAGTAGGTTAGTGGTTGTAGATTCACCAATTCACTAGCACTGGGTAATTGTTAGTTAGGTTTCTAGAACAAGGCAAGCATGTTTTCCGTGTTGTTGAGCATGTCTCAAGTCCAGTTAGAGAGATTATGGTCACTACTGCATGTGGGCCTATACTGCATCCTTAGGATTATCTGCCATGCTGATTGTTCACATGTGGATCACAGACATCACAGCTGGGTAGGACTTTTGGGTTCTTCGCACCTTTGGGAGTTCGCACTGTTCCTTCTTATGCTAGAAAAGCTAGTCCTCTGGAAGGGGATTACACAGGTGAGTCCCAGCTTCTGTAGACTGGTTTTGTTTCTGAAGTTCATGGTTTCCTCAGCAATAGGCTGTATGTTCTGAGAGTCTTTTGGACAGCCCTAAAAACAACTCAAATGAAGGCTTTTCATGTCTGGTATTGAGGTTTCTGTTAGGTGGTCTTTGGCTCTTGGAGGAAGCACCATATGCTCAGATAAGAAAAAGTTCATTTGAAGTATGTATGTATATCATATGTATGTATGTACGTATATTATGTGTATATACACAAAATTCTGTGTATAATAGGGTTTTAAGGTAAATAGTTAATAGTATGTTTTTGTGACTTTTTAGACATCTCTATTGTTATTTTACCTTCTAAAGAGCTTCTCCATTCCCCTCCCTTGTACCCTGCCATTCTCCCTTCTTCTGCATTTACCTCCCTTTCCTTACCCAAAGCATCCCCTTGTCTCATGTCCCTGACCAGATCACATGTACCCTGTTATTCCTTTCTCTACTGCTCCCTAAATTCCCTCTCCTGTCAATAATCCTGCCTTACTTTCCTGGTTCCTGTATCTGTTGCAGGCTATGCATTTAAATCTGATAATGTGGAGCTATGAGAGATATCCATGAAATCCTCCAACAATAGAGGTCATATGTCATTTGTCTTTCTGGATCTGGGTCACTCAACATGATCTACTATAGTTTCATTTACCTCTAACCTGAATAGTGTTCCATAGTATACATGTACGTTTCATTATCCATTCATCAACTGAAGGGCATTTAGGTTTTTCCATGCCCTATCTACAGTGAATAGAGCAGCAATGGCATGACTGGGCAAGTGTCTTTGGAGTATGATGCCCAGTCCTTTGGGCATATGCCAAGGGGTAGTATAGCTGGGTCATATTACCATTTTTATTTTTAACTTTTTGAGAATTCTCCACAAGTATTTCCATAGTGGCTTCCCCAGTTTGTATCCTACCAACAGAGAATGAGGGTTCTCTTTGTACCATGCACCTTACAACATTTGTTGTCATTGTCCTACTCATCTTTGCCATTCATCTTTGCCAAGATGAGATCTCAAAGTTGTGTTGTTTTGCATTTCCCAAATGACTAGGAATGATGAATTTTTTGAGATATGTCAGTCTTTTTTTCTTTTTTTTTTTTTTTTTTTTTTTTTTTTAGTTTTGAGAACTCTCTATTCAGGTCCAAGGCCATTTTTTTAAAAAGATGGATCAATTATTTCTTTGACTCTGTTTTATGATTCTTTTACTTTCTGGATATTACTTTTCTGGGTATTAAACCTCTGTCAGATATATCTGGTAAAGAGTCTCTCTGATTCTTTGGGCTTCCACTTTACCCTGCTGATTATTTTATTAACTGTACAAAAGCTTTTTAGTTTCCCAAAATTCCACTTGGCAACTGTTGGCCTTAATTTCTTAGCAAATGGCGTCCTCTTTAGGAAGTAATTTCCTACATAGATATAATGAAGGATTTGCCTATGTTTTCTTTTAGCAGTTTTCGTGTTTCAGGTTTTAGATTTACTTCTTTGCTCCGTTTGGAGGTAGTTCTTGTACAAGGTGATATATATGGGTCTAATGTCATTCTTTTACTTCTGGACTTCCAGTTTTCCCAATATTGTTCGTTGAAGATGATTTCTTTTCTTCAGTGTGTGTTTTTGACATGTTTGTCAAATATTACCTGGATGAAGTTATGTGTACTTGTATTTGTGTCCTTGATTTGGTTCCATATAGTATTTATTACAATGGACCTGTGATATATAGCTAAATATCTGGAATTCTAATTGCTCTACTATTGTCCTTTGTGCTCAAAGTTGTTTTGGCTATCTGGGGTCTTCTGTAGTTCTTTATGAATGTTAGTATAGTTTTTTTTTTAAAGAATGAGTGGAAATTTTGATAGAGATTGCATTGAATCTGTTAATAGTTTTTGGTAGATTAGGAAGAAGATGCACAAAGAACCTACTTTTTTTAAAAAAAAGATTTGATGTTTTATTTATTTACATTTCAAATATTATCCTTCTTCCCAGTCCCCCTCCCCTTGGAAACTCCCTATCCCTTCCCATCCCCCTGGTTCTATTAGGGTGTTCACCCACCCACCCACCCACACACTCCAGCCTCTCTGTCCCGGAATTCCCCTACACTGGGGCATCGAGCCTTCACAGGACCAAGGGTCTCTCCTGCCACTGATGCTCAACAAGGCCATTCTCTGCTACATATGTGGCTGGAGCCATGGTTTGCTCCATGTGTACTCTTTGGTTGATGGTTTAGTACCTGAGAGCTCTAGTGGGGGGGGGGTTCCTGAGACCTGAGGAAGGCACTGTGGTCTTTGCAGCTGAGTATGGATTAGGGTGTACATGTGCAGAAGCAGTGTGAGGCTGGGAAAGCAATTGAAACAAACACTGAAGAGAGGGCCAGCAGGCCTGTCTGACCCTACTCAGGCAAGGGACACACTGTCCTTCTCCTAGCAGGTGTCTGAAAGCACCTTGCTTTAGTGATGAGGAACATCTCACTCTACATGTCCTAAAAGGAGGGTCTGGAATGACTGGTGAAGGGCAACTGAATCCCAGAATAAAACTCAGGGTTTGGGACAACAGAAATATGTAGTCCTGGATGGAATAAAATCCACAGTAAACGTCACCCAACCAAACTGTGTCAGATATGGGAAAACAGCAGGTAAGTGTAACCCATTCAGAGAAAATGAGTAAATACATTTAGGATGGCTAGAAATACTGGAATTAGCAAATGCGATGTTAAAGTGGGTACAATAACTGGCACTCGAAACAAAGAAATTAAGAATAAGCATGAAAGGCATACAAAGATGCTTCAAACCGACACACATGAAAATATTAACGGAAATGAAGAAAAGACATTGAAAGATTTTATGGGTTCATAGAAGGAAAGATTAGTGACCACGAGGACAGACCAAAATGACTTAGCTGATAGCAAATATAGAAGGAAAATAAGGCTTTGAAATCTTCAGAAAGGATTTTTCTGGGTCCTGAGATAGCTCAGCAGGTGAGGACCTTTGTTGGGAAGCCTGATGGCCTGAGTTCAGTCCCTTGAGTTCACAGAGTGACAAGAAAGAAGCAAGTCCTGCAAGTTGTCCTCTGACATGCTCACGTGAGCCTTGCTGCACACGAGCAGATAAATAGATGTCTAAACGTTTAGAATAGATAGGCATTTTCCACTCAAATTCTTTTGCAATTTTCTATTTAAACTATTTTAAATTCTTATGTAGATTTCTGATAGACATACCACAGAGCAGAATATTCAGTTTGAGAGACAGGACAGGCAAGTTCTAAGGGAGAAATGGAAGTCACAGCATTTGCTTAGCAGGAGTGCATGCATGGGATCAACTCCTAGATTAAAGGTTAAAATGAACGGAGACCCCAAATAAATCCAAGTGGTTCATTCTTAGGAACTGCAAAGAGCAACTTTCTATTTTACTTTCGTGCCTCATTTATTTAGATATCTGAGCCCTCCCACCATGCTGTCCCTCGCTGGAGAGCACGAACAGTCGATCTCTTCTACAGAGCTGTGATGGGCAGAGTGAGCATGTTGTTGAACTAACGTTAATGAACATCATGCTTTGTTAGTTTATAAAATAAAACAGGTAGCATCATGTACCTCAAAAGTCTAAAATATTAAATGCTTATAATTAGCAGAAACTCGCTGTTGTATAAGAGAGGGAATATACCATTTCAAAATTTTTATAGTTGATAAGCAGCAATCACAGAGAAATGATAAGATTTTCAAAATTGGGTGAGAATTATATTTTATATATATGTATAATTATGTATATATTATAATATATTATAAGCTATCTCCACATTCAGAAGAAAATAGTTGTGGAATTAAAGGGCACATTCCACATGTTCTGTGCAAAACAAAGGCAGGATTTTATTTAAAATATTTAGTGGCCCTCTAATTCTTCTTCAGTTAAGCCTTATAAAACTGTATCCTCAATGCTTATTCTAAATGAGTTATGTGGAATTTTTGCTATTAAATTGTGGAGGTTTATTTCATATTTGAATATGAGCCCCTCATTAGAAACTCAGTTTTGGAAACAAAGTATAATGATGTATATTTCTGAAGATTGTGCATAAAATGCATTACTTTGTATGGTAACTTACCATGTTCACTTTTAAATTTAAAGTAACAAGAAAACAGACAAGAAAAGAAAACATTTTCTTCATTTAATAAGTTAACTCTTTATTCATTTCGTTGTTTTCATTGCAATAAAGTTATATAAAGCTGTTTCCCCTGCTCTCTCCATGATCACTTCTGTGTTCTCTTGCTTTTATTCCATGTCATATCCAAGAAATCGCTGTCAAGACCAATGGCAAGATGATAAAATCTGAAACTATGAAATGGCTAAAGGAACAGTAGGATAGTAGGTCCATTCCGTGCTGCCATGGGCGCAGATAAGATGATTGTGGGCCCATTGTAGAGATGACAGTCATGGGAAGCATTTCATGTAGTGAAACTGTCTCTCAAAACTTCTGGCCAAATTAGACAAATTATGTCATGTCTCAAATGCCACCTCCAAGGTAAATAACACCACACCTCACTCTTCCTGACTACTGCATTTTTTACCGTGGCCACTGGAGTTCTTAAAGAGCAGCAGCTACATTTTAGACCTCCAAACAGAAACGTTGCTTGTGGGTCTTTCATTTTATGAACTGTAACACACCTCCATATTTCACCTTATCCTCACTTAATACTGTAACAGGCACTGACGCTCTACAAAGACTGACAACATGGTAGCATCAGATCAAAGGAGAGTGCCTCATGACCTAGGATGCCATGTTCGTTTCTCCACAATGATAGTACCACAGCTTCTTCATACATTCGCCATGGTAAATCCATGAAATTCGTTCATACATTCTAGCATGGTAAATCCATGCTTCTTACGTTCCTCTATAAATTATACTGATGCCACTTTGGGTAAATTGTATGTAACAAAATATATGATGCTCTTGTATGTTCCTTCTCTGGGAATTGAGGTATGTTTTGAGCCATGTTAATTTAATCTAATAGTGTTATTAAAGAATTTAAAAATTGAATACAGGGTGTAAATAAACAAGTCCACTTTAACACTCCACTTGAAACTCTCCGTGCCTTCAGTATTAACATTTAGTGTTAGAAGTGGCAGACCTCACATGGAAGTAGCCTCCTTCAATCCAGTTATTCTAGAACAAGAGAAAGGAAACAGGTTGAGGTCCTGCCTCCAAAAGTTGGAGCTTTTGTAAAATGTCCTGCAAATTTCAATAACACTGTCTAGTTTAACCACTCATGTGAGGTTCTCAAGGGTCAGTCAAAGATCTCAGTAGTTCTTGGCAGTCAATGCCTGGCAGATAGCTCCTATAAACTCTGAAAACATGGCCAAGAACACCATAGAAGCAATATTCAATTACTCACTGAGGACCGAGGTCTAACGTTACAGCTGGTCCGGAGAACATAGACAGTGAAGCCTTCTGGATTCTGCAGTGAGCAGCTCTACAGAGGGAATGGCTCTATACTGACCCACCACACAAGAGTCAGCATGCGTGCTGAAGTTCAAAGCTAGTTTTTCAGGAGAAGAGATTTGGGGAGAGGTAGATGTCTATGTGCTTTGCAGAAAGACACAAGGATGCACACAGTGTTGGGTGGCCATGTTTATTATAGGTCGTGCAGGTTTACTATATCTGCATCTATAAGCCAGAGACAAGAGCATCCTGGCTGAAAGACCATTATAATGTGTTCCCATGGCAAGCACGGCCTGCTTTCTAGCTGCATTCCCCCTCATTATCCATTTTACATTCCAGCCTCCTTTGCTTTCTGAGTTTGTAATTCTAGTTCCTTGGTATAATTCCAAGGAATAAATTCCTTCCTGGTATAATTTCCCACCTCTGACCCTTTACTATAAGAGTTTGGTAAGCTTTATAACCTGTGTTCTCAACCTAATCCCAACTTTTCCCAACATACACAGCTTCCTTCTTGCTAATGGGCATATGGTTAGGATTCAAGACTTGTTTTCAAGGCTGTCCGTTGTAAATGTTAATAGACCCACACCTTCATGTCATTGGTAGAAATGAGGAGGTCAGCATTTGTCTTTTATTTTGGAGCATCTGTCCCCTTTAACAGAGTCCCAGAAGAGGAAGTCAGCATCCTTGTGTCATTGTATGGCCTTTCCATTCACGGATTATCGAGCTCCTGCTGACGACTTTTGCTCCAAAGACTGCCTGTCAGCAATGTGGAGGGCTCTAGTCGATAGAAACTTTATTTTTAGAAACACTGCATTTTTCTCCATTCTAAAAATAGTCCCCAACAGTTACTATTCTCTATAAGCTTTTTGGTTAAATTCACACAGGTGTGTACCTTTCTATTACAGTCTCTGACTAAGAAAATTTGCCAGAGGTTTGCAATCTATTCCAGTGATGGAGAACAAATAGCATTCTTGGTCTGATAATTTGATTTCCGTGATATAAACTTTTGTGTCTACTCAATGCCTAGGAGGATAATATTTTTAAAAACAAAGAAAATGAAAAGTGGAGACATAAAAACTATCCATCAAGCAGGAAAGCAGGTTCCTATACTGGCTTCCAGTCTCAGTAATAGCGTAAGTGAATTTTCACATCAAAAGGACCTATGATAGAAGCAGCTAGGAGGTTAGTTGGCTCTATAGCATGAGGACAAGAGTTCAATCCCCAAGACCCACAGAAATGCCTCACAGGTGTAATGTCTTTCTGTAATTCCAGTGCATGGGATCCCTAATCAAGCTAGCTAGCTAGACCAGGCATAGCCATGAACTCTGGGTTCAAATAAGAGACAAGTCCCAACTCAGTGACTAAAGTGGAGAGTGATTATAAGTCTCCTCAGATCAACTCAGGCCTCCACATGCACACATGTGCTCTAGTAGTCACTCATGCATGCCAATATGCATTCATACTACATACAAGTGCAAAAAATGAAAGTGCCTGTAAAAGGATAGTTCTGTAATTTTTCTGTGTTCATTTTTTTCTGTAGATGTTCCAACTATCCCTATAGCTTAGCTAAGGAGAAGATAGACAAGCATGTGTTTTTCTCTGTGTGATAGGAGGACAGTTCCCTTGGCCAAGACCTCTCATTGGGCAAACCCACTTTATTCTTCCACTTGGATCTTCATCATCTTCATTCAAATAACATTTAGATTCACTGGGTTGAGGTTATTATGTCATGGACTAGCTGGGTACTCTGTGCCTACAGTGGCAGGAAAGAATTGGCAGGTAGCAACAGATATTTACCTGTTTTATACATTTTTTTCCAAATGGATAGAATATGAACTTATGAGAGAGAGAGAGAGAGAGAGAGAGAGAGAGAGAGAGAGAGAGAGAGAGAGAGAGAGAGAGAGAGACCCTATCAAGCAAAGACCCAAACCAGTTTTTCACCTTGATTCCTTTGGCCACTGACCAGCCAAAGCCATGTGATGCTGACCCCCATTTATAGTCAGACAGATCACTGTTCCAATCAAGCTCAAGGTTCAGAACACAGTAACATGTATTGAGGAGATAGAAGGCTCCAGATGCTGATATGCATTTTTTCCCATTTTTCTTCACCTTATTTTTTTATTGAATTTTTATTTACATTTCAAATGTTATCCCCTTTCCTGGTTTCCCGTCCATAAACCCCCATCCCATCCCACTTCCCTCTTCTTCTATGAGGGTGTTTCCCCACCCACCTCTTCCTGCCTCCCTGCCCTGACATTCCTTGGGGGTCGAGCCTTGGCAGGACCAAGGGCTTCTCCTCCCATTGGTGCCCAACAAGACCATCTTCTGCTACATATGCAGCTGGAGCCATGGGTCTATCCATGTATACTCTTTGGGTAATGGTTTATCCATGTATACTCTTTGGTAGCTCTGGTTGGTTGGTATTGTTGTTCTTATGGGGGTTGCAAACCCCTTCAGCTCCTTTAATCCTTTATCTAACTCCTCCAATGGATACCCCTTTCTCAGTTTAATGGTTGGCTGTGCGTTTGCCTCTGTATTTGTCATGCTCTAGCAGAGCCTCTCAGAGACAGCTGTATCAGGCTCCTGTTGGCATGCACTTCTTGGCATTAGCAATATTATCTGGGTTTGGTGACTGTACATGGCAGTCTCTGGATGGCCTTTCCTCCAGTCTCTGCTCCAAACTTTGTCTCCATATTTCCTTCTATGAATAGTTTTGTTCCCCCTTCTAAGGACTGAAGCATCTGCACTTTCATTGTCTTTCTTCTTGAACTTCATGGGATCTGTATTAGAGAAAGGACTGAAGGAGCTGAAGGTGTTTTCAATCCCATAGAAAAAAACAACAATATCAACCAACCAAGTCCCTCCCATAGTTCCCAGGGACTAAACCACCAACCAAAGAGTACACATGGAGCGAACCATTGCTCCAGCCTCAAATGCAGCACAGGATGGCCTTGTCGGGCATCCATGGGATGAGAGTCTCTTGGTCCTGTAAAGGCTCAATGCCTCAGTGTAGGGGAATGCCAGGGCAGGGAATCGGGAGGGAGAGCTCCCTAATAGAAGTAGGGGGGAAGGATGGGATAGGAGATTTCCAGAGGGAAAACCTGGAAAGGGGATAATATTTGAAGTGTAAATAAAGAAAATATATAATAAAAAATGAAAAAGAAGGAGAAGGAGAAGAAGGAGAAGAAGAAGAAGAAGAAGAAGAAGAAGAAGAAGAAGAAGAAGAAGAAGAAGAAGAAGAAGAAGAAGAAGAAGAAGAAGAAGAAGAAGAAGAAGAAGGGCTCACACCTGCTTCCAAGAAGAGAGTGCAGCTAGTCCTAACCCCTGCTTTCTCTTCTAGTCTGAGAATCCATTTGGTATCTGTCTCTGTTTTATACTGGAGAGGAGCTAGGTGGAGAAGGCATTGTTTGCAGTTATTGAAAATTTGGGGGCTCTGGTTTTCATTTAACACGAGTAAACTTTCCTCTTAGGCGTCATCATTAATCCCTCTGTACCCTAAACTTCCATCCTCCAAAAGCTAGCTATGCACAACCTACTTCTGAAAGTCTGTGCCTCACTTTCCATGGTGTCAGTTCCAGTGTTCTTGAAATTCAGGACACTTCTATTGGGATCTTGCTTGTAAATATTTTACAATATTTTTCATCATAAACTTTTGGAGGTTCTGTCTCTGAGAACTTGAAACCTAGGAGCCACACATTAACATCTTCAAATGAGCAAATCAGAAAGGACTGCACCAAATGTTTTCAGGGGAAAGTATACATATTAAAATGTATCTGGTGCTTTGCATATTTCTGCAGAATATTTGGAAAGGTCTTAGAGCACTATCTTGAAAGAAAGTGGAGGGAAAACCCACAACATTTCTAATGAGCTAAATATGAAAACATGAAACAATTCTCTAATTTATAGTCTAATTAAAAGTATTACAGATTGATTGATGTTCTCTTAAACAAATTGTCATGTTTTTGTTTTAGTGGGTAATACATATTAGGGCATTTCTGATTTTATTTGTGTCAGTTCTGGATATGATTGCCATGTGATAAATCACTCCTACATTTAGTGGCTTAAACCAACAGCGCTCTTGCTGTAGTCTATTATTTGAGGAGTTTGAGCTGGACTACAGTGGACAGTAGTGACTGAGGGTCTCTCATGGCATTGCTGTCAGACAATGTTCGGTGGTTTTCTTTTTTAAATTATGTGTTTAAAAAATACACATACATAAAAATGTATGTGAGTACACTGTCACTGTCTTCATACACACCAGAAGAGGGCATTGGATCCCATAATAGATGGTTGTGAGCCGCCAAGTGGTTGTTGGGAATTGAATTCAGGACCTCTAGAAGAGCAGTCAGTGCTCTTAACCACTGAGCCATCTCTCTAGCCCACATATGTTTGGTGTTTTAAAGTGGAAATTTGAAATATCTAGGGGCTGGACAAACAGCCCTGTCTGTCCAGTTTCCTTTCCATCGCTGTCCCTCTCTCATTATATAGTCCCAGAAGAGCTCTGTTTTCTCCAAATATGTAAATTAATGTGGCCTTTCTCTGAACTAGAGCGACCTCAGAATGGCTCCACGGCTTAAATGTCAGCTCAGAGCCCCAGTACGAACATAGAGTGAACAGGGCAGAGGCTCTTCCAGAACTTGTTCATGTAGTGAACGGTTTCCACCACTTCAGGGAAGGGGATGTGGACCCCACTTCTCATCTGAGGCTCCAGTGATTTGATCAGCATCCAAAGGTTTGGTGCCATGTGTAAAACAAAGCCAGTGCTGTGCACTCTATAAGCTCCTTGGGTTATTCCCACATGCAAAGTGCAGCCACTCTTCTCTAATAGGCTCCACAAATCCGAGCTCATTCCTATCCAGGATCAAGTCTGAGACTCGGGATCTCATCAGAGATGTATGCAAAGTTCATTGGCCTGGTTTCCTTGGATACATCTCCTCAGGTAGTTGCTCTCCATTTTAAGATGTGAGAACCAAACTAAAAATTCTTTACCTCTTCATGTTGTGTCACTTTACAGTGTATACATGGTTCTAAACATCATGCTCTGTGCTTGTGTGCACGTGTGTGTGTGTGTGTGTGTATGTGTGTGTTCAATTAAAAGTAGTATTAATCAAATTTATTTTATTTCTTTACAACCCAATGTCAGCTCTTCCTCTCTTCCCACTGATGGATTAGGCACATTCACTCCCACTGATGCCAGACAAAGCTGCCTTTGGACCACAGGCAGACAGACCGTAACAAGCTCAGGAACAGCCCCTGCTCCAGTTGTTTGGGAGACCTGCATAAAGGCCAGGATGCTCATCTGCTACGTATGTGAAGGGGGCCTGGGCACTGCCAATGTTCACTCTTTGGTTAGTGATTCCATCTCTGGGAGCTCCCAAGGGTCTAGGTTAGTTGACTCTGTTGGTCCTCCTGTGAAATCTGTCCTTTTTGGGTCCCCCAAACTTTCTCCCAACTCTTCCATAAGTCTCCTTGAGCCCCATCTAATGTTTGGACATGAGACTCTGCATCTCTTCCCATTGGCTGCTACGTGGAACCTCTCAGAAGTTACTGTGATACATACGCACCACAGACAATAGCAGATGTGGGAGAGTCAAAGGTTTCTGAGACAAGGCAACTTAGAAACCTAGGTGGACACAGTTTGTTCGGAGCGGATACTATCCCTGGGCTGGTTCCCTGGGATCCTTAGCTCCCTCTGAAGCATCCTGTGTCTACTACTTTATGCACACTTCTTGCTTTCTCTCCAGCAAGAATGTTATGTGACCATCTGGGTTATTTCTTGATGACTTCATCTCTATAGAAAATTAAGAGTGGATGTGTTTTAGCATTTTATAGATTCTTTGTCCCCATCCGTTCACACTGATACATTTATTTAAAAACAACGTGTGATTTTTATGTTCCCATTTATTTATCCCATCAACAGAGACAAAATCCACAAACCTTTTCAAGAAGAATTCCTTTCCTCCTTGCTATATCCACTTACCAAAGTCTCATAGACCTCATTCTTCACTGGTGGAAAACCAATCATATTTTCTAATTGGCATGTTCTTAATCTTTATTTCAAAAGATCAACATGATATATAAAATGCATATTTCTGAGATATTAAGCCCTGGATTTGCTCTTTGCCCTAAAGCCATTTCCTAATTTGAGCAATTTATCTTATCATTTTTGTCATCTAGGGAGACAAATGATTTCATAATTCATAATCAATAGATCCTTTACTTTTCTTCAAATTTTGCTTTAAAATTTAATAATTCTTTTTTAAATTTTCATCTATTCAGGTCTGAATCTTTAAGGTACAGATACAACACTTTAACCAGATATATCAGTTCATGGATTCATCTTCTATTTTCAATATCACTGCAGAGCTTTGTGAGGCATTTTGCCAACATTCGAAATCTGTCTTCTTTGCTTCATCTTCAAAGGATATTTTTCTCTACCTTCCTTAAGTCAATAAGGTTATGTCCCATCTCCTCCACACTGGTCTATCATCCAATGATATTCACTTCAAGGTCACACTTGTACTCACCTTGGAGCCCTGACTAACACCAGCTGTCTTAGGTTTGCATTACAGATATACCCCACTTCCCATCATTATTTACTCTGTTATTACACACACACACACACACACACACACACACACACACACACACACACACACACACTCAGTGGATAATATAAGAATGATTTTGTTATGGCATAAAATTTGTGGGCTCAGTAACTTTAGAAGTAGACGTTGTACCTATACACACACATGTTTATGAATATCATTGAAGACAGTTAAGGAAGACAGTAGAAAGATAAAGAGATAAAGATGTGTGTTGGGAGATATATATATATCCTTATAACTCACTTAATCTTTTAAAATAAACATTTGCTCTGTAAACTAACCTCATTCAAGGTTTGACTTATAAAATTTAAAAACAGCCTTGTCTCCAAGATTTTCTCTAGGATTCTCTAAATCAATACCCAAATTTTTTTTGATCTCTCACTAGTCCTAAAAGGAAGAAATTAAACAGTTTTACTTTATTTATTTATTTATTTGTTTACTTTCTTTTTATTACTTTTATTTATTACTGTCCAGCTGTTACCCCCTTTCCGGTCCCCCCTCCCATAGTTCCTCATCCCAATCCTCCTCCTCCACCCTCTAAGTCCAAGAGGATGTCGCCCCTGTCCTTGATGGACTCCCCACTCCCTGGGGCCTTAAGTCTCTCAAGGGTTGGGTGCTTCTTCTCCCACTGAGGCCAGCACTGTTCCTGTCTGCAAGGACAAAAATGGAGAAGAGACTGAGGGAAAGGTGGTTCAGTGACTGCCTCAACTTGGGATCCATCTCAAGGATAGGCTCCAAGGCCTACACTTGTTACTAAAGCTATGGTGTGTGGCAAAGACCTTTCCCTAATGAATCAAGATTTCAAGGGACCAATCACTGAGTGTGAAATAAGCGGGACTTCCAGGTTGGAAAGGGGAAAAGGGGAAAAGGCACTTGTGGCTTTTTGGAGGGAGAGCTTGGGGTACAAGATGTAATGAACTAGAAACCCCTAGTTAGATGGCGGATCCATTAGGATCTGCTACTGGAGGATTTAATTCAGAATGACTTACAAATAGAATGTTAGTTGTTATGCCCAGCGATTGTGTTACCTGCTGATTCTGAACTAAGATTGTGTGGTGTTTTCCTTCATGCTGCAACTCAACTGAGTTCCAGAGAAAGGTACAGGGCACCCTAGCCAGCCTTGGAATTTGGATGCATGGGGCTGGCATGGTATTGACCCACCATGGAGACTTAGCAAATTGGGTGGAGCATATTCAGGAGCTCTGAGCCAAAAGTATGCCGAGATGAGAACAGCCTGCTGGTGCCATGTGGCCCACCAAAGCCCGGCATAGTGTGAGATGGTGCCTTTTTTTTTTTTATTATTTAACGCAACAATGGTGTACTTACAGACAGGAGCCTAGCATAGCTGTCCTCTGATAGGCCCAACCAGCAGCTGACTGAGACAGATGCAGATACTTACACCGAACCATAGGACTGCTGCATCAGAGACTCCTGTGGTTGAATTAGAAAAAGGCTGGAAGAAACTGGGGAGTAGGGTGACCCCACAGGAAGACCAGCAGTAACTACGACCCGTGAGGTCTCACAGACACTGAGCCACCAACCAGGTAGCATGCACGAGCTGGTCCAAGGCCTCCAACACGTATACAGCAGTTGTACTTTTTATTCCTGGTCCCTTTGACATGGTACATGATTTTCTACTAATTTGAATGAATGAATGAATGAATGAATGAATGAATGAATGAATGAATGATTTATGGGCCCAGCATAGGGGTTGCTTCTAACATTGTGAGATAACAAAACACCTATCTATCTTCTGCTAAGCTCTTATTTTTCTTTTCATCTTTTCATATATTTGTTTCAGTGGGCTCTGGTTAACAGTAGCAGGCTGACGGCATTTCATAATAGCACTGAATTTCTTAACTTTCATGTAATTAAAACTAGGATGACTCATCAGGGCCTTTATTTATAGGTAAAGTACACTGCTATATGATCAGAAACTCAACTATATGACATTGTAGACCATATGAACGAAAGCATGCTGGAAGTTGGACCAAAGACTTCATTTCGTACACAGATAACTTTTTTGATAAAGAACTTGCAAAATCTAGTTCCTCTGACTTGAGTTTTTCATATTTTAGAACGTTGAAGAGAAGGATCATGGAATTTATTAGTAACCCCAGAAACCCGGATTGTGCGTCGATCTGCTTCTGATCGATCACAGTAGGTTATCAGCTGGAAGTTGAAGGATGTGCTCATTAAGTGGAGAAGTCAAGACAAGAGCCATTTTAAAGCCGTGCTCTGGGTGGCTGCTGAGGAATCACAGGTGTCCGTGATGAGCCCTGGGGAGTGAAATTAAAGTGCCACGTGCATGCAAGAGTTCTCCACAGTACACGCTATACAAAGACCCATCTTAAGGAATACACGGTACTCTTGGTACTTAACATCTTTGTTTTTACATAAAAGCCTGAAATTTTCATGGGCTTTTAAAATAAGAATGATGAGAACATAAAATGAAAAACGTGTCCTTGATGGCCTACTCTTCCACGTGTTTGCACTGGATTCCTTTGGCAGAAATAAAGATCGTGAAAAAGCCTGTGTTCATCAAGATTACATTTACCGCCTATTAATATTAAGTAGCCACCGTTTCTCCTTTGACCTGATATAATGAACACATATTCCAATGAGATATTTGTGTCCAGTGATAGACGAAAATGTCTTGGATTTCAGGTCCTTTATAGAGACAAAGATCCAATTATGTAATAGGGGAGCTCTGCAAAGCAGAAGCTCAGAGTAGCTTATTCAAGTCATTATCATTTAGTAAAACTGATCTTAAATAGCTCTTATTTTTAATTGGTCATAGTCAGAAATGTGGATGATCCAGAGGCAAGACTTCTTGGGTAAGTAAATTGGATCATTAAGGTCTGTTCCAAACTTTTTCTAGAAAGCAGAGATGCCAAGATCTGTCAATGTCGTCTGATAAAGCTACTAACATTGTTACTGTAATTCTTTTCATGCAAGATAATAAGTGAAATTATAAAATATGTAAAATTTCATAGGAGATCTTGGGATTGGGAAAAATGAAAACTTTATTAAGAAATAATGGTTCTGATTTGCATTTCCCAGATGATCAAGGACATTGAACATACAACAAATTCCAACAAACCAAAAACGATGTAAGAAAAGATATTCTAGAATGTATAATTTACTATGAGTGACAATAAAAAGCTTGCACAGACAATAAGCCAGAGGTTCTTAACCTGTGTGTTGTGATCCCCTCAGGGGTGGGGAGGTCACATCATATATCCTACAAATCAGATCAGATATTTACATTATGATTCACAATAGTAACAATATTGCAGTTATGAAGTAACAATGAAATAATTGCGGTCACCACAACATGAGGAACTGTATTAAAGGGTTGCAGTGTTAGAAAGGTTGAGGACCACTGCTATAAGGGTTTCCCTCAATAATCATTGACTTAATTGCAGCATTCTCAAAAGAGGGGGGAGCAGAGCCCAGAACACACACACACACACACACACACACACACACACACACACACCCCACAATCTACTCGTGATGCGATGACTTCTATCATGTGTCATGAAGCCATCCATCTTTGCTTAACAAGTAGGGAGAATCCTGTAGTTTGGTTTATCAACACAGCACATGTCAATCAAAACATTAACCTTCCCTTTGACCTTTGCTACCATCCATAATTCATGCTTTTGTTTCAATCAACAACTCTCTTTAGGCATTCTTATTCAGCAAATATAATATTGAACACAGCCATAAAAATGGGATTAATCATTTACTTGTCATTAACTGCTTTGCTCCAGTGAATGAATTAATTATGTCTCCATGCTGAGCCATTGGACCCCTGACCATATGAAAAGCCAGTGCCAGGAAAAACGATATGGATAAATACTCAGGAGCATTTATGATTGTTTCTGCTAATTAGCAAGATAGTAAATGGCAAACTCATTCTCAGAAAAATAATGCATCTTAATTTCTTTCTTCTGGTGATTTATAAGACAATAAATTTCTGTTTCTTTCTCTTTTTTTCCTCCCAATTATTTGGAATCTGACCCTGAGGAATTATAACCAAAGTTAAAGGTATAAAAGTCATCACTTACTTGCTGCAGTACACTGAGTCCAGAGAAGCTTCATAAGGCAGCAAGTCATAGAAAAAATCAGGTAGACAGGGTCGGGGGAGTCTTCCAGAAGAGTCTAACGGGGTGAAGAAGTAAGAATCTGGGTTTCAGAAACAACAAAATATGGAAGGATTGGGGCAGATAAAGAAAGAGAGACAGGGGCTGGAGAGATGACTCAGCAGTTAAGATCACTGGCTGCTCTTGCAGAGGACCTGGGTTTGGTCCTCAGTACCTACCTGGCTGGCTCCTGTCTGTAATTCCAGTTCCAGAGGATCTGACACCCGCTTCTGACCTCTGCCATGCACTCGACCTGCACTCAGTGCACATTACAAATATTCAGGCAAAGGACACATAAAATACAAATAAATGAAGCTCTAAAAAAGGGATTACAAGTAGACACAAAGAACTCGCCTCTAAACCTTGACAGCAGGCTTCAGCTTCGAGTATGGACCAGGAGACTCCTGCCCTGAACTGCTGGAAGACCATGTTAGTGCATTAGGAAGAAATGAAATGAAATGGAAAGACCTAGAACTGTATCAAATACAAGTGGTGGCAACACTATTCAGAATCTAAATGTTCAGTAGAGTCAGAAGCCACATATAAAGGATAGATAGACAGCTGTGGACACCCGGTAGATCTTCTGGTGTGCACTTTAGCTTTCAGACTTGCTCCTGAGGTGTGTACTGTGACCACACAGAGTTAACATCCTATATCCAGAATCATCTTAAAATCATAAAAGACTTTCTCAGTCCAGACATGGGACAACTCCAGTGTCCCTTCCCTTGTGTCACCATGCCATCTCACATGATAACACACAGTAAAGCACCTGTATAGGAAGACTTTTCCTGGGCAGTGCCACTGACCAGTGAATGAGATAGGGAAGAGCTTGGGCATGAATGAGTGAGCTTGTCACCGGAGCCTGTCCCTGAAGGGGTAGCTGCTCTTACAGTAACGCCTGCAACTTTCCCCCACCTCATTTTCTGAAAAAGCAAACAAAATGGTCAAACAAACACATAGCTGCCACACACACACACACACACACACACACACACACACACACACACACACAGGCATCACAATATTGTCTAATGGCCTCTCTTGAATCCCATTTGAATTCAGAGAATTTTTAGGGGAAAAAAATCTTTCAAAGAAAGAAAAAGAGTTAAATAGAGAGAAATAACCCTGTGTGCCATAAGGTTTCACCTTATTTATTGCTTTTAGCTTTCAGACATGAGGGAACTGTCAGACCACCCAAGGTCCATTGCAAGGTGAGAGAAAATGGAAGAGAACACACCTAGAGAAAAAAATGACTGATGCTGTGCAAATTCCCAGGGGAGCCATAAGCAGCAACCACCACTCCTCAGAATGTTCCAATGACAAACCAACAGAGTTCGCCCTGGAGAATCAGTGAGTTTGTTGGACTTACTTAGAAAGCCCAATGAGGATAAAGGATTATGGACAATACTTGCAGAGCATGGATGAAGGATTATGGACAAGTACAAGGTCACTCTAAAGGAACTGAACTGGAAAGTCCGCACCCTACATGGATGAAAGCTCCCTCTTGGTCACCTGTAAGGTGCTTCCATTTCTGAATGCTTTCTGCAGCCTATACTCTCCATCTGACACACGCCCAAGATCCCCCAAGGCCAAGGGCAATTAGTTGGCAATTTCATAATATGGAGGAGTGCACGTATAAAGTCAGTGGAGATCTAATGAGCCCCCTGATATCCTTCTTTTCCCATCCCCAAAACAGGTTATCTTTTAGAAATTTCTTAATATAAGCTGAACAGAGATGACACCAGTGATCACTCCCCATCTTCCTCAATGTTCCTTGAACTATTGGTTTTATAGATATATCTGGGCTCCACAACTCTACATTTTGATTGGTTGTGGTTTTCTGTAGTGTTGGGGTGCACTGTGGGAAGGCTGTCTTTGTTTTATTCAGTTGTTAATTCTGTGCCAGCAGAGAGCTGAGAACTGACCAAATTTTGGTATCTTTATTCCTGTGGTTCATCACCTGCCTCAGTGTTTTGTATACATGCACCTTCCTCGCTTGCAGACTGGTTTAATTAAAAGGAGATGGCCGATAGTTAGTCCAGACTTTTGGACAGAGAGAGGATCTCTGGGACAGAAATGAGATATGGGAAGATTCACTAGTGGACGTGGAGGAGATCTGATGTATGAGGAGGGAGAGACAGGGACAAGTAGCAGGCCGTGTGGCAGGACAGGGACTAAAATAGATGGGTTAATTAAGTTAGGTGAGCTAGCTGGCAGGTAGCCTGAGCTAGTCCTAAGCTACAATAAAATTAATGAGTCTCTGTGTCATTATTTGGTGGCTGGTGTGTCCAAGAAAATCCCATAATACTGTAGTGGTCTTTATCTGTTGCAAAGTGAAGTTTAAGAAGTCTGCATGTGTTCCTTTTTCTCCCTCTCTCCTTTCGCATTTCTTCTTTCCTTCTCTTCTTCCTACTCTCTACCTTTCCTTTTCAAAACAGAAAGTGGTCTGACTGCAATATTATTAGCATGCAAGATGTGTGAGTATGGATGCAGTCATTTATGTGGTATAGACCATGGCCTAAAACTTCCAGTCTATTAGAATTTACAGATTTTAAACTCATAACTTGAGGAGCAGCAGAGAGTTCAAACGCCTTTCAAGCTATAGTCAAAATCAGGCAGAAGTCATCTTCATATGTCATCTATAAAATGGATTGATTGTAGGAAATTCTGCTCTGGGTCCAAATGACACCCTTTGTTATATACTGAGAAATACACAGTCTCTTTTGTATAGAATCTTATTCCTATGCTTAACTTAAGGTGACTCTTGATAGATCAAAGACTTAAAAGATAATATATAAAGGTCATGTCAGACTTCAGAAGGGGGTCATTTGGAAGAACAATGGTGACAAGATTGGAAAGGCTGAGACTCTAAAATGGCTACTTTATTTAGTTTTCTTCTTTTGTCCAACCTGAGGATCAGAGGATAAATCTGTATACAAGACATATATGAGGGAGATATTTAAAATGTCTTGTACTCTCTAGCCTTGAAGAAACTGCTAAGGCCTCAGACCCCATTTGCTACGCTTCCACACGTGGTATGAAGGCTCTGTCCCCTTGGTCTCTGCCTCAGCTGCCCTGAATCTGCAGACTTGTGCCTTGTATTGATTTCTATCAATTTCCTTGTCCATAACTCCTAAGAAACTAAAATTACATGGGTTTGTTATTGGCACAAAGACGTTACTAACTTTGTAGAAGGATGTCTTTTTTTTTTAAACATATAAAAATTCTCTGTCATAACCAAATAAACCCTCTGGTTAACATAAAACTCCCATGAAAGAAAAGAGGCCTTTAAGTGAATGACAATCGATAATGTCATGGTGATACCATAGACATGGTCACTTTTCCCAGAAATGGACTTCACTTTGTAGTTACTTTTTAAAAGATTTTGTCTTTCCTAACAGGCTAGATTCTTAGAGGGAAAAAAAGTCTTAATTTTATCTGGGCCCAGGTTTGACCATTGAGCATAATGTCAAACCAGTCTTCCTGAGCATCTCTGCAATTCAGAAGGAAATCACTATAAGAATACGTTCTGGCTTTATATACATATCATTTTTTAAATTTTTATTGGTTATTTTGTTCATTTACATTTCAAATGTTATCCCCCTTCCCAGTTTCCTCTCCAAGAAACCATCATCTCACTCCCCCTCACATATCTTGTTAACTTGTTTTTCTCTCAAAAGATGAGGAAAGAAAATTAGGCTAATTCTAGACTCCTCCCCCGCCCTGAGAAACAAGGGTGGAGAATAAGTTCTGAAGAACCTACATGCCCAGGTCCTGCTCATATTATCCACGCTATGGCTAAATCTTATTGTAAACGTTCAACATCAACTGGTGAGACTTGACTGGGAGCTCAGCATTCCATCTGACAAAGTCAGAGAAAGCCCTGAGAAGGAATGTAGGATTTATAACCCATCCTTCTGATACTTAGGGCTTTGGGGGCAATTGTAAGTGTGGCTTATTGTGTATTTGATCTGTACTGTAGTGTCTCGCTGCTATGCCACAGCTATTGTGCATGTAAGTATGTGATAACTTGAAACCAAACTAATTGAAATCAGAGACTTTTACCACCCCATTGACAATTGAGTTTGAATATCTATTCATGGGAATAAATGTGGTTTTGCTGCCCAGGCAAAACCTTATGTTAACAATTTCCTCTACTAGCTATCTTCACACCTGAAACCTAGAACCCAGCACTTAACCCATTTCCTGGTATCTGAAGCATAAGAAGAGGAAAATCTCTTTGAGTACAGCACTCTTCTACACAGACAAGAAAAGAGATAGCCTTTATTCCTGTTGAAAAAAAAAGTCACCAGGCGGACTTAATGTTCCTGTCAGGTGAAAGGAATGTCAGTTTTAGAACAAGGAAATATGGCTTCCATGTTTTTCTCTCTGCTTCTAGCACTGTCTAGAAAAGTCTCACGGCAAGAGTACAATCTACATAGGAAATCTGTTCTCTAATATGTACCCTTCTGAAGAATGATGTTCTATCAGGAGAAATTAACTTCTCATGTACTAACAGAATACACTAGTTACTTAAATATATTACTATATATAAATATAAAATATATTTTATAATTTACTCAAATTTATAATTCTGAAGTTCCTTAAGACAATAGCATTTGAAGCCTTTAGCACAACACTGCTGCTTTAAGCTCACATGCAAATAAATTTCATATATTACAGAATTGACTCTTTCCAATGCAAAATAATAACAGCTAAGCTATGATCTAATTTTTTATTACTCATGATTTATTAGAGGACTGTGCTTGGGCATGTTAAGTCTCATGTTACAATTATAAGGAGTTGTAGCAAATTCTATTTCAGTTATTGGCAATATAGTACTGCAAGTGTTACAATAGTTCAAGTTAAGCTCATCCTTACAAGAACTACATGTTCCACAAGAGCATAGAATTGTCTGGAACTGCCACTTTTAATGGGAATGTGATAGAAAGTTCTGTTTTCATATCTCTTAATGCAGTGTTATTGCCATTAATGAACCCCAGCTCCGTGAAAGAACAAATAAACAGAAAGCAAAACAAAGATCCTACAGGGACAGCTTATACTGTTCTGGGCCCTCGAGGAGTCCCATCAGTGAGAGACTTTAGCAGGCACACTCAGAGAGTAAGACGTCCTCTGTGTACTATGATTTCATATCACTGCTGCTATCTACTCAAGATCGAGTTTCCACTGCCTTTAGAAAGAAATGTCTACAGACAGAAAACAGCAACAAAAAGACCATCAAAAATTAAAACATCTGTGGATTGGGAGGTGGCTCAGTCAGTGTGATGGTTTGTAAATGCTTGGCCCAGGAAGTAGCCTTGTTGGAGTCGTATGACATTACTGGAGTAGTAATGTCACCATGGGCATGGGCTTTAAGACCCTACTCCTAGCAGCTTGGAAGTCAGTCTTCCATTAGCAGCCTTCAGATGAAGATGTAGAACTCTCACCTCTGCCTACACCATGCTTGCCTGGATGCT
The DNA here is from genome assembly GCF_011064425.1 of Rattus rattus. Lineage (NCBI taxonomy): Eukaryota > Metazoa > Chordata > Mammalia > Rodentia > Muridae > Rattus > Rattus rattus. Next base: position 88,910,863 of record NC_046160.1, read on the forward strand.
GCCACGCTTCCACCTTGATGATACTGGACTGAACCTTTGACCACGTAAGCCAGCCCCATTAAATGTCATCCTTTATAAGACTTACCTTGGTCATGGTGTCTGCTCACAGCAGTAAAACCCTAACTAAGACAGAAGTTGGTACCAGGGGCTGGGGTATTGCTGTGATAGGCCTTACCATGCTTTTGTTTGGAAGAATGTGGATTTGGGGACTTTGGATTTGGAAAGCAGTAGAATGCTTTAAATGGGGCTCAATGGGCTATCCTAGGAATGTGGAAGATTTTGTTACTGAGTATAATTTGAACTGTGCAGACCTGGCCCAAGAGGTTTCAGTGGAGAATTTCAGAATGTGGCCTAGAGACTGTTTTTGTGGTATTTTAGTGAAGAATGTGGCTGCTGTTTGCCATTTTTTGAAGAGTCTACCTGAGTCTAAGTTAGAGATTTATATTAATTGCATTGAGAAAGGAAATCTCAAAAAAGCCCAGCAGAGACTTTGTTCTCTAGTTAAGTCTCATGAAGAGCAAGCTTAGAAAGGAAAAATATAAAATACATGGTTCAAATATCAAAAGGGCACCAGGAAGTAAAATGGAACTGAATCCTATTGTCTATGAGATATCAGTTTAAGGGATTTGGAGGCAAGTTCCTACCCAGCTAAATTTAGATCCAGGCATGGTGATGCCCACCTTTAATTCCAAGAGATAAAACCAGGCAGATCTCTGAGTTCAAGGCCAGCCTAGAACACAGCAAGTTCTAGGTGAAGAAAAGCTTTAGTCCAGGCATGTGTTTAGGAGACAGGCATGCAGATCTCTGAGTTCAAAGTCAGTCTACAGAGCAAGTTCCAGGACAGCCAAGCTTAGGCAGTGAAGAGTTGGAAAACAGAAAGCGGGTGCTAATGTAGTAGAACAATGGTGCCATGTTCAAGCTGCAGCAAGCAGCAGAACTCGGCAGCTTTGGCCTCGTGGCTCTGGCTTTAAAGTCCAGAATAGAAGGGACTACTGGGACATTGATGCTGGCTATCTGGAGCTAAGAAATTAGTGGTGATTAAGAAGGGACCAGCATTACTGAGGTGAAATCTTCTGAGAAGTGTTTTCTGAAAGCACAAAGAAGCTGTGTTCTAGAGACAGCCAAGGTTGTACCTCCTGAGTAGCTGTACTTGGTAATGTGTGAGAATCACCCAGGTGGTACTGGTTTTGAAGGTATGAAGGGATCATGAAAAACAGCTGAGGCTTGGCACTGTAAGAGGCCATGGAAGGCCATTGGTGAAAAGGTGCAGCCCCAGTTGCAGTTGACAGCCAGGGACTGAAAGGGTCATGCAAAGGAGTTGAGGCTTGGCACCATGAAGAGAGCCTGTGAAAGGCTATTGGTGAAGCCTCGTTTAGTGGAAGACCCAGTGTATTGGAGATGCCAGTACCATGGGATGGCCACCAAGAACAACAGCAGCGGCAATGGATCAACCTGAGTTTAGAGTGCTACGGAGGACAGAGTTGGAGAAGTGACACCGGTCCTTTGGAGGAGCCAGAAGACCATGTGTGGATCCCAGACATTGAAACAAGAAGGTATAACATTGAAGCTGCCTTGGAGACCCCAAGATTTTCAAGATGCCAGAGCCATAGGATATCTCATGAGGAATGCTGCTAACAGAGTAGAACCAGCCCAGGAAATGAAGTTTATTGCAGTAAACAAAGATAAAAAAGGAACTGGAGATCTGAAAACTACTTTAACATCAGACATGGAAATGCAGTCTGGAGTTTACCCAGCTGGTTTCCTGTCTTGCTTCGGGAATTATAGTTAAGTGATTGGATAGATCTCAGAAAAGACTTTGAACTTTGGACTTTTAACATTGTTGAGACTGCTATTGACTATGGGAACTATGGAAGTTGGACTAAATGTATTTTTTATTATCTATGGCTTGATATGGCCCCCATAGACTCATGTATCTGAACATGTCTTTGGGAGTTAGGGAGTGGAATGTGATGCTTTGTATATGCTTGGCTCAGGGAATGGCACTTTTTAGAGGCATGGCTTTATTGGAGTAGGTATGTCACCATGGGCATGGGCTTTAATACCCTGCTCCTAGCTGCCTAAGGAATCAGTCTTCCACTAGCAGCCTTCACATGAAGATGTAGAACTCTCAGCTCTGCTGCTCCATGCCTGCGTAGACGCTGCCCTGCTCCCACCTTGATGATAATGGACTGAACCTCTGAACCTGCAAGCCAGCCCAATTAAATGCTGTCCTTTATAAGATTTACCTTGGTGTCTGTTCACTGCAGTAAAACCCTAACTAATACAAAGTCAATAAAGTAGGTACTATGAGAAAGGATGTGGCTTAAGATAACTAGCACTCTCATAAAACTCAGGTTTGCCTGTGCATGTGTTACCCTCATGACATGGTGGAACTTGGAGGCACAGTTGGAAGGCTCTTCCTATCATTGGCCAGTTAGTGTGGTTCATCAGTGAACTCTGTGCTTCGTGAGAGATCCTGATTCAAAAGATAACATGGAGAGTAAAAGTGAAGACATCTAACCTACACACACACACACACACACACACACACATACATATATACACACTATTCATACGTTTATGCACAAAGCATCCTTACTACCTCACTACCTTCATAGCGTATTTTTGATCTTTTTTGATTGGGGGTGTGGTAGTGTTTGTTCTGTTTTGTTTTGGGGTTCTGGTGGTGGTGAGTTGGGTTTGTTTGTTTGTTTGTTTGGGGGGTGTTGGCATAATTGGAATTCTGATAACAAATGGTAAAATCTGCTGAATTATGTGTAAAGGAGAGAGAAGTCACCATGTTGGTCCATGATGATTAGAAACGGACTTTTAAGTGAGTCTGAGAATCCCAGCTCTCAATTGTTCTTTGTGAGATCCTCTTATCTACCTCATAGCTGTGTTCTCTGTTCTCAGCCTCTTCCTATGTTAGACATGGCTATTCCAATACATTCCTATTGTATTGTATTTCAAAATGGAGAATTTAAAATGAATGAACAGTAGATTGGAATACTCTCGTTAAGCCAGAGTAATGCAGTTTAAGTCAAAGGACCTACTATTAATTTTGACAACGAGAAAAACATAACAATATGTTCCAATACATAGCTAATTGGTTTTATATCTTAGAATTATTTCATCCAGTCAATAATATAGGATTAAGAAAGTGTCACCAGGAGCCAACACACACACATTCTCGTCAATGCCACAACCCTTTCACACACATTCCATTTCCCTGCTTGAAACGTGGACCATCATCAGGGATGCTCCACAGGCTGTGGTCCAGCTCCACTGAGAGCCATCCTCAGCCGGGTCCTGATGCAAATACTTGTCTAGGTCCGACACACGCATTCAGTACTGTCCTGTCTTCTCTGGACTTTTTTTTTTGCAAGAAGTACATTCATTGTTATGTTCTTCCATTATCAAAATTAACAGTCAGTCCTTTGCCTTAAGCTGCATTACTCTGGCTTAAAGGGACAATTCCATTGTATTGTTCATTTTAAATTCTTTATTTCAAAATTTCTTCACAGTTCTTCCTCCTTTTGAAATCAAATGTGCATACATTGAAATACACACATCTTAAGTATGCAGATGTAGGCATGTTGAAAACGGCATTTACATGTGTAACTCATACCCCATCAAAATGTAGAGCGTCTTTATTTCCTCAGAGAGCCATCTGACTTCTCAACCCCCCACAAAGACAAAAACAAAAAACGCTCACTTTATTTTATCACAGATAAGCTTTGTCATAAGAATTCCTACATATATGAAGTCACACATGTATACACACATACATGTATGCTTATACATTATCACATATAATATGTAACCAAAGGTGTAATTACACCATATCTAATTTCCCCTTCCTGCAATTGTTATGCATTTCTTCATGATATACTGATCCTGAGATATTTCGTTTTATCAAAGAGTATGCCATGTTGGAGTGCACAAATTGTAGTTGTTTCCTTGTTGATTATAGGTTACATGGTTTGCCGCTTGTTTGCTGCTATAAATAGAGGTGCTGCTAGCATTCTTACTGGAGTATTGGAGTATCTATGTGCTCCTCCCACCTCTGGTAATATCTTGCAACAAGATATACATATATATATATATATATATATATGCACATATATTTAACTCTATGAGCTGTCAAGCTATTTTCCAAACTTCACTATTTTGTTTCTTGAGGTTAATATATGGGAACTACATTTGTTTTACAATCTTGCCAAAACTGATGCCAGATGCTATTTACATTTTATTCTTTCTATAAGATTTGAAATGGCGTCTCATCAGAGATTTGATATTTGATTTCTGATAGCCTTGTGTCTATTTGCTTATTCCTGTAATGTGCTTCCCACAAGTCTACCTATTGCCTGTATACATAATTAAGTTTGAATTTAGTTCTTGTCTATTGGATACATAAATTTTGTGTGATACATACCGTCGGAATAGCTGCAAGTGTAGTTTTCTTAAACCTGTATTTTGATGAAAAGTTTAAGTTGAGTCAAACGCACCTTATCATTTTCCTCTATCTGCACTCTCTTCCTTGGTCCGCCTTAAGACATGCTTGGCCAGCTGTGACCTGAAGACTTCATGCTTCTTCTAGAAGTTGTGCAATATTTGGCTTTATTTTCAGGTCCACATTTTCCCTGGAAATTTTGTGTACATTAGCAAACAAGGCTTGAGGCTTATTTTGTTCTCATATGTAGATTCACATCCATAGAGAGTGCTGCATGAGAGTGGCTGCGTCCTCACTGAATTGCTGTTCTGAATTGCTTTGATAGCTTCATAAAAATCAGCTTGCACCACTGGGAAAAGTTGAGCATGACCTAAAATGAAGATGTGGAAAGAAGGCAGACAGCCTAGGGATCTGCCCCGTGGTGGGCACTTGAGATCATTTGTGTCTGGACTGTCATGGAAAATGCTGGGGTGAGCATGAGAGTACAAATATCTCTTTGACATTTTGAATTCATTTCCTCTACTTATGTATGCAGTAGTGGGGTGGATCATCTACCATATTTTTAATATTTTTTAATTCATATTTTTAATTCTGGAGGGAATCTTTATACTGCTCTTTATAATGGCTCTAATTAATATTCTTTCTTACAGTACAGCAAGAGTTCCTCTTTTTTTGCATTATCACGGACTTGCTATCTTTTGTTGCTTGGATTATGGCCACTGTAACAGTTGAAAAGTGACATTCATTATGGTTTTAACTCTCATTAATCGGTGATTAGGATGGTGTGTGTTTTTTCCATATACTCTTTCACCATTTATACTTATTTTTCCACACACATTTGTTCAGGGGCTGGAGCTGCCCTGAAATATGCAAAGGACTTAAATAGATATTCTGTCAAAATCTTCAAAGGTATTTATTTTGTCTTGCGGTGGTGTGTGTGTGTGTGTGTGTGTGTGTGTGTGTGTTATTTTATATAACAGTTTTTTTTTTTGTTTTTGTTTTTGTTTTTTATTTGTTTTATATGGTACAGGAGCAGTAAGCAATGCTCTCCACTTCCTTCTTGTTTTCATTTGCATGGACTGTCTTTTGCATTCTTTCACTTTGAGTCTCTATAGGCCATATAGTGAGGTGAAGTTCTTTAGACAGCATATATTGGGCCATTTAAATAATGATGATCAATTCCTCCACTCTATCATTTTGAATGGGGTGTTTATATAGCTTATCAGTGAAAGGTAAGGATGTCTTTCACTTTGTTGTTTTCTAAATGTTTTCATCCTTTCTTCCTTAATTGCTATCTTCCTTTAAAGTTAACTTCTGTTTCCCTTCCTCCCCTCCCCTCCCCTGTCCCTTCCTCTCCTCTCTATGATCTTACTAAACAACTCAGATATTCTCTTGCCTCCCCTTCTTTATTGCTTGGATTACAAATGTGGAATACTGCATCCAGCTAGATTTTTCTTTAATGGCATGTTTTCACCTTCATTTTGCCTTTTGTTTTTGAACTATGTGTCTGTTATGTGTCTATACTCTCTCATTACTTTGTAGCTTTTTAAACGTTTCTACAATTAAAAGTGTATTTTAAGCTAATTAACAGTTTTAAATTTGACTGCAAAAAGGAAAGAAAGGCTTCTACCATTTCAGTACATGTAAGGTTTTGAATTTAGTATATTAAAAGTTGGACTGTTTCATATGTATATTTGTATCTTCTACATTATTTTCATACTAATATTTTAATAATTTTCTCCTCTCACCATCATAGTAAAAATGGTGACATTATAGCCCTGGGGCACTGGATTTGACTTTATGTTTTAACCAATGAGTTCTATACCTTCAAGTTATTAATGAGTATCCTTTTATTTAGCTTAACAAATTTCCTTCCTCATTTCTTCCAAGCCAAGTCTAGCAGTGAGAGATGTTCAGGTTGGCTTTTTTTTCCTTTTCCTTCCTAAAGGAACAGTCTTTAATTCTCCTGGTTTCTGGATGACACTTTTCTAGGGAAGAGTTCTCTTGCTTGACAACTTTATTTGCTGTCCTTCAGCATATTGTTTTCCTGTTCTCCTTTGCTGTGTGTTTCATGCTGGGCAGTCTGTTGCTAGGAATATTAGGGCCCCATATACGTTCATATACATACATATACATGTACAAGCATATGCAAATATACATACATATACATATATTACTTGATTCTCTTCTTGGTCTGCTTTAAGAAGTCTCTTTCTGTCTTTGGGTTATGATAGCTGGGCTCAGGATTCATTGGGTTGCTACTGGATAGACATCTTTCTCCTTGCAAGTGCTAAGAATTAGTAATGGTTGAGTACGTTTCATGAAACTTCAAATGCTGCTCTGAAATCCGCATTGTGAGTTGTTATTAGTATCAAAGCCTCATCTCCCTAAGGTGTTTAGAGTTAGAATTTTGGATAGGTGATCAGAATTTGATAATGTAATTGGTTTAAGGAAGACCGAGAGAAGAAGAAGGAAGACCAAGGAAGACCAAGACCAAGCCTGTATGTTCCCTGTCTCTAGACTGATTTTCTATGTCACCTCAGGACTGTCCTCTGGAAGCCTCTCACCAAAGTGATGCTTCATGCAAAATCATAAATCTCTTTCCTTTAAAAGAAGATTTATCTGTAGACATTATCATAACATCATCCCCACCCTCCCTTTCCTCATCCGAACCCTCTCATTTGCCCCTCCCATCCTCTTTCAAAGTTGTGGCCTGATTACTCCATTAACCGTTGTTGCACACATATGTATACACATATCTATTCCTAAATTTAACCTGCTCAGTCTGGATAATGTTACTTTTGTGAGGTTTCAGGGATGATCATTTAGTATCAGACAACCAACTGATGTGTTCTTCCCTAGTTAAGACTATTTCTCCAGCTCTCAGCATTCCTTAGCTGTCTATAGTTCTTCGTGTAGGGTTGAGGCTGTCTATAGTTCTTTCTTTGTGTAGGGTTGAGGCTGTCTGTAGTTCTCTGTAGTTCTCTGTGTAGGGTTGAGGCTGTCTGTAGTTCTTTGTGTAGGATTGAGGCCTCATGGTGCTGAGTTGTTAGTAACAGAAAATAACTAATATACCTTAATATTCACAGATTTTTCTCCACGTTTGAAATATTTTCTGCTATTGACTCTATCCCTCTGTTTTTAGGGACCAAATCCTGTTATGTAACCCTTTATAGATTCAAAATTGCAGGGATCCTCCTGTCTCTCCCTCTCATTCATGGATGACAAGGTGAGCTGTCATACCAGCTGCTACTACTAACTCCTTATATAAGGTCTTAATGAGTTGTCTTTCCTGTTCCTTCCTAGATTCTTGTGAATGGACTATTTGCTCTCACAACACTAGCTCACGTATCCCATAATCCTCTTCATTGCTCTGCATTCTATTTTATGCTTTAAATGTATATCTTCCCAGACTCTTTCTACTTGATTACTCTGCCCCTGTTGCTCTAATTTACCATTTTTCTTCATTTCGCCCATGTATTTTTAGCTCTGAAATGTAATTTGTTGTTTAATTTTCTCTACTACATCTTTCAGCCTGACTCCCCCTCACCTCATGGAAACAAGTTCCTTGAGTTCACTTAAAACATCTATTTTCATTCTTTTCAGGTTGGCTCCCAATACCCCTCTCAGGTCATGGTGCTTTACTGTGTCTTTTTGGTGGCCCCATGCTTCTTTCCTTGTACTTGATCCTGTGGGCACACATGAGGGTCTGAGCATTTGAAAAAGTAAGTGTCACTCCAGTCTTCACAACTGCTTTTGCTTGGGAAAAACCTCATGTCATAGCACGTGTGACATTCTAGAAACCCTCCAGCTGCCATGTCTGTGCCAAAGGCCTGTGATTTATTATGGCAAGTACAGTGCTGTGATGGGTGAGAAGCCCAGGGAAGAGCTTTTCTGTACCATTTCTCATTATGCTTGACTAAGTGGCTGCTGAGTTCTGACTGAACCTTTTGTTGCTGGTGTCCAGACCATGCCAGTGGTGCTTGCCAGAACCTGAACTTGCCATACGTGCCTGAGGCTATGTGTTGCCACCTGGCACTGGGCTGAGTCATTGGCATGGAAGTTAGAGAGACATGTAGTCAGCCAGTGCTGGCTTTTACAAAGAAAGACTTGTTAGTGAGATCCAGGACGAAGTCCTGTGTTCACTTCCTTCTTTCTCCCAAGCATATGGTATCTCTCTCTGTGCCATGATGCCTGGGGTTGGGAGAAAGGTGATATAGGTAATGTAAAACTGTCCTCATACTTTCTCCAGTGAGTCTTATCCTGTTATATGCTCTAGCCAGGTACTCACTAGAGAGCCTGACTCTGCAACTATGCTCTCCCTCTCCCGAAACCACGAGTGCTAGCTACTTTAATGTTTCTATTTGCCACTTTGAGTTCCCTTTACCAAAGTATCTTTCCAAGACATTTTTTCCATTTAAAAGTTGCTTATCCCTCATTGTGAATTTGGATTTCATGTACAAATTATTTATGTATTTTAGATGCATATATCTTCTTGGATATATGATTTATAAACTGTTTTTTCCAGTTTGAAGTTTCCTTTTTATACTCTTAGCAATGTATTTCGCAGTGCAGAAGTTTTTAATTGTTTTGAAGTCAATCTGTGAGTTTTATTCTTTTATAGACTCTTCTTTTAATATCATATCCAGGAACAGTTGGCCTAAATGAAATTTTCCCTTCTAACTTTCATTATAACTTTGTGCTTTGTTTTTTAGTTTAGAGCGTTTTTAATAAATGGGGATCTTAGTATAAATTAAGATTAATTTTTTTTCATACATGGATTGTAGTGGTTTAAAGAAGAATGACCCCACCCCTACTCTCACCCCCAGGCTCATATATTTGACTGCTTAGTCACCAAGAAGTGGAACTCTTTGATAAGGTTAGGAGGTGTGGCTTTGATAAAGGAAGTATGTCACTGGGTGCAGGCTTTGAGGTTTCAGAAAGCTCTCTCTCTCTTTCTCTCTCTCTCTCTCTCTCTCTCTCTCTCTGTCTGTCTCTCTCCCTGCAGGTTCAGCTCTCAACTCCTCCTTCAGTACCTTGATGTTCATCATGTTCCTTGCCTGAAAGATAATGGACTAAGCCTCTGAAATTTTAAGTGAGCCCCAAGTAAATGCTGTCCATTTTAAGAGTGATGGTGCCTCTTTACAGCAATAGAATAGTGACTAAGACAAAGTTAGTACCAGAGATTAGTAGGTAGTTTTATGACAGACCTGACCATGCTGTTTGCTGGAGGAATATAGAAGACTGGATATTTGGGCTAGAAAAGTGGTTAGACACTTTAAGTGGGGCTTAAAGGGCCATTTTAGTGGAAAACTAGAAGACCCTGTTGCTGAGGGCAATATGAACTATGAGTGCCCAGCCTAAGAAGTTTCAAATCAGAAGAATATTAGTAAGTTGTGTAGGGATCACTCTTACAACAGTTTGTCAAAGAATGTGGGTGAATTTCTGCCCTTGTCTTAAAAATCTTCCTGAAGCTTAAGTGAAGAATTTTATATTAGTGGTACTAAGAGAGGAGATTTCAAGACAGTCTAGTATTGACTATGTCATGTGCTTATTAGCAATTGTGCTTATGTAGCTCTATAATGCAAAAGAGAAATACAAAATGTACAGTTCATGGAGAAAAGGAGCACCAGGAAGTGGAATGAAGCTAAGTCCAGTGCTCAAGGACATAAAAAGTTCAAAGATAAAAGCAGTATGCTAAATGGAATAAAGGGAGTGATGACTTGAGGGCAAAAATCCCCACAGCTAAGCTTTCAATTTGTGAGAAGGAATTAAAGGAAAGTTTAAGCCAAAGGAAACCACCAATAACATACAGCAGATACAAATGTAACAGAATGAGGGCGGGGTTTTCTAGCCCCAGGCGTGCAGCAGAACTTGGCAGCTTCAGTGGCCACATGGTTCTTGCTTTAGAGTCAAGGATACAAGAAAGGGACCGTGGAGTCTCACTCCATGGCTAAGGAAAGCCACTGAGACTTGACATATATGTGTATATGTCAAGGATATCCCTGCATGGAGATCCAAAGAGGTCATTGAATGACATTTTCATTGGAGACATCAGGATGTTGGAGATGCCAGAGCCATGAGATACACGTGGAGGAGAGCTGCAGACTGGGTCTGGCACCAGCCCAAGAGAGAGAAATGTCTTGCAGTCAAGAAAGCTGGAGAGTTTGAGTTCTGAAGAGCACTTTAACATCCAACATGGAGATGCAGAGTTGAGAGTGTGTCCAGCTGCTTTTTAGACTTTCTTTGGCCTAGTATTTCCTCATTGTTCTCCCTTTCTTTACTATCCGGAAGATAATAATATATATTGTGTGCCATTGTATATTGGAAGTACATGATATGATTTGTGAGTTTTACTTTACAAGGGTTATAGATTGCCATGAGCCTCAGAGAGACTTCAAATTTGGACTTTTAAACAGTTTTGAGATTATGATAGATAATGAGGACTTTTGAAATAAGTCAAATGGAATTGATTTTTTGCCTTTTAGTTTGGCTACAAGTCTAGAGGGACCAGGGAGTGGAATGTGCTGATTTGAATAATAATAGCCCCATGAGCTCATATATTTGAATGTTTAGTTACCAAGGAGTGGAACTCTTTGATGGGATTAAAAGGATACAAGTTGGTGTGGCCTTGTAAAGTGTATCACTGAGTTCTCTCTCTCTCTCTCTCTCTCTCTCTCTCTCTCTCTCTCTCTCTCTCTCTCTCTCTCTCTCTTCTCTGTGTGTGTGTGTGTGTGTGTGTGTGTGTGTCTCTCTCTGTCTCTGTTTTCTGTCTCTTTGTTTCTCTCTCTCTCTCTTCTCTCTCTCTCTCTCTCTCTCTCTCTTTCTCTCTCTCTCCCCATATGTATTAGGGTGTGTGGTTCTGAACTGGTTCTCCAGCACCATGTCTTTCATGCTTTCTGACTTCATGATAATGGTCAAAGCCTCTGTAAGCAAACCCCTAATTAAATCCTTCCTTTTATAAGACCTGTTTTGGTCATAATATCTTTTGTATCTTTAATTTTTAAATCTTATTTTTAATGATGGTTCTTAAACACTTTAACCTCTCTTGTAGTCCCCCACCCTCCAGGGGATATGAGAAATAAAGGATATGGAGGAAGTGGACCTGTTTAGAAAAGGAGCAGCTCCTGTCTGTGTTGTATGGAAATAGGCAGTTCAGTTCACTGGTCAGCAGCGGTACCTCGATGCACTCATAAATACTTCACAGTTACACCAGCAGTCCAGGTCAGGATACCAACCATGAGTCAGCAGCTGTGGTACTACCTACCAGAGACAGCCAGGCCTTATCCTGAGCCTCAGCAGGAGAGACCAGGAGAAATTCTCGGCTGTTCCTCTCTCAGGGAAGTGAAGATCAGTGAAAATCGGTGGCACACAAGCATTGTACAGCTAGCTCTATAAGCAAACCTTGCTCAGCCTCCTGAACTGTTAGTAGAGTCTTATTTATACCCTCCAAACATCACATGTCTTCCACATGCCTTGACTCAGCATGTGCATCCAATCAGCCTGAGTCCATAGTGTCTTAACAAATAAAGCTCAATTCAGCAATGTAAGGCAGACCAATATACATATTTTGTTATCAAAGAATCCTTCATCAAGTATCCTTTCACGTGCTTGCTTTAGCAGATTAGCCTCTCTCCTCTGTTTGCTTCAGTGAAATGTTCCTTCACAAGTCTGCCTTAGTCTTTCAGCTGTGTCCGCGTCAGGAAAACACTCCTTCACATATGTGACCCAGGAAAACATCATCCAACACAACAGAATCTCCAAAGAACCCTTAAGTTTCCACTTGACAGCAATTGAACAGTGACCAATTCATGGCACATGGACGGTGAATTGTTCTATCACAAAGCTACATAGTGTTGAAAATTCTCTTCAGGATTTGTTCTGCAACTTTGTCAAGGATTGAATGGCAAATAAACTGTGTTATTCTGAGCTATACAATTTAAGCTAGAGAATGTTACTGGAAGCAGCTTATAACAATAAATATTCCCTTCATGGTAAAAGACTTGGGAAGATCAGGAATTCAAGGCCCATACATAAACATAGTAAAAGCCATATACAGCAAACCAGTAGCAAACATTAAGCTAAATGGAGGGAAACTTGAAGCAATCCCACTAAAATCAGGAACTAGACAAGGCTGGCCACTCACTACATACCTATTCAATATAGTACTTGAAGCCCTAGCTAGAGCAATCAGACAATAAAAGGAGGTCAAAGGGATACAAATTGGAAAGAAAGAAGTCAAAATATCACTATTTGCAGATGATATGATAGTGTACATAAGTGGCCCCAAAAATTCCACCAGAGAACTTCTAAACCAGATAAACAACTTCAGCAAAGTGGCTGGATATAAAATTAACTCAAAAAAATCAGTAGCCTTCTTCTACTCAAAGGATAAACAGGATGAAAAAGAAATTAAAGAAAAACACCCTTCACAATAGTCACAAATAATATAAAATACTTTGGTGTGATTCTAACCAAACAAGTGAAAGATCTGTATGACAAGAACTTCAAGTCCATGAAGAAAGAAATTGAAGAAGATCTCAGAAGATGGAAAGATCTCCCATGCTCATGGGTTGGCAGGATTAATATAGAAAAAATGGCCATCTAGTTGAAAGCAATCTACAGATTCAATGCAATCCCTATCAAAATTCCAACTCAATTCTTCATAGAGCTAGAAAGAACAATTTGCAAAATCATTTGGAATAACAAAATACCCAGAATAGTGAAAACTATCCTCAACAATAAAAGGAATTCTGGGGGAATCACTATCCCTGAACTCAAGCAGTATTACAGAGCAATAGTGATGAAAACTATATGGTATTGGTACAGAGACAGACAAATAGACCAGTGGAAAAGAATTGAAGACCCAGAAATGAACCCACACACCTATTGTCTCTTGATCTTTGACAAAGGAGCTAAAACTATCTAGTGGAAAAAAATACAGCATTTTCAGCAAATGGTGCGGGATCACCTGGTGGTCAGCATGTAGAAGAACACAAACTGTTCCATTCTTATTGTCCTGTACAAAGCTTAAGTCCAAGTGGATCAAGGACCTCCACATCAAACCAGATACACTCAAATTAATTGAAGAGAAAGTGGGGAAGAGCCTTGAACACATGGGCACAGGGGAAAATTTCCTCAACCACAACACCAATGGCTTATGCCCTAAGTTCAATGATAAACAAATGGAACTTCATAAAATTTCAAAGTTTCTGTAAGGCAAAGGACACTGTCATTAGGACAAATGGCAACCAACAGATTGGGAAAAGAGCTTTACCAATCCTACATCTGGTAGAGGGTTAATTTCCAATATATACAAAGAACTCAAGAAGTTAGACTCCAGAGAACCAAATAACCTCATTAAAAATGGGGTACAGAGCCAAACAAAGAATTCTCAACTGAAGAATATCAAATGGCTGAGAAGCACTTAAAGAAATGTTCAACACTCTTAGTCATCAGGGAAATGTAAATCAAAACAACCCTGAGATTCCACCTCACACCAATCAGAATGGCTAAGATCAAAAACTCAGTTGATAACAGATGCTGGAGAGGATGTGCATAAAGAACACTCCTCCATTGTTGGTGGGATTGCAAGCTGGTACAACCACTCTGGAAATCAGTCTGGAGTTTCCTCAGAAAGTTGAACATAGTACTTTACCTCTAGCTATACTACTCCTAGGAATACACCCAAAAGATGCCCCAACATATAACAAAGACACATGCTCCACTATGTTCATAGCAGCCTAATTTATAATAGCCAAAGCTAGAAAGAACCTATATGTCCTTCAGCAGAGGAATGGATACAGAAAATGTGGTACATTTATACAATGGAGTACTACTCAGCTATCAAAAACAATGACTTCATGAAATTCATAGGCAAAAGGATGGAACTAGAACATATCCTGAGGGAGGTAACCCAATCACAGAAAAACACACCAAGTATACACTCACTGATAACTGGATATTAGCCCAAAAGCTTAGAATACCTAAGGAAAAAAATCACAGATCATATAAAACTCAAGAAGGAAGACCAAAATGTGGACACTTCAGTCCTTTTTAGAAAAGAGAACAAAATACTCACAGGAGGAAATACAGGGACAAAGGGTGAAGGAGGGATCTGAAGGAAAGGCCATTCATAGACTGCCCCACCAGGGGATCCATCCCATATGCAGCCACCAAACCCAGTCACTAATGTTGATGCCAAGAAGTGCTTGCTGACAAAGCCCGGTATGGATGTCTCCTGATAGGCTCTGTCAGAGACTTACTGATACAGATGAGGATGCTTGCAGCTAACCATTGCACTGAGAATGGGGTCCACAATGTGGGGGGTGGGTTAGGGAAAGGACTGAACTAGCTAAAGGGATTTGCAATCCCATAGGAAGAACAACAATATCAAGTAACCAGGCCCCACAGAGCTCCCAGAGGCTAAACCACCACCCAAAGAGTACACATGGAGGAATCCATGGCTCCAGCCACATATGTAGCAGAGGATGGCCTTGTCAGGCATCAATGGGAAGAGACCTTTGGCCCTGTGAAGTCTCGATGCCCTGATGTAGGGGGAATGTTAGGGCAGGGAGGAGGGAGGGAGTGGGTGAGGGAGCACCCTCATAATAGGGGAGGATAGAGGTCTCCACAGGGAAACCAGGGAACAGAATAACATTGGAAAATGAATTTAAAAATCCAATAAGAAGAAAAGAAAAAAATCAATAAATATTTATTGGCCACATTTATGAAGACATACATATAGGCTTATTGCAATTGATAAATTTGTAGAGTTATCTCAGTGATATATGGATATATGTATCTATTCCTTCACCACAATTATCCTGTCCTTGTCCTGCTGCTCCCTTCTTTCTTTAAATCTTCATGACATATATTCTGTCTGGTTGACTTATTAGCTTCTAAATTTCTTAACCTTTATCTATCATTCTTTGAAGCAGATACATATTTGCATATATATGCATGAGAGTCATATACATATATGTGTATATGAAAGTTTGTGTTTATATACCAAAGTTCTTGCTAGAATGCTGTTAAATGTATTAGTTTGGCAATTATTCTGCTGATTTTTTCAAGTACTCAAATCCAAGGTGTGGCTCATCTTTCCTTCTCTGATTTCTCTCATTAACATTCTGTGTAGAAAGACAGCATATATTCTCTTAGAGTCCTATTATTTAAATTTGTGTCACATATTAATACATTTTAGTATATAAGTCAATATGCATATCTTGTGTCAACTTGGTATCCTATAACACGTAAATATTAGTTCTTTGAACATTTTAATAAATTGTATGGTGATTTCCACTTAGATAATTAATAGAAGCATGTAGTAAACACACATACACACACACATGTGTTAGCCAATCATTTTTGATCATATCTCTATTTGTGTGTGAGTTCATTTTGGGGTCTTCTATTCTATTCCACTAGTCCATCTGCCCGTCTCTGTACCAAGACCATACGATTTTTATCACTATTGCTCCATAATACTGCTTGAGTTCAGGGATAGTGATTTTCCAAGAAGTCCTTTTATTGTTGAGGACAGTTTTAGCTACCCTGGGTTTTTTGTTATTTGAATTTTCAAATTGTTCTGTCTAACTCTTTGAAGAATTGGATTGGTATTTTGATGGGAATTGCATTGAATCTGTATATTGCTTTTGGTAAAATGGCCATTTTTACTATATTAATCCTGCCAATCCATGAGCATGGGAGATCTTTCCATCTTCTGAGATCTTCTTCAATTTCTCTCTTCAGAGGCTTGAAGTTCTTCTCACACAGATCTTTCACTTGCTTGGTTAAAGTCACACCGAGGTATTTTCTATTATTTAGGACTATTAGGAAGGTTGTCATTTCCCTAATTTCTTTCTCAGCTTGTTTATCTTTTGTGTAGAGGAAGGCAACTGTATTATTCTGAGTTAATTTTATACCCAGCCACTTTGCTAAAGGTGTTTATCAGATTTAGTAGTTCTCTGGTGGAACTTTTGGGATCACTTAAATATACTATCATATCATCTGCAAATAGTGATATTTTGACTTCTTCCTTTCCAATCTGTATCCCTTTGATCTCCTTTTGTTGTCTGATTGCTCTGGCTAGGATTTTGAGAACTATATGGAATAAGTAGGGAGAGAGTGGGCAGCCTTGTCTAGTCCCTGATTTTAGTGGGATTGCTTCAAGTGTCTCTCCATTTAGTTTAATATTAGCTACTGGTTTGCTGTATATGGCTTTTACTATGTTTAGGTATGGGCCTTGAATTCCTATTCTTTCCAGGACTTTTATCATGAAGGGGTGTTGAATTTTGTCAAATGCTTTCTCAGCATCTAATGAAACAATCATGTGGTATGTTCTTTCAGTTTGTTTATATAATGGATCACGTTGATGGTTTTCCGTATATTAAACCATCCCTGCATGCCTGGGATGAAGCCTACTTGATCATGGTGGATGATTGTTTTGATGTGCTGTTGGATTCGGTTTGCAAGAATTTTTTATTGAGTATTTTTTTGTCAATATTCGTAAGTGAAATTGGTCCAAAGTTCTCTTTCTTTGTTGGATCTTTGTGTGATTTAGGTATAAGAGTAACTGTGGAATAAGAGTCACAGAAGGAATTTGTTAGTGCTTCGTCTGTTTCAGTTTTGTGGAATAGTTTGGACAGTATTGGTATGAGGTCTTCTATGAATGTCTGATAGAATTCTGCACTGTACACACCTGGACCTGGGCTTTTTTTGGTTGGGAGACTTTTAATGACTGCTTCTATTTCTTTAGGAGTTATGGGGTTGTTTAAATGGCTTATCTGTTCCTGATTTAACTTAGGTACCTGGCATCTGTCTAGGAAATTGTCCATTTCCTCCAGATTTTCAAGTTTTGTTGAATATAGGCTTTTGTAGTAGGATCTGATGATTTTTTGAATTTCCGCTGATTCTGTTGTTATGTCTCCCTTTTCATTTTTGATTTTGTTAATTTGGACACACTCTCTGTGCCCTCTCGTTAGTCTGGCCAAGGGTTTATCTATCTTGTTGATTTTCTCAAAGAACCAGCTTTTGGTTCTGTTGATTCTTTGTATAGTCCTTTGTGTTTCTACTTGGTTAATTTCAGCTCTGAGTTTGATTATTTCCTGCCTTCGACTCCTCCTGCATGTGTTTGCTTCTTTTTGTTCTAGAGCTTTCAGGTGTGCTGTCAAGCTGCTGATATATGCTCTCTCCTGTTTCTTTCTGCAGGCACTCAGAGCTATGAGTTTTCCTCTTAGCACAGCTTTCATTGTGTCCCATACGTTTGGGTATGTTTTACCTTCATTTTCATTAAATTCTAAGAAGTCTTTAATTTATTTCTTTATTTCTTGCTTGACCAAGTTATCATTGAGTACAGCATTGTTCAACTTCCATGTGTATGTGGGCGTTCTTTCCTTATTGTTATTGAAGACAAGCCTTAGCCTGTGGCAGTCTGATAGGATGCATGAGATTATTTCTATCTTTCTGTATCCGTTGAGGCCTGTTTTGTGCCCGATTTTATGGTCAATTTTGGAGAAAGTACCATGAGGAGCTGAGAAGAAGGTATATCCTTTTGTTTTAGGATGGAATGTTCTATAAATATCTGTTAAGTCCATTTGGTTCATAACTTCTGTTACTCTGTCTATATCTCTATTTAATTTCTGTTTCCATGATCTGTCCATTGATGAGAGTGGGGTGTTGAAATCTCCACTATTATTGTGTGAGGTGCAATGTGTGTTTTGAGCTTTAGTAAGGTTTCTTTTATGTATGTAGGTGCCCTTGTATTTGGAGCATAGATATTTAGGATTGAGAGTTCATCTTGGTGGATTTTTCCTTTGATGAATATGAAGTGTCCTTCCTTATTTTTTTTGATGACTTTTGCTTGAAAATCGATTTTATTCGATATTAGAATAGCTACTCCAACTTGCTTCTTCAGACCATTTGTTTGGAAAGTTCTTTTTCAACCTTTTTCTCTGAGGTAGTATCTGTCTTCTTCTCTGAGGTGTGTTTCCTGTAGGCAGCAAAATGCTGGGCCCCCATTATGTATCCAGTTTGTTAATCTGTGTCTTTTTATTGGGGAATTGAGTCCATTGATGTTGAGAGGTATTAAGGAATAGCGCTTGTTGCTTCCTGTTGTTTTCGTATTTGGAGGTGAGATTATGTTTGTGTGCTTCTCTCCTCTTTGTTTTGTTGCAAAAAGATTAGTTTCTTGCTTTTTCTAGGGTGTAGCTTGCCTCCTTGTGGTGGGCTTTACCATTTATTATCCTTTGTAGGGTTGGATTTGTAGAAAAATATTGTGTAACTTTGGTTTTGTCGTGGAATACCTTGGTTTCTCCATCTATATTAATTGAGAGTTTTGCTGGATATAGTAACCTGGGCTGGCATTTGTGTTCTCTTAGGGTCTCTTTGACATCTGTCCAGGATCTTCTGGCTTTCATAGTCTCTGGTGAAAAGTCTGGTGTAATTCTGCCTTTATATGTTACTTGACCTTTTCCCCTTACTGCTTTTTAATATTCTTTCTTTGTTTTGTGCATTTGGTGTTTTGACTATTATGTGACAGGAGTTGTTTTTTTTCTGGTCCAACCTATTTGGAGTTCTGTAGGCTTCTTGTATGCTTATGGGTATCTCTTTCTTTAGGTTAGTGAAGTTTTCTTCTATGATTTTGTTGAAGATATTTACTTGTCCTCTGTGCTGGGAGTCTTCATTCTCTTCTATAACTACTATCCTTAGGTTTGATCTTCTCATTTAGTCCTGGATTTCCTGTATGTTTTGGACCTGTAGCTTTTTCTGTTTTACATTATCTTTGACAGTTGTGTCGATGATTTCTATGGAATCTTCTGCTTTTGAGATTCTCTCCTCTATCTCTTGTATTCTGTTGGTGATGCTCGTATCTATGGCTCCTTGTCTCTTCCTTTGGTTTTCTATATCCAGGTTTGTTTCCCTTTGTGCTTTGTTTATTGTTTCTATTTCCATTTTTACCTCCTGTATGGTTTTCTTCATTTCTTTCTCCTGTTTTGTTGTTTTTTCCAGTAGTTCTTTAAGGGATTTTTGTATTTTCTCTTTAAGGGCTTCTAGTTGTTTACTTGTGTTGTCCTGTATTTCCTTAAGGGAGTTATTTATGACCTTCTTAAAGTCCTCCATTATCATGATAAATGTGATTTTAAATCTAGATCTTGCTTTTCTTTTGTGTTTTGATATTCAGTGTTTGCTTTGGTGGGCTCTATGATGCCACGTATTCTTGGTTTCTGTTGCTTGGGTTCCTACGCTTGCCTCTGGCCATCAGGTTGTCTCTGGTGTCACCTTGTCTTCCTGTTTCTGACAGTGGCTTGACTGTCGTATAGGCCTGTGTCAGGAGTGCTGTAGACATGTTTTCCTGTTTTGTTTCAGCCAGTTATGGGAATAGAGTGTTCTGCTCTCAGGTGTGTAGTCGTTCCTGTCTGCTGGCTTTCAGCTGTCCCTGTGTGTGGGAACCAGAAGGGCCTGCCCCTACTTCTCCTAGGTCACTGTGCACAGGGGGCCCAGATGGTGCTAGACATTTTCCTCTAGAGTCAGAAATGTGGACAGAGAGTAGTCTCCTCTGTTTTTCCAGGTGTGTCTGCCCCTCTGAAGGTCTAGCTCTCCCTCCCATGAGACTTGGGTGCAGTGAGCTGTTTGACTGGTCCGGTTCAGATCCAGGCATAGTTTGGACCACAGGGCTCCTGCAGCTTGACTGCCCCTATCTTCCTATTCCCAGAGGCACTATACAGTTTCTTCTTGGGCCAGGGATGTAGGTAAAGGTGGGCAGAAGTGGCAATCTCTCCTGCCCTGCAGTCTCAGGATTGCCCACACATCTGGGCGACCAGCTCTCTCTCCCATGGGGTTTAGGAGCAGGGAGCTATGAGCTGAGATCAGTGAATTTCAGGAGCCAGACAAAAACTGGAAGTGTCTGGTCCCAGAGAAATTTTGCCTTTGTGTGTCCTGAGTCCACCAGGCAGGTCACTTGGAGCAGAAAAGTTGGTCTTCCCTCTGGTCTCAGGCCTAAAGTCACTCCTTGGGGCTGGCTTTCAGCTCTCTGTGAGGGCAGCAACCAGTAGGACTCTGCCCCTACTGCTTTGGTGTCCCTGTGCCACCCCCGTAATCTTTACTTCTTTCAGTTGCCATTTGAAATTTGAAAATGTTATATTTAGCATAATAATTCCTACCAGTGGAATTATTGATTGTTGCTTTTCAAATGTAACAATATCTGATACTAAAAGAATATTTCTATTGGTTTTAGTGAATGCTATATTTTATCAGCATAAAATATATTTCTTTTTATACTTTCTGCCTTGAATTTAACCTTATAAACATCATTTGATTTTTCCTCTTTTTATACTAGCCTTTCCTTGTATATCTTTGCTTTTCCTTATACTTCTTATGCCTACAAAATGCATGTTAATAGAGTACTACAGGGGTTGGGGATTTAGCTCAGTGGTAGGCGCTTGCCAGGGGAAGGCATAAGGCCCTGGGTTGGTCCCCAGCTCGAAAAAAAAAAAAAAAACCAAAAAAAAAAAATAGAGTACTACATTCAGTCACAATTCTGGAGGAACTTATAAACTGACAGCTCAGAGACAGACTTTAGAAGAACAGTACCTCCCATGAAAACTGTCTTAATTATAGTATCCTGTGATTTATTTGTTATATAAACCATAAATTATTCACTCATCCATTTGTTTAATATCTGATATTGTCAGCATCCCTCTAGTGTTAAGAATGCAGGGGTGGGGAAATGACAGAAAACAATGCTTTCAGAGATCTTAAATTCTAATGAGATGTATGAATAATAAATAATGAGCAAATGAGTGTGATAGTTAACCTAGAAAGCAGAAGTAATTGAATTAAGGCGAAGGTGGTTATTGACATAGGAAACTTTTAAGTAAATCAAGTCAGAATGGACATCTTTCAACATACAATAGTAGAGTAGAGCCTCAGCGGCAGTGAAGAGTTCATCTTTGTAAAGGGATTGATAATAAGCATTCTAGCAGAAGCAATTTATTAAAATGTTTTGAAATGAAAACATGGTCGACACATTTTTATTAAAATTTTTTTCATAAAGTATATTTTGGTATAGGATGACATATTTTAAAAACAGAAAATCCAATATAATCAGAATAGTGAATAATAAAGGAGGGAAATTAAATAGGCAGGACCTCAATCCTCAGTGCCTTTTCAGTGACATGAAACTCATGCACCAGTCTCGAAAGGGAAACTGTAGGCACTGAAATGAATTAAAGTTTTCCAATGGTCAATGACTCTTGTGAGCAATAATAGAGAGAGAAGGGATAATATAGAAAAAGTAAGGGTAAGCCGTTGGTTTAGGAGAGAAATCTTATCTGAAACTAGTGATAATGATAAAAGTATGCAAGTCAGGTAGCAAACAGTTCCTACACATTTTCTCATTCAATTCTCATTAGTTTAATGCAAAGAATTATCATTTCTGCTCCAGACACTAATATGTAGAAACTGAAGCTAACTAAATGGCTTGAGGTCAGATCTCTAAGACATGATAGCCCTGGCCTTACCTTGACTGAGTGATCTTAAATGTAATGTTTGTCACATTTGCTTTCTGTTTGCGTCCATGTCACCTGGTGGCCAATTACTCAGACATTGCCACTGATGTGCCTTCTGTGTCTGTATTTTTCATTTACTATATAATGTTCATTTATGTGTGTTGTGGTTTGCCCTGAAGCTATCTGCATTTTGATGCTAATTCCACTGCCCCAAGGACAACTGCCTAGTCAGTACTCAGAACTCAGGTGACTTCACCAGAACCACCTCCCCATTGAATTTGTAAAGTACAGGTGAGGGGCAGGTACAGGATAGAAGGAGGCCTTATCATTGGAGGAGAAGGAAGGATGGGCGGGAGAGAAGTTTGAAGGAAGAGGAGGAGACTAGGAGAAAGGAAGAGACAGGAGACGGAGAGAGGGGAGAAGCCATGGCAGGTGATGTTAAGATTCTGCTCTGTGTATTTACAGGTTGTTATCAATGTTCCTAAGGGATGGATGGTACCGGGCTTTGTATGTTTAAGTGGGCAATTATATCTTATCAATTGGATCAAAGATTATTGTGTTGTGTGTTCTTTTATGTGAGGGTTTGAGTATAGGAAAGTGTGTGGCAGCAAGAGACACTGGGTCGCCGAGGAGTGGGGATGTGTTTCTACCAAGATATCTAGCAGATATCTTGGGCACCGCTGTGCGGACCTAGCGAGGTAAAAGACCAACCACACCTTTTTATTTTTATATTTTTACAACAACATAGGTGTGCCATTTCTTCATAGGTTTCTTCTAAGTGAAGAAAACATATGTAACTATAATTTACATTTAGTGGTTATGTGGAGTTTTAACTATTTATTGAAAGAAAAGAGGCCAAGTGTATAATCTCTAGTTAGAGCAGATGAGTACTTTATTCTTTCAAGCCTGTGAATCTATGTGGTATTCATTTAAGAATTCAATGTTATTAATGGGGAAGGGACATAGGTAAATTCTGAAGTCGGTAACACAGAAAGTAAATCAGCAAAATAAAAAATCCTAGAATCTGAAGGCTGTTTGTAGCTTCTCTGAGTTAGTGATTAAAACCAGACAGGGTGTCTCTATGTGTGTGGGTGTGCATGAAAATGAAGATATGCAACTTTATTTGTCTTTAAAGAGCAAAATGCACTATTATAAGAAAAAACACAAATTGGCGTCCTTCTTGGCTTATCCCAAGCACGATCCCATTCATGAGAAAGACCTGCAAGCGTTCCAGATGTTCAGTGCTCTGGATTGGCAAGCACAGGCCTGGACCTCAGGCCATGGCTGCGAATGACTCTTTTTTAACAGTCTTTTCAGAAATACTTGCCTTTTTGTTCAAAGACATTTTAGCATCTTAAAGAAATCATCAGTATGAATAAGAAACCCAATTCTATACGAAACTATTTCTGGTTCAAGAACTATGTGGTGAAAAAGACAAGATGGTGGTCTCCGTCTTCCAGGCTTCTAGGATTCAATAAACATGGTTGTTGAATATACTTGATATATAGCTATGCCATATGGATACCTGTACGATGTAGCTTGAGGACATAGTCTACTCTCTTGCATATATCTATTTAGAGACATATCATAACAAGTAAAGTTGATCTTATGACAAGCATTATGGGATGCCGCAAATGTATAAGACATGATACTTTCATCCACATTTTGTGAGTAAGTAAAACAGATTTAGGAAAATTAGTGAATAAATTAGGAATGTTAAAGAAAGCATCAAACAACATTTGTTGGAAAAACCTGAGTTATATCTAACATTAAAAACATTAGTTTATTCTTTTTTTATCATTTCTTTTTTTGAGATGATACATCGCTCCCTTCCATCTTTTCAAACTCTCCCATAAATCGTTTCATTCTCTCCTTTTTATTAATTGTAGTAATTAATGGTAGTGGATCAATGTTCTCTTCCCTGGAGAAGCCAATTTCTCCCTTCTCCATGTTCCTTAGCTGCCTGTGGTTCTTTGTGTAGAGCCCAGGTTTCCTGGTCTTTCCCTGTCCACCTTGGCATGTCTATTATGCTTGCCCTCGTTCAGCTCCAAAGTTGGTGCAACTCTATGTGGGTAGCTTCTGACACCAGCAAGGGACACCATGTCACTGCAAACTCTCTGATCCCGGACCTAGGTGGATGTGTTTATATTTAGTGTAAAACTCAATAATGGAAAACTATAAGAACGAGCCTGTCCTTTGTGAGTCTATTTAATCAGGTATGCTCTGGGAAGGACTTTCCATGTTGTAAGAGATGAAAAAAGTCAAGCTCTTCAAACAGTGTGACAAACGGGTCTTAATAACATAACTTCTGTTAATACAAATAGCTAATGCTATGTTACTGAAAGCTTTACATAGAACCTATGTGACCATGTATCAGGAGTGTTACAACTGTGATGCTCTTTTGAAAGTAAAATGTTAGCAAGTGGATGACATCAAAGGTTCATTTCAACTCAGATGCTATTTTGTTGTCATGTCTAATTTCCTTTATTTTTTATCGCTTTTCCCGATCTTCTTTCTTTAGTCATGCAAAAATTCATTTACTTCCCTTTCTTCTTTATTATCCATATCAGATGTAAATGTTTTTCGTTACAATGGTGTCTTTCACTGAACCTGTTTACTGCAGAAAAAAAATATGATGAAGGAAAGACAAAGAGAGAAAACTGAATGCTCTCCCAGGATACCGTCTCATTAAATGTGGAGCTTATATCAAAAGTTTCGTGACAATAGTGTGTCTCTGCTTTGTTGCCAAATTGAATATACTTATTGTAAAAACTAGAGAGATTCAAATAAAATTATGTAATTGGCCAAGAAAGGGAAAATATTTTCACCTTTGCTTTCCTAAAACAAAATTAGATTTCTAAGTTACACTCTAGAATACTGGATAGACTGTGTATCATAGAAGTGGAAAATCACTATTTTAAAATATTAAAAACTAGACATTGTCTTCATCTCCCCACCATTCCCCAGAAGCTACAATTGTCACCAGATCTGGTTCTTCAAAGCGGCTGAATGGTCCCCTCTTTCTTCTGTTTCTGCCAAAACAACATATATGGCCCCATTAACCTCTAAATAAGGCAGGCACTTTCTGAAGAACTTTCATGCTGGTGTCCCTTACTAGCATTCTTTATATTTAGCTAAAATGGTATGGTGCAAGCTCAGCTGCCCAACGACATTTTCTTCTTTCACTTTAATCTGCATGACCTTACACTGACTATGCTGTGGACAGGCTCCCTAGATAAATCTTTGTTACCATTGTTCTAGGTGGCTGTTGGTTAGGAAATGAAGTCCATCTACCTGTTCAAGCAGTAAATCATTTTCCAACCTTTTAGATCTCCACTGAGTCTATCTTGTCTTTGCCTTCACCAAAATGGGAACCTGTGGCATCCAATTGAGACTCCTAAGACCCAGTTTGCGCTTAGTGATAGAGGAAAGTGGTAGTACCATTGGCACTGAGTTTAGTAACAATCCTTTAGAACTCTGGCCTGGATCACTATTCTATGAGTGCACCAAAATTTCCATTCCTAGAAGCAGAACTTTGGGAAGCTTCTCTAAAGCTAAGTCTTAATGATGGGATCAAAAAGATGTTATCGTTAATTCATGGACAGTGAAAAACACTAAGGCTTCCATCAAACCGCCTTCAAATATGATGCTACCAAATTATCATTAAAAATAAAAAATAATAAAAACCCTTAAAAATGAAATTGTATGTGTGTTTATTCCCCCCCCCCAAAAAAACCCCTGCATTTCTGCAGCTTCTTAGGGAAAAAGTGATCTCATGTCACTTTTTCTGAGGAGTTGTGGACAAATGTTTGCTTACTCCAGCTAAGGCACATCTAGAAACTAAAGAAAAGATTCCATCTAAGTCCAGCTGGGTGATCCAATGAGTTCATTGAAGCTTTAAGAATGGATAGCTTAAAGCAAATATATCAAGGCAAAGTCCAGCCTAGCATGAAAGATGACCTCATGAAATTATCAATGGATTCAGTTAATTTTGTATTTCTGTGTAGTTTAGCATCCCCAAGACCATGCCTATCTAGAGGTGAGAGGATGTAATGGCTAGATTCTAAGATAAAAGTCTAGCGACCCATCCCCCTTCCTACTAGGAAGTGTTAATGCCCCATTACTGTTACTGTTTATCGACAGACTACATCGCTATTATTTTACATGCTTTATTTCTGTAACCTAAGGATAAATCCCTCTCTATGCTCTTCTCTGTACTGACTGATGGTCAAGCCTAACTGGAAGAAAATCACTTCACTGTAACACCCTGCAAAGTTCCTAGGAACTACAGTCAGTGAAGTCTGGAGAACATAAATATAAAGTCAGTTATAAATGACATCTGCTACTGAACATGCATAAACACATGCGTAGAGCTGACTGTGTTTACAGGCTGACTGACATGTGGAAGAAACAGTGCCTGGCAAAACAGAGTGTTGAATTGAAGCCCCTCCATTAGCTGTACAGGGACAGTAGCTGTAACACAGCACACCTCTATGGCTGGTTGCATGCCTTCAGTGAACAGCCTGAAAATCAGTGTCACCGATGCCCCATCTGCTTTGCCTGCCTTCTCTAGTAAGGAATGAAATAGGGAAAGGCAAGTGCAATTACTAAAACACTGGGTGAGTTGAATGACCAGGAAACATACACCCGCTGCGGGCAGCAATGGAGCTCAAGTTAATACCCTAGCACCCCATGTTTGGGTCTGTTAACTCAGATGTGAAATGAGGATGAGGGAGAGCGAGATCTCATTGCCTGGAGTTTTTATTCATCGGCGTTGATGGTTGTTTGACTCGTCAGCTCTTCAGTGTTCTGCTTCCACCTGTCGGTCCGTACAATCAGACACATTTACAGTAAGTTCCCATGACTTCTTCAGGGTGAGTTAACAGCAGGAATGCACGACATCCCAAGTGTCTATTGTAAGTTGAAATTCACAGAGAAAGAAGCACATTTATGTAAAAGATTCTACAGGACTGATTGGCTGCTTAGAAAGTCATGATTGTGGAGAGTTGGAACATTTCGGATTCAGAGCCAAATTATCTCGGACTATCTTTAGTTCCCTGAATACTGATTTATGTCTACCTCTGTGTCTGACTTAACATACTTTCAAATATTAGGCAAAACTTTTGGCATGTATTAACTCAGTAGACCACTAGCTTCACCAACCCAAAGGCTCATGATGTTGTCTGGTAACACCTAAAACTGACAGCGCTCTCTCTGTATCACTGCAACATACTGCATCTTCCCACCGATGTGTCTCAAAACTACCATGACTAACAACTTCTACTGTACGGTTATAATAGTTCATTCAACTTCTTCCATGTTTTAACATGTTATTCAGGGCAACTATAACCCATGCTCCATGGCCAATGTCACTCCTATTGCATTCAGAATAAATGTATCCCTTCTCAGATGAGATGTGTTTTGTATCATTGCTGTCTGTCCTAATGCCAAAACCAACTTCCTTCCTGCCAATCATGAGCACCTGATTTGATAAAGAATCCCACTTATGCTGTGCATCAACTCTGCATGTCTTCTACATGGAAACTGACAGCAAGGAATGAAAAGGGCCCAGGACCTAGGACAGGCACGATGAGCACATGACTTCTTTTAGTCACCATTTACTGGCACAGATATTAAAGAATGAGGTTATGAAATAATAGCATATATATATGCAATATAATACGATCAAGAGTCTGACAAAGCCAGGAAAAGAAAAGGTATTCTTTATTTAAAATCACTAAGCTTGACTGTTTGGATGTGCTGCTAGCAAAAGAAACACATTGACATCCTACTAAGTCCATCAAGGTGCATCAACCTGGGCTGTGACCTTGAGGTGTCTATGAATGGATAGAGAAAAAGCTACAAACAGGAAAGTCAACTGAGACCCGCACATCAGAAAAATGTCACTTACAGACTGAAATAATTTGTCACAAGCCAGGGAATTTCCAGAATATCAGAGAGAGGGACCGACAAGACTCTTCCAAGAGAGCACAGCCTCTGTGGCCCCTTGAACTTAGACAATTCATTACTGTTACTTTTAGACACCCAAGAGGCTCAGACATTGCCACAACTGTGTCTTCCACCACACTCCTCACTGATTAACCGTGATATTTTTGTTGATTCACACACATTCTGTCTCATCTCTCACATGTTTTATCTCCTGGGAGCAGAGACAATGTGGCACTATTTTAGGATCTATGATTCATAATACATCCATAGCTGGATGACCTATGAAACTTATCCTTGAGATGTTTAAGGAAATGTGTGGAATTGAAATGTAAATAATTTATAGACTTACATAATGAACAAACATCTAAGTATTTCTGTGTTCTGGGATCAGCTGCAAATGCTGGGGACACTGGAGAACTGGATAATGACCCTTCCTTTTATAAAGTTTATATTCTGTAACAGAGAAAGATGAATACAGTAGCAAAACCAATGTAAAAATGTAATCCAGCACTATGTGGTAGATACTGGACTTGTGTATCAGGCTTACATGCATTGGTCAAACAAGGTCAGGAGCAAACATGGTGACAGGCAGCAAAAGGTTGTGACATCACATGAATGAGTCAGAAGGGAGACAGATGAAACTGGAAGGACACATGTTTAATCTCAAGAAAAGCTGCAACTTATGGTCAGGATGTAAACTCTATTGTAAGAGCAAAGAAAAAATTATTTTTGAAAGAATCCTCTTAGTTCTGTGAGATAAATGTACTACAGAGGGTTTGGAAATGAGCAGCCTGGTTTAGTTGGAGCCTGTTGAAGGAGCTTTGTCTAGGGTGATAACAAGTCCGGTGTGCATGATAAGGTGAGGAGCTTATGGGATACAGAGGAGCTAAAACACATGAGACCACAGTACCAATTCTTAGGTTTCTCCATGACCTCTTACCAACACCGACCAATTTATTAGATAGCTGTTTTCAACTGTCACAAGATATTCTGAGGTTTGTGGAGATTAGGAGTTTTAGGTTTGGATTTGGGTGATCTTGTGGTACTCCTGGGTGTCAGTGCTGATATGAAACCACTGTCATTATGAGAGTCAGTCGATGCCAGGAACTGAGCTTACACTGTGACTAGGAAGATTCTGACTTTAATTCATACTGGGTATTATTTATGGGTTTTGAACAGTATAAAACAACCCTGTGACTAGCTTCAATCACTGTTTTCTAGCTATTCCTATGCTTTAAATTTAATGTCAACTACTACACACCTTATAAAATAATCCTACCCTACCAAACAAGTCTTGGGAATTAACACAAACCTTCTCTGATGAACCAAGCAACTGAAATAGCATTGTTATGGCCAGGGAGTTGGAGCTAAGAAGTGGCCCAAGCAGAGCTGTAACCGGGGTCTGTTTACCTGCCAACCTTTTTTGTTTTTAACCTTTAATTTTAAAATTCTTTTTCTTTGTTTTTTAAAGGCTGTTAGTAAATAGTATGATCTGTGAGAATAATTAAAAATAAGATAGGATATAGCAAATGTTATTTGAAACATGTATTACTGTGAAATATTAAAGTTTTATATGTGAAGATGTGTATATCTGACTTATCTCTCTCTCTATATATATATATGTATATTAAAATATAAGTATTTACTACAAATGTAATGGTATATTTATATACCCTGTGAAAACACACACTATTTGTTCAGGGTAAAAACAAAGTATCTTGGTGATATTCTCTAGCCACAGGTAAATGTGGTGATGTCAGATCTCACTCAGTGTTCTTACAATGCATAAATTCTTTTTGGCTTGTTGGAAAAGAAGTTTTCTTACAGACAAAAGACAAAATTCTTTTTTAAAATGCAAAATGGGCTGCCATTTTTATTGCTTGCTCTACGTTCCCACTCACTGGGTACTGAGAGAAATAAATCAAAGTGACAGAGAGCTAGAATGGAAATCAGGGTTTGCTAGCATTTTCATTGATAGAAGAATTCCTCAAAAAGATGAAAATGGAAGAAAAAAATGAAAGTCATTCTTACTGCTAATGAAATGTTTCCTGGCTGTCAGGCAGTGTGTGGCTAGAAGAAAAATGACTTGGACTTAACCGGAAACTCGGACCACAGAGTATTTCCAACTAGGTAATTAGGCTTATATGAGATGTCACACATAGTGATTGTTACAAAGGATTGCCTCTGAGACACATGCTCTGGATCAAAGGGGTCCTAGAGGGCTAAAGTGCCACTTGCTGTGCTGAGCCAATGATGCTTTCCAGGTGTTCAGAATACCCCTGCACCTGGTGAAAACGCTGGTCCTCCCTTATCATAGACCTGAATCTAAGGTTAAAGGGTGATAGCTGTGAGCAAATGAAGCCACCCTCTGGTGAGCAGCACCCATGTAGGATAAAGAAACTGGTTCTTGGAAGCCAGCCTTATAGAACATTGGTTAATCAGCTGAGATGAGAGTAATCTCCTCTGAAATTGGGCCTGACAACTTTTCTGTTAACTTGTGTTTGTGCGCGCACACACACACACACACACACACACACACACACACACACGGGGGGGGGGGAGAGAGGAGAGAGAGAGAGAGAGAGAGAGAGAGAGAGAGAGAGAGAGAGAGAGAGAGAGAGCTTTAAAAAATAAAGGAACCTCTATAATTATGTAGACATGTAACATTTTTAATTAATGCTGTAGAACAGGTCCTAAAGTATTAGCGGCAATGCCAACGTACACTTGAAAAGAAATTCACGATCGTGGCCTACAGCTCCCTGCTCTCAAACCCTGTGGGAGAGAGAGTAGATCGCCCAAATGTATGGGCAATCCTGAGACTGCAGAGCAGGAGAGACCACGACTTCTGCCCACCTTTGCCCATATCCCTGGCCCAAGAGGAAACTGTATAGGGCCTCTGGGCACAGGAAGATAGGGACAGTCAAGCTGCAGGAGCCCTGCAGTCCAGACTGCACCTGGATCTGAACAGACCTGGTCAAACAGCTCCCTGCACCCAAATCCCGTGGGAGGGAGAGCTAGAAATTCAGAGGGGCAGACATGCCTGGGAAACCAGAGGAGACTACTCTCTGCCCAAATTCTGACTCTAAAGGAAAACGCCTAGCACCATCTGGGCCCCCTGCATACAGGGACCCAGGAGAAGTAAGAGCAGGCCCTTCAGGTTCCCACCCACAGGGACAGCTGAAAGCCAGTGGACAGGAACGACTACACGCCAGAAAGCAGAACACTCTGTTCCCATAACTGGCTGAAGGAAAACAAGAAAACAGGTCTACGGCACTCCTGATACACAGGCCTATAGGACGGTCAAGCCACTGTCAGAAACAGCAAGACAAGGTAACACCAGAGACAACCTGATAGCCAGAGGCAAGTGTAGGAACCCAAGCAACAGAAACCAAGACTACATGGCATCATCAAAACCCGATTCTCTGACCAAAGCAAACACTGAATAGACAAACACACCAGAAAAGCAAGATCTAGATTTTTTTCACCATTGTTCTAGTTTATTTCTTAAATAGGATGAAGTCTAAAAGTGCCTAAATTGCTTCATAATTGACTCATTAATTATGGTTTTTTTATCTTTATTAACTTGAGTATTTCTTCTTTACATTTCGATTGTTATTCCCCTTCCCAATTTCTGGGCCAACATCCCCTTAACCCCTCCCCTTCCCCTTCTCTATGGTGTTCCCCTCCCCATCCTCCCCCCATTACCGCCCTCCCCCCAACAATCCCGTTCACTGGGGGTTCAGTCTTGGCAGGACCAAGGGCTTCCCCTTACACTGGTGATCTTACTAGGCTATTCATTGCTACCTATGAGGTTGGAGCCCAGGGTCAGTCTATGTATAGTCTTTGGGTAGTGGCTTAGTCCCTGGAAGCTCTGGTTGCTTGGCATTGTTGTTCATATGGGGTCTTGAGCCCCTTCAAGCTCTTCCAGTTCTTTCTCTGATTCCTTCAACAGGGGTCCTGTTCTCAGTTCAGGGTTTGCTGCTGGCATTCGCCTATGTATTTGCTGTATTCTGACTGTGTCTCTCAGGAGAGATCTACATCCGGTTCTAGATTTAAAATCACATTTGATCATGATGATTGAGGACTTTAAGAAAGACATAAAGAACTCCCTTAGAGAAATGCAAGAAAACACAAGTAAACAAGTAGAAGCCCTTAGAGAGGAAACACAAAAGTCCCTGAAAGAATTATAGGAAAACACAATCAAACAGGTGTTACAGCAAATACACCCAGGAGGAGTAGAAGGCAGGAAATATAAATAAAAAGACACAGATTAACAAACTGGATTCATAATGAGGACCCAGCATTTTGCTGCCTATAGGAAACACATCTCAGAGAAAAAGACATATACTACCTCAGAGTAAAAGGCTGGAAAACAACTTTCCAAACAAATGGTCGGAAGAAGCAAGCTGGAGTAGCCATTCTAATATCGAATAAAATCGATTTTCAACCAAAAGTCATCAAAAAAGATGAAGAAGGACACTTAATATTCATCAAAAGAAAAATCTACCAAGATGAACTCTCAATCCTAAGTATCTATGCTCCAAATGAAAGGGCACCTAAATACATAAAAGAAACCTTACTAAAGCTCAAAGCACACATTGCACCTCACACAATAATAGCAGGAAGTTTCAACACCCCACTCTCATCAATGGACAGGTCATGGAAACAGAAATTAAACAGAGACTTAGACAGACTAATAGAAGTTATGAACCAAATGGACTTAACAGATACTTATAGAATATTCTATCCTAAAACAAAAGGATATACCTTCTTCTCAACACCTCATGGTACTTTCTACAAAATTTACCATATAATCAGGCACAAAACAAGCCTCAACAGATACAGAAAGTTAGAAATAATCTCATGTATCTTATCAGACTACCACAGGCTAAGGCTTGTCTTCAATAACAATAAGGAAAGAACGCCCACATACACATGGAAGTTGAACAATGCTCTACTCAATGATAACCTGGTCAATGAAAAAATAAAGAAATAAATTAAGACTTCTTAGAATTTAATGAAAATGAAGGTACAACATACCCAAAGAAAGCTGTGCTAAGAGGAAAACTCATAGTTCTGAGTGCCTGCAGAAAGAAACAGGAGAGAGCATATATCAGCAGCATGACACCATACCTGAAAGCTCTAGAACAAAAAGAAGCAAATACACCCAGGAGGAGTAGAAGGCAGGAAATAATCAAACTCAGAGCTGAAATCAACCAAGT
Source organism: Rattus rattus (assembly GCF_011064425.1). Taxonomy (NCBI): domain Eukaryota; kingdom Metazoa; phylum Chordata; class Mammalia; order Rodentia; family Muridae; genus Rattus; species Rattus rattus. Next base: position 88,943,997 of record NC_046160.1, read on the forward strand.
AGAAACACAAAGGACTATACAAAGAATCAACAGAACCAAAAGCTGGTTCTTTGAGAAAATCAACAAGATAGATAAACCCTTAGCCAGACTAACCAGAGGGCACAGAGAGTATGTCCAAATTAACAAAATCAGAAATAAAAAGGGAGACATAACAACAGAATCCGAGGAAATTAAAAAAATCATTAATCCTACTACAAAAGCCTATATTCAACAAAACTTGAAAGTCTGGAGGAAATGGAGAATTTCCTAGACAGGTACCAGGTACCAGGAACAGATAAACCATTTAAACAACCGCTTAACTCCTTAAGAATTAGAAGCAGTCATAAAAGTCTCCCAACCCAAAAGAGCCCAGGTCCAGATGGGTTCAGTGCAGAATTCTATCAGACCTTCAGAGAAGACCTCATACCAATACTACCCAAACTATTCCACAAAATTGAAACAGATGGAGCACTACCAAATTCCTTCTATGAAACCACAATTACTCTTATACCTAAACCACACAAGATCCAACAAAGAAAGATTAACTTCAGACCAATTTCCCTTATGAATATTGAAGCAAAAATACTCAATAAAATTCTCGCAAACCGAATCCAAGAACACATCAAAACAATCTTCCATCATGATCACGCAGACTTCATCCTAGGTATGCAGGGATTGTTTAATATACAGAAAACCATTGACATAATCCACTATATAAACAAACTGAAAGATAAAAACCACGTGGTCATTTCATTAGATACTGAAAAAGCATTTGACAAAATTCAACACACCTTCATGATAAAAGTTCTGGAAAGAAGAGAAATTCAAGACCCATACCTAACATAGTAAAAGCCATATACAGCAAACCAGTAGCTAACATTAACCTAAATGGAGAGAAACTTGAAGCAATCCCACTAAAATCAGGGACTAGACAAGGCTGCCCATTCTCTCCCTACTTATTCAATTTAGTTCTCGAAGTCCTAGCCAGAGCAATAAGAAAACAAAAGGAGATCAAAAGGATACATTTTAGAAAGGAAGAAGTCAAAATATCACTATTTCAAATGATATGATAGTATATTTAAGTGATCCCAAAAGTTCCAACAGAGAACTACAAAACCTGATAAACACATTCAGCAAAGTGGCTGGGTATAAAATTAACTCAAATAAATCAATAGCCTTTCTCTACACAAAAGAGAAACGAGCTGAGATAGTATTATAGTCCTAAATAATATAAAATATTTCATTGTGACTTTAACCAAGCAAGTGAAAGATCTGTATGATAAGAACTTCAACACACACATGGTATGCACTCATTGATAAGTGGCTATTAGCCCAAATGCTTGAATTACCCTAGATGCCTAGAACAGATGAAACTCAAGACAGATGATCAAATGTGAATGCTTCACTCCTTCTTTAAAAGGGGAACAAAAGAATACCCTTGGCAGGGAATAGAGAGGCAAAGATTAAAACAGACACAGAAGGAACACCCATTCAGAGCCTGCCCCACATGTGGCCCATACATATACAGCCATCCAATTAGACAAGATGGATGAAGCAAAGAAGTGCAGGCCGACAGGAGCCGGATGTAGATCGATCCTGAGAGACACAGCCAGAGTACAGCAAACACAGAGGCGAATGCCAGCAGCAAACCACTGAACTGAGAACGGAAACCCCGTTGAAGGAATCAGAGAAAGAACTGGAAGAGCTTGAAGGAGCTTGAGACCCCTTATGAACAACAATGCCAAGCAAACCAGAGCTTCCAGGACTAAGCCACTACCCAAAGACTATACATGGACTGACCCTGGACTCTGACCTCATAGGTAGCAATGAATATCCTAGTAAGAGCACCAGTGGAAGGGAAGCCCTGGGTCCTGCTAAGACTGAACCCCAGTGAACTAGACTGTTGGGGGAGGGCGGCAATGGGGGGGAGGGTTGGGAGGGGAACACCCATAAAGAAGGGGACAGGGAGGGATTAGGGGGATGTTTGCCCGGAAACTGGGAAAGGGAATAACATTCGAAAGGTAAATAAGAAATACTCAAGTCAATAAAAAAAAAGAACTTCCAGCCTCTGAAGAAATAAATTGAAGAAGATCTCAGAAGATGGAAAGATCTCCTTTGCTCATGGATTGGCAGGATTAATATAGTAAAAATGGCCGTTTTACCAAAAGCGACCTACAGATTTATTGCAATCCCCATCAAAATTTCAATCCAATTCTTCATAGAGTAAAACAGAACAGTTTGTAAATTCATCTGGAATGAAAAAACCCAGGATAGTTAAAACTATCCTCAACAATAAAAGGACTTCAGGGGGAATCACTGTCCCTGAACTCAAGCAGTATTACAGAGCAATAGTGATAAAAACTGTATGGTATTGGTACAGAGACAGGCAGATAGACAAGTGGAATAGAATTGAAGACCCAGATATGAACCCACATACCTATGGTCACTTGATTTTTGACAAAGGAGCCAAAACCATCCAATGGAAAAAAGATAGCATTTTCAACAAATGGTGCTGATTCAAATGGAGGTAAGCATGTAGAATAACGCAGATCGATCCATTCTTATCACCCTGTACAAAGCTTAAGTCCTAGTGGATCAAGGACCTCCACATCAAACCCGATACACTCAAACTAATAGGAGAAAAAGTGGGGAAGAATCTCGAACACATGGGCACTGGAGAAAATTTCTTGAACAAAACACCAATGGTTTATGCTCTAAGATCAAGAATTGACAAATGGGATCTCATAAAACTACAAAGCTTCTGGAAGGACACTGTTATTGGGACAAAACGGCAACCAACAGATTGGGAAAAGATCTTTACCAATCCTACAACAGATAGAGGGCTTATATCCAAAATATACAAAGAACTGAAGAAGTTAGACTGCAGGGAGACAAATAACCCTATTAGAAATGGGGTTCAGAAGTAAACAAAGAATTCATAGCTGAGGAATGCCGAATGGCTGAGAAACACCTAAAGAAATGTTCAACATCTTTAGTCATAAGGGAAATGCAAATCAAAACAACCCTGAGATTTCACCTCACACCAGTGAGAATGGCTAAGATCAAAAACTCAGGTGACAGCAAATGCTGGCGAGGATGTGGGAGAAAGAGGAACACCTCCATTGTTGGTGGGGATTGCAGACTGGTACAACCATTCTGGAAATCAGTCTGGAGGTTCCTCAGAAAATTGGACATTAAACTGCCTGAGGATCCAGCTATCCCTCTCTTGGGCATATACCCAAAAGATGCCCCAACATATAAAAAAGACACGTGCTCCAGTATGTTCATCGCAGCCTTATTTATAATAGCCAGAAGCTGGAAAGAACCCAGATGCCCTTCAACAGAGGAATGGATACAGAAAATGTGGTACATCTACATAATAGAATACTACTCAGCTATCAAAAACAATGACTTTATGAAATTCATAGGCAAATGGATGGAACTCGAAAATATCATCCCGAGTGAGGTAACCCAATCACAGAAAAATACACTCATTGATAAGTGGCTATTAGCCAAATGCTTGAATTATCCTAGATGCACAGAACACATGAAACTCAAGAAGGATGACCAAAATGCAAATGCTTCACTCCTTCTTCAAGGGGGGAACAAAAATATCTTCGGGAGGGAATAGGGAGGCAAAGTTTAGAACAGAGACAGAAGGAACACCCATTCAGAGCCTGCCCCACATGTGGCCCATACATATACAGCCTCTAAACTAGATAAGATGGATGAAGCAAAGAAGTGCAGGCTGACAGGAACCGGATAGAGATCTCTCCCAAGAGACATAGCCAAAAGAAGGCAAATACATAGGCGAATGCCAGCAGCAAACCACTGAACTGAGAACAGGACCCCCATTGAAGGAATCAGAGAAAGGACTGAAAGAGCTTGAAGGGCTTGAGACCCCATATGAACAACAATACCAACCAACCAGTGCTTCCAGGGACTAAGTCACTACCCAAAGACTTTACGTGGACTCACCCTGGGCTCCAACCTCATAGGTAGCAATGAATAGCCTAGTAAGGGCACCAGTGGAAGGGGAAGCCCTTGGTCCTGCCAAGGCTGAACTCCCATTTATTGGGATTCTTGCGGGAAGGGTGGTAATGGGGGGAGGATGGGGAGGGGAACACCAAAAGAGAAGGGGAGGGGGGGTTAGGGGGATGTTGGCCTGGAAACCGGGATAGTGAATATTTGAAATGAAAATAAGAAATACCCAACTTAATAAAGTTGGAAACAACAGAAAAGAAAAGAAATTCACATTTAAGGAAGTTTTTGTGCTGTCCTAACCAAAGAGGGTTCAAATCTAGCATGTGGCATTTCTATAGGCCTGCAGGTAGACTGTTGTTATCACCTACATTACTTGCTGCCATTGCTCAGGGTTAGGGGGAAAAAATCTCTCCACCATTAATACTTTAACATTTTAAAACCACATAGATAGATGATAGGTATATATATGTATATGTATATGTATATGTATATGTATATGTATATGTATATGTATATGTATATGTATATGTATGTATATATATCTTGTATAAGATGCATACTATATGGGATAGTTTAGTGATAAATAAAATATTCTTCAGTTAAAGGAGCTGAGAATTTGATGGAGAGCACAGATATCTGTCCATGAAAACTCATATCACACTGATTGCTACTTGGTGAAAGTATGCTATAGATACAAAAGAGACGTGCAGTCCAGCTTTAGAAACGAGGAAAACATTGACGAGAACCAGAGCTGAACTGGCATCAGAACTGGAGATCAAAGCAGATAGTTCACCGACTCTATAGAAGCAGGTTCAGAGGCCAGACAGCTTAGGAGAATGGCAGTAATATGACTGTGTGTGTGGTGAGATAACGTTAGAAAGAGGTGCAAATGGAGTATCTTCAAGGGTAAAGGGTAAATATGAAATTCATTTCTGCAGAAAATCTGGAAAGATTAGCAATGCTTAGCAGTTAAAAGTGGCGACTACAACTAAACCTTCGAAGGGTGATTTCGTGGCTCTCCTGGAGACAGAGATAGCGCAGGGTGAAGGCTGTAACAGCTTCACGACATAATATCACAACTCACAAGAAAGGGAGGTGAGATTGCACACCAGTGCAGTAGCATCAGTGATGCAAACACCCCTGTGTGTGGTTAGTGGCTTTGGCTGGCTGATAGTTACAGAGGCTGACCAGTCCAGTAGTGGAGGTGGGGATCTCAGTATCCTGTAGGTTAAGTTTGGGGCTTTAAGTGTAAATGGATATACAAGGAGAGAAACTGGTGTCAGCACCAGAGAGTGAGCCTGGGAAGACACCTTAGTTAAAATTGGCTTTCATTGTGGAGCCAGCAAGGAAGCAGATATAGAAGCTGGAGCATCAGGGAACAGCAACCATGGGAAGTAGCAGAACAGGGTGGGGGACAGCAGGCCAGGTGGATTACAAAACTCACATGGCCCCTGGAGATGAAAGCACCAGGAAAGCACACTTAGATCATCGTGAAACTAGGAGAAAAGAACCAAGAGTGGAAAGTAAGTGATCGGATTTAGCTCTCCGTGGCATTGCACAGTTTGGATAACGTAACACTGAGTAGGAATCCAGTCAAAAGTGACAGTTTTCAGAAGGAACCTGTAAGTCAGGAAACCTTGTTAAACAGAGAATAGAGGTGTGAGAAATAAGGACAAAGAATAAAAACCAACAAACACGTGGACTGACAGCCTGATTAGCCTTGGCAAGGTAAAGGGGGTGTTCACGACAGCCAATTTTGAGATGGGTAATAAGAGAACACGGAAAATGTGTTGATAAGAAAGGACAGCAATTGCAAGTGATGATAATTCCAAGTTTCAAACAGCCAGAGCGGGTAAAAACACAGATGGTGAGGCAGGATGTGACAGAGGTAGAGCGTCGGTGGTTGGCGTCATTCAAAAGGATGCTTCAAGAAACTGGTAATAGGAGAGACATGTACGTTGTGAAGGCTGAATGGACCATACACACACAGACAGACATATTAACATGTCTGTGGATAAGGCTTTATAGTGCATAGAACTTTTTATTGTCTTTTCTTCTTCAGAAGGGAGGTTGTATTTGGGAACAATATCATCAAGGTACTAGAGTTACTTTTGCAAGATTTAGTTGAATTGATGAAGATGAATGTTAATGCATGAGTTATTGCATAACAATAAAAACAGCATTCCATACGAGCAACCATTTTGTCAAGATTCATGCATAGTTGGTGAGCGACTGTCCATGGTGACTGACCTCCTGTGAGCCTGGCGGTACGACCCTGGACATATATCAGCAAAGAGTCATTCTCCTGGGCTGTTGTGAAGAAGCCTGCTGACATTGTTTCTTGTTGAAGTCACGGCACAGAGGCCTTCCTTCTGTAGCTCATACATCATAGTTTCTTTCTGTTCTGATAAAAGCTTTAAAGAATATTTCCTGGTGGAAAAATTAGACAGAAGAAATATATCTCCAGTGTTAAAGTTTTTCAGATTGAATCTCTGTGTCTAAGGTCTATTTATTAATTTAGTGCTTACAATTTTTTAAACAAAATTTGGGCATCCATTCTGTGGTCCTGTGACCTCTGGTACAATGTTCTATTGCAAGAACATTACTGTTTTCTATCTCTACCTGCTTCAAAGGAAGGGACCTCGGATGACTATAAGGAATAGGTCAGATTGAAGAAAGAACAAAGCAAGCTTTGGAAGCATTAAAGAGAAAAATAGAAACTGAACATTGGTAGTATTAATTATTTAGTTAAGACTTAGAGTTCAGATTTTTTCTTTTTGAGGCAGGTTCTCGTTATTTAACCAGGGTTGGTAGACAGAACGCTATGTATACCACACTGGCCTCAAACTCACAGAGATCTACCTTCCTCTGCATCCGAGGGCTGAGACACAGTTCAGATATTTAGGAAGTTTTGGACATTAGTTTGATACTAGAGAGCTGCTATACAAAAGGGTACTAGTTGCCTGAGGCATCTTCTCATGTAGGGCTCTGTTCTTTCAGTCCTTCACAATCAACTCAAATTAAAAACAAAAACCAAAATCAAATAAAAGACGTGTAGGGCTAAGAAGATGGCTCTGTGGGTAATGACCTTGTGGTAGGAGGATCAGAGTTTAAGTCTCAGTCTCTCAGCCTCTCTCCTCTCTCTCTCTCTCTCTCTCTCTCTCTCTCTCTCTCACACACACACACACACACACACACACACACACACACACACACACAGAGACCAACTCTTATTTGGGAAATTGGTCAGTGGATGCTCTGGAGTTAACCTCTCTGAACAACTGAAGCACTGCCCGCTAGAGTATGGCTGCTGCTACGTTTGATCATTTCGTATAGGTAAAGGAAAACTAACTTTAAAACGTTATCCTGTGTGTTCTTTCTCATTCTGTAGGAAGGCTGACTTGCCAGCAGTGAGGCAGCAGTGACAAGTGCCTTCTCTTAGGGCAGATGTTACAGTTATTAACCAACCGTTGTTTCATCAATCGCTTCCTGCAGGGGAACCAATGTCAAGGGACAAATTCCGATGCCTCTCATCTGACATTTATTTTTTATCAGATTATTTAGGATCTGATAAATGCTAGGGCCAAGACATCAGTGCTTTTTGCATCTACAAGGGACCAATTTTCTACAGCTGACTATCCCCCCATATCCTATCTGAATCATGCAATTTAAGAATCTTGCCATATTGTTTTGGAGGTTAAGCTGAGAGCTTCCCTGTGTAATTGGGGTCACCTTCATGTGGGCAGGAGGACATCTGAGGCAATTTCGATTTTTTAAAAAAAAAATTCTTCTCCTTCCTCTAAAGTTGTACTCAGACATGGCAGGAAGCTCAAACAAGAATATTCTGTTTTTCAGTGATTGTTGGTTATGTGTATATTGGCTTTGAATTTTTTTGTACCATGCATGTCTATAAAATCATGTATATGTTTAGAATAGTTCATTTCAATGTTTTTTAAAAAATATCTTTAAGTATGCTTTAGACGTGATCGGGTGCTCAAAAGTAACCCCCAACCTCGCGCTACTCCCTTTCCCTCTACATCCAATACCCATGAGGACAGCAACAAAATTAAGCACTGGCTTCCAAAGCTAACTCCTTCTCAAGGTTGATGACAGTGAATTGAAGAGCGAGGTTGCAGAAGAATATCTTCTTCATAACTTAAATTACAAAGGATGTTTTACATAATTTTATTCTGCACCTCATGCTTTATCAGTTTTGAAACAAATTGAAGAGCTTACTTTTGAAACACTGCCAAGCTGCGGTGCTACTGAAATTGGATATTCAACGTAGAGAGAGTTAGCATTCAAACTTTCCAAGTGAATTTCATTGAAATCAGATGTGAAAATGCTGGTGGGTCTTCCTTTTTGGTCCATCTGTCTACTAGGGCACCATTTCTTTAAAGGGTAGTAATTTGTCAAAAATGACAATTTGCTCAGAAGATAGATGACACTTTCTTCTAGGAGCAAGGAGACCAGGTAAGGCTGGGACAGATGGGGTGGGGTGAGAAAATGAAGGAAGTCCAAGCCCCAAAGTGGAGGAGTCTTGTGCACCCCACTTAGAGCACATCTGTTGATGCCTGTAGGACTCCATACTGGGGAGAGACCCCACTGGGCAGAGCCACTACAGGAATGGAGAAGACTGAGGCAGTGTCTTCATAGGATGTATGACTAGGATGAGGATTAAGATTATGCAACACAAGAAAGGAGATGAAAAGAAAAATAATGTCATCCTTGTGTGTGGAAGAAGTATGCAGAATGGGCTGAGCGATACCAATCCCCTCTGGCACTTTGTGTTTGATCCCATCTGCTCACCAGGAGAATGGTACCATCCTGTCCTTTCTGGTATAGGTCACATTAAATAAAGTAAATATTTTAATTTTTATAAATTATAATTAAGTATAATTGAAAATAAAGAATTTCATTTAAATTTAAAATAAATAAAATTTATTTATTTGTGTGTGTGTGTGTGTGTGTGTGTGTGTGTGTGTGTGTTGGTTGCATGTATGTATGTACACCATATGTGTACCCAATGCCTGTCGATATAAGAGAGGGCATTGGAGTCTCTGAAACTGGAGTTATAGAGTTGTAGGCCAACATACAGATGTTGGCAACCAATCTCAGGTCCTCTGCAGGAACAGAAAAAAAAAAAAATCCTCTGATCACCAATCCATCTCTCCAGTCCTTGGTAGTAATCTTTTTGTATCTTATTTAAATCTTTTCAGAGGCTGGAAAAATGGCTGAGCAGTTAAGAGAACGAGTTGGTCCTGCAGGGGACCCAGGTGCAGCTCCCAGCACCTGTGTAGCCCACAACCAACCGTAACTCTAGTTCCAAAGGATCTGTCTGATGATCCCCATTAGGAACCAGGGATACAAGTGGTAAATAGACATTGTGTGGGCAAAATATTCAAACACACCAAATAAATGTAAAACATTTAAATGTGTTCAGATTTCACAAGTAAATCTTTTGCTAAATCTTCCTCTGTTGATTAAATTGTCTTATCCCTTTCATAGACTCTTTAAAAGCGATAGCTATATTTATTTTTTCTATCCTTTAATTTTCTGTCCAATTTACTTATTTTCTACTTATCCCACTTGTTTGTCAATATGTCCTTCTGGCAGCTCCTCAAAGCAGTTATTTTTTAACATTTCTGATGACCTCCATATCTCTACGAGGCAAATTTCATGGTATTTGCAGATTGGCTCTTTTCTATGGTTTTCGGTCTTACCCGACCTCAACTATTACTGGAACTATTGCAAAGAAAAGAAAGAGAGGGCGAACAGAAAGGGAAGGAAAGGAAAGGGAATGGAGGGGAGGGCGAAAGAGGAGAGGGGAAGGAAAGAAGCCAGGCAGAACACCTCTACAGCAGGAGCCTCAGGTGGTAACTTATGCACTCTCCAGTTGGCCATCAAAAGCCAAGAGCACAGACAAGAACTAGAGGCAGACAGAACACTCAGTGCCTAGCCTCAGTGACCTAATGCTGCCAGCTAGACCCTGCATCACAAATGTTCTACAATTACAGTCTAGAGTCCAAGTCATCAAACAAAGGACCCAGTGCAGATCCTTCATAACATTCTACTCTCAGTCTGGCTCTCCCACCATCTCCAAGTGTAGGGGCTCCTTTAAGGGTGCCTAGAGTCCAGGCTTGGTGATGTCATGCCTTTTTAGATTCTTCTTGTAACTGTCTTCTCCAGCATCAAACTGGGACACATAAGTATAGAAAAATAATATCTGTATTTCTTATGTGAAGGTTTATATTTATTTATAAATCTACATATTATGTTTTTTAAATGTATTCCAGTGTATTTCCATAACTGTTCTTTTGGGGGCTTATTTTTTGGACTTTGTTTGTTTGTACAATCCATCAGTTTCTGTAATACATATGCTACCTTCTGGAGAATGCATGTAAACATTGATAGACATCTCTAAAAATTGTTCTAACGTTGTGAAACTGATTTAAATCTCCCCAAAGACAAATGTCTTGCTTACAGCAGGTCCTCAGTTTTAAAGCTCTGTACTCCACATTACTGTAGATGGCCTAGGCCATTATTTTGAACAAAGAGATCCTCAAAGAGATGAATTCACAAAGTGAATCAGTAGAGAACCCAGAATTTTTGCATCCTGAAAATTAGTTTCTCTTCTCTCTCTTCTTATTTCTTAAATCAAAAATATAACTATGAACTTCTGAAAGCTTATTAATGTATTATTCATGAAAGAAGACCCATAACAGGGTTGTGTGGTGCCTACAGGTGCGTGTCCTTACATCTTAGGGTAGCCAGTATGAATCTTGTCAACAAACTCAGGATGATAAGTCATTATCAGTTTCGGAGTTCAATTTTCCTGGGATAGCACAAGCACATCTTTCTAAAATTGCTGGTCCAATAAGCTAACACAGGAGCAGTTCTCATTTGATCACAAATTCAAGATTCAAGAGGATGACACAATAATGTATGGATTTTAAAAAGGATTTCTAGGCAGTCGTTTATTATGTGATATAGATGCATCGAGTTAAAACAGTTACAAAGATTGTATACATAAATAAGAGCCATTCACTGTATAAATGTCGCCTGCAAAAACAACTCTTAGACCTTACATTTTAAAAACCATAAAAAAAGAAATTGAGCTTTGTCCGAATGTGTAAGTGTTCTTTGGAACCAATACTATTGTACTTGTGTAAGTACAAGCCTTGTCTTCGTGGTGTGAAAGTCTGCAGGCGTCAGGGAACATTTTTTTGTGCCTCCTTTGCAGTAGGTGGGTTGATGTGGCTTCTGTGTGCCACAGGTGACTCTCAAGCACGAGTGTTTTCATCTACCATAATGTTGCTTCATATTAGAGAAACTTCTTACCTGAAGAATCCTCTAACTTAAAATCTCTATAAACAATGACTTACAATGTTACAATGGTATAATTGTTAACTAACAAGCTGGACCAACAGCACTTTATCTATCAGTGGTCAAGTATGGAGTTGAAAGACTATTTCAATGAAAACTGTATACCTAATGTAACTCCCCACATCGTTACATACTATATTTTATTCTGCATCTGTTCAGCTACTTAACCCTCTACTGATACGTAAGCCCCCTAACTAAGCTTTCATGTATATTGCTGTGTTCCAAGCACTGGTGCCATCATCCCACAGTGCTTCTGAGTGCATGTTTAACTAAGCTTCTAATTTGCATATTTCTTTCTCCTGTAAGTTATAATTTATGTACAATGAGATAGATGCTCGTAAGTGTTCCATCTGTACTTTGTTTCCTAAACAGCATGCGCTACCTTTTATCTACTTGAAATTAGTTACACCTAAGAAGAGTGTGATCACATCCCTCCTCAGTCTATCCTGGTTCCCACAGGCTAGCTCTACTCCAACACAGTTTCCAGCAATTAGGTCTTTCCTTTGTTCTACAACTTCAAACAATTTAATTATGTGATGTACGCTCTGCACACAAGTCTGATTCATCCACAATTTGTATGAGTCAATAGCGAGTCTCTTTCATGGCTAAGCAGCACCTGATGGTGGACTGTACCAGTTTGTCTTCTCTGCATCCTAGCTGTTAATGATCGAATATGCTCTGCTATTGCAATCTGAAGAACTAACTCTAAACATAAGGACATAAGCATTGCCCTGTGCTATTCTAGTGAGCACGTGATGGGCCAGTGTGGTGTCTTCACTCTGTTGCTGTGAGCTAACAATATTGGGTACATCCTCATGTAAATGACTTTTGTCATTTTTGTCATGAAATGTGTTTAAAACATAGCCAAGCTTTAATATTTATTTTTGTTACAAATTGCTAGACATATTCCTATGTCTTAGATATCAGTTTAGTTTCCGGACATACCTCACAGACATTTTCTTACAATCTGTGGTCTGCGAGTGTATATCCTTTAATGACATAGTAAATAATCAGAAGTTTTGAATTTTGACTGAGTACAATTTATTATTGTTATTTTGCTGACAATGTCTTTTCCTCAACTTTTTTGATACTTCCAGGGTCAGAAGAACACTCTTCTATTATTTTATTTTTAAAAATGCATGTAATCCTATACTAAAATCTATGATATGTTTCAGTTAATTCCTGTATAAAGGATAGGCTTATTATTATAATTGTTATTGTTAGCACATATGAATATTTATTTGTTCCAACTGTGTTGAAAAGGTCACCTTTTCTCCATTTTGTAATTTTGTCAACAATCAATTTCCCACATGTGCCAACGTCTACAGCTGACCTTATTTATCCCACAATGTAGCCTGTTCTCCCGTTCTAGAAATCACTACCCTGTGGTGAGTATTACAGGTTTATACAGTAAATCTTAAAATGTAAAACCATATGATCCCTGCAATGTTCTTCTTTTTATAGTTTTAACTATTCTTGCATATTTCTCCTCGAATTTAAAGGTTAGAGCTAGAATAGCTAGTGATATTGGCCATTTTGTAAATGCATTACACATGTAGTTAATTTGAGAAGAATTAACATTTAAATACCAAGTCTTCGAGTCAACAAATTCAGCATTTTGCTGTCAGGTAGACTACTTTGAGATTTCAGGCCATAGCTCTTACATTTCGCTTTACTAGATTTAAATATGCTAGTCCATCTCTGAGAGCTCGTTTAAATAGCCACGTTTTTATTTTTAGTGATTGATAGTTCATCGGCAATATATGCAAGTATGATTAATTTTGTGTTGCTTCTGTATACTTTGACCTGACTGAATAATATAAATCCTGGGAGGATGGACTGACAGACCACCAGTAGCCATATAATACGCAAACCACATAAGTTTGAGTTCCTTCTTCACATCCACTTTTCTGCCATTATTTTTCTTTTCGTATGAGTCCAGGGGTCCCGATCCATGCTAATTAGAAGGGTCAGGATGTGGTCATCATCCCAGGTCACCATCATTAAATATAATGTTAGATGTGGTGGTATTTATTCCGATGTTATTTTTTAGTTTGAAGGAGTTATTTTCTCATTCGCAGAGAACTTCTTTTTAATAAAGTAAATATTTTTCTGTTACTTTTTTTTTCTTGTTATGTTAAGGCATAGATCGCACTGATCGACATCTCAACACTGAATCAGTTTGTTTCTGGAATAAACATAAAAATTGGTTTTAAGTGTATTTTTCTTTTGTTACTGTATTTTGTTTGCTAGGTTTGTCTAGGTTTTTTATAACAATCTTTTTGACAGGTATTAGATTATAGTTTCCTTTATTGCACTGTCTTTGTCTGCCTTGAGTGTGAATAATGGTTTCATAAAATGTGTTGGGAAGGATTTATTATTTTCTGGAAATATTGATGTAGAATTGGAATTATACATTGTTGAAATGATGACAAAAAATCATCATTTACTAAAACCATCTACTCTGGTGACTTCTTTTGGGGAGGATTATAGCTACTCGACAGTTGTGCACATCTAGAGCTAGAGCTCAGGGGCAGATCACTGCCTTATCGCGTAGATCATGTGGGAATATATATTCAATTTCTAGCACTGAAAACAAAAAGGAAAGAAAAAGAAGTATAAACCATCATCAGGACTATCTATTTTGTCCTCTTCAACTTGATTCTATTGTAATTATTTGCAACTTTTGAGGAACTCCACACACTACAAATTTATGGGTGTAATAATAATATGTATTCAATGTTCCCTTTTCCTTTTATAACACAGGTGGCAAATGTAGCCATGCCGCCATGCCGCCATGCCTATTGCATTCTTTTTGTTTGTTTGTTTTGTTTTGTTTTTGTTTTTGTTTTGTTTTGTTTCTGTTTTTGTTTTTTTGGTGCTCTGCCAAGACAGGCAACTTTTTCTTTAATTGGATATTTCAACCATAGACAAATGGAACCTCATGAAATTGCAAAGCTTCTGTAAGGCAGAGGACACTGTCAATAGGGCGAAACGGCAACCAACAGATTGGGAAAAGATCTTTACTAAGCCTATTTCATTCTTGACTGTAAAATTCTTTCTGCATTCTCCTCTCCTGATGTGACCCCATCTTTTCTCCTTTTTGAATTTTGAAGGAAGGTAGCCCCTTTTACTGATGTTTTAGAGGTCTGTCTTTTATGTTGACTGATTATGTTTCTCTATTCCCATTTCACATTCTGATCTTATACTCCCCTTTTCTTTGTGGTTGTGGTTCCTAAAGGAAAGCTTTACAAATGTTTATGTAGTTTCCAGACCGATTGCCCTCCATTCCTAAAGAGACATTTAATATAATAAAAACTAATTGATATCTTATGTGGATGAAATAGTAAAGAAGAATTGCCTTTGACTGGTTATAGGAAATGTCTAGCAAACCTCGGATCAAATTACTTATGAAAATTGATCCTCTCCTTCCCCTTTTAGAGACAGCACTTAGGGTGTCGGAACCCCTTCCACAGTGCTTAGGTTGTCAGGTTTATGGGAGGTGTTTTTCCCTGCTTTTTGAAACTCATCCTTCTTTACAGTGTAAATGCTTGAGGCCATGACAATTCATCTTAAGACTGATACAGCAGCAGCACTTGTAAGATTTGTATAAATTCAATTTCATATTTATTGATTTCAACACAAGTCATGATTTCTCTTGAGGCATCTATTATCTGTGAGGTATTTAAGGATACCTTGTTTAAATGTGTGTGTGTGTGTGTGAGAGAGACAGAGAGAGAGAGAGAGAGAGAGAGAGAGAGAGAGAGAGAGAGAGAGACCATTAAGGTCAATAAATATGTGGTTTCTATGCTTTAAAAAGTTGATAATTTTCTAACCCAATATCCACTTTGTTGGACGTCGCACCCCGTGCACTTTGAGAGAACGTACAGGCCGCTGCTGTTTTGTGAAGCATTCTTTTTCTACTTGATCTGCTTGGTAGACGCCTTCTTGCATACTGGCTCACTTTATTCTCTCCTTCCAGGTAGTTGAGTGGGAATTCAAGTCCTCAATTACCATTATGAATTTACCATCTCTACTTTCAGTTTTGTTGGTTATTATACATGTACTGTGACTGATGTGTTTTCTCAGTATTTGATTGGGCATGTAATCAATCACTCAGGATCATTCTGTCTTAATGGTGATTTCATATGCTTACTGTAGCATTTGTGTTTGATCTAAAGTCCTCTGGTTTGATATTAATGAAGCCATAGACATTTTCTTTTGATTAATATTTTGTATTAATTACTTTGTTTATTTACATTTCAAATGTTGCCCCCATTCCCGATCCTCCCTCCATGAATCCTCCACCCTTCTCTCTTTTACATTTAAGAGGGTGCTCTCCCACCCGCCCACTTCTACCTCACCCCTCTAGCATCCCTCTTCGCTCCCCTCCCACTGAGGCCAGATAAGGCAGTCCTCTGCTACATATGTAGTGGAAGTCACAGACTGGCCCATATCTGATTTTTGGTGGGTGACTTATTTTTAGTGTTTCTCATCTGTAGTGTCATATGTAATGTAAACTTCATAATTGATTTAATAGAAGGTGACAGGGAAGTGGGACTTTTAAAGGAAATGATGTTCAGGAAGAAGGGTATACAGATAGATTTTTGAATAAATAAATGTTGAGGTTCCAGTGGCATCCAACTGGCAGTCATAAATTTAAAAACCTATAAAATAAAAGTCTCCAGAATAGTGTGGAATAATTGTAAGCAGAAACATTTAGATGAAATTATGGGTAACTTGTTATAAGAGCATCATCGACAACTAGTGACTAAATGATAGTTAAGAAATAAATGAGTGTTTGTTCTCATGCCTGAAGGTCATCAAGTTACAAATAAATACACAGTTTAGAAATGTTCTACAATGCAGTTATAGACCATTGCAACACAATTCATAAAAGTTCATTCTATTAATTGGAAAAATATTAAGAACCCAGGAGTAAATTAGTCTAGTAGGGTAAAAGATGAAACATAATTCTTACTAAAGGAAACAGTCAATGCATGTTTAAAGTCAATTCTATTTTATTTAACATTAAATAAAGTAAATGTAAACTAATTCTTTCTATTTTATTTTATTATTTTTTCCATAAGCCCCCATCCCCTCCCCCTCCCCCATATGGGTTTTCCCCCATCCAACCCCCTTACTGCCCCACCCCCACATTCCCCTGCACTGGGGGTCCAACCTTGGCAGGACCAAGAGCTTCCCCTTCCACTGGTGCCCCAACAAGGCTATTCTCTGCTACATATGCAGTTGGAGCCCTGGGTCAGTCCATGTATAGTCTTTGGGTAGTGGTTTAGTCCCTGGAAACTCTGGTTGGTTGGCATTGTTGTTCTTATGGGGTTAAAAGCTCCTTCAACTCTTTTAATCCTTCCTCTAATTTCCCCCAAGGGGGTCCTATTCTCAGTTCGGTGGTTTGCTGCTAGCATTGATCTCTGTATTGGACATGCTCTGGATATGTCTCTCAGGACAGATCTATATCCAGTCCCTTTCAGCATGCACTTTTTAGTTTCATCAATCTTATCTAGTTTTGGTGGCTGTATATATATGGGCCACCTGTGGGGCAGGCTCTGAATGGCCATTCCTTGAGTCACTGCTCTAAATTTGCTTCCATATCCCCTCCTATGGATATTTTTATTCCCCTTTTAAGAAGGAGTGGGAATAGGACCCTCTTGGGGGGAATTAGAGGAAGTATTGAAAGAATTGAAGGAACTTGCAACCCCATCAAAACAACAATGCCAACCAACCAGAGTTTCCAGGGACTAAACCATTACCGAAAAACTATACATGGACTGACCCAGGGCTCCAACTGCATATGTAGCAGAGAATAGCCTTCTTGGTGCACCAGTGGAAGGGAAAGCCCTTGGTCTTGCCAAGGTTGGACTCCCAGTGCAGGGAAATATGGGGGAGGACAATAAGGGGGATGTATAGGGGAAATAGCCATATGGGAGGGGAGGAAAGGAAATGGGGCTTATGGATAGAAAACCAGGGATGGGAACAAACCTTGAAATGTAAGTAAAGAAATATATATTAAAACTTTTTTTAAAAAAAGGAGTGGGAGCATCCACATTTTGGTCATCCTCTTCTTGAGCTTGCTATGGTCTCTGGATTGCATCTTGAGTAATTCGAGCTTTTGGGCTAATATCCACTTATCAATGAGTGCATACCAAGTGTGTTTTTCTGTGATTGGGTTACCTCACTCAGAATGATAATTTTTAGTTCATTTCATTTGCCAATGAATTTCATGAAGTCATTGTTTTTGATAGCTGACTAGTACTCCATTCTGTAGATGTACCGTATTTTTTTAATCTATTCCTCTGTTGAAGGGCATCTGGATATGTCTGGATATTAAGAATAAGGCTGCTATGAACATAGTGGAGCATGTGTCTTTGTTGTATGTTGGAGCATCTTTTGGGTATATGCCCAAGAGAGGCATAGCTGGGTCCTCAGGTAGTGGAATGTCCAGTTTTCTGAGGAATCTCCAGACTGATTTCCAGAGTGGTTGTACCAGTCTGCAATCCCACCAACAATGGAGGAGTGTTCCTCTTTCTCCACATCCTCACCAGCATCTGCTGTCACCTGAGTTTTTGATCTTAGCCATTCTGACTGGTGTGAGGTGAAGTCTCAGGGTTGTTTTGATTTGCATTTCCCTTATGACTAAAGATCTTGAACATTTCTTTAGGTGTTTTTCAGCCATTCGGCATTCCTCAGCTGTGAATTCTCTGTTTAGCTCTGAACCCCATTTTTTAATAGGGTTATTTGCCTCCCTGCAGTCTAACTTCTTGAGTTCTTTGCATATTTTGGATATTAGCCCTCTATCAGATTTAGGATTAGTAAAGATCTTTTCCAATCTGTTGGTTGCCATTTTGTCCTAATGAAAGTGTCTTTTGCCTTACTGAAGCTTTGCAGTTTTATGAGGTTCCATTTGTCGATTCTTGATCTTAGAGCATAAGCCATTGATTGGTGTTTTGTTCAGGAAATTTTCCCCAGTGCCCATGTGTTTGAGATTCTTCCCCATTTTTTCTTCTATTAGTTCTAGTGTATCTGGTTTGATGTGGAGGTTTTGATCCACTTGGACTTAAGCTTTGTACAGGGTGATAAGAATGGATTGATTTGCATTCTTCTACATGCTGACCTCCAGTTGAACCAGCACCATTCATTGAAAATGCTATCTTTCGGGGCTGGAGAGTGGCTCAGTGGTTAAGAGCACTCATTGCTCTTCCAGAGGTCCTGAGTTCAAATCCCAACAACCACATGGTGGCTCACAACCATCTGTAATGGAATCTGATGCCCTCTTCTGGTGTGTCTGAAGACAACTACAGTGTGCTTATATATAATAAATAAATCTTTAAAAAAAAAAGAAAGAAAATGCTATCTTTCTATCTTTCTTCCATTGGATGGTTTTAGCTCATTTGTCAAAGATCAAGTGACCGTAGGTTTGTGGGTTCATTTCTGTGTCTTCAATTCTGTTCCACTGGTCTATCTGCCTGTCTCTCTACCAATACCATACAGTTTTTATGACTATTTTTCTGTAATACTACTTAAAGTCAGCGATGGTGATTCCCCCAGAAGTTCTTTTATTGTTGAGGATAGTTTTCGCTATCCTAGGTTTTTTGTTATTCCAAATGAATTTGCAAATTGCTCTTTCTAGTGTAGAAAGAATTGAGTAGGAATGTTGATGGGGATTGCATTGAATCTGTAGATTGCTTTTGGCAAAGTGGCCATCTTTACTATATTAATCCTGCCAATCCATGAGCATCGAAGATCTTTCCATCTTCTGAGATCTTCCTCAATTTCTTTCTTCAGAGACTTAAGTTCTTTTCATACAGGACTTTTACTTGCTTGGTTAAAGTCACACCAAGATATTTTATATTATTTGGGACTTTTGTGAAGGGTGTCAATTCCCTAATGTCTTTCTCAGCCTGTTTATCCTTTGAGTAGAGGAAGGCTACTGATTTGTTTGAGTTAATTTTATACCCCGACACTTTGCTGAAGTTGTTTGTCAGGTTAAGTAGTTTGCTGGTGGAACTTTTGGGGTCGCTTAAGTACACTATCATATCATCTGCAAATAATGATATTTTGATTTCTTCCCTTCCAATTTGTATCCCTTTGACCTCCTTTCGCTGTCTGATTGCTCTGACTAGAACTTCAAGAACTATATTGAAAGAGTAGGGAGAGAGTGGGCAGCCTTGTCTAGTCCCTAATTATAATGGGATTTCTTCAAGTTTCTCTCCAATAAGTTTGATGTTAGCTGTTGGTTTGCTGTATATGGCTTTTACTATGTTTAGATATGAGACTTGAATTCCTGATCTTTCCAGGACTTTTATCATGAAGGTGTGTTGAATTTTGTCATAAGCTTTCTCAGCATCTAATGAAATGATAATGAGGCTCTTATCTTTGAGTTTGTTTATATAGTGGATTACATTAATGAATTTCTGTATATTAAACCATCCCTTCATCCCTGGGATGAAGCCTACTTGATCATGATGGATGATAATTTTGAAACTAATTCTAAATCCCCCATGTTTATTATATTTAATTTTGTTCAACAAAGATTTCTAAAACATAATGTTTCTAAGATGGTACATGTGATGATGCTGATTCCTCTGTTTTGTTGCAATTATTTTGAAATACCATAAAAATACAAAGCTCTTAAATGTTCATATCTGCAGTTACACTTCTAGGACAAACCTAGGAAAATAATCAGAAATCCATAATAATTGTAAAATAATTATTATAACTACGTAACATTAAGAAATGGAGGAGAAGCCCAGATGCCCAGTTTAACTAATACATAATGTCTTATGTTTAAATCTTTTTATACTGAAAAACATACATTTTTTGAATTTCAAATGTCATTTTTACATATTTCTGCCAAGTTGTATATATTATCAAATAATATTTATAGAGTATGTTACCCACCTAATGTGAAGATGAATTGGACAAATAATAATATATGTGTGTTAAGTTTATGTAATTTATATAAATAACAGATAACCACTAACTACTTCATTATTGATTTGTTAATCATAAAAGCAGTAATAGCACTCATTAAAGGCTATGTTAATGGTAAAACATAATTATATTTTCATATATGCACATGCTGCATTTGAGCATTATGGGTGATTTGAATAGGTTTGGTCCCATAGATTCATGTGTTTGAATGCTTGGCCTATGAGGAGTGGCACTATTAGAAGGTATGAGTAAGGTTGGAGTAAGCATGGCCTTGTTAGAGGAAGTATGTCACTGTAGAGGATACCTTTGAGGTCTCATATATATGCTCAAAGTCCCCCCAGTGTAAATCAGTCTCCTTTCTGCTGCCTGTGGATCAAGATATGAAATTCTCAGCTCCTCCAGCACCATGCCTGTACACTGCCATGCTTCCCACCATGATGATAATGGATTGAATCTCTGAAACCGTAAGCCAGCCCCAATTAGATGTTGTCCTTATAAGAGTTGCCTTGATCCCAGTGGTGTTCACAGCAGCAAATCCCTAAGGCAGGCACATTTATCCCTTCTGTCACTCTCCATTATCTCCCTCCCTTTATCCCCTTTCTAAACCTGTAATGTTTCTTTTCACTTTCATATTCTTTTTCCTAAAGGTTCCACATATGAGAGGAGATGTGGCAACTGTCTAAGTATGGCTCATTTCCCTTAACTTCAGCTCCATTTGCTTTCAGACATAATTCATCCCTGTTTTGTTACTGAATATTAAAAAAAAAAAACAAAGAACGATCATGTGTTTATACCATATTTCTTTTTTTATGTTTAAATCACATCATATACTTTATAAATCACATCATATTATACTACACTATATATGCCAGTCTTTTTTTTTTTTTAACTTGGTATTTATTTACATTTGAATGTTATTCCTTTCAGGTTTTCTGGCCCAACATCCCCTAACCCTCCCCTTCCCTTCTTTATGGGTGTTCTCCTCCCCATCCTCCCCCCATTACCACCCTGCCCCCAACAATCACGTTCAACTGGTACCATATTTCTTAATCCATCTATTGGTAGATATGATGGCTGATTTATAAGCTGATAGCATGTGCACATATTATCACAATAAACAAGTGTGTGCAGGTACGCATCGCTGTAGTAAGCTGACCTTGATTCTTCTGGTGGCAGGGCTCTCAAAGAACATGCAGGTCACACTGGCCAGGGAAGAAAGTAAATGAGCTTCACTCTTTCCTCCAAATCCAACCGTCTCATTGCCAGCTCCAAACTGCCTGCTGTGGTTTTCCCATCCTCTCTGCCCCCACCTCCTATTCCTATGTGTTGGGTTTTATTTTTATTTTTATTTTATTATTTTGTTATTATTCCCTGCTGGTGCCTGTTTTGTTTGCCAAGACAGAAAGGACGTGAGTTGGATGGAAGGGGACTAGAGTAGGAACAAGAATGAGTTCAGGGAAGGGAAACAATAATCAGAATATCACACACACACACACACACACACACACACACACACACACACACACATCTATTAGTAGGTGGCTATTAGCCCAAATGCTCGAATTACCCTAGATGCACAGAACACATGAAACTCAAGAAGGATGACCAAAATGTGAATGCTTCACTCCTTCTTTAAAAGGGGAACAAGAATACCCTTGGGAGGGAGTAAGGAGGCAAAGTTTAGAACAGAGACTTAAGGAACACCCATTCAGAGCCTGCCCCACATGTGGCCCATACATGTACAGCCACCAAACTAGATAAGATGGATGAAGCAAAGAAGTACAGGCCGACAGGAACCTGATGTAGATCTCTCCTGAGAGACGCAGCCAGAATACAGCAAATACATAGACGAATGCCAGCAGCAAACCACTGAACTGAGAATGGGACCCCAGTTGAAGGAATCAGAGAAAGAACTGGAAGAGCTTGAAGGGGCTCGAGAGACCCCATATGAACAACAATGCCAAGCAACCAGAGCTTCCAGGGACTAAGCCACTACCTAAAGACTATACATGGACTGACCCTGGGCTCCAACCTCATAGGTAGCAATGAATAGCCTAGTAAGAGCACCAGTGGAAGGGGAATCCCTTGGTCCTGCCTAGACTGAACCCCCAGTGAATGTGATTGTTGGGGGAGGCCGGTAATGGGGGGGGGAGGATGGGGAGGGCAACACCCATATAGAAGGGGAGGGGGAGGGGTTAGGGGGATGTTGGCCCGGAAACCGGGAAAGGGAATAACAATCGAAATGTAAATAAGAAATACCCAAATTAATAAAGATGGAAAAAAAAAGGCAGTAGGGTTGTATTCTATAGGTATTCTGTTTTTAAATATTTTCTAATTTAAAAAATATTTTTAATTTAACAGTTTCTAAAACCAAAATCTATAAACGCCACTGAGTGTAAGAAGGTAGTTAGCATAATCAGTCATAGTCAGCCTAATACTGGGAAACACAAGTTTCCACCACAGTGAGAGATGTGCACAATGCTACTAAAATGGTTTTATATAAGCAACATTAGTAAGAATGTTTGTGTTATGTCTAGTAGGGCCACTGTTGCCCCACTATAAGGTAAGTCACTTAAGATCTCTTCATATACATGTATTTTTATATTTTAGGAAGCTTCTGCAATAGTACTTCTTCATAATGTTTTGAGTGTTAGTGCCCCTCCTCCCCCACATTCCCTCCCCTGATCTGTGTTCAACCCCTATGGTACTTAACCCTTCCTCTTCTGTTAGTTCAGTTCCTGCTTTATACCACTGTGTTCTTTCTTTCTTCCCTTGAAAGCTCCACTACCCTATGACTCCTTACCAATTTCCTGACTTCTGTTGGTATTCAAAATTAAACACACACATTCAAAGTTACCCTCTACAAGTGAGAGAGATTATGTGATATTTGTCTTTCAAGGTCTGGGTTACTTCACTCAGATTCTTCCCAGTTTCATGCACTTACCTGAAAATCTTATATTACTACGTTTCTTAACAGATTAGTAATATTGTAGTGGGTGTTAGAAAGATCGCAGACCACTGCTTTGCCTTCCCAGACTTTTGGGTTCATTCCTGCAGTCCCTGGATATAGTTACTTCATTAATTGTTTTCAGTTTCATTATCATTCAAAGGAACTCATCTAGTCGGGTAGAGGCTTTGTGTCCTCAGAAATTCTGCTTTAGGTTTGATGACAAAATAAATTTATATTTGTAGGCTAATGGTGCTTTAAAATGTTTACAGGTGTGTGTGCGAGTGTGTGTGTGTGTGTGTGTGTGTGTGTACACGTGCATGCATGCGTGTGTATGTTCATGGCCTGTTGTGGAGGTCAGTGACACTTGCCAGAGGTAGTTCTCTCCTTCTACCATTTGTGCTCTGGTGATCAATCAAACCTGACAGAAAATGCCTTCACTAGCTGAGCCATTTCAAAGGTCCCCAGTGCAACCTAGTAGAAGTTTCTATGGTCTTGGAGGTGTTTTTAGGGGGATATAGGCCATATGGTTACTGAGCAATTAAAACACAGTTAGTGCAATTGAGCACCTTAATTTGCAAGTATAACATCTAATTTAAAAAGGAATACAACGTGAGTGGCTACCAACTGGACAGGGAATCTGGGGTAGGGATAAAGGAATGGAATGTGAGATTTATCCACCATCTTACTGATGTCCCCATCTTGATGTTGATACTACTGTTGGTTCTCTGGCTTTGTTTTATTTTGGTTTGTTTGGCTCTTAGGCATCTCCTGCTATAGGTACCAAAAGCCACTGCTTCCGTGGTGCTGGGTGTGCTTTTCTCTTTCTTTGTGCTTCCTGTTCTGCCTTGCTTCAGACATGATACTACTCTGCACTTAATTTTGTCTTTCTGGGCTTAGCCAGTTTGAAGCTCATCAAGAGTCTGGCTCTGTTATTTAGTGTAAGTGGTGTGATAAAGGGAAAAGCTGCTCCAATCACCCTTGTGATTCATAGCAGCGGTGTGTGAGTGTGTGTGTGTGTGTGTGTGTGTGTGTGTGTGTATGTGTGTGTATGTGTGTGTGTGTGCTATACCTAGTTATGACTGTCTATCTATCTTGACATTTGACTCTTAAGTGGAGATTTATTGTTGGGAGAGGATCACAATATAGATAAATGTTGACTAGATACACCCAAGTTTAAAAAACAATACAGAAGATCAGATAAAACTCCATGTTTCCCCTGTTTTTGTCTGTCATAAGAATGTTTTTACTAGGCCTTTTTCACTCCTAGTTATTCTTTTCAAATTCATGATTTGCCATTCAAGTTAAGATATAAATCACACTTTTAATCTAATTGACCACTCCAATAAAAAGAATGGTGTGCTTTTACAATGATATTTTATATCTACCTGATTTAAAAAAAAAATTAAAATCTAGACTCCCACAATCATCCCCAATCATCCCTTCAGTGAACATTAATTTAAACACTTATACATAAATATAGGAATAATTTTACAAGAGTTATGGAAAATGCAGTTCCTGGCTGTAGCATAGTAATAATAAAAATGAACAAAGGCTAAGAAAGATGGTTTTGGTTTCCTGTGTCTTCTTCCCTTCAACTGTATAGCAGTGAGGAGATATTCTTGTTAAAGTGGGGAAAGTAACTAAGAGACTGCCTTGAATCTCAAAACCTGGAAGTCCCAATCTCACAGTTCAACTTAACAGCATATACTTAGTCACCAGCAGCAGTACTGTGGCTGATGACAACCTGGTCAAATATTTAAGTTCAAGAATAAAGGAAATTTCTACAAAGATCATTTGAGAACAGTGGAAGGCAGAGAACTTTTGTCTCAATAGAGATTATCCTGAGGCATTTGTGGCGCTCAGGCTGGCTTCAAAAGCAGCTAATTGCAATGTAGGTATATTTGCAGCCTTTTTCTAAGGTCTCCAAGAAGAACAAAAGGTTCAGGTCACACCAACTGTGCCATGATGGCCACAGGAGCTCTGGGCTTTGGACACATTCCAGCATTGTTTGGGTTTAGCCTTAACCTCTGCATACATTGACTGTTGAAAGGATTTTCCACACAACCAACTTCAGAAACCAGAATCAGTACCCGCAATTTCAGGTAGATGTAAAATATCATGATATCATTCAGTTCAATAAAATTATCTTCTGCCATAGATAATCAAACTGTTCAGGAGCTCTCGTTATCTATAAAATTAGAAAAAAATGCAACAAAGCACATGCGAGTTTCATACAGAAAGGTGAAGTAGTCTCAGGAGAAGCTGAACAGGATCAGAAAGCACAAGGACATTGAGGTCTGAAGGATAAAAATTGCCAACCAGGAATACAATAATCAGAGAAGTGGATGTTTAGAAAAGAAGACAGAGACTCTCTCAGATAGACAAAAACTCATGAACTTTATTACCATCAAACATGTCCTTCAAGAAAAATAAAGGGATTTCTGAAAGTTGAAAAAATTATATATGCAAGCAAACAAGACAGAAGCATCTTCAAGTAGATGGGGCAGGGTGGACCCGCAGTTCCAGGTACCATCTCCTGTCTCCGGATCAGAATATGGGCTCATTCAAGCCATTCTGTAGAGCTCTAGCCCAAGGCCATCAGATGAGCACATTGCACCCGTGCTTCCCCATCCTTACTAATTCCTGTGCTGTAATAAAACAAAGTTTTCCTCCCTAGTCCTTTTAAAACTGCCTTTGCTCTTTTGAGGGATCTCTACATTGAATTCATTGATTCCAACACTGTGTGGAAGCATTGGATGCAATAATATTTATTATCTTTCCATTTGCTTTCTCGCTTTTAGGTTCTTACAAAAAAATATTGACTAAACCATCCTGAAGCTTTCCTCTTGTGT
Organism: Rattus rattus; assembly: GCF_011064425.1. Classification (NCBI taxonomy): domain Eukaryota; kingdom Metazoa; phylum Chordata; class Mammalia; order Rodentia; family Muridae; genus Rattus; species Rattus rattus. Next base: position 88,970,100 of record NC_046160.1, read on the forward strand.
GTTCTTGCAGTTTCATAGTTTTATGCCAAATATTTAAGTTCAAGAATAAAGGGCGTTTTGACAAAGGTCCTTTGAGAACAGAGGAAGAAAGTAGAGAATTTTGCCTCAGTGGAGATAATCCCGAAGCATTTCTGGCGCTCAGGCTGGCCCTTGAGAGGTGGCTTCAAAAGCAGCCAATTACAATGTAGCCATCTTTGCAGCCTTTCTCTAAGTGACTCCCTGGAAGACTCAGTGCATAACCGTGTCTTCATCTTTTACATTATATGCACCGCTTGGATAAGCAGCTCAGTGTCACTATTTCAGACTGAAGGCAGGTTCTTGACAGTGAAGGATAGCACACATATTTCCCTTCTCATCTTCTATGGTGCTTAGCTTTATGCTTCGTCCAGCAACACTCGGGGTATTTGAAACAATCCAATGCTGACTAATCTCATACTCAATGGATAGAAAGATACTAAAACTTTATTGAAACAAATGAATAAATTCTGTAAATTTGCAGTATACAAAATCAACACGCAAAAATTCAACATTGCTCAGGATCAATATCCAGTTATCTGCAACGGAAATTAAGGAAGTAATCTTATTTTCAGTGGATAAAAATATAAAAGTATAAAAATAAAATGCCTGAAAGTAGGTTTAGCCAGAGAGTTGAATGGTCTTTGTGATGAAAATGACAAGCTACTGAGGAGAGAAACTGAAGAGTGCCCGCTGATTTGTAGAATGATCCTAGGCTGGTAGATTTGGGAAGAACAATACAGCTAAAAGAATTTCTATAGCACACTAAGTGGTCTACACATTTCATGCAATTTCTTTAGAAATACAAGTGACATTCTTCATAGTTTAGAAAATGAAATTTGTAAGGAAATTGATGTAAAATATACTCACTCACATACACACACAAACAAAACTTGTATCTCATTGCCAGTGACTATAAATGTTAGCTCAAATTTGATCAAAATATTAAGTTTAAGAAACTAAAAAATTTCTAGACCAAAGGACAAAGAAAATACTTTGAGATATTAGAATGAATCAAGGATTGGGGTAAAGACAATTTCCCCAGAGCACAGAGGGAAAATCTAAGGTAGGCAAATGTGACTGCTCATGACTTCTGAACAGGATATAAGAAAAGATAGCCCACAAACTGGAAAAATTCATCTGTGAGCTCCACATGTGATGGGAGGCTGTCCCCCAGAATATACAAGAAGCTCCATAAGCGAAGAGCATACATGGACTGGTCCATGGCCCCTGCTACATATGTAGCAGAGGACTGCCAGGTCTGACCTCAGTGGGATGGGGTGTGCTTGGTCCTGTGAAGGCTTTATGCATCAGAGAAGGGGGATGCTAGAGGGGTAAGAGGGAGTGGGTAGTTGGGTTGGAGAGTGCTCTCTTAGAGGTAAAGGGGAGTGGGGATGGGGTGGGGGCATATGGAGGAGGGACCAGGAAGGGGAACAACATTTGAATGATAAATAAATAAGATAATTAAAAGAAAAGAGAAAGAGCAAAAACAAGAAAACCAACTAAAATTAGCATTACACTAAATGGACATTTCTCAAAAGAAAAGACTCAAATGGCCAACAAGTGTATGAAAAATGATCAGAGCCACTAGTCACAGTCACACAAGTCTAAACTGTGTGGCATAGTGCTGTACTGAAGTAAGACTGGTCATTATCAAAAAGAGGAGGAGGGCTGACAACTATGTGGAGAAAGGTCGCCATTGATGCACTGGAGGAGTAGAAATGACCACAGCCATTAGAGAAGAAAGGCTCTTGCCTCTGCTTTCTCTCTGCTCCCTTCTCCATCATTGGCAGACCTTCTCCTCCAAACCTCATTCCTCCACCCATCACATTATTTCAGCCCAACAGCAGCAGGCATTGCCTGGAAACAGCAGGCCAATGCAGACTAACAGCTAATCTTCACCCTTCTCTCTGTTCCTTGGAAACCAATCCAAGTCTCATCCACAGCTCTGTAGGAGACCACCTGCTGCAGCCTCTACTCCCTGCCTGCACCAATCTACTGTGGATCACACAGATCTTCCTCCGACATTTCTTCACTTCCTACTCAGCCTTTTATCCTATCCAGCACCAAATTACCCACCCCAAATTAAAGAAGGAGATGCCTGTCGAGGTATAAAAAGTATACAGAATGATAAATAGACTGAGCATGAAAAGAAATTCCCCTTGCACATAATAATCAAAACATTAAACATACAGAACAAAGAAAGAATATTAAAAGCTGCAGGGGGGAAATACCAAGTAACATATAAAAGCAGACCTATTAGAATAACATCTCATTTCTCAAGGGAGACATTAAAAGCCAGAAGGACCTAGACAAATATTCTATAGACTCTAAGAGACTCCAGATGCCAGAACTGATTACTATGTGTAGCAGGGCTTTCAGTCACAGTAGATGGAGAAAATGAAATATTCTATGGTAAAACCTAATTTTAGCATTATCTATGTACAAAGTCAGCGCTACAGAAAGGACTAGAGGAAAAATAAAACCTGGAGAAGGTAACTATACGTAAGAAAACACAATGAAAAATAATCTCAGACTAGCAAAATCAAAAGAGGGTAAATACACACACACACACACAGCACTATCACCACCACTACCACCACCACCACATACAACAACACAATAACAGGATTCAGCAAACACTGTTCATTGGTCTCTAAACGTCAATGGTCTCAATTCACCAATAAAAAGCCACAGATTAACAGAAATGATGCAAAAGCAGAATCCATCCTTCCACTACATTCAAGAAAGACCACCTTATGTTATCACTTCTGAGTAAACAGTGGGAAAAAGATATTCTAAGCAAACAAATCTAAGAAGCAAGATGGTCTATCCACTTTAATATTTGACTATATAGAATTAAATCAAAGCTAATCAGAAGAGTTAAGGAAGGATACTACATACTCTTCAAAGAAAAATTTCAGTTCTTAACATCTATGCCATAAACACGAGTACATCCAAGTTCATAAAAACAAACAAAAAGCTAGTATGGTTTAAATTACATAATGACCACCACTGATAGTGGGAAATTTCAATGCCTTGTTCTCACCAAAGATAGGTCAGCTAGAAAACACCTTAAATAGAGAAATGTTGAAGCTAACTGATGTTCTAAACCAAATGAACCCAACATATTTTTACAAAACATTTCATCCAAATGCAAAAAGATATAACTTTGTTTCAGCACCTTATGGAACTTTCTCCAAAATAGACCACATTCTCCAACACAAAGCAAGTCTCAGAAGTTACAAGAAAATTGAAATAACACCATGCATTATGTCTGAACACCTCAGATTAAAGCTAGCTCTAAGAAACAACAGAAAGCTTTCAAACTCTTGAAAACATAACAACGCACTGCTGAGTGAAAACTCAGTCAAGAAAGGAAGAAAAGACTTTCTAGAATTGTATGAAAATGAAAACAGAACATACTCAAGTGTATGGGACCCAAGAAAAGTAGTACTAAAAGAGGCAAGGTCATTACATTAAGTACCCAAATTTTTTTCAAAACTGGAGAGGTCTCACACTTGTAACCTAACAGCACACCTGAAATCTCTAGAATGAAAAGACAAAACCACACCCAAAAGGAGTAGAAGGCGAAATAGAGGCAACCAACCTCAGGGCTGAAATAAATAGAACAGAAAAAACTCACAAAGAATCAATGAAACAAATAGTTGCGACTTGAGAGAATCAATACTATGGACAAAACTTTATCCAGATTAACTAAAAGGTAGAAAGGTAAGATCCAAATTAACAAAACTAAACATATCAAGGGCAGCCTAACAATAGACACCAAGGAAATTCAGAAAATCATAAGGATATTTTTAAAAACCTATGCTCCACCAAATCGGAACATCTAAAAGAAATAGATTATTTTTCTCAATTCCTACCTCCAACCAAAGTTAAAGTATCAAATAATCAATATAATCAATATAAAGATTAAATAAATCAATATAAGATCTATAATCCTTTGTGAAAAAAATTAAAAGTCATTCTACCAAGAACAAACAAACAATATCAACAACAAAAATCAAAACTGCAGGGCCAGTTTCTTTGCTGTTATTTGTTTGTTTGTTTGTTTTAAGCAAAGTATTCTACCAGACTTTTAATGAAAATTTAAAGCCAATTGTCCTCAAATTATTCCACAAAATAGAAACAGAAGGAACATTACCCAGTTTGTGTTGTGAGACCAAAATGACCCAGAGACCACAACCACATAAAGATTCAACAAAGAAGAATTACAGATCAATTTCCCTCAGTAACATAGATCTAAAAGTTCAACTGAATCTAAGAACACATCCAAAAGATCATCCACAATGATCAAGTAGGAGATATATATATTCAACCATATGATCCACCATATAAATTGAAGAATAAAACCATAAATGACCTCATTAGATACAGAAAAGGCCTTTCACAAAATCTTACAACCCTTCATGATAGAAGCGCCAGAGAGACTGGGGATACAATGGACACACATCAACTCAATGAGACTTTATAGCAAGCCCATAGCTTTTGAGCAATTGTCTCCATAAATAACAAATTTCAAGGCCCCTTCTCCATAAAATTAAAGTAAAATGCAATTTTATCTTATTATTGTCACTCCAGATACATTTATACATATTTGGATGCTAATTATAACAATTTAGACTTTCTCAAATAAAACTTAGATGGCTAATGCCAGAGATTTCATTTTGAGAATCAAAAAGCAAACCAGAAACATCTTCTACAATTAAAAGTGTATTGATCTGCAGCTGGGTCTAGAAAGAAAGGAGCCAATAACAACCACCCCTTTTAAAAGATGCTCTGATTGGCAAAGGGTATCTCGGAGAGGTTCAGAGTCTTCATTGGATAGTGAGTCTCATGGGATAATGACCCAGAAAATAGCATCTTTCCTATTCATCCATATAATTTTAATACTTGGGATGAAAAAATTCAAAAGAAGCAGCTTTTTCCCAGTTTGTTGCTTGTTTTCAAATATTTCCCTACTAACCCAACCTATGAAAAATAACTCCTTTGTATTTTGTAACCAGCAACAACTAACATTAAACCAGGACTCACAAGTGCCTTAAGCAAGGATTTGAAGATGGAACATGTTGACTGTAAAGTATCTTGGATGTAGCAAAGGCAAGAAACTAATGATGATTATCTGAGACAGTTTGATGGCTTGAGCTCATTATTTTGATTCATGGAAAGTAACTCTCAGACAGATTCAACATGAAGGTTATTCTTATACTAATGACCCCAACAAAGTCCAGTCCAGTTTATTAATGTGTGCTTTAGTGGCACAACTGATTTGATTTCAATGTAAGCCTCAGTCTGATGTTAACCATTTATCAGTGTTCTGTTTATCTAATTTGTTTTTATGAACAGCAAAAGTCCCATGCTCAATAAACCAGCTCAGGCAATCAAATTCATCTTTTGCTTCTATTGTCAGCCTTGAAGCAAACATTTACTAATGGACTGATTGATTTTATAATTGCCACTCATGTGAGCAAAAGTTCTTATTCTGATCCTCAGTTTCTCAAGAATTGCAAAGTCACATAAAACTAAATAAAAAATTATTGAGAAATAACTATTTATCAAGCTGGTTGAGATAGGGTTAAATTCCAGATTCTTAAACTTTGCCTTCAGTGAGAAAGTTCTACTCCTTTACTAGTAAATGGGGTCTGAGATAACCTTACCTTTCTGACCAAGACTATGAAGTTCAAATATAGTCAAAAGAATGCACAAATAGGAGAGGTATCAAAGGCATGGATTTAGAGAGAAAAATCAAATTAGTTGTAATACATTACAATGTTTAGCCTTTTTTTTTTTTTTTTTTTACTGAAATGATGCTTTGGGCATCCTAGGGAGCATAGTGATATCTTCATAGTAATAAAGATGGCAATATATTTTCTGAGCTGGTCACTTAATCTCTCTCCTGTTGTGATCAATTTGCTATGTTTGCAAGGTGGCCGACCTTAATTGGAAAACCAGGATAAACCCCTGAGCAGAAAAGCTGTAAGTTTTAATCATATCTGTTAAATTTTTTTACCAATTTTTCCCAATGACCTTTTGACTTTTTGTTCTTAATTTGAGAATCTAATGGTCTCTGTTTCAAGGAGAAATTTCTTTGATGAGGTGTGAAGACTACATTCATCAGTCGGTAGAGAGACAAATGCTTATTGATGGTTGTTGGGAATTGTGCTGGTTTCATAAATTAGTGGCTTTAGATTCTTCAATAACCATAATTCCACCTGCACTAAGTAGTTGGCTAGGTTTCCTGTACATGCGTGCTCTTCTTCTTGTTGAGCAGGTCTTAAGACCAATCAGAAAACTACTGGTTACTGTCAAGGTAAGTGTGCCACTACTTAACCTGTAAGGTCTTTGGCATTAGATCTGTGTAGAACCTTTGTTTGCCTCTTTCCTTTGGAAGCTGGCATGACAATTTCTGTTACCATGAAAGCTATTCCTCAAGAAGAGGCTATTCAGGTCAGTTCCATCTTTCTGGACTCTATGTGAAGTCCATGGTGTCTTCAGCAATAGATTCTTGCCTTCCACCACTGGAGGCAGCTAAGGACATCAATAGGCTGTGTGCTTCAGAATCTCTTAGACAGCCCAGACCAACTAACTCAAAAGAGAGCGTCTTATGTCCAGGATTGGGGTTTTCTTTGCCCTTGTGGAACCAAGTCCCAGTGGATACATTTACAGGACACCACAATACCAAAGGCACAGGAGACATTATGAAAGATGGGGCATAATGATTTTATGTTTCAGAGGCCCAGGGACTTTGGTGTGAGATTATGTCTCCTAGCAACATCATAAGCTGCACCCATAAAGTCTCAGCGGTATGAACCCCCAAACATGAGCTGAAAGGGATGACACCAATGAGCATGTATCCTTAACTGGATGGGGAAAAAATCCCATGAGGCCTCAACCCTACACAAAGAACTATAGACACCTGAGAAAATCTGGAAACAGAAGTGGTCCTCCCCAGGGAAGAGCACATCAATTGGTTGTCTCATACAAAGTGGTCAGCTCTAAAAAAAACATGATATATGTGTATATATATTTGAATGTAATTTATTTCAGGTCTCTTTTAGTGTACTGAGTAGAATTATATTACCAAGGTTACATTCTTCAGCCATATTTATTCTTTTCCTTTAACCTGGGTTTTTGTTGATTTCCCTCACATATTTGATAATCTTTTTCAATTATAATATTTACAATAGATAAATATAAAGGCATATATAATAAGAAGAATTTTAAGTGACATATATCTTGAGAAGGGCTGAGAAGATGACTCATTTCAAGTACAAGATCAGAATTTTATCTCCAGAATTCACATTAAAAGTGTCTGGAACCAATGTAAAAACACAAGGTTGTATATAGTGTGTGCTTATGCTCCTAGCATCCAGACTAAACTACTTTTGTGAGCTTCTAGACCAGTGAAGGGCTCTGTCTCAAAGGAAGAGGAAGGCAGAAGAGGCTATCCTCCAGCTTCCACATGCATGTACTTGTGTATGCATACATATTTGCATCTGCTTGTGCAGTGGCACAAATATGAACATGCACACAAATGCACAAACGCACCTGTACACAGATGTGTTTTTCTAAGTCTCAAGGGAAATTACAAAGCACAAGTAATAAGAAGGAAATTAGAGTTTATAAACTGAATAAAATAGGAATCGATGAAATTTAAGCTTATTGTAAAAAGAGTTATAAAATCCCTGAGTATGGTAGTACATGCCTTTAATCCCAGAGGCAGACAGATCTCTCTGAGTTCCAGGTGGGGATTTTTAAAACTCTACTAACTTTTAGTTGAGTAAGAGTAAAAGTCTGAGTATGAGTGGCAGATGTGGACCAGTCAGAGAGAAGGGAGTGAGGGAAAGGAATGAGTAAGGAAGGAAGCTAAGCAGAGTAGGGGTGCAGAGAGAAGTGCATCAGAACTCAAGGAACAAATATCACTGAAGCTCTTCATCTATTAACGGATAATACAGGAAAAGCTGCTCAAAGTTTTCTAGTATAATTATCAATATAAATGAAGTGGATAACAACCTTCAATATGTTTAAAAAAAAATCAATACCAAAAGAAACACGGCATATGAGAACTCCTCACATCTATTAAAGAAATTGAATTTATAACTTTAAAATAAAATAATAAAAATTGAAGCACACATAGTTTTAATGATGAATTCTACTATGTGTGGGGTAAATAATGACAGCCCAATATAAACTCAATATTGGGAGACATAAGCCATTTCTACTGATTTACAGAGGCAAGCACCACCATGATATCTATCCACACAAATTCACACAGCCCCTGACTTCCTATGGTTTAGACAGAGATTTTTGGGTTCATAATGTTTTTATCCAGAATACAAAGAGACTGTAACTCAATAAAAGGACAACTAAAGAGACAATGGGTCAGCAGAGGGCTTTTAAGCTAACACACAATGATGCCATAAGTCACTATGTCCATGTTCACAATAAGAAAGGTGAGAATAGACTGGGAACTAACAACTCCTTAAATCCATCACACAACCGAGGTCACAAAGAAAACTGCATCCCTGAGAGCTAGAGACCGGCAGACAGATACCAAGAGTTACAGTGTACATAGAGCAGAAGCCCTCAACTGGACCCAGCATTCATGCTTTAGAGCCTTTGCTGACAAGCTGCTAATGACTCTGTGTTGACTTACACGCAAACTGCAAAGAAAACGCAGGGGAATCTCACTGTTTTGTGTGTATTAACTCCATAGGTTCTGATGCTTCCAAACAGGTGGCAAAGTGATCAGCTTGAAGTACATGTGGATCTTCCTGTTCTGTCTAACAAGGCATTGTGGAAAAGCAAAAAGTTTTATCAGTGCCTAACTGACTTGAAGGAGGAAATAAATCAACTCAAGCTTCTCTCATGTAGGGAAATAAAATGCCTAATTCACTCTTAGTAAAGACCTAGGAAAAGTTGTCAAAGGCCCCCGTGTACTTGGAGCATATGACAAAAAGACACCACCAAAGAGACTGAGATTATAACAGCCCCGGGAAACAACAAACTCAATGTACTTCCTAGGAAGAAGACTGCAGAACCATTGAAGACCCATCTAAGCCTGCAGGAATTTACACTATGAATAAATAAGCAGAAGTCATGTTCTTGTACAATAGAGCGTTGTTTAGTAACAATAAGCAACAACAGGATTTTACACCCCAGTCTGAGTGAATATCAAAACACCATGCTGAATAGAAGTTAGACCCAGAAGACCCATGGCCTGACTGTATTGTATGAGATTCTGATCGATAGTGTTGAAAAAGCATGTCAGTGGTTGTTTGGAGGCTAGAGTGAAAATTGTAGCAGGATATGTAAGTGAAACCAATCTAACGGAGAGATGGAGATGTCATATTGTTATCAAATTCACTAAGCTGATTACCTAAACTTTACTACTTTGTACAAATTATACTTCAACAGAAATTGTTCTAAAACAGTTCCTACATTTTTTAGGGAAGATGTGTACATCTTTTAGATGGGAGGACACTTATAGTGTAACTATTATTCCTATGGAAATTTTTAAAAGAACATTGACTTCTTTTTTTCCCATTAATTTATTTATTCAGTTTACATTCCAATCTCTCCCCACTACCAGTCTCTCCCTCACAGTCTTTCTCCTCCTCCCCTTGCCCCTCTCTTTCCTCCTCCCCTTGTTCCTCTCCTCCCCCTCCCTCTCTCCCTTCCCTCCCCTTCTCCTCTGAGTAGGTAGGGATCGCCCTGAATACTCTCCTTTCATCCTGGCATATCAACTCTGCAGAGTTAGATGCATCCTCCCCCATTGAGGTCACTCAAGGCAGCCCAGTTGGGGAACGGGTTCTACAGACAACCAAGAGCTTCAGGGACAGCTCCACTCCAGTCTTTGGGGACCCACATGGAGACTGAGCTGCTCATCTGCTACAGATGTACCCAGGGTTGCGGGCTAGACCATGTATGCTCCTTGCTTGGTGGCTAGGTCTCTGAGAGACCCTAAGGGTCCAGGTTAATTGACACTGTTGGTCTTCCTACCCCCTTCAATGCCCTCAATCCTTCCCCCATCTCTTCCATAAGAGTCCTCAAGCAATGTCCAATTGTTAGGTTGTGAGTCTCTGCATCTGTTTCAGTCAGCTGCTGAGTGGAGCCTCTCAGAGGACAGTTGTGCTAGACTTCTGTCTGCAAGCATAACAGAGCACCATTAATAATGTCAGGGATTGGTGCTTGCTGAATGGGATGAGTCTTACATTGGGCTCGTTATTGGTAGGACATTCCCTCAGTCTCTGCTCCAGCTTTGTCCCTGCATTTCCTTTAGACAGGACAAAGTTGAGTCAAAAGTTTTGTGGGCAGCTTGGTGTCTTTATCTCTTCACTGAGTATCCTGCTGGGTACAAAAGATGACCTCTTAAGGTCCCATATCCCCACTGCTATGCATCTCAGCTAAGGTCACCTGCTGCGATGGTCCTCCTGGGAACCCCCACCATGCCGGTCTCTTGCAATTCCTAGAGATGCTCTCAACCCCCACACTGGAGAGCTGCAGATTTCTATGCATTCTCCTAGCCCTCTAGCCCTTTTTGCTGTCTCTCCTCTCCCCACATCTTATCCTGATCCCTCCATTCCTCTCTCCACCCACTCTCACCCGGTTCCATCCCTCCATCCATCTCCTATGACGTTTATTCCCCCTTCTAAGTAAGATTCAAGTATTCTTGTTTAGACCTTCCTTCTTGATTAGCTTCTTTAGGAATATATCGTGGCTAATATCCACTTATAACTGAGTACATACCATGCATGTCCTTTTGTGTATGGGTTATCTCACTCAGGATAATACTTTCTAGTTCCATTCATTTGCCTGTGAACTTCATAATATCATTAGTTTTTTCTTCTTCCTTTTTCCTCTTTTTTGGTTTACACTTCAAATGATATCCCCCTTCCCAGTTACCCCTCTATTCTATCCACCTCACCCCCTCTCCTTTGCCTTTATGAGGGTGCTCCTCCACCCATTCACCCACTCTTGCCTCACCACTCTAGCATTCCCCTACACTGGGGTATCAAACCTCCACAGGACCAATGGCCTCCCCTCTCATTGATATCAGATATGATCATCCTCTGCTTCATATGTAGCTGGAGCCATGGATCCCTCCATGTATACTCTTTGGTTGGTGGGTTAGACTCTGGGAGTTCTAAGTGGTCTGGTTAGTGGATATTGTTCTTCTATGGGATTGCAATCCCCTTCAGCTCTTTCAGTTCTTCCCCTAGCTCTTTTGTTGGGATCCCCTAGCTCAGTCCAATGGTTGGCTCGCTCTGAGTATCTGCATCTGTATTGGTCAGGTGCTGGTAGAACCTTAAAGGGAACAGCCATACCAGGCTCCTGTCAGCAAGTGCTTCTTGACATCAGCAATGGTGTTGGCATTTGATGTCTGCAGATGAAATGGATCCCTAGAAGGGGGAGTCTCTGGATGGTCTTTCCTTCAGTCTCTGTTTCATTTTTTGTTCCTATCTTTCCTTTGGACAGGAATATTTCTGGGTTAAAAATTTTAAGATGAATGAATGGTCCCATCCCTCAACTGGGGGCCATGTCTATCTACTGGAGGTGGTCTCTACAGGTTGTGTCTCCCCTTTGTTGGGTATTTCGGGTAAAGTAATCCCCATTGGGTCCTGGGAGTCTCTTGTGGCTATTTGCAGTTCCCCATCTCTCACTGCTACTTATTTCTATTCTATTTCCTCTGTTCTTTCTTCCTGTCTCTTCCAATACCTGAACTTGTCCCTCTTCTTTTCCTTCCACCTGCTCTCTCCCTCCTAGGTCCCTCCCTCCCACTACTTCCTGTGATTATTTTGTCCCCCATTCCATGTAGGATTGAAGCATCCACACTTTGGTCTTCTTTCTTAATTAAGCTCCATATAGTTTGTGGGTTGTATCGTGGGTATTCTGAGATTTTGAACTAATATCCACTTAACAGTGAGTACATACCATGTGTGTTCTTTTGTGTCAGGATTACTTCACTTAGGATGATATTTTTTAGCTTTATCCAGTTTCCTGCGGATTTCATGAAGTCATTGCTTGTAATAGTTGAGTAGTACTCCATTGTGTAAATGTACCACATTTTTTGTATCCATCCCTCTATTGAGGGACATCTGGGTTGTTTCTAGCTTCTTACTATTATAGATAAGGCTTCTATGAACATAGTGGAGTATGTGTCCTTATTATATGTTAGAATATCTTTTGGGTATATGCCCAGGAGTGACATAGCTAGTCTTCAGGTAGAACTACTTCTAATTTTCTGAGGAACCACCAGATTGATTTCCAAAATGGTTTTACCAGCTTGCAATCTCACTAGCAATGGAGGAGTATTCTCCTTTCTCCATTGGCTTGCCAGCATGTGCTGTCCTTTGAGTTTTTGAACTGAGCTATTCGGATGGGTATAACATGGGTCATTTTCACTTGTATTTTCCTTAAGACTAAGGATGTTAAAATTTTAAGTGCTTCTTAGCCATTCGAATTCCTTTGTTAAGAATTCTCTGTTTAACTGTGCACTCCATTTTTAATTGGGTTATTTTGTTTGTACCTGTCTAATTTCTGAGTGATTTCTATATTTTGGATATTAGCCCTCTGTCAGATATAGGGTATAATTAAAATCTTTTCCCAATCTTTTGTATAAAGGAGGGCTACTGATTTCTTTTGTCCTGTTGATGGTGCCTTTTGTCTTACAGACAGTTTTTCTTTTCATGAGGTCCCATATAAAAGTTATTGATCTTAGAGCTTGAGACAGTGGTGTTCTGTTCAGGGAATTGTTTCCTGTACCAATGTATTCAAGGCTATTTCCAGCTTTCTCTTCTATTAGATTTAGTTTTATGTTGAGGTCTTTGATCCAGTTGGATTTGAATTTTACATAGGGTGATAAATATGGATCTATTTGCTTTCTTCAACATGTAGACATTTAATTAGACCAGCACCCATTTGTTGAAGATGCTTTCTTTTTACCATTGTATGCTTTTGACTTCTTTGTCATAAATCAGTGTCCATAGATGTGAGAGTTTATTTCTGGACTTTCAATTTGATTCCATTGATCAACCTGTATATTTATATACCAATACCATGCAGTTTTTATTACTATTGCTCTGTAGTACAGCTTGATATCAAGGGTAGTCATTCTTCCAGAAGTTCTTTTGTTCTTCAAGGTTGTTTTTGTTATCCTGGGTTGTTTGTTTGTTTCTTTGTTTTTCCATGTGAAGTTGAGAATAGTTTTCAAGGCCTATAAAAAGTGAGAATTTTGATGCGAAGTGCATTGAATCTGTGGATTGCCTTTGGTAAGATGGCCAGTATCACTATTTAATCTTATCTCTCTATGAATATAGATCTTTCCATCTTCTGATATCTTCTTCAGGTCCTTCTTCAGGGACTTAAAGTTCTTGTAATACAGGTCTTTCATTTGATTGGTTGGAGTTACATCAAGATATTTTGTATTATTCCTGGCTATTATAAATGGTGTTTTTTCCCTAATTTCTTTCCTAACCAATTTATCACTTATATAATGGAGAGTTACTGGTTTCTTTGAGTTATTTTTCTCTAGCCACTTTGCTTAGTTGGAGGAGTTCTTTGGTAGAAATTTTAAGATCACTATGTATACTTCACCACTTTGCTGAAGGTGTTTATCAGCTATAGTTCTCTTTGGGGTCACATATTTATACTGTCACATCACCTACAAATAGTCTTTTCTCTAACTCCTCATTGAGGTCCCCTTGTTTAGTCCAATGGTTGGCTGCAACCATCCTCATCTGTATCAGTAGGGTTCTGGCAGAGCCTCTCAGGAGACACCCATATCTGGCTCTTGTCAGCAAGCACTTTTGGCACCAGCAATAGTGACTAGGTTTGGTGGCAATATATGGGATGGATCCCCAGGTGAGGTAGTCTCTGGATGACCTTTTCATCAGTTCCTGCACCACTCTTTGTCCCCATATTTCCTCCCATGAGTATTTTGTTCTTCCTTCTAAGAAGGAATGAAACACTCACATTTTGGTCTTCTTTCTTCTTGGGCTTCATATGATCTGTGAATTTTTTCTTTATGAAGTGACTTAGTGATGCAAACTTTCCTCTTAATATTGCTTTCATTTTCTCCCATACATTTGGGTGTGTTATGCTTTCATTTTCATTGAATTTCAGAATGTCTTTCACTTCTGTCTTTATTGCTTCCCTGATCAAGTGATCATTGAGTAGAAAGTTGTTCAGTTCCCATGAGTATGTGGGCTTTCTGTTGTTTCTGTTTCTGAGGTCTACCTTTAATCCACGGTGATTTAATAAGATGCAAAAGGTTATTTCAATTTGGAAGAAGGTTCAGTAAGGAGTTAAAAAGAAGGTGTATTGTTTTGTGAAAATTTGGGTAAAAGGTTGTGTAGATAACTGTTAGGTCCATTTGGTTCATAATGTCTGAATAATGTTAGTTTCATTATTTCTCTGTTTAGTTTCAGCTTTGATGACCTATCCATTTGTGAAAGTGTAGTGTGGAAGTCCTCCAATATTATTGTGTGGAGTTTAATATGTGACTTAAGTATAGTAAAGTTTCCTCTATGAATGTGGGTTTAAATGCCTCTATGCATTTGGGGCATAAATGTTCAGAACTGAGACATTAACTTGGTATGTTTTTCCTTTGATGAATATGATGTGTCAGTCCCCATCTCTTTTGATTACTTCTTGTTGAAAATCTATTTTATTAGAAATTAGTATGGCTACTAAGACTTGTGTCTTGGGTCCATTTACTTGGAAAACATTTTCCCACTCTTTACTCTGAGGTAATGTCTATCTTTGTTGCTTAGGTATGTTTCTTGTATACAACAGAATGATAGATTCTGTTTATATATCCACTTTATTATCACGTGTCTTTTTATTGGTGAATTGATTACATTGATCTTAAAAAATTATTAATGACCAATGATTATTAATTCCTGTTATTTTAATATGATGGTGGTGGTAGTGGTAGTGACAGTGGTAGTGGTAGTGGTAGTAGTGTGTGTATGTGTGTGTGTGTGCCTGTGTGTATGTATTTCTCTTATTTATGTTTTGCTGATGTGGACTTATCAATTTCTTGTGTTTTCTTGGCTAGAGTTCTCCTCCTTATGTTGGAGTTTGCCTTGAGTATCCTATTTAAATTTGGTTTTGTCCTCGAATATCTTGGTTGCTCCATCTATGGTGATTGAATGTTTTGCTGAGTATAGTAGTCTGGGCTGCCATCTGTGGTCTCTTAGTATCTGTAAGACATGTCCAGTACCTTCTGGTTTTTAGATTCTCTTTTGAGAAGTCAGGTGTAATTCTGATAGGTCTGTACTTATATTACTTGACATTTTTCCCTTGCTACCTTTAATATTCTTTCTTCATTCTATATATTTAGTATTCAGATTATTTGGTGGAAGGTAGATTTTTTTTCTGGTCCAGTCTATTTGGTGTTCTGGAAGCTTCTTGTACATTTATAGCTATTTCTTTCTTTAGGTTAGGGAAGTTTTCTTCTATAATTTTGTTGAAAATATATTCAGGACCTTATAACTGAGAATCTTCTCATGCTTCTATTTCTATTGTGCGTACATTTGGTCCTTTCACAGTATCTCAAATTTCCTGGATGTTTTGTGTTAAAAACCTTTTAGGCTTGGCATTTTCTTTGACCAGTGTTTCAATTTCTTCTAAGGTATCTTTTATGGTTGAGATTCTCCCAAGTTTTCTTTCCTATGTTTTTCATCTCCAAAGTTGCCTCCATTTTTGGGTTTTGTTGTTGTTGTTGTTGTTCTTTTTTTGTTATCTTCTATTTCTGTTTTCAGGTCTTGAACAGTTTTATTCCTTTCCTTCACCTGTTTGACTGTATTTTACTGTATTTCTTTATGGTATTTGTGTGCTTCCTCTTAAAAGTTCTACCTGTTTGACTGTATTTTCCTGTCTTCCTTTAAGGGATTTGTTCCCTCTTTAAAGGACTCTATAATTTTCATAAAATGAGATTTAATATTATAGTATTGCTTTTCATGGTGTTAGGATATCTAGGGCTTGCTGTAGTAGGAGACCTGGGTTCTGATGGTACCATACTGCACTAGCTTTTGTTGATTGTGTTCTGGTGTGTACCTTTAGCCATCTAGTTGTCTGTGATGTTGGCTGGCCTGGTAGTCCCTGTGTATAGCAGGCTTCTGGGACTAGTTGTCCTGGTGGCATCAGGCAAAACTGTGGCCCAAGGAGTAGAGTGTAGATCCACAATTGCAGATAGAGGTGTAGACCAGAAGATGGAGCTCAGAATGAACCAGGCAGATCTCATGGCTTGTGGGCCTGCTGGTGCCTAGCAGACAGGGAATTAGGGTATGGGTATCTTCTTACCTGGTTGTCCTGGATGAGAAGACATCTTTCAGGAAGCAGGCAGAGCTGTGGACTGGGGAAAACTTGGACTTCTTAAAGCAATAGTGTCTTGATTCAAATAGTCCATTCAGAAAATCATGTAGAAATTTATGACACTGGCATTACTTTAAATTAATGGGAAGGAGGAAGACTTATAATTGGTGTTTGGACAATATGCTTGGATTATAAGACTATGAAAGATAATGTACCCAAAAGTTATCTTTCACTGCATTTTATATATTTCACTAAGACAAAACTATAAATGTACTTTTATTCAGTACATGTAATTGTTGTCTCAGTGGTTTACTGCTGAATAAGCTCATCCTTTCTAGTTTTTTGTTTGTTTGTTTTATTATGTTATGTTTGAGCTCTGGCTGGCTGGTTAAACTCAGCTGTTCTGCCCCCAAACTGAACCCCACAAGCTAAATTTCACTGAACTCAACTCCACCCTCCCCTTGCACTCCTCTTAAGTAGACTCACTTTCCTATCTATTTTCCTAGGAGTTGGGTGTATCTTATCTATGACTTAGTCTGTCAAATCTTTGTCTGGTTCATCACTTTGTCTGTCCCTCAATTAGATGTTTATTTCAAACATGGGTACTTCCTTCTACAAACTAATTTTATATTGGTTGTGTAGTAATAAAGGTATATACTAAGGATCTGTTTGTATTCCAGCCAGAAGGAATTCCAGGTGTATCATTCCAGCTGGATCACAAAGACCTAAGAGGCCTTTGAATGTGCCAGAGTAGCCATGTTGCTGGATTAAAATTCCACCATACAAAATCCAAGTGAATGAAACACGTATTTATATAACTAATGAAATGAATCAATGCATTTCCATCTGTCACTTAGTTGATGAAGATGTGTGTGCTAGAGGGCAGAGCAATTGGGCTTGCCCATGCTTTTCCACACTCTTCCACTCTTCTGTTTGAAGACTTTGTCATGTACAGTTTCAGCATGGATTGGAGTTTCAATGTCACAAATGAAGAAATAAAAAACCTTTCTTTAGATTGAAGGAGATGAAGGGGTTTGCAACTCCATAAGAACAACAATGCCAACCAATCAGAGCTCCCAGAGACTAAACACTACCCAAAGACTATACATGGACAGACCCATGGCTCCAGCTCCATATGTAGCAGAGGATGGCCTTGTTGGGTACAAATGAGAGGAGAAACCCTTGGTCCTCCTAAGGCTGGGCCTCCCCAGTGTAGAGGAATGTCAGGGTGGGAAGGGGTGGTGGCTGGGGAGGGGGAACACCCTTAAAGAAGAAGGGGAGAGGGATAGGATAGGGGGCTTATAGACAGGAAACTGGGAAAGGGAATAACATTTGAAATATAAATTAAAAATATCCAATAAAAAAGTATATAAAGCAGAAGTCAAAGTAAAGGAGAAAAAAAGAAAAACCTTTCTCTAATATTGTTCTCATTTGTCTTGTTGCATAAAAGTACATATGGATTGTATAGCTATTTCCTCAGGATAATTTTTTAAATCTTCTATTGAGCTAGAGACAAGGCTCAGTGGTTAAGAGCACTGGCTGCTCTTCAGAAAGCCTAGGTTTAACTCCCAACACCAACATGGCAGCTCACAACTTTCTGTAACTCTCTAGGGGAACTGATTCTCTCTTCTGGCTTCTGTGGGCAACAAGCACACATGTAGTATACAGAAAAACATCCAGCATCCAGGTCAAAACCCACACACAAAAAATACGATGGTTTTTTAAAAATTATTTTCATTTGTGCCAAGTTTGTCTGTGAGTGTGTGTGTGTGTGTGTGTGTGTGTGTGTGTGTGTGTGTGTGTGTAGAAAGAGAGAGGGGGAGGGAGGAAGAAAGATGGAGAGAGGTAGTGACATGCCACGATGTATATACATGGCAGTCAGAGAATAACCTTATGGAGTCAGTTCTCTCTTTCCCACATTAGGTAGAGCTCAAGAACTCTTTATCCACTGAGCCATTCATCTCACCAACCCTTCAAGATTATTTATTCACAACCTCTATAGCAACAGAAAGGAAATAATGTGCAATCTAGATTGCTATATTCACAAGAATATATGAAGCAGTAACATGGAATGGTTTCCAGATTTCTAGTAGCTAGAAGATGAAATACATTTCTTGTAATAACATTTATGTCAGCTTAAGCCAAAATCAAATTATACTCTTGAGGAAACAGGGTAGATAAGGCTTAACTATAACATTCTGTACCTATACACACACACACACACACACACACACACACGCACGCACACACGCACGCACACACACACACACACACACATATATATATATATACATATATATATATATATATATATATATGCTTCATTTGTTAGTTTAAATAGAAGATGGCAATGCCACAGCCACACAATATATTTCACTTGTGTTTAACTTGGAATACTGTGCTGGATTATTTAACAACATGCAAGTCAAGTTAATAGCATGTGTAAAAGCCTGGTGAGCCAAGAATCAAATGAGCAGAAGATTGAGTTGATTTTTATATAAATAGTCAGCTTTATGGAATTCAAAGTTATTAAATTAACAGTATTCATCAAATATTAAACTTTATAAAACGTCTTGTTACAAAATGTCTAAAATACATCAGAAAGCTTATTTCAGGTTGAAATGATTAACTACCTCAATCTTTATTAGAATTTAGAACCTGATTGGGCTTTGTTCTATTTAGTCTTACTGTTGGCCCAAAATAGATCTGACTAAGCTGTCCGAATAGGCAATTATCCAGCAAAGAATGTCCTTTCCGGGAAACACAAAACACATACAGATAGATTGATAGACAATGGAAATAAAACAGAGATAAATGGATGTTTGAGATGATAGATAGATAGACAGATAGATCTAAAAATAGATAGATAATGGTAGATAGATACAGATACAAAAACGATAGACATACAGATACATAGACATAGATACAGATACATAAAAATAGATGATATATACACAGACAGACAGATAGATAGATAGATAGATAGATAGATAGATAGATAGATAGATAGATGGATGGATGGATGGATGGATGGATGGATGGATGGATGGATGGATGGATGGATGGATAGATAGATAGATAGATAGATAGATAGATAGATAGATAGATAGATAGATAGATAGATAGATAGATGATAGATAAATAGATAGGCTTAGGTAAGACAAGTGATAAAAAGGCATACGACAGAAAGAAGGAAAGACTATAGATGTTGAATTGATATCCTGAAGCATACAAGTAGCATATACACATCTAAATTGAATTGCACATCTAAGGCAATATGTATATAGCTAAAAGAATACTTTTCTTTTCTATAAATTATTTCATTTATTTACATTCCAGTTTTTGCCTCCCTCCCTCAGTCCCCTCTCCCACAATTCCTCATCCCATCCCTTTTCCCCTATGCATACAAGATGGTGTTTGCCCCCAGACAGTCCTCCCCCTTCCCTGGAGCATCAAGGCTCTTGAGGATTAAGCTATCTCATCTCCCAGGGAAGCTAAAGGACACAGGCTTCTGCTATATATGTGCCTGGGACTATGGACTGGCCCATGTATGCTCCTGGTTGGTGGCTCAGTCTCTGGGAGCTCCCTGGAGTCTGAGTTATTTAAGACTCCTGGTCTTCCTAAGGGATCGCTCTCCCTTTTAGCCTCTTTAATCCATCTCCTAATTTAATCATAGGGGTTCCTGACTTCAGAAAAGGACACTTTTTTATTTACAACAATATTTGTTTAAATAGTCACCAGTAATGGCTAGATCTCTATGGACTCCAAAATTTGCCCTTTCTAAAAGAGCCTCATTAGATAAACTTAAAAGAAGTAGAGGAAGAGGAAGAAAAGGAAGAAGAGGAGGAAGAGTAACAAGAACAAGAGAGTATATATAAATTTGCATCATTGTATGCTTGAAAGGAAAACAATTGACTCTTTCTACACTCCTTAGTAGATATTATTTTGGTAAAATAGTTAAATTTCTCCTGTACAAAGCATTTATTTCTAAGAAACATTTAATCTGTGGCATCTAGCACACAAAATATATTGAAATGCATCTTTTGAGGAAATATTTGTTTCCTAAGGATAGTGACTCAGGGGCAGTCAGTGGTCTTTGGAAAGGCCACTTTCCCAATCACTTCTTAGACAACAGAATCACAGATGATCCTTTCTCTATATTGGTGGAAATAAAGAATAAATTTTGGTTAGACAATGTGAAAGAATGTCATTTGTTTTCTAAGTTCGACCTCAATCAATTTACAAAATCAAGAATGTAATTTAACTCATAAAACATGACTTTGTTTGAAAATTACACCACCAATATCTAAACATTCACTTTTCCATAAACTTGTTTCTTACGGGGAGAATATTGACTTTCTTTGTTCCCATTCTAAGTCCTTGCTGTTCCACTCTAAAGCATATAGCTCAGTATGCTTAAATTACACATGAAGTGTGCATTTTAACATGTACACCTAGAGTAACTATGAATAAGCATTTTGCTTAGCAATATAACCAGGTAGAAATTTCTTTCTTCTTCCTCTTCCTCTTCCTCCTCCTCCTAGTCTCCTTCTCCTCCTCTTCCTCCCCCTCCTCCTCCTCCTCCTCTTCTTCTTCCTCTACTTCTTTTTAACCAATACTGATATGTCCATAGCCTAGATCATTCTAGGCTTCATACTTCCACATACAATTTCATTTTGGTGATTTCATTCTAAAGATGAACTGCAAATGGTACTTAAAGTGAGAGTAAAAGCATCACATTAAGTGCCAAGGCTGACAAATAAAGTGAACTTTATATTGTCAAACTATTAAAGCTAATTAAAGAAAAAGCATAAAAACACTATCTCATAGGACAGTAAAAGGATAACAGCAACAACTCCCGCCCCCCCGCCAGTGTCTGAGGTGACAGAAACTGTACTGTTTGTGAGTTACCCAATAGCATCTCAAGGAGGGTTGAGACATATAGCAATAAATTCTCTTCAAGGAGCTAACTTCTTCAAAGACTTACAAAGACTACATCCTCATACACTTGCTGGTATTTTTTTTTACAATTTCCTCTTTCATATTCCATTCCTTGGACTCACAGCACTATAACACATATCCTAAAATAAGCTGCAAAGTAACCTTATGAGGAAAGACAGGAGTGAGGTTTAATTATATTTTGATCCTTATATAGAGATGCTTGTTTTGGGGGGACCGTCTGCAGTGTCTACCATATAACAGACACATCTCAATGCTGCTTATATACAGATAAGAGAATAAGAAGGACAGTGTAGCTGTGGTGTGTTTAATCTATGATCTGGAAATGCTGGATGGTGATGGAGACAATCTGTGGAAAAGAGAGCCATATGCTGACAACCAACAAGTATACCACAGCTACCCACAATTTCTCCATAGGTCTCTATTCATCCTTCTGCTGTTTGCATACAGGCTATTTAGAAGAATGTAGTGGTTTTTCCCTTTCTGAGCATTTGGAGCTCTGTCCCAGGCATACCTCGTTTTCTACATGATCTTCTTCATGCTATTCTCCAAGTCTACCATTATAAGCAAAAACCAAGGACTCTCATCAGTATATCCTTAGTGTAGGGATCTCTTCACAGCTTAGTGAGTATCTTACTGTGATTTTTTTCAATACTACACAAATCAATCTTCCCCCTTCCAGGTATTGCCTCAGGAATGGCCATGCCTTTCTCAGGCTGACTGAATCAGAGTCCTGTATTTTTCTCCATTCTTTTATATGATCTCCAGGATTTGCTATACCATCCCTTTATATATCTGTCAAATTAGTTTACAGCTCTCCATCTTCACAGCTTTTCCTTTACATCAGATCACTACCAATTTCTGTCTAGACCATTTCAAAGCTTTTTCATGCACAATCTGTCTGCACTTCATTGTCATTCTCAGTGATCCTTCACAAAGCTATCATTAGTGGTCTGTTAGGGATAGATAGATAGATAGATAGATAGATAGATTAGATAGATAGATAGATAGATAGATAGATAGATAGATAGATAGATAGATAGATAGATAGATAGATAGATAGATATAGAGATTTATATCCAATCTTGTCAATTTGCTGTTTCAAATGCTTCACTTCTTTTTCAATTGCCTTTAAATCAAATTACAGGCTCATTAGCATGACATTATGGAAGATCTGGGCCCTGAACACCTGTCTAAACCATGTCTGACTATTCCCTACAGCCACATTGTGTTGTAGACACAGCAGAGTTTGGCATTTGCAATTCTTAGAAATTATTCTGCTCTTAACAGTGCTTCTCTCTTTAACAAGTTTTTCCCAATGTTCTTGACTTCTTTCTCTCTGTGGCCCTCACCTGCCATTAATAATTCTCTTGCAAAGCTATCTCCTTCACAAGGTTATTTCTGACCTTCTATTGATTCTCACCACTTAGCTGGAACTAGATGCTCTTCTGAGATCTTGTATCTTGCACCTTGATGGTAGTATTTCAATTCTTGTTAAATCTTGTGTTTATTAAGAGCTGAAGTAGTGCTTTAAGCAGTAAAACACTTAGACATATCCAAGGCCTCTTGTCTCTATGGAGCACTTATTCTAGGCTAGCTCTCTTTTTCATAAAAATGTTTGTCTGTATGCCCATTTCGCTGTACTGTTGTACTGTGAACTTTTCCTTACATAGGAATATCATTTCAGGAGTCTTAAAATTCTTCATAGCAATTTAATTTTTCTGGTCATACATTATAAACCCCTCCTAAAATAATACTGGTTAAGCAAAGCAATTGGAGAAACTCAATAAATATATTTTAGATGAGCACGCATATCTGAAAGTGGGTGGAAAGCTTTCTCTACATGAGGTGTGAAAACATCTTTCCTGACTTGCCACTTCTGGAAGGGCCCAGGCTGTGCCCAGACCATACCTGCCTCCAACTAACTGGGCACACAAGCATTTGTTTTCTACAAAGTCAGTCCTTATCTTTGACAGAATACTCAACTTGGATTTTCTTATTTTGTATTCCAGTTGCTTTAATAGACATCTTATGGCATTTCTGATTAGCCCCTACTGTGACACCTGTGACAGCTATAAACCATTAGTTGCTGGACTTGCCGGAGGGCTGCAAGGCTCCCCGCCATGATCATATGATTAATTCAAGTCCTGCAACAACCATAGTTCTTAATTCTGATGGGGTTCTAACAGGAAGGTCTAGAAAAAAAGGTATCTCATGGTTACTAAAACCTCCTTTTACCTACTATTCAGTGCTAAAGAATTTAAGAAAACATTTTTTCTTTAACAATTACAAAGAATTTCTTCCTATTTATTGCATCATGAAGTAAACTATAGATTTTTGGAAATGTTTTGTATCTAACAGTTCTCCAAAATGTTTATGCATCACCAAGTGACTGAATTAGTGAGTGAGTGAGTGAGTGAGTGAGTGAGTGAGTGAGTGAGTGAGTGAATGAGTAAATGAGTGATTGATCAGGACCCACAGGGGGTAAACTGGGAAATGGTTGTACAGAGCCAAGAAATGGCTACCGGCTGTTTTTATACTGGCCCCATTCCCTATAGTATCCAAGGGATTTCAGGATTCTGTCTGGCTGTATAATGTTCCCAAGATATCTGAAGAGCAAACAAAAGCATCAAACTTTCCCTGCTTTGTTAGACTTCTTGTTTGAACAAAAGAAAGACAATAGATACCCTTTCCCACATTTATCAGTTGATACTGGCTATTCAAACAATTGATTAAATATGAATGGTTCCTGTGGAGCCTTGCTTCCCAATCAACTTAATCCCTCCTCTGGTGATTCTCCTTTTGTGGGACAATGGAGACAAATGCTGTAATGCTTGGATTTGCTAAATTTCTCAAGATAGTTTGCTTACTATTTAACAATTATAAAAATCTTGGTAAATTAAGTGGTTATGTTGGGATGATATTTTGTACTGTGCTAGGAACACCAGAAACTCTACAAAACTGTTAGTAATCTTTTCTTCACTGAGCTTGTAGAAACTAACTTTGAACTACGTTGAAAGGTATGAAGTAAAGAAGGGTGGGGTGAGTACTCATATGTTAAGTAGACTTCTCTTTCTTCCACTGACCTCAGCATCTATGTGCTCAGTAGTGGGCTGGAGATGGTGTGGAATTTCAGCTGCACAGTCCCAGTGAAGACAAGGTGCTCATTGTCACACTTCAATCACGGGCCACGCTGTGTTGGCCAGAAACCTGCTAAGGAGCAAATGGTCACCTGCCAGCCATGGTTGGCTACTACCTTAGAACTATCTATGATTGGCCACTGCCCAGGGGTGGTCTCCTTCAGTTTTGTCAAAGAAAAATTTGAGATTAGTTGTGAAGTAGGAAGGATGAAAACCCATCCATCTAACTCCCTAAGACTTCTTCACAGAACATTGATGATATTACCCTCATGACACCTACAGCTTGTACACATACTATCCAGTTTGAGCCTCATGGCTACCCAGAGAGTCCAGTTAACTATTCTTCTTCACCAGAGAAAGGAAAGAAGGTTCAGAAACCCCAAATGCCTTGACCAAGGGCACATGGGTGAGATGTAGAATGGGGCAAAAATTCAAATGTTACACTCTCAAATAAAAAGAGATAACTCTTAACACAACACAGAGATCTTTTCTCCCAAAATATTTATTATCCTACTTTCGGGAATGATGTTGAGATCTCGTTTCTAGTGGGTTTTTGAAGGCCACAGGAACAACTTCAGATTCCTTGGAAATAAACTATGATGAGCAGAATGTGGGTCACCAATAACAGATATCTCTTGGACGTTCAGATGGCCACTGTCACTGTATAAAGTTAAGATCTGGACAACTGGAAAACAATGTGATAGTTAATGTTATCAGTGAATATCCATCACAAGCTGAATTAAAAAATGGAGCAAGAAATAATTTTAAGACAAGGAAGTCACCTTGCAAATGACATATCTCATTTCAAATAGTAAAAGTTGAGGCATTTTAGAAAGGTGGATTATTATGACTATTAAAAAAAATTTCCAAGGTAAAGCATATTCTTTTGAGGAGAAAAATAAGATTTTCCATTTTTTCCTAGCTCATGTTAGGACCAGAGTTGAGTTATGAAAGCAAGGACCACAGCTGGCTTTTGTTTCTACTTTGCTGGAAAGAGGGAGATTCTGAGCTGTGCTTGAGCAAAGCTTCTCAGAGGCAGTTAAGATTTACCTCAGAACACCTTAGTCTGCATTTGAAACCTACAAGTTTCTTTGCAGCTTGTATCATGTATCAGAGAGTGCCCCACTCTCTCAGCTTGTATATAATTGTTAAAAAGAGGACTGAAATTGTACTCAGGCCAAACCAGCATGCATTCAACCTCAGTCTGAAATACTAGAACCTAGGAAGAATGGTCACCTTGGGGGAGGGGGTTAGTCTATGACACTGACTTAACAGACAGGGGTTCAAGGTAAGCTAGTGGTTTAAAATGCACACTATAACCTGTGTTGTCTGAGAGGATGCCATTTAACTTCTATTATTCTATTATCTTCCTTAATATGAGAAAGGAAAATGGTTCTCTGATTATTTTTCCTCCACTTTTCTCTCTTCCTGCCTCTTTTTGGCACTCCATCATCTTTCTTTCCCTTCCATCTGCCTCCTACCTGGTACCACCTTTCCTTCTGAAAACAAAACCATGCGCCAACCTTTCCATCATTCAAGCCTGGCATCTGACTCCCTGACTACCATTGACTATCACTGTAGCCTGTGAATTAGTATTGGTGAACAGCTCTGCTCTGAACACAGAGCTTTCCCCTTGGAGGGTAGGGAGAAATGAAGATGGGATGAGGCCAGCAGCACAGCAGAATCAGAGCTGACATTCACAGGCCTGAAGCCAAAGTGACATTCAAAGGTGCCATTCTGCCCACCCTTGGCCTTTCTGGAGACTGCTGGTAACTTTATATCCATGCAGCAAATCCCATTACAAAACTAACCCAAGTCAGGTTCTATTGTAGGACTGCTGACAGAGTATGTAGACATAACAGTGTGGGGACTAAAAAAGGAAAGTGCAGGTTAAGTACTTTATAGAAATGCATTAATAAGCACCGAATGTTAGCTTTATATAACTTAAAGCGGGACTGTTCTAGCATTATGATTATCTTGTATATAAAAGAAATATAAATATTTTTAAATATCTTTAAAAAATCAACAATTACAAAGAACAAACAACAAAACACAATAGATTTTAAAAATGTAGAAAATTCTGAGCAATGAAATAGAAGTATTTCTCAAGCTCTTTTCTCAGAGGACTAGACACAGTGGCTTGAGATACAGGCCACATGAGTCTCCCTTCCAAAAGGGACTCATGGTACTGTAGCAAGGAGTAGAGCCAGCTGGCAGGCTTAACCTTCTGGGGATCTTCTTCTGCTTTGAAGTTGGCACCATACTCTCTTCCTGTTGCCATTAACTGTCTGAGTGTCTGTACTGGGTGACAAAGATAATCCAGTGTGAAACACAGAGCAGCCTTGATTCTGAACTTGCTTTGTCACCTCAATTGCATGACTCTTTTATGTCCAAATGTGCTCTCTACTTTCTCTTTTCACAGGTATCCAATCTACAGAGTTGTCTGGAAGCTACGTTCTTATCCAATAACACCTTCTCCTCTTTTACAGGTTTTACTACCAAATCCAAGCCATGTACTCTTGATCATAGTACAGTCAATATTTGTAAAGGTGTATTCCTCTCAGTCTATTTTTTATGAATGTCTATATTTGTCTTTGAATATTGTGTAATTCTGTTAAATAATTAATCTTATACCACAGACTTAATTTGTAATATTTTTATTTTACTTTCATGGTATTGGGGATTAAAACCAGGTCCTCATGATATGAGGCAAACATTCTTGCAACTGAGATGTATCTTCAGCCCACAGTTTTTATTTCTATTACCTTAATAGTAAATGTTAAAATATTTCATGTCTAAAAATTCCTATTTTACTTACTGTATGCATTTTTTAATCCCCAGAAAATAAATTCAAACATTAGTATTCTTGAGTCCTATATATAATGGAACAAGTTCAGTGAAGTAAAGAAATTTGCCCACCAGTAAAATGAGCTGTGGAACCCTGTTAATGATAGCTCTAACAGTTAATATAGGTGTTTATGTGTCTGGGAAATAATGGTTTTCTCCCAAAGGCAATGAGAGTGACTAGAAGACTTGATCAAGAAGAGAGGCAAACTCATGCTTTAGAGATGTTTAACCTATACATTGTGATTTCACTTCCATCCTTATCCAGTTTCCCATGCTGAACCTGACTGGGAAAAATGAATGACATTATTCATCTAGTTTCTGGGTATCTAGCCAAGTTTTAAGTGACATTCTTTGACAACCTTATCACTAGCTTGTCTTCTTTCCAACTTTTGTTCTCCCAGAATAACCTGTGAGTCTGCCACTGTTCTAGGCTTATGTCCTGCCTGTCTCACCAAATCCCATCACTGTCTCTTACTGCACATGACATTTGCAGAACCCTAGAAAGACATAAAGAAGCTATATAGTGGAGATACCTGTAACAAAGGCCCACGACTGACCTAGCCTTGATTCCAAATCACCTGAGCATAGCTAGAAAACAAAGGCAATGTCACAGTTGTTGCTAGGGAATCAAAGAGATTGGCAAAACAGTTTTCCAACATCTGTCTCCAGACCAGTCCCTTGGATGATAGCCAAGGTCATAGAGGAAAGGCCAAAAAAAAATAATTTTATAATTTCCCATTGAGAAATAGAGATTAAATGTGATATAGTTAGAAAAGCTTCCCATGGGCTTCACATATTACAGACTCTTTAAAGGAGTCTTACCGTTTAAAGACCATCAAGAAATGAAGGTGTTGGCATAGAAATGAGAGTTTTCTCAAGAAGTAAGCAGACCATGAAGGAACCAGACATTAACACATGAGATTTCCTTCCTTCCCACCCCCTGTCATTCAAGTTGTCATGGAGCAGTGTTAAATGCTGCCTGAGACAAGTTGCCTTGACCCAGTGAGGCCAGAGGAAATTCCTCACTGGGTCAAAGAATTTGTCTGGTGATCACTCATGAAATCCCATCACCAATATTTTATTGCTGTTCCATCTCTATTTCTTGTTTAGGGTGTCGGTGTCCTGGATACGTATCATTTATCAAGCTATAACACCTCTTCTTGAACTTCAGGTGGGAAATGAGGATATAAGGTTAAGACTGGCTTTTCCTCTCCATGCATATCGTGATTTGTCTGGTACATTTTCTTCTTTGCTTTTCTACCTTTATGAAATGACTTGGCAATTAGTAATGGCTTCATGCTGTTTAGAATTATGACGGAGGAAGAACAATATGTGGCTATATTCCTCATAAAAATCATCCCCAGGATATATGATATTATCCCTCATGAAGATTGACTGCTGCACTGCAAAATACTTGGGCAAAATACTTGATGGAGAACAGTGGCCTCCTTTTATGGGAGTAAAGAGAATACTCAACATGAGAAGGTATTTCTTACAGTCTAAGAGAATGAAGCCCTACTCCTTTCCGAGCAAGCCCATAGCTCATCTTCTCAGCTTCCTGTAGCTGTATCTACTAGATCCCCTTCACAGACTGCAGAACATCCCACTTCTTCATTAACATGACCTAATAAAAGAATACATAAACTTATTTCATGGCCTTGTTTTAATGGTAGACAACTTTCCTTTAGTTGTGGTGAGAAAACCCTAACAGCATACACAAGAAACTTTAGACATTTCCCAAAGAGAAAGCCCCTTGAAATCTCATGGGTTTTTTCCCACCACATTCTGACATAGTTTTGTCTTATTGAGGTTTCTTATCATTTTGCTTGTGAATCTAGGCTTTCTTTTTCAATGACTGAGCCGTCTCTCCAGGACTTGTTGAAGTTTCTAAGACACTTGTCCTGTGCTATTCTTTAAGTCTGACCTAGTCAGTGTCATGATAATCTATGAATGTCAAAAGGGTCAAAGTTCTTCATTCTCTTTTGTATCTGAGAGGAGAAAAGTTGAAATGGCACCGTGCCTACAAGGAAAACCAATCTGCTTCTGGCAAGTTTGTGTGTTAATATGGAAGGGGAAATAACCCACTTGACTGACTGATCAGCATGCATAGCTCGAAACTGATCAGAATGCATGTCAGTTGTCAAGGGCTTGGCTGAGCTGCTTAAGTAAGTACACTGCATCTGGAAGAGCAACAACAGCAGCTGTAAATTTAAATCACCACCTAATTGATTTATGATACGCCATTGTCCTAACCTGTAATGCATTTGCCAAACAGGGCAGTTAAATGCAGACGTGCCAGGAATCACCCTTTCCACTTCCATATTCCAGGAGGGCACAGTCCTCTGCAAGCTTCTACAAGCACATCTATGATGGCTCTGACTCACACGATGACACAGAAAAGAGATTTCGGCTGTTTCTTTCTAGAAACAGTAAGAAGACAGTACAATAGTTTTTCCTTTTCTCAATATATGATCAGAACTCTGTTGGTTTTTTGGTAGTTTTTTTATAGCTCCTATTTAGCTTGATTCTGGATAGAATATTTTACATTTCCTCTAAAGACTTCTATATTATGTCTCTCATTAAGGATCTAGAAGTTGTTAGCAGTAGTAGGGTGAAATTAGGTGAGAATGTTTTAATTTTTTGAGTAGCATCTGCTTTATGACATCTTCAAGCAAGTCTGCCTCCTTAATCAAGGATGAAAAGGTTTTTTCACCAGAAAGGATACTCTAGAAATTGAGTATCCTTTCCAAGTGTATTCTTCCAATTAAGGCCCCAACTGCCACATGAGAGAGTTGGAAGTGTGCAAGTGCTATGTATGTGATCATTTATACACTATAGATACAGATTCTGGGTCTAATTTCAGATTTCTGCCCATGTTGGTGCTGGTTCTATTAAGTCATTAACTGTATGCAAAGCTCTAGTTATTCAGAGTTGAAAAAATAATTTAGCCACCCTTGAGCCATCATTAAGCCAACATTCCTACTAAAATGGTCAAACCTACTAATTTCCAAATGTTCTCCCAAGCTTTGGTAATTAATCCCAACTATCAACTTGATCAAATGAAAAATCACCTATATCACATGACCTCTCATCATGCCTGAGAAAATTATTTTTGTTAGGTTAATTGAGGTGGGTAGACTCTCCCAATGTTGGTGACACCATTCCCTAGGCTGGAATACTGAACCGCAAAACAATAAGCAAATCACCCAAGCATTTTCTTTCATTGCTCTTTTTTCCTCTTTTTAGATGCAATGTGATCAGCTGTTTCAACTTCCTTCGGACTTGATTTCCCTGTTTTCGTAAGGGTAATTTTTTATAATAATATAAAAAGAGATTAGAACACAAGCCTTGATGTATAAGGAAGGCATTCTTTCTTGAATGTCAACGGCTAATATATTAATTGTGAAAATAAAGAAGGCTGTAGGCTATAGCCCTCATATTTTTCTTGGGTAGCAAATTTATTTTTTCAGGTTCTATGTTTTATTTTGATCTTTCCTGGGATGCTTTTTAGCAATGCTAAGTGTTAGTCAGATGCTACACAGAACATTAAAAAAAAACAGCTCCACTATTTCAAATAGAAAGTAATAAGAAACCATGAAAATAACTGAAGAGATGTATAAGGAATAAAGGATGTCATCCTGATATCAAGAAACCACTGCCATCTCTGAAACCGAGCCCATTTGCATACACTTTCCAACACACCAGACTAGAACTTCCAGAGTGCTACCCCTGCCAGCGCTGGAGTGCATTAAGCGTTAGCTTGCCGGAATAAATGCTCAGCCATCTGGTCTCCACTGCTCTTACAACTACTAGCAGCCACTGGAGCAACTCCTTCTGCATCAGAGCCAGCAAAAAGCATAGTTCTTCCCTCCTCCACTTCTCAGTCTCTCTGTGTCTCACTTTTGGCAGAATTTAACAAGAAAGCTAGATGCCAGGGTAGAGAAGGGTAAACACACTTTACAGTTCCAATGGTTTGAAGGAGAGTAGAAGAATGCCCATGCCGCTTTGGTAG
The DNA here is from genome assembly GCF_011064425.1 of Rattus rattus. NCBI lineage: Eukaryota > Metazoa > Chordata > Mammalia > Rodentia > Muridae > Rattus > Rattus rattus. Next base: position 89,001,414 of record NC_046160.1, read on the forward strand.
AAAACATCACACAACCAGAGTGAAAACTTAGATTCTGAGATGGTTACATGGAAGAGATGCCTTAGTTGCCTCGGATATTCTTTCCTATGAAAAATCCCAGTTTGTTTAAACAATCCACTATTTGCATTTTGCAGTGTGTTCAGCTGATGACTACCTCTGCCCTAACAGTTTCCGGTAAGGTAAAGGGCAGTGGGAGGCAGCTAAAGCATACAATTCACTTGCAGCGGCGACAAAGAAAGCATCCATATTGAAGATAAGTGAACTGGCGACTCTATGTGATTGACATTTGGCCAGTTCTGACCAGCTCTACCTTCAGTGATAAGCCATGTACCTGCTAAAGCGACAGTGTTAGGGAAGAAAAAGAAAGAAATCGTTTTCTGTTTGATGTTTGTCAATTTTTCCCCAGAAATAATGTTGTGATAAAAAAATATAAACTTAAATTGGACTTTATTTGGATAGGTTGACTTGACAGAAGATATACATATCCCCAGGCTAAACTCATGTACTCTTCATTTCTATCGGGAAGTCTTCTCAAATGCTTAACTATTTGTGGTGGTTGATCTTAATTTTCACCTTGATAAGATATAGGAGCACATTGAGTCTTGGGCACTACTTACATCCCAGGTCTCTAGGACATTCTAGACCTCCCCCCCACTCCTACCCCTAGCAGCAGCATATTTCCATTTATTCTCTTGGCCCTCTGGGCTTTTCTCCTGTCTCCCCACCATATCTGATCCTGTCCCCCTTTCCTCCCATCACCTCTCCTACTCAATTATTTTGTTCCCCATTCTAAGTGGAATTGATACATCCTCACTTAGGCTTTCTTTGTGGTTTACCTTCTGATGGTCTGTGCTGTGTATCATGGTAATTGTGTATGTTTTGGCTAATATTCACTTATCAGTGAGGACATACCATGCATGTCCTTTTGGGTCTGAGTTACTTCACTCAGGATGATATTTTTTAGTTCCATCCATTTGCCTGCAAAATTCATGATGTCCTTGTTTTCAATAGTATCCCATCATGTATATGGACCACATCAGGGACATCTGGGGCGCCTTCAGTTTCTGGCTATTATGAGTAAAGCTGTATGAACATAATGGAGCAGATGTCCTTGTGCTATGGTGGAGCATCTTTTGGCTCTATAACCAGAAACCGTACAGCTCGGTCTTCAGATAGAACTATTTCCAATTTTCTGAGGAACCACCAGATTGATTTCCAGAGTGTACTAGTTTGCAATCCCACCAACAATGGAGAACCATCTACTTCCTCTACATCCTTACCAGCATGTGCTGTTACTTGAGGTTTTTTATCTTAGCCATGCTTATTGGTGTAAGGTGGGATCTCAGGGTCATTTTGACTTACATTTCTCTGATGACTAAGGATAGTGAACATTTCTTTAAGTGTTTCTTGGCCATTCAAGATTCCTCTGTTGTGACCTTAGTAGAAATGTCCAACAGTGAAGAGACAGAACTTGAAGAGCCCACCTCTGTAGTTAGATAGGCTCCCCAGTGGAGAGTGGGGGCACCAACCCACCTTCAAATTTTTGACCCAGAATTGTTCTGATCTAAACAAAAAAAGGTTCAGGGACAAAAATGGAGCAGAGACTGAAGGGATGACTGACCAGTGACCAGTCCAACTTGGGATCTATCCCATGGGTGGGCACCAAACTCTGACACTATTGCTGATACTATATTGTGCTTGCAGATAGGAGCCTAGCATGGCTCTCCTCTGAAAGACTCTACCAACAGCTGACTGAAACAGGTAAGGAAACTTACAGCCAACTATTGGACTGAGTTTGGGGACCCCTATGGAAAAGTTAAGGGAATGATTGGGGAAACTGATGCGAATAGCAACCCTATAGGAAGAACAAGAGTGTTAACTAACCTGGACCCTGGGGACTTCTGAGAGACTAAGCCACCAACCAAAAAACATACACAGGCTGGTCTGAGACCCCCCAGCACATATGCAGCAGAAGGCTGACTTGTCCTGATTCAGTGGGAGAGGATGTGCCCAATTCTGTAGACTTGATGCCCCAGAAAAGAGGGATGCCCAATGGAAGGCAGCCTCTTAGAGGTGAAGGGATGGGAAGATGGGGTGAAGAACTCTAGGAGGGGTGGTCTTAAGGCAGTCAACATTTGAAATGTAAATAAGTAAAATAATTAAGAAAGAATAAAAAATATGTAGAAGCACCTGGGAAGGAAATCTCAATGAATTATCTTGATTAGGTTGGTTTGTGGGTTTGCCTGTTTATCGTGATTAAACAGGAAGACATGTCCATGTGAGTAACACCTCTTCCTGGGCATGGGATCTTGAGTGGTAGAAAAATAGAGAAAGAAAGCTAAGCGGTATCATGCAGCATAACCCTTTGATTTCTGGTCTTTACTCTGGATATAATGAGATAGATCCTTCAAGATTCTGTTTTCTTTGATGATGGACTATAACCCAGGCTTGGAAGCCAGGAGAACCCTTTCCTAGTAGGTAGCTCTTTCTTTTCTTCTTACTGGATTTTCAGTGCTGCTCCTCCCAACACCAGCATGAGCTGGTGTTAATTTCTCCTTGCAATCCATCGAGAAAATAAAGTAACCAATAGAATCTACTTCCTTCACTGCTGCTAGCAATTTATCTCTGCTATGCTCTGACTCCCCTCCTAGAAGATCTGCCCAACTCCCAACAGAGAGCTGTTCCCATACTTCATATCTCATATCTCACTCAAATCACCACATTTTACTTTTCTTCAGGTCTTTGTCAAACTTATGCAAATATATGTCAATATGTTGTACCAGTGTGTTGACTGAGACACTCATTCCAGCAGCTCTAACTCCCTTTCTAGTAAACCTCTGCTGTGCCTCCTTTCCAGGCAGGCTTTCATCACCTCTACCCCTAGAATATTTTATAGCAACTTCCCACTTTGGACTCTTAGCCATATCTTTTCCAGTCTGCTAGCAACTACGAATATACACAAAGGATGTGTTATTTTTTGACCTGGGACTCAGAACAGCATTTTCTAGATATTTTCGTGTAACATGTTGCTACCTACATTTTTTAAGATTTATTTATTTTATTTATATAAGTATACTGTCACTGTCTTCAGACACGCCAGAAGAAGGCAACAGATCCCATTACAGATTATTGTGAGCCACCATGTGGTTGCTGGGAATTGAACTCAGGACCTCCGGAAGAGCATTCAGTGCTCTTAACCACTGAGCCATCTCTCCAGCCTGTTACCTGTTTTTCTTAATAATGTTTTCTACTTCTAAGCACTTCTATGTCCTGGGTGAATGCTCTAGCTGTGTGTCTTCATATGAAATACATGTATGTCATTTATTTATGTATATACCTATATACATGCATTCACTTGTCAGATTAAACTAGTACCGTGGATTTTATTATCTTCACTTTGGTGCAAATTCTAAAATGCCTACCTCCAGTACAAATTTCTATCCTAAACTTTGATATCAAATATGTATGTGGACTTGCAAATTTATCCTTTAGAGGCAACTTAATCATACCTAGCTTGTGTTTTCTGCCTCAGAAATGGGTTCCTCTAGTCATTCAAGAAAAATATCTTTGTGCTCTATCCATTTATCTATCTACCTATCTATCTATCTATCATCCATCCATCCATCTATCCATCCATCCATTCTCTTCTTTCCTCCTCCCTTCATCCTTCCCTCTCTGTCTTTCTATATGTCTCTATCTCTTTCTCTGTGTCACTATTCTTTCTTTTATTCTTCTTTCTCTCAATCCCTCTATCTCTCCTTTTTCTATTTCTTCCTTCTTGTTTTGTCTTGGCTTTGGGAGAGGGTCTAGCTATGTGACACTGGCTAGCCTGGCACTCACTATACAATGCAAATTACCCTCAAAACATGCAGTAGTCCTGCCTCCTTTTTCAGGATACTGAGATTACATGTGTGTGACACTACCCCAATATATGTTCACTCTGGCTCATTTTTTGTATAGCAACTTCAACTTTCAACCAACCTTTTGCTTCTCCTTCTAAATAATTATAGAACCTGTCCAAAAATGAAAAAAGCATTACAACTTATGTCACATTTTAAAAAATTATGTGAATGAGTGTATATCAAATTAGATAAGTAGTAGAAGCAAAATTTAGAAACTTACAACCTACAAATATCCAATCATTATGAATAGGATGTCTGAGAACAGAATTTCACCTCATATGGAGATGAATTAGTAATCATAAATGTTCCAAGAAAAATATTCCAGAACCAGATGGCTTTTGAGATAACATTTGCCAAAAGTTTAAAGAATAAATACATGTCTTTCTCATCTCTTTAAGAAACTCATAATGAGAAAGCACTTTCTTACTCATTTTAAAGGTCAGCAGTAGCCTAATAGTAACAACAGAAAAAACTTACAAGAATAATTATACAGGTCACTATCCTTAATAGAAATAGATACAAAAAGTCTTCAACCAGCCCAAAGCCATTAGCACATTAAAAAGATCATACAACATTACCATTTAAGATTTTTCCCTGAGATTCAAGGTTGGTTCAACATATAAAAATACATTGATCATATTAATAGTAGAAATCATATTATCACCTTAATAAATTGTCCTAATTGTTTTACATTGCTACAGTAAAGACACCATGACAATAAGTCACTTGAAAAAAAAAGATTTGTTTCATCTTACAGTTTACAGTCCTTCATGAAAGGAAGTCAGGGCAAGAACTCAAGACAGGAACCTGGAGGCAGGAACTGAGACAGAAGCCCTGGAGTACACCTGCTTACTGTCTTGTTCCTCAGGCTCAAATTCAACTAATTTTCTTATACCTACCAGGACTGGGATGGTACCCCCTCCAGTGAGCCCTCCCATATCAATAATTAATCAATAAAATGCCCTACATATTATCTACCATCCAATCTGATAGAGGCATTTCCTCAACTGAGATCCCCTCTTCCCAGATGTGTCAAAGTTTATAGTAACTTGACAAAACCAACCAGAAAGAAAAAATGTGTTAAAGCCATCGTACATAATTCACTAATTTTTGTCATAAATATTTGTGAAAAGTAAATATGAAAAGAAATTACCTCAACATAATAAATGTATAAATCCCATAGTTCACAGCACAATCAACAAAAAAAATTGCTTCTAATACCAAGAACAAGGCAAGGACACTTAGTGTTGTCACTTCCAATTGACATTGTATTAGAAGACCTTGCCAGAGATATTAAAAAAGAGGAATCATGGAGAGAAAGATAGAAAGTCATCCAAACCATAAAGAAGAAAGTAAAACTACTATGGCTGCTTCAGATGAAATTATTTAATATATATAAACCCCTAGAGACTCCATTAAAAATTTTAGAACTACCACCATGAAGTCTATAAAGTTTCAAGATATAAAATAAGCATACAAAAATTGTTACTTTCTTAAATACTGACAGTAAATAATCTATCTGAAAAGAAAATTAGAAAAGCCATTCAATTTACAATAACACCACAAGGTATACTACTTAAGAAGTGACTAAAGAGGTAAAAGACATATACTAAAAACTACAAAAACAACAAAAACAATCAAGAGAAACAAATATGAGAAGACATCTCATATTCATGACTTCGAAGACAAATATTAAGACTTGAATATATTTCAAAGGGATCTACAGATGTTATTTAATCCATATCAAAACTAAAATGATTTTTTTAGAAAACTAGATAAAATGATTTCTAAATTTTCTGTGGATTCATAAACCCCAAAGATGAATATACTGCCTGCAGTAGTTTGGATGAAGAATGTCCCATGCAGGCTCATGTACCTGAACACTTGGTCTTTGGTTTGTATAACAGTATCAGAAGGTCGTGTAACCTTTAGGATTTGCAATGTTAATGGAGGAAGTACCTACTTCTCACTCTCTCTGATTCCTGTGGGTGGGTAAAAAGCAAAGCTTCTATTTTCCTGTTCTGCCATTACTCCATATTATCACTGTCATGATGGATCCTAACCCGCTCTAAGCATAAGAAAAAAAAATCAACCCTTTTTTTAGGTTGCCTTTGGTCATGTTATTTTACCACCACAGAAATTGTAACTAATTAATACTTTCAAAAAAGACCTAAGATGGGGTTATGGGGTTATCATACTTTCTGATCTTAAAATATATTAGGAAGCAGTGGTAACCAAACCAGTATACAATTGGTATAGAAAGGTGAGATCTATTGAACGATGAAATAGAAACCACCATATAAATCCAAACATATATGGTCTGCTAATCTTTGACAATGGGGTCATGAATATACAGTCAAGTAAGGACAGCCATTTCAATAGATGTTGCTACAAAACTGGATATCCATGGGAGTAGGGATGGTGAAATGAGATCCCTATCTTATGCCATTTAGAAGTCGTGTCAAAATGTCTTAAGGTCAAATGTATCCATAAAGTCTTAGCAACATGACTACCTACATGACTGAACAAGTGCAACAAAAATAGATATGCTAAACATGAAAGGGAAAAGACAAAGAGGCCTCAACCCTACTCAAAGAGCTATAAGCAACTAAGGAATGCTGAAGATGGGAGAGACAGTCTTCCCCAGGGAGGAACATATCACTTAGTTATTTAATACTAAATAGGCAGCTCCAAAAATATATGCACAAGATATGTTATAAAGAATTAGCAGGTTGTACAATATATTTATGAATATATGTATGCACATATAGGCACATATAATAATTAATAATAAAAGAAACTACAGCTTTGAAAGAGAGCAAGGAGGTACTATATAGAAAGTTTCAGGCAAAGAAAGGAAGGGGTAAATTATGTAATTATATTATAATTAAAAAGTATAATTGAAAGAATTAAAAACCAAATAGAAGAGGAACTATAAAATTCCTAAGGAAACTGTAGAGGAAAACATCCCTGACATTGTTCTTGGCAATGTTTTTGTATTGTTGCTGTAGTTTATGACACAAAAAAAGCAGTAAAGAAAGTAAAATTCTATTAATTCACCAAATAGAAAAGCTTCGACCTAGCTAAGAAAGCAATCAACAATAAAAAGGTGAACTACAGAATAGGAGAGAACAATCACAAGCTATATACCTGATAATGACTTTATCTCTAAAACAAATAAGAAACTCCTACAATTCAATAATTTCATAAACTTTCATTGCATGATTAGAAATGGACAAACAAGCTGAACAGACATTTCTCCAGAGAAAATACAAATGTAGCCAACAGACATATGAATAAAATCCACTGCATACCTGGCACGCTGACTTTTATAACCAAAAGCAAGCATTGCCAAGGAGGTAGGAAAACAGGGCACCTTGCACACTGTCCGCAGACATTCAGCATGGGAAAGCCATTCTAAGGAGGACAGGATGGAGGTTCTGCATACATTTACAAATAGAACTATATATAATCCAGCAGCCCATATCTGGGTATTTATCAAAAGATAACAGAACTGACCAGGAAGCCTCCTCTCTGAGTTCTAGCTCATCATGAGAAGGTTATGAAAGCTGCCAAGGGAGAGGAGAAATTGGTAGTCCTACCCAGCACTAAAGCTTATGAATCACAACACTGACTGAATCACTCAAGAGTAGGAAATTCACATTAGTCAGCTACTCATGGCTGGAGAGCATATAGACCAGAGATTGGAAACTACTAATGCCTTTTCCTAAACCAATTTCTAATTGTATTCTGTGAGTTATACTCACAGATGGAGACTATTACAGAGATCCACAACTGGTCAGAGAATACAGAGTTCTAACAATTCCTTAAGTTCATGTCTATCATTTTTAAAAATAATTTTAATTTTCAAAAATAAGTATCTGTGTGGTGCCCAGCCTTACCTGATTATATGCACAGTGTAACCCCTAAAGTCCAGGGAAATTTTCTGAAGAGAGGATGAGAAGGTTATATTCCAGGGTTTACTCTAGACATGACAGGGAAAATGTACCCAGCAGATGACAACAATATGGTTGCCTAGACAAGACCATCATAATAAAAACACTAGCTGACATGTCAGTCTGACATGGGAAAATCCCACACCATCAAATCCCAAGATGAAGAGGGAGAATTAGTTGTGTGCAGGGGTAAGGTTCCACAGAGGTTGTCCAGTTTCCAGTCATCCCAGGACACATTTACATATGAGTAATGTTAAATGAACTTTGTAGGTTTTCTATATAACAATAAAAATTTTAAATGACATCATGAATTTGGGATATAAGGGGGGTCATCATGAAAGGAGCTAGAAAATGGAGGGTGGGAACAATGTAGGTAGATTCAGCACTCATGCATGAAGTTCTCAAAAAATTAAAATTATTTTAAAAATAATGGAAATTAGCTTAAGCGTTTGTTAGAACTCTGGAATTCTTTGCAATACTGTTAACAGTAGCTTAAATATAGAAAGCTAAATGTTCACCAACTGATAAAGTAAGTGATAAGCTATGATGAAGGATATCAAGGGATGTTACCCAACTATAAAATGAAAAGTTAGATATATGTAGCAACACAAAGGAAACCTAAGGACACTGTGTTAAGTGAAATAACCCAATGACAAAAGAAACATGCTGTATGTTCCTTCCACTGGTGAACAGTATATCACATAATTAAATTAACAAAATGAAATGGTGGCGTGTTGGGGGAGTGATGGAGAGTTAGTGAGAAATGAGCATAGAGTCTCAGTCTAGTCATCTGAATAAACTTTGGCCATCTGCTGACTGGGGGCCAACTGTGGTGTACACTAAGATTTTGGTGTGAACTTACGAGTTCATGTTACATATCTGTAGTGGGAATTTGGGATTCTTTAAAAACACAGAAATATTATGTGGTTGTGTTTTGTTTTAATCCCAGGTGCGGGATGTGGCGGCTGCTTCAGATTGTCCACAGCAGCTGACTGTGATTTGTCTCATGCTCTGGCAGGGGTGTGATTTTGCCAGCTGAAGATTGTTTGGAATTCTGGGGATTCTTCTGAGAGTATAAAATACCAGAGCCCTGAGAGAGGCAGTGGCTGCTGCTTCCCTGCTGCTGCCCTGTTGTTGCTGGTTGTTAGTTGCTGGTTGCTGGTTGCTGGTTGCTGGTTGCTGGTTGCTGGTTGCTGGTTGCTGGTTGCTGGTTGCTGGTTGCTGGTTGCTGGTTGCTGGTTGGAGATATCCTGACAATGAAGATTAGACTTGTCCTAATGAGCAGGGAGTAGGCTAATGAAATTGACTCACTCCCTTCCCCTCTGTTCCTCCTTCTCTCCTACCTACTATGGGGGATGTAGGAAGAGATAAGGATGGCAAAGGATAGTAGACAAAGAACCCCATAAAGTAGCCAAAAAGCACAGTCACATGTGTCCTTAACATGATAAAAGGAGTGAAATGAGTTTGAAACGGAAGAGAGTATTTCCCAACTTTGCTATAAATACATAAGGACCAGAGCAACATGTAAAGTTATTGGACAGCATGAAATGAGTTTCTAAAAGTGAAACCACAGACGGCATAATGTTTGTGGTATGATCATTGCTGTGGCTGTTTATTTTTTAGTTTCTAATGACTAAAAAAATCCCTAGTGTTAAATTGGTGTTCAGTAAATGATCTTTCTCCACATGAATGGATTTCTTTTGTCATAATTGAGACTTTGCTGTCCATAAGATTTCTCCTTCTAGCAACCAGTGTGCAGAGTCTGTTTCCCATCCTTTTCTGTTAAGCTGTCTGTACTCTCACTGCTTTTCCTGCATGCTTCTTATGTAACCATGACGCTAACCTGCTTTGGTTTAAATATTTAAGTCCACCAGTTACTAACCAAATCTCCCTTGGATAAGCCAAACTAAAGACTTGACAATGGATTTCATAAACATACACATGTGGTTAGTGTTAGGTACAACCCACTAATTATCCAGTCACTTTTAATTCTTTAGGGGCATTCCTGTTTGGATCAGTGTCAGTGGTACAGAATGTCAGCCACATTCTGGGCCATTTTTGATAACAAGCAAAGTCTTTCTGTGTTCAAAATGCTTTATCCATGGCATTTTAAAGCATCAAATAAATCATTTATCTGACTGTCCATTTTACCCCTCCATAAAACTAATGCAGAATACAACTAATCACCATGTTTTCTTGCAGATGCTATTGACAAATATTGAACTTTCATCATTTTTCTAGAAACATACAATCTAATTTCATTAATTGCTTCATACATTGTTATTAGATTTCTAGAAAAATTATATGAAATACAAGTGACTGCCCTAGTTATTCTCCATCTCATGTGTTTTAAGGATTCTGGTGTGACAGAATGTCTGCATTTTCAAGGTAACCCACTGGTGACCCTGTGAATTCTGCCTCATTACTAGAACATGTTGCTGTAAAAAAATGTAACAACTGGATCTCCAGGCTAGTACTGTCCCTGTAATAGTGGTCTGGTATACTTGTCTTGATCTGCTCAAAGAAATAAATGCATAATGTTTGCTCTTGCACAGCCCTCTTTTGGAAATGTGTTTACTAAAGTGGAAAACCTTGCTAGTATTGATTAGCACTCATTACCCAACACAGGGAACTGTACTCCTCAGAATCCTACCACTGACGGAGTCATAGAGTAATCTTCCAATAGGGTGAGAGTGGAAGTGACTGAAGTCATTTCCTGCTCAAGACAGTAAAAATTTCCCAGAGGAAGCCATGCCCCTTCTTTCCTGCAACAGAGACCTGATGGTCATAGCAGAGAAAATTGGGAAGAAAATGGTGAAGATACTATGATTTGCATGTGTGAGGGCTGGGATTCAATTCCCTGGACTTCAAAAACAAAACAACAAAAACAATAACTCCTATATCGAGCCATGAGACACACACTTAAACAACAGAATAAGCCATTATACTTTTGAATTAAGTTGTAACCTAATTAGAGGTGTTCTCCTGAGGAACACATTCACCATAAAATCATTTATTTTATGGTTAAAGACAGAATTTCTGGTGTATTTTTCTCTTAGAGATTTACAATGTTGTAGTTATCATGTAGAGATCTACAAAGTTGTAGTTATTGTGTAGTCATTTGAAAATAATATTTTAAAATAATATGAACTGAGAAAAAATTAAACACTCTTATTTTAACCAACACTGTAACTGTGCTCTGATGTTGGATAATTTATTCAAATGCTCTCCTCTCTAAATCTGTAGCTGTAATGCTTTCCCCAAGAGTCTATACAATGCTTAACTGAGAGAGAAGTGAATCTCACTTTATCCTATATTATTTTCCATATGCTATCCCAGCCAGCAATGCTGTGCCAAAGGAACAGGTGTTTCCTTAATGATGTATTCCTGTCTTTCCCTATTGGGTTAGGAAACCTCCCAGGCAAGTTCTAAACTGTATCGATGAATTCACTGAAACTTTTTAAGTAATAGAACCCTTTAGATTTAAATATTACTAAGGCATCATGTAGAGTCTGTGCGTGGTGGCCATGCCTACAGTCTCAGCACTTGGAAGCAGAAAGATCACGAGTTGGAGGCTAGGTTGGACTGCCTAGTGAGATTTTTGTCTCAAAAACACCAACAAAAGCTGGAGAGGTTAGCTTCTGAATTCCGAATGTTTGGTGTTCACATGTTTATTCTGCCTCTCTTCAAGCTGCTCCTTGTGCTCATGTTGCTGCCTCAAGGTCACACAGACAGTTAAGATGAAAATCAGCCTTTGCTTTGTGAGGTGGTGGTAATTTCATCTTTTTGTTTGATTTCTTGTCCTGTTTAGATTGTGATCATTGTACATTAAGAATATATTAGACAAAAACTATCTTATAAGCTTATGTTTCTTTAACCGCTATTAGTATTTTCAAGTCAGGCATGAGTCACTTTTAGTCATTTTCCTTTATATGTTGTTGCGTTTAATTATTGGTTAGTATAAACAATGAATCTGCCCAAACAGTGGAATATAATTTTAAATAGGTAATAACATTGGGATAAGATAAATAGATAAAGGAGCCAAATCCAGCTTTTCCCATTGGTGGAACTCCTATTGAGGACTGGGTTCTCAAATGGCAGGGCAGAGAGTAAATTCGTGGACACCACTAGATTCCCTTCTCCACCATTCTCTCATCTTCTGACCTTGTGAACTGGCGGAAGAGTCAGCCAATCCCTTCCTTAATCTGAAATGGCCACATAGCACTCTGCTAGCTACTGAGAATGACCAGTAACCCTGGAGAAAATACCTTTTCCTAGATAAAACTTTGCTAGGAGAAAGACGGAATCTATTCCTTCTAGTCCTTGGGGTCTGTTGCTATTGTTTAGTTTTGTGTCCCAGTAGAGAAAATGGAAGCCATATTAGAAGAAGTAGCAACTATCTAGCCTAAGGCTAAGAAGCTACAAGAATCATGTCTCAGGGTAGTAAGTGTTGGTGTATGGAGCAGAATACAGAAATATCTGATTTGCAAACCCAAATACCCTTGAACCCTGTGGTAACTTGTCCACAAGAACTGAGATAAAGTATACTTTGCAGGAGAGAGTTTCAGATAAACAAAGAAGTTATAGCAATGGGAATTTAGAAATGCTGGAGTTGGGAGGACTGTAAAATTTCAGGAGAGTAAGGGACATCCACAAGGCGAGGCAAAAGATGAAAATGATTTTCACATTTGTAGAAGATTAAGGATTCAGAGAAGGACTACCATCATGTGTATCAATCTTGTGTGTTGAACTCATGGCCATTGATGTTGGACTGATGATAGATGTTACCTGCCCTGTGCATTATAGGATTTACTGGGAGGCCAAGGGGGTTGGAAAGGGGGCCAGGAACACCTTGACATTTGGGCAAGCTTTCTGTTTGTATAGAAAGGGAAATTTTGTGTGCATCAGGTTGGAGTCTGTTTGTATGTCTTTGTAGGGGAGCTCTAGTGTGCCGGTCCTGTGAGAATTATTTTCTTATTATAAACAGTTTTAATTAAAAAATTAACTTTATAACTATGCATATAAACAATAATTAAAACTATTTGGCTTCCTTGCCTGGAAACTTTAGTTTTTTAGAAGGGTCTCTCTTGCTGCACAAGTTTTATGATTTAGAAAGACTCCTGGTAGGTAACATATTGAAGTTTTTTTTGAAACCATATCTTTGTTTCATTAGAGCACAGCTTCATAGGAGGGTAGGGAGTAAGTAGAAAGCCTGTGAGCTTATGGAGAAATCCTGGAATTGCAGAGAACTTTGAAGCCTAGGACAGAAATTTGATATTATAATCTTTGGAATCAAAAGGTAAAGAATGAATCTAAATCAACAAATAAATTTAAAAACCTAGTACTGAATTGTCAGTGTTTGTATTAGAGATTCATCTTAAGTTTCTATACTTTACTATTTAGTATTCCATACTTTTCTATTTAGTTTTGGCTACCTATAATTGATAAATAATATAAGACAACCAGTGGCTTCAAAACCTTCCTTTGCCTAACCAGCATATTTGTACAAACTATATCAAAATAAGCAGGAAAAGAAGGACAGCAGGATCCTGTACAAATTCTCTTGGCATTGGTAGAGTTGGATTCTGAGCAGTGCTGACAGCCACATTGCCCCTGACCTAGATACATTGGCACGTGGTTAGGTGTGGGAACACATGCAGCCTCTAAGCCTCTTGGGAATCCATAGCTGGTAGTTAGCACCCGGTGCTGTATTCCTACACTCACCTGCAGCCTTGTCACAGTGTGCAGTGTAAAGGCTTCACCATTCTGTCAAACTCCTGACTTCCACGCCAGAAGCCAAGGCATGAAACAGAAGAAGAGTAAATTTCTCCATAATTCTACTACAGCAGTTTAAACCAGGGAGGTCTATGGAAAAGTTTTAAGCACAGAGAATTGAAAGAATTAAATCTTCTCTCTTGGCTCAACAGGACGCTTTTTTGTTAGCTTTGCCACTATTGACACTTGGTGTGTGCTCTCCTTTGTCACAGAGGGTTTTCTGTACTCTGCAGGAGTTTAGTAGCATGCCTGCACTTGACCAGCTTGGAGGCAGTATCACCAACAGCTCTCCTTCTGCCTACAATAACAATGCATGCAGATACTGACAAACGTACACTATGGACAAAGTTGTAGCACTTCTTGATCCTTAAGGAGTCAGTCAATATCCAGATTTTACATAGCTGAAGTGTTTCAAATGAGTCTGTACTCCACAGTATCAGTGAAAATGCAAATGTCATAGTGAACGAGGTTCAAATGGATGCTTCTATTCCTATGGGAACCATAGGATAGGGGAGGCATGATTCTATTGGAACAAGGCATGTTTGAGATCTGAAGGCAAAGCCATTTTAGAATAGAAGTAGAAGTGTGTTTCTTTTCTGCGAGTTGGCATGACATGAGAAATGTAAGCTAGTTGCTTGGTAAGACTCAGTGCCTTCTACAAGGATGTACTGAAAAATGAAGCTTTTTATTTTACAGATTAAGAAATATTTTTTTCTTCAAAACAAAGAGAGCTAGCTTCAAGTTCAGAGAATCATCCATACAAAGGAAAATAGAGACAGATACAAAAAAGAAAAACAAGGGAAGAAACCTATGGTGATTATTGTTAGCTACTACAAGATATATGGTGAAGAGTCCAATTTTATAGTGGGAATGGAATGAGAAACAGGAAGAGCTTGAAATCCAGAACTAGGCTTTGTAATTTTAAATCCAATTATAAGATATAGGAATTTGGGACTTTTAACATAATATTTTGATTAAATCTTTGAGAATTTCTTATAGTGTATTTTGATCATATTCATTTTCCACACCTCTCCGACTCCTCCAAGACCCATCTCCTATCTCCTACTCTCTCAACTTCATGTCTCATTGGCTTTTGTTTTGTTTTGTTTTGTTTTAATAAAACTCTGAATCCAATTTGTGTGAGACACTGAGAATATTCAACCTACCAGGGGCCACACCTTTAAGGAAAACTGACTCTCCATCCCTGGAAGTCACTGGCTGTCAATAGTTCCTCAATTAGGGATGGAGGCTGGTGTGTTATCTCTGACTCCACGATAGGATATTGAATGGCTTAATTCTGCGTAGGTCTTGTGCAGGCAACCACAGATGTTTGGAATTCCTGAGCATAGGAGTGCCATTCAGAAGTGCCACCATTTTGCTTGGCTCTTCCTTGACCCTTTCGCTGTTATAATCTTTCCACCTTCTCTTCAACAATGGTGCATGACCTTGGAGTGGACCACAATTCCATCCATAGTCATCTCTTGCCACATCAGTCATCATTGTACTTCTCAGGGTTTAAAGATGAGTCAGAATGTTGAGGCTGTCTTTCCCTCCGCAGCCTACATATAATCTTCCACTACTTCGAAAATTAACCAGCAACAGTAAAGCTTACTGAACAGTATTTTAAACCAACATGGGGCGTAAACTATCTTTTATGGCTATTCACAGTCAATGGCACTGGCACTGTATATAAGGTGGTCAAATATTTGGTCAAACACTATTATAGTCTGTGTGATTTGGGGGTAGAATTTAGCCTTGGCTAATAAGATTTAGTAAAATAGATTTATTTCCCTTTCTTTTGTGTGAGCCTTACCCAATCATCTGAAGACTTAAATGGAATGAAAAGAGTCAACCCTGCCAAACCAAGGAGAAACTCTTCTGACAGTCTGAGCCAAACATCAACTTCTTTTTGTCTTTGGCATAAGACTTCTTTTCCTGGCTTCTAATTAGCACTAGAGTATAGTTCTCCAGTGGGTAACTATAGCTCTAAGGACTTTTTTTTTATTTTTTTTTTTTTGGTTCTTTTTTTCGGAGCTGGGGACCGAACCCAGGGCCTTGCGCTTCTTAGGCAAGCGCTCTACCACTGAGCTAAATCCCCAACCCCAGGACTTTTTTTAAAAGCATCAATAGTTATATAAACCAATTCCTTATAATAAATCTTATAATAAATATCAGTCCTAAAACTGTCTCCCGAATAAGTTATATACCTCCCTAGAAAAATATTTATATATACCAATCCTTATATGTGTGTGTGTGTATATCCATATCTGAATTTCCATACACACACACACACACACACACACACACACACACACCACGCACACTGCACATATACTTGACACATTTGATTATTTCTGTTTCCATGGGGAATCCTTCCAAATACAATATTTTGCCTGGAGCTATACTTACTATATATTTGATTTAGTTTTTGGTTAGAGTAAAACATTTTTGATATAGTGTAAACTGTGCTTTTTATATTTGTAGTTTTACACTACTTTATTTTCAGCAACATAAACACTTGTAGAGTTAAAGCCAATTTGAAGGGATGATCAGGAAAAAGCACATGGCTTCAACACCAGCCAGACTGCCTGCAGGATCATGACTTGACTTAGTATTTCGAAAACTAAACTTTATGGAGATATTCTCCAAGAATTTTGAGCAGATGATTTTTTAAATTTTTACTTTTCATTTTGATGATGGTTTAAATTATTACTCTAGTTACAAGTCAAGACATGCTTTTAAGAATGATGGCACCCATCTGACAAAAATGCTCAGTGACCTTGACCTCACAAGTCTAATTTCTTTAGCTTTTTATTCTTTATGAAGGGATTACTAGATTCTTCATTCTTAAGAAGAAAGCAAACAAAACTCATTCAGTTTGGGGGAACAATCTTGTGATGACTCTGCACAAAGAAGGCTCTAGGACTGATTTTGCCAACAACGTTCAGTAGATCACTTATGTTACTTATGAAATTCTAGACTTAAAATTTGTTAAGATTTGGGTTCCCCCTCTGTTTTAAGATTCCTTTTTTCTATGCGTATTGAAATGAACAAAAATGAAAGACAAACAAACTTCAGGATGGATGAAAAAGTTAGTTATAATGACAACCACTTCACCAGCTGTTTCTTTCACATTTCCCCTGTTCCAATAGCAGGTACATGGTAGCCTTCTCCCAGTCATTCACTACAGCAAATTCCTATGCCCAGGAGCTGCGGGTGAGAGTGTGTTTGGGCAGATAGGTGAGCCAGTTAGAAGAAATATTCAATGAATGAATGGCTATTTATAGAAGAGAAAATGTGGCTTCAGTGGGAAATTCTGGAAGACTGAGAACATTTGGCTTCAGATTCTGGTTGCCCTTGAGCACTTGAGTAGTGTTGCAAGCTGTTAGTCAGCGAGCAACTCAAAACACTTCTTACCCACCTGCTTAGAGTTGACTTCCTTTCCTCAACCCCCTCTTCCTATGTCCTTCGAAAGCAAATTTAACCTCCATCTACACATGCATTTCAATATTTGTAAATGTATCTTATTTACATGCTTTACACACCAGTTATCATCCCCATCTGGTTTTTTAATTAACATGTAGAATGGAATCTTTAGGACATTCATTTTAGTTTCTTTAAAAGAGTTATGACTTTGCCTTTTCCTGAAACTTATCTGTTAATTATGTCTGCTACCGCTGAAGTAAATGAACTAGGTTTATAAGGTAGACTAATGGTTTGGGATATGGGGTGATCTTTTTTTTCCTGTGTGGCATGTTGGACTAAGACTACAGTGGAAGCACAGTACTTCTGAAATGTTCTAGGGGTTATCCCTAGAAGTGCGACAAGAGGGCAGGAGTCATGAGGAAAGGACTCGGGGTACACAATGTGTAAGACCAGTACATGTGAAGTACAGAAGAGAGTGGTATAAGATGAGGACAGAGACATCATCAAGCACCAGGTGTTGCTGTCAAAATCACTACAAAATGTTGGTCTCTTTTACTCTCAATTTTTTAACTAAGAATCTGGAGGAAAAGTCACCTGAGTTCTACATTTGCAACAACCTTCTTTGGCCAAGACCTTTGACTTACTGGTTTATGTGCATGCTTTCAGCTGTTCCTCGTAGTTTATGGAATAGGAACTGATTTGTCTCCATGCCATCTCTGTCAAAGAGAAGGCTCAGAGAATAAGCAGAAAACAAGCAGCTACCAGGTCACCATCGAGACCAGAAGTGGCAAATAACAGGCACCTTCACTATCATCTGCAGGAAGTTTGCGGTTGAGTCATGAGTGGACTTGTGATTGAGCTTAAATTAGTTTCTTATCCTTACTTTTAAGATTACTTTCTGCCTCTCATTTCAAGAAATATTTGTTAATTTTCATGAGGAATTCCTATTACTGCTGTTGTTGAATTGATGCTGGTTATAAAAGCCTCAATAATCTTAATGCACATCCTTGTCATGTCTATGAATTTTTATTTGTCTGCGACTATACAATGGGACCCAGCACACTTTACAAATAGACTGACACACAGCAGGTGCTTAATTACTGACCAATAAAGTAACAGTATCCTTCTCACTCCTATTTCTATATTAGTAATCAACAGAATGCTGTGTGTCTGAAGCCTTATTCATGATCGTTTTTAGGTCGGATTCATAGTAAGATGATTGTAAAAATAACCTTGTCTTTTGTTTCAGTTTAAGGAATTTAATGCAGCCATAATATCCACATGGATCATTAACTCTCTACTGGAATGGGAAAATTGTTTGTGGTGGGTAGGGAGAATACTCATGAATTACAATGTCAAATCCCACCCAATGACTGTGCTAAGGTAACTTGTCAATGTCTTCAAGTCTCCTTCATTTAGTTAAGTATTATCTCTGTTGGATACTTGTAATTCATTTCTTGTGGTTTAATGCTTTTGCTGCTGGTTGAATACAATCTACTTCAGTTTCTTTTCTTTGCTAAACTAGTTTGCCTAGGGTCCAATACAGATAGATATTCTTCCATCTCAGCATAAAAATGGTTTTGGAAATTGACAAGTGAAATAATAACAACTTGGACACATACTGAAATGAGGCACCAGTGGTTTCCCAGGAGAACAGTGACTGTACTGTGTGGAGAATATCTCTCCCGGAGTTGGCTGAATCATCCAACTTGGCCTTGTCTCAATTTTCTTTCAGCAAAATGAAAAAAAAGAAAGAAGTTGGAGTGACTCTCTAAGCAAAACAACTGCTTAAAGATTAAAGAAGCACAAACAACGCTTCCTGAAGGGCAGTCAACCAGAATTCTGGAGTCAAAAGCGAACAGCTGAAGAATCTAGAAGGCTGAGGAATGTACACTAGAAAATTGAATCATTCTGATGTGTGTGTGTGTGTGTGTGTGTGTGTGTGTGTGTACGTTTATACATGCACATTCATGTGTGTATGCTTATACATGCACATTCCTTCATTCATTATGTATTTTCCTCAATTTTACATACATTTTCCAAACAGATGATGTGGAACAGATACCTCTACACCCAAAGTGACAATGAGAAACAAAAATAAAGCAATAAACATATTAAAGGTCAGAAGCATTTTCTCTTGCTGAGTTTATTAGCTGAGAATCTCACACGTGACTTGCCTCTGATGCAGCCCACTGGGTTTATTTTCATAGAGTTTGCACTTACCCTCGGATTGGGCAAAATGCCTCTTAGTTGAAAAGACTTAATCTCTTCAGACGCCTGGGTCATCTGCTGAAGGAAGGGCTTCTTATTGCTTGTTCATGTGTTAAAAGAAAATGTTGCTTGTTAAGCCTGAGAGAGCAAAATACTGTCCTTAAATGGCTCTCAACGAGAGCACCTTTTTCACATGTCTTCTACTAATCTCCTCTGGAAGAAGAAATAGAAAGAAAAAAACCCAACAAACAATGATTTTTTTTCCCCAAAGAAAGCGGAACGGCCTTTTAAAAGAAAAAACATATTAGTAACTGCTTTGTTACAAAAGCCTAAAGACCCACTCTACCATCTCACACATGTGAGTCATTAAAATAACTATGCATCAGCACAGCATCTATGAATCCCTTCACCCCCAGTGTCTGCAAAACTCTTTACATTAAAGGACCACCAGATTTTGTTAAATACCATTTCTGTTTCTATTGATGTTATCATTTGACTTCTATCTTTACGTCTTTATAGTTAATAAATAATTGATTTGCATGTGTTGAACCACTCTAAATCAGCAGAATATAGAGTAAAAGAAAATCTTTATCAGCTATGTAACTGATGGAAAATAAACATCTAGAATACACAAAAGAGTTAAAAACAAATAAGATATTGTTCATTCATTTTCACAGATGCTCTATTTATGATAGCGAAAAAGCTGAAATTATGTCCATTGATGGATAAATGGATAAGAAAATGTGGTTATACACAGTGCAATTTCACTTTTCTGAAAAGCAAAATGAAATAAAATGATTGTACATAAATGGATGAAGCTGAAAAATTGTATTGAGTGTGGTAAAGAAAGACTCAAAAAGATAAACAGTATTTATTCTCTCTTGTATATGAATCCTAGCTTCAAATCTTTAGGTATTGTCATTTGTCAGAGTAGCTTTAGATGAAACTAGAAAGGGATGGAGGAAATCATGTGTCATGATAGGAGAGATAGCAGAATGCAGAAGATATGAAAGTCAAGAGGGAGAATAATCTAGGTCGAAGGGTTTTTGCTAGGATCTGGGCTAGGATACAAGGGAGATAAAGAGTGAGAGAGAGAGACAGAGTAAAAACATGAAGATTAAATGAAAATGCCACAGGGAGACTTATTATTTTGTAACAATACAAAGAATTGATTAAAAGGGAGTTCCATAGGAGATAGACTGGAAAATGCTGCTCCCTGTAAACTTTGTGTTATCAAACAAAACCCTATGGTATGTATGGGACAACACCTTAGGGAATGTTGGTCAATGGGACCCAGAGGCCCTTAAAAATATTCAAGCTCTTTCCTCTTAATGTCCACTATACCTAAGTGAACATATCCTATTCATGATGTAAAATGTAAAGAAACAGAGTTAGAGTAAGTGAGGAAGCTATCAGAACATGGAAAGATCTCCCATACTCTCATATTGGTAGGATTAATATAGCAAAATTGGCCATCCTACCAAAAGCAATCTACAGATTTAATGCAATTCCCATCAAAATTTAAACTCAATTCTTTACAGACCTTGAAAGATCAATTCTCAACTTTGTATGAAAAACCATAAAAACCCAGGATAACTAAAACTATTCTATACAAAAGAAGAAATTCTGGAGATATCACAACCCCTGATTTCAAGCTGTATTACAGAGCAATGTAATAAAAACACATGATATTGGCATAAAAGCAGACAGACTGATCAATGGAATAGAAATGAAGATCCAAAAATAAACTCACACACTTACAGAAACTTTCTTTTGACAAAGAAGCCAAAACCATACAATGCAAGAAAGAAAGCATCTTCAACAAATGGTGCTACTACATGACTGCATGTTGAAGAATGCAAATAGATTCATGTTTATCACCCTACACAAAACCCTAATCCAAGTGGATCAACATAAAACCAGATACACTAAATATGATAGAAGAGAAAGTGGGAAACTACCATAAACACAGTGGTACACGTGATAACTTCCAAAACAGAATGCCAATAACTCTAAAATCAATTAATAAATGGGAGCTGGGACCGGAGAGATAGTTCTGAGGTTAAGAACAATTGCTGCTCTTCCAGAGGTCCTGAGTTCAATTCCCAGCCACCATATGGTGACTCACAACCATCTGTAATAGGATCTCATGTTATCTTCTGGTGTGTCTGAAAACACCAACGGTGTACTCATACATAAATAAATAAGTCTTTTTAAATGTTTTTTTTTAAAAAAATGGGAGTTTATGAAACTGAAAAGCTTCTGAAAGGCAAAGGACACCATGAATAGGACAAAATGGTAGCCTATAGAATGGGAAAAGATCTTCATCAGTCCTACATCTAACAGAGAACTGATAGAGGGCGATAATGACTGGACTGTAAAAATAAGATTTAATAATAATAATAATAATAATAATAAGAAGAAGAAGAAGAAGAAGAAGATGATGATGATGATGATGATGTGATGGTGATGATAAAGGCAAAAAGGAACTCAAGAAATTAGGAAAACCAAATATCAACAAACCAAATAATTCAATTTTTTAAAAAAAAAGGGTACAAAACTAAACAGAATTCCCAATAGAGGAATCTCTAATGGCCCAGAAGCATTGAAAGAAATGTGGAATGTTCTTAGTCATCAGGGAAATACAAATCAAAACAACTCGGAGGTTCTATCATACACCCATCAGAATGGCTAAGATTAAAAAACAAAACAAACTCAAGTGATAGTACATGCTGGCAAGGATGTGGAACAAGGTGAATACTCTTCTATTGCTGGTGGGAGTACAACCACTTTAGAAATCGTTTTGACAGTTTCTCAGAAAATGGGGAATAATTCTACATCAAGACTCAGCTATACCACTCCTTGACATATACCCAAAGGTGCTTCACCAAACCACAAGGAGACTGTCTTGCTCAACTATATTCATAGCAGCTTTATTCATAATAACCAAAAACAAAACAACCTAGATGCCCCTCAACCAAAGAATGGATAAAGAAAATGTAGTACATTTACACAATGGAATACTACTCAGATATTAAAAAACAAAGATATCATGAAAATTGCAAGCAAATAGATAGAACTAAAAAATATTATCCTGAGTGAGGTAAACCAGACCCACAAAAAGATGCATGGTATGTACTCACTTATAAGCAGATATTAGCATAAATACAGGATAACCATACTAGAATCCACAGACCTAAGCTAAGAAAACAGGAGGGCTCAAAGAAGGATGCTTGAACCTCACTCAGAAAGGGATATAAAATAAACATTGGAAGTGGATGGAGGGAGGGAAATGAGTGGGAAAGGGGATGGGGTAGGGAAAGGGGTGGGTTTCAGATGGGAGAGGACTAGGAAGAACAGAAATTTATCCAGGGGCATCTGTGGAACAAGTCAGAAACCTGGGATGGGGGAAAACCTGGGAATCTATGGGGCTGACTCTTGGTGAAACTCCTAGCTACTTGGGATATGGAGACTGAAGTGGCCAACTCCTGTTCCTAGGCAGGACTTCAAGTGGAGGGAGGAGGACACCAATCCATCCCCAAAACCAAAATTTTCCCTACCTACAAAATGTGCAGGGGGAAAGATAGAACAGAAAATGAGGGAATGGACAACCAATGACTGGCCCAACTTGAGACCCAGCCCATGGGAGAGAGCCAGACCCTTGCACTATTAATGATACTCTGCTATATTTGCCGACAGGAGCCTAGCATAACTGTCTTTTGAGAGGCTTCATCCAGAAGTTGATGGATACAGAATAGGTAGAATTTGGGGAGACTTCTGGAAGAATGGGGGTAAGGTCTGAGGGAACTGGAGGGGTCAAGGTCACCACAAGAAGACCTACAGATTCAACTTTCCTAGGCCCATGGGGGTTCACAGAAACTAAACCACCAACCAAAGAACATGCAGGGGCTGGACCTAGGTCCCCTAAACATTTGTAGCAGATGTGCACAGCTTAGTCTTCATGTGGGTCCCCTAACAACTGGAACAAGGGCTGTCTCTGACTATGTTGCCTTTCCTACATTAAGAAAAGAAAATTTTAGGGAATGGAGAGATGGTTTAGTGGTCAGGAACACTGACTGCTCTTCCAAAGGTCTAGAGTTCAATTCCCAGCAACCACATGGTGGCTCACAACCATCTGTAATGGGATCTGATGCCCTCTTCTGGTGTGTCTGAAGACAGCTACAGTATACTCACATAAATAAAATAAATCTTTAAAAAGAAAAGAAAAGTTTAAATGAGAAGTATCAAATAGTGATTTAAAGGCATTATAGACGAAGTCATTATAAACTCAGAACAGTTGCTCTAAATAGATTAGAAGTCTATTGTCTAATTGTCTAACATCAGTCATTGGATTGATTGTTTGCAAAGCAGCAGTAGGAGTTACAACTCTTAATATTGCTAATTACAATTAGTCCTTATAAAATATTTAATGCACTGGTTAACTGTTAGTGTAGGTTATATACTTGCTTATTGTGTAATGTATCTTTGCAAGGCCCTCCCATTGCTGGAAAGGAGCATCCTATTATGCAGCAACTTTACAGGCAAATATAACAGACAGATAGAATTCAATTGCATAAGAAAGAAGTGATTCTGGATTGAATGAAGCAAGTTTAAAAAAAAACCCTAACCATTAAAAAAAAATTCTACCAAATCAAGGCACTCTTGGGGAAGAACCTTTACAGATATCTTTGAAGAAAAACCAAAACAGAGTCAAGTTGTATCTTTTCCTTATTGTCAGGAGCCATAATAAGAAAAGCTGAATACTAGCAGGTGATCTTCCTGAGATGGTCAGCTTTAGATTATTATATAATCTTCAACAGGTTCACGCTTAAGAGGCAAGGCATAAGAAAATTCATTTTAGGAAAGATTCCTGCTATTAATATGCTTTTCCTGTTATTATTAACCATGCATAACAATAATTAGGCATTATCCCACCCCTTTGGAGCAGATCTCTGCAGATCTATGAAGGAGTACTGTCTCGTAATGCTGCTATATAGACAAATAGAAGACTTCTTAAGTCTTCCTGATCCTATAAGAATCCCTAAAATTATAACAGTGATTATTAAGCTCTTTTATAGTGGAACAGCTATTAGGTCCTTTTCTGATAGTCAAAACTGCAATGAGAACTCTGCCAGTCTCTCAAGGGTCACCAATTCGTTGCTCTTAGATAGTAACCAGACTTTCTCTACTCAGAGCATATTCCAAAAGGTTGTAAAACAACCAACCAAAGGTCATAAAAGGGGAACTAAGGATTTATTATAGGTGCTAGAAGATAAAATATTGACTGGGTTTATCTATACAAAACTTGACTAATAACTTAGTTATGGTTTTAAACCTTCAGTGAACCTGTAGAGCTGAGACAGGTGATGAATGTTTAGCCAGATAATTACTCCTTAAACATTCTCTATTATAAACTTCTATTTCAATTTATGATTTGATTTTTTGTGTGTGTGAATTTGTGATGAACTTTTTAACATATGATCATGTATTCTGAAAGATATACAAGTGCTGAGGACAAATAGATGAGGAAGGAGAGTAGAGATTTTCCCCTTCCTCAGCTTAGAGAGAAGAAAATGAGCTACATTCCCAGCCAAAACAGAATTTCATGAAAATCCAAAGAGAGGCCAAATTCCATTGAAACTGGTAATCTATCCCTATTCGAACAACTGATTATGCCAGTCAAGGTCAATGTGGAACCCAGTAACTTGAAACTAGAACCGTGGAAGAAAAGTCAAAGGGCAGAGAATAAACTCTCCGCCTTATACAACTGTGCTGCCCAGAATAAAAAACAAATGCAAAACAGGAAATTGGTAACAAAATCATGCTGTTTTACTTTATGTACAGATGTGTAGTTTTTAACATTGGCAAGGAAGGTTTGACTATAAATGCTTTTCTAAATGATGCTACACATAGTAGGCTCCTATCAATGTCTGGTCTTTCTCTGCTAACGTAGCCATAAAATATTACTACACTTTAATCCATAATCCTAGTCATCTTTTTGGCTTAAAAGCTCAATTAGAAAGATACAAGTAGCTTTAGGGAGGGCATCTATTATGATGAAAAATTCTCTTGCTTAAGAAGTGGTAAAATATATAATGATTTTAAAACATTAAGGGATTTGTTCTGGCTCTTTTATTAATTGCTGACTTCAGGCTGGATTCAAATGTAGGGTATTTAATTGTAAGGAATCTCAAAGTTATAAGTTATTTTTAGGTTAGATGCATTGTTTGCTATTAAGATATAAACAACTGTTTTCTTTCTTGCTTATCTTGATTTTTTCCTCTTAAGAATTGCTATGCCTATTATATTAAAATTGTTATCAAACTATTAATACTTTATTACATACATGGTGTTTTTTTTAATTTTTTCCATCTTTATTAACTTGAGTATTTCTTGTTTATATTTCGATTTATATTCCTTATTCCCCTTCCCGGTCTCTGGACCAACATCCCCCTAACCCCTCCCCCTCTCCTTCTCTATGGGTGTTCCCCTCCCCACCCTCCCCCAATTGCCACCCTCCCCCAACAATCACGTTCACTGGGGGTTCAGTCTTAGCAGGACCAAGGGCTTCCCCTTCCACTGGTGTTCTTACTAGGCTATTCATTGCTACCTATGAGATCAGAGTCCAGGGTCAGTCCATGTATAGTCTTTGGGTAGTGGCTTAGTCCCTGGAAGCTCTGGTTGGTTGGCATTGTTGTTCATATGGGGTCTGGAGCCCCTACATATTATGGTCTTAATTTGTTTTCAGCTTCTAAATTATCAAAGCACTTTTAAAATAAAGCTTACAGAATAATATATAGCAATATTGTTTTACTTTTAAGGTGAGTTTCGTTAACCCCAAACTATTTTTCTAAAGACCCAGTCTACAAATGTAGCATGTTGAACACAGGGATTCACCTGCCACAGTATCTCACCTATGTACCCAGGCACAGACCTAGCCTGCCTTGGATGTCCAGCAACAAGCAAACTCTCGGAGCAGTCTTCCTAAAGCCTTTGGAATGGCTGACTAGTAAAGGGCGGTCTCTTGTGAAATCAGACTTCACAGGTTAGAGCAGATTCTTACATTCCACGTATGCACTCCTCCATGGAAAGACACACGGGCATAAATAAATCACAAAGGAGTTATAACATCACGAGAAGAAAATGGCTCCCGAGCAGCTGACCCCCCACAAAAGGCAGATATATAAAGTAACCTCACAAAGACATCAAAATAATTACTTTAAGGGGTTTAACAAACTTTAAGAAACCAGAGAAGCCTTTGAACAAAATAAGAGAGCAAAACAACAAATGGTCAAAATGAAGAATTACGGGAGAATCTGATTCTGAACAGAGCTATGAATGAGATGAAAACTCTAGAACTGGGGGGAGCTGGAGGAGGAATGTGGGAACTTGAAGGTAAGCTATTGGAAAATATGCAGTCAGAAGAAGAAAAGAAAGTGAAAAGGAGTGAAACAAAACAGCATCAAAGGGAATTCTGAAACCCAGGAATCTGTGAAACAAAAAAATGGGGCTCACTGCTTTTAAGAACCGAACAACACAGTGTCTTGTTAGCACAGTAGGTAGCATGCCAGTCTCATAATAGCAAAACAACAGAAGTTTTCCAGATTTGGAGTAAGATCTAAGTATTGAAATAGCGTAAGGTGAAAACTTTCTAATCAAGGGCTAGAGACAGGGCGTCGCAGCCTAAAGACCTTGCTCTTAAAGAGGACCCAAGCTTGGTTCCCTGTAGCAGGTCAAGGAGCTCACAACAACCTGCACCCTGCTCCAGGGTTCAACGTCTTCTGATCTCAGTGAATCCTGTACTTGTGTGTACATACCTCCACACAGATGCACATGCATGCATCACTAAAATAACCATGAACCTTTTTAAATGTTTCTAATAAGGCAATCCAAACAAGATTATGCAAGATATATATTTTATCAGACAGTCAAAAATCAAGGTTACAAGGCCTCAACCCAACATAAAGACTCACAGTAAAGCTGGAGGCAGGAGAAGAGCACATAAATTGGTTGTCCAATGCTGAATGTCCCAGGACTGAAAATATATATGCAAGTAACATTATATGGACTTAGCAGGTTATATTTATGAACACATGTATACACATATACATTTTCACTGTTATGTATATGTATGCATATGCATTATCAATGAAAATCAGCCATGAATTTAAAGGACAATAGGAGGGTTGTTTTGGGAGGATTTGAAGGGAGAAAAGGGAGTAAAATTTCATTATATTATAATCTCAAAGATTAAATAAATATAAAAATATATAAAATGAAAACAAAAAACAAACAAACAAACAAAAAAAAAAAACAAGGCTAAAGAGCATTTCTATAGTAGCAAGAGAAAATGTATAAATAGCCTAAGGTCAGTGAGACCAGACAAGAACTTAATCAACTTGAACTTTATACTCAAGAGCAGAATTACTGAATGCCTCCTGTCTTCAGCTAGCTTGCTTCCTTTACTCTCATACAGCTCAGGATCCCCTGGCTTCTAGGACGATGCTACCAGACACATCCCACTAAGATAATTCTTCTCAGACATTCCCACAGGCCAACCTGAACCAATCCTTCCTGAGTTTTCCTTTCCCTTCCAGGTGATTTCACACTGGGTCAAGCTAACAATTAACAGAACAACCAACCAAGGGCTCCTCATTAAGGGGAATTTAGGGGATTGAGAAAAAGATACGAAGTTGGTAAGGGATGTGTTGGAGGAAATGTGGGGGAAACTGGAGAGAGGAAATGGGGGTCTATATTGTCATATCTCAGTGTATATGTGTATTCTTAAGAATAAAGAAAAGCGTCAAAATTAGAAACACTATCTCAGAGACTGAGCCATCAACCAAAGAGTATACAGGACCTGGACTGAGCGCCCCACCCACCGCAGCAGATGTACAGTTCAGTCTCCACATGGGTCCCCCAACAACTGGAGGGGGGCTGTTCCTAAAACTGTAGCCTGACTGTGTAATCTATTCCCCAACAGAACTGCCTTATCTGGACTCTGGAGAGGATGAGCCTAATCCTGCATAGATTTGATGCACCAGGGTTGGGAGATCAGGGGAGCACACTCTCAAAGGATAAGAGGAGGTGGTGGGATTAGGGGCTCTGTAAGGGTGGGACCAGTAGGGGCTTAGTGTTTAGGATAAATAAACAAATTTAAATGTCAACTCTGCCATCAAAAATTCTCTTGTATTCCCTTGTAGGAGAGGGTAAAAGTTAAAACAGAAGTTACTATATTAAAACAATCAATTGTAACTAAAAATTGTCACAAAGAAACCTCAAGTAACCACAAACCCAAAACCACAGCAGATTTATAGGCGAGGGAAAGAAATTCAAGCTTTGATGCAGAGGTAATTACCAAACTGACAAAGGCAACAAGAAAGAAAAAAAAATACAAAACAACAAGTGAACTAATAAAGCAGTGGGGTCAGTGTGCTATCAAGAGCTCTGGAGGCAAAAGAACATGAGTTTTCCCAATCAAATGATATGAAGTAAGTAGATGAAATAACAACTGAGCAGACTATGTGTTGTTAAAATGAATCCCACTTCATATTTAAGAAAGCTCACACTTAAAATGAGTGGTAGAAAATGACTGTATATGAAACCAAAAGCCAAAGAGTAGAAGCGACTATACTTAGAATAGACACCAAAGAGAGCAAGAGTTAGAGGGAGAGAGCGAGAGAGCGAGAGAGAGAGAAGAAAGGAAGGAAGGAAGGGAAGAAGGAAGGAAGAAAGGAAGAAAGAAAAGAAAAGGAGAACAATGTCACAAGAAATAAAATAGTCATTATTTAATGATAAAAGGGTCAATTATTGAGGGAATGTATGAGAACACATACGTACATCCAGTATTGGAGTACCATAATAAGCAAAGCAATTGCTGATAGGTCTAAAAGAACACTAAATAGCAGAGCAGAAACAGTGAAAGCTTGACTGCCCCCTTCCCAACAAACAATATGTCACACAAGGAGTTGTGTTCTCCCTGGTAGTGGATAATGTGATTTTATAAAGAAAAACAAATCCTCTACAATCATCCTATTAGATCTAATGAAGTAGCTCAGCCAAGTTGCAGGAGAGATGATCAGCATACCCCAGCACAACTACTGTATCGATTCCCCCCCCAAAAATCAAGAAAACAGCATAAATTTACAAAGATTATGGCATAAAAATCAAATACTTTAAAGTAATTTTAAGCCAGGAAATGAAAGATCAGTACATTAAAAATATAATGTATTCTTGACAAGAACAGGAAACAAATGATGACAACAACAATAACAAGTACACAGACAGAAAAACATCTGTGCTCATGAACTAGAAGACTACTGTCCATATTATCCAAAGCAATCTAAAGACATGTGTCAATCACTGCTAAAATTCTAATAACACTTTCTATGGAAATAGAAAAAAAACTTTAGAATTTCTATGGAAATATAAGGGTAGACAAAGTAATCTTGAGCAAGAATATGCTTGAGGAATTCCACTAGCTTATGTTAAATTATGCTATGAAGTTGTAATAAACAAAACATCATGGTAATAACATAAAATACACATTGATGGATAGACCAAAATTAAAGGAGCATACTTACATTCCACTGATTTTTAATAAAAACATCAAGAGCATACAATACAAAATGATGTTCTATTTAATTAACAGTATAAATTGATTCATAATAACAGTATTATTGAGTCATTGAATATTGAATCATACTAACTCAACAGAAAAATCAATCCAAAGCAAAATAAAGTGTTAACATATGAGAATAAAGCATTAAAAATGGGGGGAAAAAAGGCCCATGATTTTTACCGTGGCTTGAAAACTATCCTCTAATTTGTGTATTAAAGACAAAATTTCTAAGCTCATAGGCTAATAGTACTTACCATACGGCTCTGCCTCTGGGAGATAGCTATGACTGAAAGGGTCATGAGAGGCAGCCCTTCACAATAGCAGAAGTGATTCTAAAAGTTGAGAAGCTATACCATGAGAGGAGCAAGGGCATCAACAATAAAAATGCTAAAGTAGACAGAGTAAAGCCCATGAAGCCTCAACCCTACACAAGAAACTACAGACAACTAAGGAATGCTGAAACTGAGAGAAATAGTCACTTAGAGAGAAGAGCACACCAATTGGTTGTATGGTACCAAATGGTTAGCCTTCAAAGCATATATACATGTAATATCATACAGACTCATCGGGCTGTATTTGTATAGTAAGAAATATAAAAACACATGCATAGACATACACATATGTATAAAACAGCAAAGTAGGAGTACATGGGAAAGTCTGGAGGGGACAAGTAAAAGGGGGAAAGATATGATTATATTATAATCTCAAACAATAAATTTTCTAAAGGTCAGCAAACTTGCTCTGGCATAGCACATGATGCTCTTAACCATAAAACATATAGCAAGAAGGTCCCTAACCAGACACTAGAGCAATGATTTCAGACTGTCTAGGTCTGTAAGCAAAATCTCTATTCTTTATAAATCAGCGTGATGGATTCAGCAACAATAACAGAAAGCAGATTTAGGACTACATTAAATTGATTTGAGACATGATTTTGGTTTTGGATATATCCCCAAAAGAACAGCCAACAGAACAAATTTAGAAATATGAATAGGACCACATCAATTTTGAAGGCTTCTGCAAAGCCAATACACAGACAACAAAGTGAAGATAATGAACAAAATTTGCAAAATACACACTGATAAGAGATTAAGAGTCAAAACACATTAGGAATTCAATTCGTTGTAAAGAAAACAACCAGTTAAAACTTGGAAAGTGATTTAAATATGGGGGGTTTTTTTTGTTGTTGTTGTTGTTTTTTGTTTTTTTTTTTTTTTTTAACCAAAAGAAGACACAAAAAGGCTGAAAGAGAATAAGAGGGAAGGATAGATGTAGCATTAGGTTTGAAAGGAGAAAGGGAAAAATCGGGGGAGGGGCTTTAATTGGGGAAGGAAATGGGAGCAGCGCAGAAGAGAGAGGTGGCTTAGGGGAAGAAGTAGCCAATTCTAAGGATGTTTGAAAAGCATCTATGGAAACCTACTAGTTCATAAGTTCCCTTAAAACTGCATTTTATTTATCTATCTATTGATTTATTTATTTTTGCTGTAGAATGGTCTTTTTTTCCAATAATTTATTTATTCACATTACACCCAGATCACAAATCCGGGTTCCCCCTTTCCCCCAGTCCCTATCTCACTCAGCCCCTCCCCCTCCCTCCTCTCCCCATATCCTCTGAGAAGGGGGAGATCCCCACTGGGCACGAACCCACCCATGCAGTTAAATCACTGCAGGTCTAGGCACATCCTCTTCCACTGAGGCCTTGCTGTACAGAGACTTGATTGTGCTCTTTGGATAACTTTGAAAGTTGAGAAGTTAAACAATTGCGTTTGCACTTGCGTGCTTGGATTCTGTGAGGATTTCCATGAATTATCCAGGTGGCATTTACAGTCTTTAGGACTGAAAACTGCGGGGTGTAGACTTTCAGCAAGACAGTCCAGTTAGGGGACAGGATCCACCGGCAGGCAACAGAGTCAGGGTAAACCCTGCTCAAGGCATTGGGGGACCCATATGAAAATCAAGGTGCACATCTACTACATATGTACAGGCTGCCTAAGACCAACCTTTGTATGCTCTTTGGTTGGTGGTTTAGTCTCTGGGAGTGCCTAAGGGACCAGGCTAGTTGACTCTTTGGTCTTCTTGTAAGGTCCCTATCTCCTCTGGGTTCCTCAATCCTTCCCCCAAGTCTTCCATAAAACTTCCTGTTTAATGTTTGGCTGTCGGGCTCTGCCTCTGTTTCTGTCA
The DNA here is from genome assembly GCF_011064425.1 of Rattus rattus. NCBI lineage: Eukaryota > Metazoa > Chordata > Mammalia > Rodentia > Muridae > Rattus > Rattus rattus. The sequence goes on from NC_046160.1 coordinate 89,033,486, forward strand.
GCTGCTTAAAATAAAGACATGAATTGAGAATAATGTTATGTCTAAAATCTGTAGGCCACCACACAAAATGTCTAGTACTAAACCTGGGATATTTACCTTTTAACTGTTTGTCATGAGGGGTCTCAAAGAGGCCCAACTTTTGAAAAATATAGACTATCGCCATTGATCTTGTCTGTCAGAACTTCATGTTAAAGACCATATTGGTGGGGTAACTAAGAGAGTGAGGCAGGACCCATTCTTGGACATAGTAGTGGAGACTATAGGATTTTGTTTCCAACCCTTGCTAAGATCCCAGTATCTTTTTAAGTTATTGTCAGGCCTGACCATAAATCATCTGCCTTCAAAGAAGGAAAACACCTCTGAGTGCCTTCATACACTCACTACCCACTGTGCTTACTGCCACCTGAGGTCCACTTCAAGATGGAGAATCTACAGCTTCAAAAGTACTCAACTCCTGAGACTTCTCATCCGTTCCATTAGTGCTATCTGTTTTCGGATGAAAAGAATTTGTTTTCTTTCACATTGTTTCAGGTTGCTGTAAGTCCAGCACCATGCAGTTTTCAGTCCTAAAGACACTGTAAATGCCACCAGGATAATTCATGGAAATCCTCACAGAATCCAAGCACGCAAGTGCAAACGCAATTGTTTAACTTCTCAACTTTCAAAGTTATCCAAAGAGCTCAATCAAGTCTCTGTATAGTAATATTCTTATGAAAAATGGCCAGCAAATGCTTCCCATAGATGATTTCTTTTAGTGTTATTGATTTTTTTCCTTCTGAAAGCTGTATAGAAACAACAGCCATTAAGGCTTATAGAGCTTTGCAACATCTGGTTATGATTGCTGGCAACTGCTCTATTCCTTATTCTCAAGGCTGCAAATAATACCACAGAGAACACCTTCATTAGCCGCCTACTATTTTCTTTTCAGATGGCACCTGGGGAAAGGCATGTAAAAGAGATAAACACCCAAAGGCAAAGCAATGGTTACTGTCCATAAATTACATATGCTGCTCACCCAGAGCCTTCTCCCTGGTCGGATGCTAGAAGAAAACCTTGTTTCTATGTTGATCGCTCGATGCATTTAATGAAAAACTCACATCCATTTCTAGTTTAGAGATGTACTAGCTCAAAGCCTTCCACCTGAACATTTCTGTGTGTGTAAACAGTAATATCGTTAATCATTTTTGTTAGCTAAAATAAAAACAGTCAAACTGACTGACCAGCAGAAGAGCAACTCTATTAGCAATGAGATTGGGAAGTGCAGAGACTAAGGTTTGGAAGTGAGCAGAATAAGATGTTGGGCAGCTGCTGGGGCGTGGTTAGTACGACAGGAGCACAGGGCAGGAGATGGAGCAGTAGAGTAGGGAAATTGTATAAATAAGTGTGGTCCGCGGTTAGAAGTTTTAGAGTCTAGTTAACTAAGCATGGATCTCAGACAACAGCAGAAAGAACAGAAGCCTAAATCTAAATCTAAATTCGACAAACTTCCTTGGTCTTTGGTTAGGATTCAGGCTCATCATAGTGTTAACACAGAAATACAATTGGCACTCCAAGAGGGTAAGATATAGATTATTCTGAAGCTACATATGAACGACCACAGCCTCAGAACACTGGTATAAGCTACCCCAAATCCCATGTTCCAACACTCAGGTAGTTTGACAGAAACAGAAGACAGTCCTACTGTGTTGGTGGAAACACAGACAGACTGAAGCAGAGTAGGGAAGCCTCTGCCACGTAACTCCGATGCTAACAGATGACATCCACAACTGCTGGCAAGCAGGAAACAGTGTTTTTGTTAAGTGGACAGATTGCCAAAGGCCTTATCTGTTAGTCACAGGATATTAGGGCAGACGCAGAGGTGGCAGGGATGGCTATTTAAAAAGCAAAGTAGCGCACAAGGTAAACTGTAAATAGGCTTTGGGCCTGCGCATTCAGGTTCTACAGTCACTGATGTTCCAGCATTGAATCTGTCTTGCAGAAGGCAATACGGTGGATGCAGCTTCCCTCAGGGAGCTCTCCTCCATGGGGGAAACATAGAGAATAGGGTTCAAATGCTGGGAAATCTAAAACCTCCAACCAGGACATTTGGCACTAACTACAACCTGAAGTAGAGTTATTTCATTCAGGTCATTTCAGGATCCGTTAACTCTAAATGTCTCAACTTTAACCCAGGCAGTATCACTTCCGAAAGACTGGAACTAATTTCCAAATCTATGACAAACTATGAGGAGTGTCTTAGTATTACTATGACGGGGATGAAACACCAGGACCAAGAGCAAGTTTGGAAGGAAAGGGTTTATTTTACTCACAATTTCCCACTGTCCACATTACAGTGGATTTTCAAAAATGTCAACGGAGGGCAGGAACTTAAAACAAGGCAGGAACCTAGAGACAGGAACTGTTGCAGAGGCCATGGAGGAGTGCTGCTTACTGGCATGTTTCCCAGGGTTTGCTCAATTTGCTTTCTTATAGAACTCAAGGCCACTAGCCTGGGGATGACCCCATCCACCATAGGCTCGGCCCTTCCACATCAATAACTAATTAATAACTTAATAATAATTAAGAAAACGTCTTACAAGCTTGCCTCCAGCCTGAACTTATGGAGATATTTTCTCAGTTGAGGCCCCTTCATCTGACAACTCTAGTTCGTGTCTAAGTTGACATAAAACTAGCCAGTACAAGGACATTTATGGAGTATAAACTAGTATTTTGGGGGGGGTGAGAGATAATCAAGTATTTATGACCACAGATACCAAGCGTGTATACATATAAGTATATGTGATTTGTATTAAATACATGCAATTTTTCACATCGTTCCTTCAATTACTATGCATTTATTTTATGTATTCTTTGGATCAGGCATTGTATTCTGTACTGGTAATTCAGAGGTGAGTCTAATTTGGTCTTGCGTTGCAGTGAATGTCATAATAGAATGTGGTATACTGTGGCGGGAAATAGTGTGCATGCATTAAAGAGCATGCAGAAAGCACTAAAGGTACAAATACGTACAGGGGTAAAGGTAATAGCTGGGAGAAATGCCATGTCTTAGCATGAAAAGACATTTTCCTAGGAAAGTAGAAAAATGGATTTTTTTAGATGTGAGAAAAACAGTCAAAAATTGTAAATGTCAGAATGGATATATGTCACAGGGTCTGGGTGCAGATAAGTAAGGGAGGAGGTGAAATCATGGAATGAAACTGTGAATAGTTAAAACTTGGAGAATGGAGAATTTGGGTTGACCACACAGATGATAGAAAGTCATTAGTAATCTTAATCAGGAGAATCTCCCATTTTATTTCTGGTCTCTATGTTTTGTTGCGTAGTTTATAACGATTGTGGTGGTGAGGAGTTGATTGAAAAAGAAAAGAATACAGAGAAAGCTAACAGAAGTTTGGAAGCATTCCCCAGAAGAGACGAGGCAAAACTACTGAAATTGAAATGTTAATGGAAAATGGGAGATGGATTTGAGAAATGAAAAAGAAAAGAAAAAATAAGTGGGACATCTTTGCACCTCCAAGCACACAGAGATTGAGGGGAGGGGGAAGGGAACTTGTAGGCCAATAGCCGCACTGTCATACAGGAACCAGGTACCAATGGAAGGGGAACAGCAGGTTTGATAAGGAAGAGTGGATTATGTAAACTTAAATATATAACTAGAATGTAATTCAGGAAAGTGATGCTACTAATCCCGTGGTGGAGCATCTGAGACCACTCTGGGAGACTGTGTACTGTAAAAGGAGAATATAGGAAGAATAGGAGTGTTAGAGCAAGAAAGGAGCCCACAGGGACAACAAAAACGTCACTGAGGACAACATAATATAGAATGGAGGGGGAGACATGGTCTATAGCATATTAAAATGGTGTTTTCGATTTATACATGACCAACCATTGGTAGGGAACAGTACAATTGTTTTAATATTTACTTTTTTCTATGTGAATGAGTGTTTTGCCTTCATGTCTGTGCTGTGTGCATGCCTGGAACCACACAGAGCTCAGAAAAGTGAGTTGGTTTCTCTGGAAATGGAGGTACTGCTGGGTTTGAGCCATACAGTGCTAGGAATTGAATCTGGGTTCTCTGAGAGAGCAACCGGTATTGTTAATTACTGAGCCATCTCTTCAGCCCTAGGGACAATCCTTTTGAAAATCCATGTATCACAACATATGATATGAGCTCTGAAACACATGATGTTCTCGAAAATGTTCCTTTTGTTTGTTTCAATTGTTCCCGGTTTTTTTCTAAGTCAAATAAAGCCCTAAGCTTGTCAGCCAAGCTACTATACCACTGAGCTACATCCCAACCTGTCGTAAATGTTCTTTGAATTGAAATATAAGCCCATCTTGGTGTCAGAGTAGTCTTCAGTGACAAAATGCCATAATAATAATACCATTCAAACCCTCCCCTGGAGGAAGACTACAAACTCCTGATTCTCTGTGCTGTCACATTCATGGCCGTGACATAGTATTGGTACCTCTTCCTTTAGGAAAATTTCTGGAATTGTTAAAATAAAATCAAGAAGCTGTTCATTTAGCCTAAAGAACTACATCTGTCTACCAATCAGAACTGGAAAACAAAGTTTCAGAGAACAGCAAGTAAAACAAAGATTCTGGTCAAAGATCTCCAGAGACAGTAACAGATATTTCAGTCATGGGTAACCTAGGCAAGCAGTTTGTCTAGCCTAGTGCAGGGATCCAGAGCTTCCTTAGCATTAGGAACGCAAGGGATGTGCAAACAACTGAGACTGAGATGGGAGAAGTTTACTTGTCTCTACATTGCAGTATCTTAAGCATAGCATAGCAAGGGCCTGGGCCAACTGACTGAGCTTCTCGTACCCTGTATGTGACAAACACAGCATGCAACACTCAGGGGAATCTAGACAGTGGACAATGTGGAAGAGAACAGGAAGTAAGATGTTGCCAAGTGCATAATTAGCTTATCATTTTAGCATTCAATGCTTTTGTTAGAGAAATGCTTTCTGTTTGGAGAATGCCTTTGTTTCCTTATTAAGGAATATGAGAACCCTCTTGTAGAAAAGATGCCATCCATACTCTCTAATTAGATGTATGTATGTAGATAGATGAACAATAAGATGTGAGGTCTTCTCATCCTATAATGTAGGCCTGACTTGTTGACACATCTTTTCATTGTGAACTTCTTTTATTATATAGAAAGCATATACAAAAAAATAGAGAAGAAGCAAAATATAACTATGCATGTACAGAGGCACAAATCAATATGGCGGCTCTTCAGGCTTTACAGGAGAGTGGTTTCAGGACCCTTTCAAACGTCACAGATGTCCAAATACTGTGGTTAAGATGAAGCAAGATTTTCATATGAACTCCACACATCTTCCCATGCACTTCAAATTGTCTCTGTCTCATGTGCAACATTTATCACAAGTGAGTGGTACACAAATAGAAACTATGGCATATTTTCAGAGAATAAGAAGGAGAAAAGTGTGTGGATAATAGAACAAGTTCCCCTGTGGATCCACAGGGACAGCAATATCAATTCATATCTATTTCCATCTGAAATAAAGTAGTTTCTTAAATATTTTTAGTCTGTAGTTGATTGAATGCTCAGATGTTGAACTCACATATATAAAAAGGTGGTTTATATTGGCGGAGGTGAAGATATATATATATAGGAACAAAGACATAAGTAAATATATTTTTAAAATATATGCATATAAATAATTATCAATATGGCACAAATACAGACAGAAAGATAGTTTGACTATATAGATGTTCTTGACCACTGTAGGGTGGATTCATCGGCCCAGGGCAATTACAAACAAATGATTAGTGATGTCAAATGTTTTTTAGATTTTATAAATGTGCAAGTTAGTTGACAGGATGCCTAAGATTTGCTTGAATATTTTATGGAAGGCAAAATATCCAGGGACTCAATCAGAGGAAATTAGCTGATTTGAAAATGTTGATACATGGGGCTGGGGGATTTAGCTCAGTGGTAGAGCGCTTACCTAGGAAGCGTAAGGCCCTGGGGGGTCCCCAGCTAAAAAAAAAAAAAAAAAAGAAAAAAAAAAAAAAAAGAAAATGTTGATACAAAATGAGAGATACACAACTGCTTACTAAATAATAAGTTGTCTACCTTTTTTTACCTTTGTTGAAATGTGTTTTTCCCTAGAACTAATAGTTTTTCGACTGGCAAGGTAGGTGATCAGGTAAAGGTGTTTGCCATCAAACCTGACCACCTGAGTTCAATTCCCAGGATCCACATAGTAGAAAGAGAGAACCAATTCCCTCAAGATATTCTCTCAGCTCCGTAGACACTGTATGTACAAATACATGCACATGTACACACACACACACACACACACACACACACACACACGCACACATTTTTATTAACTAAGAATCTTATTTATTAAATATTTTTTAATTTTCATGCAATATTCTTAGATTATGTTCTTTTCCCTTTCCCAAATCATCCCAGATCTACCCACTTCTCTACCCACCCAACTTCATGTTCTTTGTCTCTCGAAAATAAAAAAATTGAAAAGGAAAAACAAAACAAGACAAAATTTAAAAACAGAAAAACTAAAAACAAAAAACACAAGAACAGATGGAACTTGCTGGAACCTCCAGCAGGAAGACAGGGAGCCAAGTGAGGAATGCAGTTGCTATCCCACAGTCAAAGCTCTGACCCATAATTGTTACTGTCTGAAAGAATGGCAGGGATGGAAAAGAAGAAGAGTGTGAGGAAAAGAAGGTCCAGCGACAGACCCAAAGGGGGATCCAGCTCAAGGGGAGGCCCCAACGCCTGACACCATTACTGAGGCTATGGAGCACTCACAAAAAGGAATCTACCATGACTGCTCTCCAAAAGACCCAACAAGCAGCTGAAAGAGTCAGATGCAGATATGTGCACCCAACCAATAACAGAAGCTGCTGACCCCTGTGGTTGAATTAGGGAAAAGCTGGAGGAAGCTGAGGAGGACGGCAACCCTGTAGGAGGACCAGCAGTGTCAATTAACCTGGACCCCCGAGATCTCTCAGACACTGGATCACCAACCGGGCAGCATACACCAGCTGATATGAGCCCCCCCCAACACATACACAGCAGAAGACTGCCTGGTCTGGGTTAGGTCAGAGAAGATGCACATAACCCTCAAGAGACTAGAGGCCATCGGGAGTTTAGAGGTCTGGTACAAACATCCTCCTGGAGACAGGGGGCAAGGGGAAGAGGTATGGGATGTGGAAGAGTTGGGAGGTGGACCAAGAGAGGAAATAAATCTGGAGTGTAAAAATAAATAAATAATAAAAAAACCCACCAAAACAAAAAAAAAATTGCACACCCAAAACAAAACACATAGAGTTCTTTTTTTCAAAAGTGCAAGTTTATTTCTACCTTGGATATTTTGAAATATTTTCTTAATTACTACTAAACTACAGAGACTGGGTCGAAGACCACACAAGGGGAAGGTCAAAGAAAGAATGGGACAGGAAACAGGATACCGATACTGTGTAGACTTTGAGTAGACAGAGGAGAGGCCATGTTAAACAGAGGAATGCAATGAGCAGAGGAGGATGGCTTGGTCCTAGGAGCAGGAAGCACCCGGCATAGCAACGGAAGCGCAGCACGATGCTGAACTGGAGAAGGAGCTTTGGATCCTTACAGCTCTGGAAGGCTAACGGGTTCAATTTCATATTGACTGAGAAATTGGAGCCTACTGATGACTTTCAAAATGAGAATTAATAAGAAGAAATTCGTCTTAGAGAAGATTAATCATATTCAAGATGACAAAGAGTGGGTTGACCAATAGGCAAAACTTGGACTTCAAGCCATTTGATGTCAATAAAGACCAAATCAGTGAGTAGCTATAGAAAGAATTGGGAGTAGGCATAGGAAAGCTCTTAGATTGAGAATTCAACAACTGCCTGACTTGACACTGGGGACTGCTCATTCCATCTTAGTTAAAAGGCACTAAATATAAATAAATGGGATTGATTAATTTAAAATACAGTGACTGGCAAGAGCTGGGACATTGATTTAAGGTTTTAAGCATGACATATTGAGAAGCTTTTTTAAAGACAGAGCTTTATTTAATTTCCTAAATTGATGCCTTAGAGATGTTTATTTTCATCTCATTTTTACCTAAATGGAAATATAGACTATAACATTTACAACAAATAATCATTTTTTTCTAGTGTAGAGAGTCAAACTCAGGGCCTCGTGAAAGAGAGCAAATGCCTGCCACTGAACCATATTGAAAGTTGTGTGGCCGATATTGCTAAAGAATGTGGGTGGATATTCTGAGAAACACGAAAAGTATACAAGGGCAGTGGTAATCACCAGAGTTATAGTATGTAGACATTTTAAAACAGCACAGTATAGCAGATGCAAGACAGACGTCCTGTCCTATTCGCTACCCGTTGTATAAGGTTGTAAAGGATATTTTAATTGCTGTGTAGTGCATCAGAGTTAATTTGGATTGATCATAAAAATCAAGAGTCCAGATTAAATGCCAGCACTAAAGTATCCCAAGTAAATTTGTTCAGTATGTGTGGAACTGAGAATACTGTATTCTCATAAGGAGAACTAGAACAATCCAGAGTCTGAATAAACACAGTCCTACGCAGAGGATAAAGCTTGAAGAGTGACAAGAGGCTGACAGCTTATGACAGCTACTGCGCTGCCTGACCTGGAACTTTTATGCAGTTTCCAAAAGTGCATATGAAGCACATTTTATCATCGCATCCAGGGCATCAACCTTATATTTTGAGGTGTTCATTACCCACAATCCCATGGGTTCTGGGAAGACATCAAACTGGAGTTCATTAGTTAACATTTTAAGAGGACACGATTTGAAGACGCTCCCCCAGGTGCCCTGATTTCAGCAAATTTTGCTTCAGATGCCAAGTGCTGAAAACAGCTAACACCACTATTATTATCCACAAGGAAATCCACCCACCACGCGGACCAGTGCCAAGCAACCAGTCTGAAATGCTGACAGCATCGCAAGGCTTTCCAACTGCAGGGACACGGAAGCAGCTGTGGTTTTCCTCACCAATGCAGATGGCGAGGGGGGAGTGTGTTTGTTGGTACTCAAGAGGGTGGTTACAGAATGGGAAAGCCGGAAAGAACTTCCACAGATGTACCCAGCCATACAGCCGTTAGTTCCAAGTACTAGTTACACGCTGCACACAGCTTCTTGTCTGATTGCTCGTTCTCAAATCTCTCAGTTACCATCTACCCAAAGATCCACGCTGTAAATCTGCAAAGTTGGATTTTCCTGTCTACTGTCCCACCCACACCGTCCATCAAAGTGAGCAAACTTCAACTCCTCCATTCTTCGTTCCTGGTCCACACCTATACTCCCCTGCCCTCACATTTCTCTAGACTATTGTTGGAGGGTTTCCTCAGGTTTGTGTTTGATCTTCATGAATTAGTAAGACAGTATTTTATCTTTAGTAATGATTTGATGATGTGTTAGAGAGACTTGATGTTGGAAAATCCAAACTGTTAATTTAGAAGATGGAAATAAAATGAGCAGTTGGAATCATTTCTATGTGGTGTTCAAATCCAGAATCAATATTGATTTTGACAGACTACTGGCAGACAGATTATTTAATTACATAGCCCAAACAACGCTAGAGATGGGGAGATGGCTGTTGGCAAAGCACTTACAGCAAATGCATGAAGCTCCGAGTTCAGATCCCTAAAATCCACTAAAAGCGAGGTGTAGTTATATCTGCCTGTAATCTCAACACTGCAGAAGTGGAAACAAGAGGATCCCTGGGTTCTGTCCAACCAGTCTAAACAATCAGTGAACTCCAGTTTCAGTGAGAGACCTAGCCCCAAAATGAAAGTAAGAAAGCAGCTGAAGACAGCTGATGGTAACTTCTAACACACACACACACACACACACACACACACTGATTCACATACACGTGTGTACACACACACATGTGGACAGACACACACTCAATGCTAAGTTGTTTTAGAGAAAAAGATTGAGACAGACGTAGTGTTAAAGGATGCTACCTGCCCCTGCCCCATATATTTGTCAAGGATAGGCCTACCACACTCTTCTGCCTTATGCACTTGGACATTTCAGCAAGCTTAAGACCTCAAAGGAGTCATCTCCAGAAAATTAAGATGTGAGCTTGGCTTTTAATTTTGGAGGTTGATACAAGCAAGCGGTCTCTTCACTTCAGTGCCAAAGAAATACATTGTTTCCTCTGAAAATAAAGTCTCTCCTGAGGAATTCAGATCCGGTCTGAGTGACAGCTTGGGAGGGGGTCTATTGACTGCTGCATACCTCTCCACAGAGACCACTGCTTCCCTGCCCTATCAGGGGGCAAGCCTATTGCTATGTGACAGTCACCTTGGAGACACAGCAAGAGCAGCTTCCCCTGGTGGCCTTTTCTTCAGTTCCTCACTTTGAAAGCCACTCACACTTGAATGCATTATTTAATCTGGTGAAAAATGCATCAGTCTTCCAGACCTTCAGAGCTCATACAGGGTTTAAAAGGTCTGGAAATCTTCCTAGAACTAAAATAGCCCTGTCCTTGACAGGGCGGTGCATGGTGTTCTGATCATGACCAACAGCAGTGAGCCTGGGTAAAACAAATAAACAGTTTGTGAATTTAGGTTTCATGATGCTCCTCTCCCCACCGAGGAGCTTACAGGGGCCTCGAATGTTGTAAGCCAATTACCCTCCCACCACTCTTAAAAGAAGCACAAAATTGCTGTAGTCATAGTCTCAAAGGTGGCGTTAAATCCCAGTGGAAAAATAACTAGCTAAGGAAAGGAAAAAAGCCGACCCAGCTTAAAGAACAAAGACCGAAGTCTTGAACAAATGCCGAATTTCCTCACAAATGGAAGAAACTGACTGCCAACTGAATCAAAGAGTCTCAATTCGGTTAATACATTTAAACAGGACCTTTCGAATTTATATGTAAGCTCTTGGCGCTTTTAAGCTATAGAATCAAGCCACAGATAGGCAGAGAGACAAAGGCATGTGGTTATTCTGTGCTAAGCCATTTTATCTAGGTTCCAAGTACTAGAATTCCCAGAATTCTCTTCTCTGTGTGAAAGGGAATCCCGAAGACATTCAGAATCTTGTTTAGATTGGAGATTAATGTGGTTTCAGACTGCAGTGCAATTCGTGTGTTTGGTTGTGGCTATGCTATCCCTATTGACATCTCTCTTGTCCCTCTCTCGGGCTTCCACGTCTTTTGTGATTTATTTTCATTTGTATTTATGTGTAGTGGTTTGAATGAAAAAGGTCCCCATTGACTTATATGTATAAATTCATGGTCCCCAGTTGGTTGAACTGTTGGGAAAGAATTAAGTGTGACCTTGTTGGGAAAGGTGTGTCCCTGGGGACAGGCTTTTAAGGTTCCAGAAGATCTCAAGCCACTCCAAATCTCCTCCTCTCTCTGCCTCCTACTTTCAGATCCAGGATGTGAGCTCTCAGCTGCTCCGGCCACCATGTCTTTGCTCCACTATTATGGACTCTAACCCCCTAAAATGGTAAGCTCCAGGGATACTTTCTCTTCTATAAGTTGCCTTGATGGTCATGTGCTTTGGTGTGTGTCACATTCATGTGGGTATCCTCAGAGGCCAGAAGAATTCATTGGTTCCTATAGAGCTACAGTTTTAAGCATTTTCGAGCTGTCCAATGTGGGGTGCTGGGAGCCAAACGCTAGTCCTCTGGAAGGGTAGCAAGTGCTCTCATCTACTGTGCCTTATACTCTTAGGGCCTGAAGCACAGCATCAGCTTGTCTTTTTAAGTCTACTCATCAAAATCAAAGCCTCGCAGGCAATGGCATCACCTCTTCCTCCACTGTACCCAGCAGACTCCAGCTCACTCCGCTTCAGCGCGTCACCTTCTCCTCTAGCTTCCTGACAAGGTAGATCAGTAGATGCAAATGCAAATGACTTTACAGAAATCACTTAAGCAGCCTGCTGAAGGGAAAGAAGTACAGAATTGCAGTGGACAGAGCCTCAAAGGTGCTATTACATCCCAGACACAGAGACAGTGATGTGACAGTCTGTTCCAGAAATTAGAAGCAAGCTGATCTCATCACCTGCCTGCTCAGTGGCGATGTACGATTCCTTATTTTATCTGACTCCTGATGACTTGCTTCCCTGACCAAATTTTACTGACCCAGGGGCATGCTAGGCTCTAGGGTAGACAGATTGTGGCATGTGGTCCAATTAAAACTGTGTAAAAGCTTCATTTTAAACTACATTGGAAGGAAAATGAGGTAAAGTGCCTATAGTCACACAAGTCTATGGCACCAAATTCAAGCTCTATGTCATTACCCATGTGTCACACAGTTTGATGAAGGCCCCTATTCCTGAAGCAGATTGAACACTGCTTTGATAAGTATAGGTGACAAGTTAAAGAATTCAGAACCCAGAGCCTGGTTATCATAATAGGCTAGAAGGGTACATGTGTTGATTAAATCAGAGACAAAGCTAAGAAGCCCATGACAAGGACAAAATTAAGGGGCTGGAAATAAGCCTAATCTTCATGGACCAGAGAATCTCAGCATGATTTTCTAGGACATAGAAAATTGTAGACAGAACAAGTAATAATCCAAAAATGAAACAGAAGTTGGAAAGTCCAAGGAACTACCAAAGTGGACAAAATAAAATTTTGGAAAGTATACATTATATTTTGAATGAATACTGTATCTTTAAAAGGTAAACTTGATGCTGTCAGAGACAAATCACTGAGAGAAGCGCAGGGGCAAAGTTAAACTCATCATTGAGAATCTGACCACAAGGAGAGAAAGGGCCACGGGAAGTATTTAGAAAGCTTGAGGCATTTTCCCCATCATGACAAAATACCTGAAAGAAAAAAAAATTAAAGGAGAAAATGTTAATTTGGGCTCCTAGTTTTGGTCTGTGGTCACTTGGCTCCATGGCTTCAAGCTGTGACAGTGAGGTAGATCTTCATGTTGAGGAGCATGTGGTGGACCAAAGTGGCTGACCTCACGTAGATTGGAGACAGAGACAAAGGAGGAAGGGCAAAGTGCTGTATCCCAGGGCTAAACCTTCTTCCTAATTTCAATCAATCCTCAGTAACACAATCATATTATGGATCCATGAATAGATTGACCCACTCATGACGTGAGATTACCCCTTTTCCAATTTCATTCACTTCCCCAATCTCATCCACTGATGGAGCCCTGGACTCTTGAGTCTTTGAGTCAAGACCCATTTTTAATTCAGACGAATGGGATGAGCTCAACAAGAGTCTTTTGTCTTATTTTCCATTTTGAGTAACTCAAGCGCCCTTCTCAGTAGAACTATATCTAAGCTAGTTTTGAGATTTAGGGACAAGGAGAAAAACCATCAGGACAAGTCTGGTGAGGGGAAGATCTGGAGTTACAAAACCTCAGAGCATGTGTCTTGAGATTCTTGCTCCTTAATAGAGGTCAGGGCTGGTCCCAGGAGTGCTGCCCACTGAGATCAATTGATGACTGAAGTTAGTAGAGCTGGAAATTTATGGGGAAGACAAGTGATAAAATTTGAAAAATAAATTCTATTTAAAGATTACAAACTATAATAAAAGACTCTATCCTCAAATGGATACCACTTATCTAAATTACAGATTATGTATATGTGTATATGTATATAATTACTATATAATATTTGTACACAGATTGCGTAGGTAGAATAGAGGTCATATATGATCTATATATAGAATGAAACAAAGTTGATCCCATTTGCATAATCATTGTATTTATCAGATGTCAAGTATGAAATAAAAATTCTGTTTAGTGATTAAATAGAGCTTTGAATCTGAAGAACTATTTCTCAATCCGTCTACTCTGGAATAAAGTAATTCCATTGGAATTATTTATATGAATAGTATCTTTCTCTTCTGTTGACCTACTAATACACATAAAATACTTTATCAGCTTCTTGAAATTTAATAATTTTACCCAAGTGTGCACATAATTATAATAACTAGATTTGGCTTTGGGTATTAATATGTCTGGAAGTTGCACAATAGAGTTTCAAAACTAATGAGTTCACAAGTGCATACCATCAAACTGGCCATCAATACCACAGCCATTTTGAATTTTCTATCCTTTGAAAAAAGTAGGAGAGCTCTCACAAACCTCCAGGCTATTTATAGCCAGCAGTGGCATATTAAAATAAATAAATACCTATACATCAGGCAAGTATAGCAAAGACAACTTTCTATTTCTTTTGCTTCTTTCATTTTGCCATATAAATTTCTATTAATACAGACCTTCAGGACCCAGAAAACCAAAACAGCCCCATCATAGTTGTGATAAAATTCATAAAGGGAATTTACATCAGCAATATATCTTAGGTCCATGTTGGCAATGGCTCATTTTAATATCATGAGTCTTGTTGAGTTCTTAACCTTTCTTTCCTTAGCTAACTGTATTCTAACCAATAAGAAAGCCGTTATTAGTCTGTGCATATGGATTCCTTTCTATGGGGAATCTATTTGGAGTTCTCCCACATAGGCAAGAGTTTTTAATCCAGTATTATCTTGGATAACTTTAATACATTTCACCTGGACCAGAAAAATGTCTCCTTGAGTTGAGCTCTAGAGTTGGAGAGAAATGACAAGGTTTCTTAATGCTGAACTGCAGTGTGCAGTGGAGAGCAGAGCCAAGTCAATCTCTACAAGAGATCTGAGGGTAAATCGCTGCTGACTAGAATTATCCTTGGGCTGTTGTGTCAGAAAAAAATCTACTTTTCAAGAAAAGTTTCAGAGAGAGAGAGAGAGAGAGAGAGAGAGAGAGAGAGAGAGAGAGAGAGAGAGAGAGAGAGAGAGAGAGAGAAAGCTGTCACATCAGGAGGATCACTCAATGTCAATCCCTCACTCCATGATGTAACTTAATGTAACTTGAAGAAGGGCAAGGGAGAAAGATTGACCCATTGTTGTGTGACAGAACTTTTCCTGGGAGACATAGCACACATATCTTATTAGCCCATGCAAAGAGTCCACGATGTATATGCCACCGAAGTCTAACTTGGTGAAGCAATGGGTCTTAGTGGGGTTACTTACAGGAACATGACTGATAGGTTATTTACAGGTACAAAATGACTCAAAGACAGCTGCATCCCCAAAACCCATGCCAGCCTGGGTGACAGCTCACCAAACTGGGAACATAGAGCACAATGTAGATACCTGTAGGTGGCTCAACAGGTTGGACGCTGTTCTTTCCAAGTGATTCACTTTGTCTACACTTCTTCTAGGCAACTGGTGTGGTCTGAGTCTTCTTTGCAGCGTGGCTTTTCTGAGAGCAATCCTTGGCAATCTTTATTGCTTTTCCGGGGCAAATAGTACACTAATGAATCTGGTCAGTTTTAGGTACTTTCTGAACCTATTTTGAGTTGTTTACCTTCCTGTTTATAAAGCTGTCCTGCAGTTTGAGTCTTAGAAGAACCTGTTAAACAATACCCATTGTATAGCAGAAACTACTTATTAGACAGACCTACATGAAGATGCTAGTTTATCGTATTAGGAATCATATAATAAGTGAACTGAGGCTTTAGGTGGTAGAAGTCTGTCCTGGAGCAACTATAATGGGAAGAGGGTGGGCTTGTCCTTATTATTCCTTAGCACCAGTAATAAATATTCCAGAACAAAATGTTTTCCAAGTTCTAAACATATCATGCAGTTATAATAGTATTTTGATAACGTGTTTACTTAAAACTATCCACATTTAGTTTTCTGTTTCTGTCTACAGCTTTTAATTAATTCCCTTTTCAGTGAAAAAAAGCAAAATTAAAGAATTTAGTATTTTGCTTCAAGTGTAGTTAGTTCATGTGGCTTGGCCTGGTGAATGGATTAGTCCCTTAATAAGAATCATTATGTGGTCATAGTATGAGTAGGAGGAGTTGAGACGTAGGAAGTGGAACTTAGTGACTGTGGGTGTGTCTCTGGGAGCTAGGTCTTGTCCTGGCCTTTGCTGTTACTGTTCTGCTGTTTCCTGTCTACAGTAAGTTGAGAAGAACCCTGCCACATGGCTCTTCTTAACCAAGTCTGACCCAAATACATGGGGCCATGTGATCCTTGTCCTTCTGGAACTGTGAGCTAGTTAATAATTTAGTTTGACCTTTCCTCCCATTTAATTTCTTTGTTTCTCATCTTTGGTCACTGCTAGGCAAAATTTTCTAACACAATGAACTATGTAAATTTGAATAATTTCTTTTGTTTGATTTCTTTTGTTTTGTGCTTTAATTGTTAACTGTTGGCTATAAAACTAAAAGAAGCTGAAAATATTGGGTTTTTTTCTTATAGTGTTAGCATAAATATTTTTGATATTAGAAGAAAGGTGGTAAAGGAAAAACGTAACTGCTCTAGAGATTAAATACATGAAGCACACTACTGACAAAAACAAGCCAGACTGCAAAACTATGGTTTGCAAATCATTTCAATCAGGAGAAATAAAATTGAACCAGCTTAGAATACCCGACAATGACATAGAATCCATCTGAATATGACATTGTTAAGTTATCGCTTTTAAGAGTTGGCTTGTCTCAGATGATCACCACTTTCAGCACCCAGGGAAGTGCCACATTTTTTAATAGTAATGTTTATCACTGCGTGCTGGTGTAGAGACAATGCCAGAAATGTGTTACCCATAGAATCCCCAGCCAACACTGTCAGCCAGAGCCATTAGTGCTGTTGCTTTGTGAAGATATCCAGTGTGGTTTCAAGATACTCTAAGACCAGCACGAAGAGAACGGTCTGCTGCCCATTTGCCTGAAGGACCGATAGGACTCAGGCTACGTTAGCTGATCACCTCCCTTTTCATTCCCAGTCACAGTTTGATACATGTCACCCCTTTTTATAACATAATGTGTACTCAATAATTACCAGGAAGAATATTGAAAAAATATTTTCCTTTCCTAAACATTATAAGCTCCAAATGGGGTTGCAAAACTGCCAGACACATCTGCCAAATAAATAAATAAGAGAAGATTTCCCAGTGTAGCAAATGCAGGACTCAAGAGCTGATGTTCACCATTGCCTTACATAATGATAGGAAAGCTATAAATGTATTTTTTATTTGTTCCTTCATAGACACAAATGGCTACAAGAGTAAATAGGTAAGAAAGTAATATTATATAGTAATATTGTATAGAAATATACATTGGTGTATAAGACTGTGAAGCCTTTAATGGAAGCCATCATTGTATTTGATAGGGCTGAGTTTACACAAATCTCTTCGTTTCTTTTCATTGTTCTTATAGGCTCAAAACTTTAGCAAAGAAAGCAGAGACATGACAGAAGGTTTATGGAATGTTTTGTGTCTCTTGTTCCAAATAAAGGAGGTAACTCAAGTTTTACTTAATGGTCATTCCAGCAAATGTCATCCTCATCCCTTACTTTTAAAAAGTCAATAGAAGCGGAGTTAGTCTGTTAGCAAGGGTGGGGCACTCATGCTTTCCCTGCTGTAGAGTACATACCCATTGATATTAAAATACCAGGAGCTGAGCCACTTTCTCCCAATGAGATAGCAGCAGTTTGCATATTTAAGGTAATGTTTGCTCTTGATTACAGTGAAAAGAGCAGCATCTGTTAATCTGCCTTAAAACCAAGTTTGTTAACCTTGTCACCCAACCATCACATGTGTGACAGCAAAGGGGAGCCACACTGTAAGATTTAGAAGGACGTTTTCCAGGGTTTTATTTCTCCTTTTGCTTCCCATCTCTTGACAGTAGGCTAACTTGATAGATGTGTCCCATTAAATTGCATACGATCCTTATGCTAATGCCCAATTAATACTCTCACAAAGGACAAAATAATCCTTTATTTTGTTCATCTTTTCTGTTGCTTCTTTGTCTCTGACTCAAATTATCTTTGACCAGATAGATCTCTTACAATCTACACGAAATCTTAGCAGCTGCTGTCAAGGACTTCTGCTATTTCATAGCAGCCTCTAATATTCTTAGCTCTATTTTCCCCTTGAAGATTCACCATCTAAAAGTACTTCTTAAATCTCTCTTGCAAAGGACCAAGATCTGTCCTAGATACCAGGAAGTCAGTGTTCTAAGGTACTTCAAGGAAGGGTGAAGGAGAGCTCAGGAAAAGGGAAGAGCTTTGCCTCCTTAAAACTCTGGTGAAAACTTAGACAGGTGCCAGAGAGAAAGAAGTTTCTAAACATGGTCAGCGCCTGCTCATCCAGTGTAGAAGAATTCCAAGTAAAAAGCCAGGGAAGAAGGAACATGGCAATGATGTCCATGATAAGCACTACTAAGGCACATTAGGGGCGACACAGAAAGGTCAACAATGAAGAAGGAACCAGAAAATCATGAAACACAATAGCTAAGAATGGGTCAGAAGATCTGTAAGTGCTCAACTGTCTATGCACATAGAGATGTCTAACTGCACGGATTCAGTCTGGTGAACATAGATCTTTCAGTTTAAGAAGAAACATAACTCAGGCTGGAGAAATGGCTCAGCTGTTAAAGGCTAGGCTCACAACCAAAAATATAAGAAGAAACATAACTCATCCATGGCTCTAAGACAAAGCAACAGACTTTTAGTAATGGAGATCTATAGCCTGCTCAAAATATGCAAAACTTCGGCTTGGTCTTTTGAAGGACTAGGAGAGGCTTCTCTGAAGATAGCCGCTTCTGTACAGAGACAGGGATTTATATACAGAAACAAAATATTGTGATATTTATTTTTATAGGTTTCCTTTTTGTTTTTCCTACTTTGTTCTTTAGGCCTCCATCTAGATTAAACAGAAGTTAAGAGAGTTGTTGTCAAGAATTAGACTTAAGTGCATCAGTTAGACAAGACACAAAGAGGAACTGATAAGCAGATGCTGGAAACAGAGATATGTAGAAAGCGTGTATTTCAGACGTAAACAAGTTTAGGTGGGCGGACATGCAGTTCTCAGAAGTCTTTAGGCAGCAGAGAACTTCAGTAGTGACCAGAGAACATGAAATGTCTAAGGTTTTATTACGCACTGTGGTGTTTTCTCTGGGCTGCGCGTTGGCTGGTTTAAAGAGAGCACCCATGGAAAGGATTTATGTACATAACTTGAGTTGAGCATTTGGCTCTACTATGGTCAGCAGCTATAAAGTATGCTGGAGTTGGAGTCAGCAGAATGAAGAAAAAATGGGCCACAGAGCAAACTACCACACAGCAGAGGTAAATTTTAGCTAGGTAAGGTGTCAAAGAAGGACACTGGAGACGCAAACTTAATGACAACAAAATGTTAATGTTTAACTTTTGGGTAAATATAGAAAAAGAGAGAGGTGGTGATGGGGAGAAGAACAAAGACACACTTGACTCCATTATGAAGTTAAGCAGAAGCAGAAAGTGCCCTTACTTTTTACACTGTATAAACCTGTAAACGCACAATGTGAAGATAAATGATTATGTAATCAACAAATCCAGTGTTCCCAGACTTCCAAACAGCCTGGATAATCAGTAGATGAAACAGTTTGCAAGACTGTTTTGTTCATTTTGTCGTTTGTGTCTGTAGGCACATGTGAGTGGGAGTGAGCATGAGGAGGTCAGAAGTCAACTTTTGTGTCTTTCTCAATAGTTTTCCACCGTAGTTTTTGAAAGAATCTCTCTGTGTTGGGGTTCACTGGCTTGGCTAGATTAGCTGTTCAGAACCCCCTACTTATACACACTCATACACAAATGAATTTTGGGAGTAAGTTAATCAGAGAAAAATGTAAAGGATCTTTAGTAGCCACATTAAAAAAGCCAAGAGTACAGTGTGCACCTGTAATCCCAGTGTTGGGTAAGCAGAGAGAGACAGGGATCCAGACAAAAGGTTTCCACTTACATAACAAGTACTTTATCCACTGAGCCATCTCAGGATCTATAAGACACCCTGATGAAAATATAAAGTGCAGAGCAACTAAAGAAGAGACCCACACATCAACCTTTGGCCTCCTCATACAGGTGTGTATGCACTGCATGCACCCCACTATACACAAACATATATACAACACACACACACACACACACACACTTTAGGGGTAAGTTAATCAGATCAAATATTTTTGTGCACAAGACCTGTGCAAGACCAAGCCAACATAGAGAGTTGAATGAAGCCCAAATGTCCACTCCTAGTCAAGTAGCTAATGTCTATCCTTAGCTATTGGAGCAGAAAGGGTCAGTTTTCTCAAACAATGTGGCCCCTCTAAGAATAAGTCTGTCATTCTCTGGTGGAAGGCCACCCATCCAAGAACATTTATGCATTATCTATTGTCCTTGGTAGGGACAAAAAGGGGCACAAAGGAAAGTTGGAAGAGGGAGGGGTAGGCCTGGGAAGAGTTAGGAGAAGGAAGGTAAATATGACCAAAGCATATACAAACTTCTCCAAGACTAATATAAATGCATATTTCTCTGATTTTTCAGAAGTATATATGAAATATCCAGACACTGATTCATTTATTCAAGAAAGTAAGAAATCCTTTATTTCTATTCCAGCTTTGCTTACACACAGGCTCAATAAAAATTTATTTTTTGATTACTGTAACAAGACTGTCAATTGTCTTTTACCTTTTCATTAAAAAAAGATTTAGCATCTATTGTTCACACAAAAACATACAAAGATTATATAAGCTTCCAAATGTAAACTGTCTACGTATCTTCTGTCAACCCAATGGATAAATCATTGACTGGAAACAAGAACTCCAGGTGCACTACGGTCTTCCAAATGTTTTCCCGGCCCCTTGAAGAAGGGTCTCACTACAGGAGCCTCAGAACAAGTCCCCCAGTTCTTACTCTCTGCCCAAATCTACTGGGCAGTCTCTAGGCTATTTGGCTTTTCGAGCAATCTTTCCATTGACATAGTGCAGTCTGTCTCAAACCAGCCTTCTGTGCACCTCCTCCTCACCTCAAAACTGCTCCCCCTGCGGTCACACAGTCATGGAAAGAGACGGGAGGAAGCAAAAGTTACCAACCTGCAGGAAACACTTAGCTAAATGGAGCGAGACCAATTGCCTTGTATTCTCTGACTGTGTTATTCTATTCTTAAGGATACATTATAAGAAACTATATCCAAGTGGCAGGTTTTATGTATAAAGATGGCCACTGAAGCACTACGGCCATGTAAATAACTATAATGTCTAAAATAGCAATTCAACAGGCTGTTATTTACTGTCCCGGGTCTATGACATGAACCCTTTCGAAGGGGATGCACACGATAGAACAACAAAAGGGGGAATACAAAGCTTGACACCAAGCTACCAAGCTACAAATTAAAGTTTTAACCCTGCTTTTCTTTGGCAGGATTATGAGTTATTTTGAATGACCAGATCATAGTTCCCTGTATTTTTTCCTAAGAAACATTGATTCCTTTATCATAAACAGCAGCATTTTGTATTTATCTACAAATGTTTCTTTTTTGAAATTGATCTTTTAACAGCCTAACCCTCCATTCTACCCACATGAAGCTCCTCTGTCCTTTTCCTTCCTCCCCCCTCAGCTGTCCTCTTTTCATTTTTAGCAGTCATTTCACATCGTGTACCACATAAAGCCAAATAATCCAATCTCATACATTTTTCCTCTGCTGTTTAACCTACTTATATTATTCCCTTTCTTCTTCCCTACAAACTTTTAATTGTTGTAAGCGTCCTCGCAGCCTCCATACCTGGGAGGGAATTCTCTATGGCCTGAATTCTGCCACTCCACCTCCCCTGAAAGTGCACCTTTGCCATTTTGCTTTCCAGCTCTTGAAGTATTCTGTTTTCTTTACCTGGGGAGTTTATGATCCTACACACCAAGGGTCATCTTGAAATGCCTAGCAGATGACCAGGCCATTGTATGATCTCGATTGTGTTTCTTCCCACTTCCTTCATAGGCCAGCCTATCATTTTTCTCCTGGTCCCCACAATGGCTGTGAGAATGGGAATCAAGAAATGATGGACATTATAGCAATTCCTAACAAATGATTTCAGCTAGTAACTGTTATTTGATCCTTTTGCCTTCACAGAATGTTTCTGTCGTCTCCGTCTCCGTCCCGCAGAAAGGAGTGACACCACGCCGTTCTTCTTCTTTTTTTTTTTTTTTTTTCTATTTTTCGGAGCTGGGGACCGAACCCAGGACCTTGTGCTTGCTAGGCAAGCGCTCTACCACTGAGCTAAATCCCCAACCCCACGACATTCTTCTTAAAGCAGTTTATTCAGGAACCTTTCTTTCTGCATGCAAGCAGCAATCTTCTACCCCTAAGCACACTCCCTATTAAAAAACCCGTAACCACGACCCATAAGTCTAGTCTACATAGTCTCAGTTCATAGGTCCACGCCAAATGGCCTGATCTTGTGTCATGGTGCGTCTGTGCAGCTCTCACAATGGGCGTGGCTTACTTTTGGGTGTATGAGGAAGTCAGGTGCTAGTCATAAGACTGGGCAGCAGTCCCGGGCGCCATCTTGGGATTGCCACCACACCCGCTCCCCACATGTTTCTGAGCAGGTGCTGTGCCATGACACAGAAACATGGTGAGCCTAAATAACCTGTCTATGCTGATATCTTCAGCGTGTGACTAAGATTTGAACCCAAAGTCTGGCTCTATAAATATCCGCAAACTTGTTCTAGATTATCACTTCCAACACCTCTCGGAGATCTACAGAATGTGACTTTGACATGTTCTTCTTGCTTCTCCTTCTGGCTTTTGTTTATTATCAGTGCTATTGTTTCAGTCAGTATAACCTTTTGCTCAAAGTGGCCTCTCATTCAGGGCTTGTCTCCTCTCCATCTTTATGTTCATGTTAGGGTCACTGTGTCACTGTTTCTTTACCTTAATTTAGCATTATCTCTAATTCAACTTCTACCCTAACGTGATGGTGACGCTTAGTTGTCAATGTGACCACCTCAGGCATTAAATAAAACCCAAGCAGCTCGGTACAGTTGTGAGGAATTTTTTTTAATTAAATACTTTGACGTGGGTTGACCCACTTTTAACCCAAATCTTTTGAGGTGGGAAGATCACCTGTAATCTAGGCCACCCCTTCTGCTGGCAGTTTATGTAAAGGACATGGTGAAGAAAGCTTTTGTTCTTTGCCTGCTTGCTCTCACCTCACTATCAAGTCCTTTATTGGCATCAGAGCCTACTTCTTTGGGATTCTGATATATATCAATGATTGGCAGAGACATATAGCCTCAGGGACTGAACAAGTACCAGACATTTGGACCTCTATTTGTAGAGAGCCATTGTTAGCCTAGCTGAACTGAAATATTTAAGTCATGCAACACACACACACACACACACACACACACACACACACACACACACAGAGTCATGTCTGTTTTTCTAGAGCAGTGGTTTTCAACCTTCCTCATGACCCTTTAATAAAGTTGCTTATGTCATGGTGACTTCCAAACATAAAGTTATTCTGTTGCTATTTCATAACTGTAATTTTGCTACTGTTATGAATCACAATGTAAATATCTGATATGCTACTCCCTAAGGGGTCACAACCCACGAGTTCAGAACTGCTGCTCTAGAGAACCCTGGCTAATACAATTAAAATGAAACTTTTGTTTTATTTTAAACAGTGGTTAATTATTTTATTATTTTACAGTAAATATGAAGGGAGTATCTTACTCATTATTTGGTTGTATTGGACTCAGAATTAGTCCTTCACAAGTAATAGATTCCTAAACATTTTTAGGCTCAGTACTAGCATTAAGGGAGCTTGGTAACAAAAAATATTTATCATAAGCCTGGTAGATAATGTAGTAAAAAGTTCCTTTGCTTTAGCACACCTGTATAAATCTATTCAGTGAGTTACCTACCTGTCTGTACACACTAAGGAATAGGATCACTTTTATCAAGTCGTTTCCCTCTTAATGCATTCAATTCTTTCCCTGCTACTTTGGAACATTAAGTGTAAGATAGCATTATCCCCATTCTTCAAGATCTGTGTTGGCAGCAGTAAGCCAATTCCCAGAATGTATTCTGCTGCTCCTACTGAGCAACAGTGTCATGTGACTTGGCCGGCCTCATTAACTCCCCTGCTCAAGCTCCAAGTGTTCCCAGCCATCCTTGTCTCTCTCTACCTGATGCAGTAGAGCTAAGTCTTGGCTAATAAATTATAAGCAGAATTTTGAGTAGTACTTCCTCATAAAACACTAGGAGCATCATTCTCTTCATTTAGTTCTTTTCCAGATATTTCCTATGTTCACAAACTTGCCTCGAACTCGAGCTCACAGAGCTCCTCCAGCCTCTGTCTCCCAATTTTGCCTCTAAGTCATTTTGCCCAGCTTGTTTTTTCTGTGTTTTCCTCCAGATCTGCAGACAATGTGGGTGGAATCTCAGAGCCATCTTTACAGTGAAAATTCAGGTTTCGACTTGGAATAGTTCCTTAGAAAACTGAAAAGGTCAGGTGTCTCCCCCAAAACCCCAATATAACCACACAGAGACGGACAGAATACCTACAGTTACATCCTATGAGCAGAGAAGGCAGGCTGCAAGCCAGAGAGTCTTATCTGAAAAGGAGTGTTCTCAGTCTCTGTGCTCTTCAGGCTCCCCATATCTACCTCAGTTGGTCACATATTATAAGATATTCTAATTAGTAGGCCAATGAATCATTTTAGAATACCAGTATTCTTAGTAAAACAGAATGGTGACTTTAGTCTTGATATTAGAAAGAATGTTCTCGAGGAGAAGAAATCATTAAAATTGGGGTCTAACTAAATACTAGTTTGTTTGTCATGTGTTTATCATATACTATGGGTTTAGACAATATTTCTTAGATCTTTAAGAAGCTTTGATACTGAATTATCTAAAAATAGTTAATAATTACCGCTTTACTTAGAAATAAAAGGATTATTTCTATCCTTAATACAAATTTATGTACTGATTATTTTGAAGATTGTTATCTATGAAACTATAGCTTTAAAAATATTACAGTTGCATAAAAATAGAAATCAACACACAAAGAGGAGTTTCCATTTCTTTTGACGTTCTCTGTGAAGGAAAAGCAGGACTGTTTTGCTTTTGATTGTGTTGTTTTTTTACACTAATGATGCTTTCAAGTACGATAAAAGAATATGTCTAGCGCAAATCACCATCACACCCTTAACTGTATTTTCATACCCAGTTATGCCTTCAACTGCACTTGTCTCAATAGTATTTATCAACACTCCTTCCTAAACAAATCGATGTGATTTGGTCACTGTGGGTTTCCCCATCAATTCCCTTTTTAACCTAACAATACCAAAGCTGAGTGAAAACATAAGTGCTTCCAATTTGTTTTCCCAAGAAGTCAAATATTTATTTTGCAAATAGAAGATGTGCATATGACTGGGATAAGATGGGCAGACCTTAGCTCAATATGATAACTAAGCTCACCTGCGTTCATTGTATCGAACGCTTTTTTTGGTAATTCTAACTATGGAAGCTGGAAATGCTGCTGCAAGGCTTGTTGTCATGACAACAAAATCCCCTCAGAAATGATGCAAGTTTCCATGTGAAAAAAGTACTCATGACATGATTTCACAGAAAGATGCTGCGACCACCCACAACTCCATTGTTCAGCCTGTCTATTGTTTGCTTGCAAGCTTTAGCATCTATCAAAATCTCTTCTCTAAAAGTCTCTTCAGTAAGCATGCTATGATTAACAATTATTTCAATTTTCCTGTATCAACTCTCGTTTACAATAAAGAAGGCGACTGTTAACATCTGCCAATCTTTCCAAGTTACTTAGATACATTTTATCAGTCCCTGATGTCTTTAAACATCCTTCATCCATGAAAGGAGTGCTTTGCTGATGCTGCACAAGAAAAATTAGGAAGAAAGTATTCGTTTACTAATAAAATAAAAATTGAAAGGGAAAAATAATCATTTAAAATAATAAAGCATCATATACATGCATGCATGCATGCATACATTTCGAGCCCACCACCTCATAACAAAAAAAGCTTTCTGTTGTGTCACTTCCTTGGGATTTTCCTTCTGGATTCTAAACCGAGACTACAAATCTGAAAGCTATCAGAAGGTAAACTATCAGCGCCACATTTGAATATGAGGGAAAGTGCAAAACAGGAATGAAACAGGAATTTTGATCTGCGTCGTTCCTGCCTGTCACTTTACCTCCATAATTTCTTCTTACACGGGAGCTTATTACTTAGCTCCAGCACTGGGGTCTACCTCAATGCTTGCAAACCATATCACCAGTCCTCCCTACATGCATCTGAAGTTTCATGTAAGAAATTGATGCCTGGCTCTTTGCTCCTGTTATGGTGAACTCTTTGCTGTTCCCTGATGACGGGCTTGGTCACTCATGGTTTCTGGCATCTTCAATAGTCCTATCCTATACAGTAAGGTAAGGAAAAAATGAAGGCATGTTGGCTAGAAAGAAAAAAAAAAAAAAAAAAAGAAATAAGTAACACTGGTCCTACTTGCAGACGATGTGCTTGTGAACATAGAGAATCCTGAGGAATCTCTTACAGAAATATGCCTGGAACTAATCTAATTAGCAAGGCCATGGAATAGAAAACAAATTACAAAATTCAATTATATTTCTATATACTAACAATAAAAACATAAAAGTTAAATTAAGACTGTGACACCATTTACAGTCTCTCAAAAGAAAGCCAGGAATTTCGTTATCAATCTAAAAAAATGTATACAGAACTTATATTTTAAAAATAATTCCATTTTGATTAAAACATTGATAAAACTAAATAAATAAATGTGCTGTTTTTATGAATTGGCAGCCTCAATATAATAAAAAATATCTGATCTTCTCAATTATATACATATATTTATATATTCATATATGTATTCCATAAAACCTCAATAATCTTTTAGAACAAATACAAATAAGATTATTTACATGAAAAGTTTAAAATTTACATGAGAAAGCAAAGGACCATAGATAGTCAAAATGAGCTAGGAAACAAGAATAAAAAGGATGGAATTAATCTATTGAATTTGAAATCTTATTATATAGCACCAATAATCAAGGTCATATAGAAGTGGCAGACAGATACATAAATAAATGGACAGATTAATATATTAAGCTAATTATTTTTAAAGGTTACAAAGATAGTTCAGTGGAGGAAAGGAAAACTTTTTCACAAACGTTTCTAAACATTCAGACATTTGGTGGCAAAGAAATGAATGGCAAACCTAATCTTACTTTTCAAAAAGTCTGACTCAAACTAGATCATAGATTTAGATGTACACCATTGGAGAAATCATTCTAGGTCTGAGACTTCGTTAAAAATTCCTATGGCTGATTAGAAAGCATTTTTCAATCCAAACATTAGAGTTAATGAAAGTTAAACACTTCTGTTTTATGAAAGGTCTTAAGACAGCTCAAAGGGCTGAGGATGAACTCTAGGCTTTGTCCTCAACACAACACCACCAAAGAGCTCATGTTTAAAGTGCATAGTCCATGTGTCCGTCACCCAAACCTTCTTCAACCCACTTGTGCAGTCTTCACCGCTAGCCATGCCGCTGAGGTTCAAAGAGGGACTGTCTGTTCATTTGCTTTTTTGCCCATGGGTCAACATTCCTTGAAATACAAGCTGGGGAAACTACAGACCAGCATTTCTATTGGAAGTTTGAGATGTTAGCATCCATAATCAGTGTTTCTGTGTACACACTCTACACTTTACATGTGTTTTTGGTCATTCATATTATCTGTATGCCACATAGCCTCCAATCCTCCAGTCTAACTACTCCAAAAGAAAAGGTGCTCTTATGTCACTCTCTCTCCTTAACCATAGTGGGTCTATAAAACACAAATATAATTAATGCACATTTATAAAATATGATGTTTTAGAAATTATAGATTAGTGATCGTATGGTTTTACATTCAAAAGTTTGCATATTCTATAATCTTATTACCATATAAAATTACCATATATTATGCTGGTTTATTCATTTTAGGCACAGTAAAAGAAATGGCAGAAATATTTTTAAAAAATTAAATACCTGAAAGTACCTAATAGAGGACATTGGCTCTGTGAGGGAAGCAGTTGGGTAAGTTATTCATCCAATTCTTTACAATGTGGACATTTTAAATGTTAAGATGCTGTTGAACATCTGTTACCCACAGATACTTGCTCAGTGCATTTAGAAGCATGGGTCACTGGCAGGTGCTAGTAGCGAACAAGTATTCAGGAGACGTGGTCTTCGCCTACTCACAGTGAGGTCACAGAATCAGCGGAACAGTAATAAGACTTACTTTTTGTCAGTTAAAGAGAATATGGTATACAATACACAAGCTCAGGACAAATATTCTTAACAGTAGGATCACTGGAGACCTGGCTGAAGGACTTCTCGATGGCAGCTGCTTCTCCTCCTCCTTCTCCTCCTCCTCCTTCTTAAAAGTTGCTATTTCTCAAGCTGCTGCAGCGGCAACAATAACAACAAAGAAAACCCAAAGCCTTAGTCTGAAACAACTACAAATCTGTCTAAGTGTGAACGAGTCAACTCTCTTCAAAGTAATTCAAATTTCTTCCTACGCGGTGCTCCAGAGCTCCAGAAAGATGACCTGTTGCCAAGATGTCAAAAAATGGTGGTATTCTCTCCCTAACGTTCTAAGATGTTCGTAAAGCAGATCAACAAACATGGATTTAAAATGAAACAATACTGATCTGTTAACCCTGTGAGTCAAACCACAATTTCTCTAAAGAGAATGTAGCACAGCCATGTTTTCTGTCTTAGCAAAGGAGTGGGATCTTTTTAGTTTTTTGTTTTTGGTTTGTTTTTTTTTAATCCACTAGAGAAAGCACAGCCTGCTGAGGGAAATGACTTTCCCAAAGACAGTGGGTTTGACAGAGGGTTGGAAAGATCCTGAGGGTCCAGCACTGACTTCCTCAGGTTACAATGAATGCATCTTTCCTAGATGTTCTTTGAATTTTAGGTGCTCACAGCTTGGGCTGGATAGCTCAACAATTAAAAGCACCCACCGGCTGCTCTTGCCGAGGTCCAGGGTTTGACTCACAGCATCCACATGGAGGCATACACGATCTTCTGTAACTCCAGTTTTAAGGAAGTACGACACCTTTTTTTGGTGTCTGCTGGCACCGGACACATATGTGGCACATAAACATATATGTGCAGGTTCATACCCAGACACATAAAATAAATCTTGTTTGAAAAGATGCTAGCACTTGAAGCTTCTTGGGATTTAATTTAGTATTCATTCATTCAAGTGCTACATTCCATATTACTTTTCCTTTTGTGACTAATAAAATCTTTGAGATTAAAATCTTTGGAACTGCAACTATTTTCAGTGCTAAGCAGCCATGTTTATGATCTGAACATGGTAAGCTCCAAAGGGGGTTCGTTTTCTTCTCCCCAGGGAAACACTTCAAAAGGTGCTATTTTATCTGAACTCTTTCTCCAGAGATTACTAAAATGTATGAAAAGGCCATAGTTGAATAGTTCATACATCAATTAATTGTCAAGACAAGGGCTAAAAAATAGGTGAAGGCCAGAGAGAACAAGAGGTTTACTATCCTCTTAATGAATTGTAGTCTACTCCAAAATTCGCCAAAGAAGAGATGGGACAGGGATATTAACAATTCCTAAGACCATTAGTCGTTAGGAAAGCACTTTTAAGCAACAAGATACTATTAAGACTTACTGGAATGTATAACAATACAAAATGCTGATATGATTCTGCCTCCTAGGTGCTGGGATTAAAGCATGTGCCACCACCCCCTGTAGTGGGTTGGTCTGGTGCTGCTATGTATTCAAATGTTAAATACTGGCCCCCAAGATCTGGTTGTGCATGCCACGCACACAAGGGCAAGGAGATCCTCACGTACTCCAGCTTTTGTTGTGTGAACCTTGTCCCCCAAGTTATCTCTGATTGATTAATAAAGATGCCTACAGCCCACAGCTGAGCAGAAGAGGAGTAGGCAGAACTTCAATCCATGGGCTTGGGGGGTCTAAGGTAGGGACCACAAGGGAAAGCCAGAGAAGAAGGAAGGAGGACACCAAAGGGGTAGGTGGATCTTGAGCGCATGGTCATGAGGGCTGGCCTGAAGAAGTAGAAGCAACTCAGGAGGAACATGGCAAGGGATATCCTGGGGATCACCATTGGGAAGTAAACAAAATAGCGTAGGGGTTTGGTATCTGCCCAGCTGTAGTTCTTTAAAGCTTATTATAAATCTAACGGTCTCTGTGCCTTTTTATTTTTGTGAACCAAATGATCTGAAGTGGAGCAAAACCCCTAATAGATATTTAAAGGCAACAAACGGGCTATGGCTAACCCCCAGAATAATATCAACCACGACAATGCCAACTGTATTAGTGTATGTAAGGGAATTTCTTAGTAAATATATATTCAAAGAAACGGAAAGCAAGTCAATGATATCTCAGGGTATAGAAGTGAAAATTGATGTGAAAAATCCATTTTGTGTTAACTGATATGTTCTAGAACAGAATCATGATGGTCGTATATGATATACAATCACCGAAAAGAACAGAATTCTCTAATTATAGTGAAACAACTTACACTGTTTTAAAAAGATCACTTCTTCTTGAGACTCTTTTGTTAAAAGGTAATGAAGCCTTTGCGATGACTGACTCTCCAGTAGATCTGTGCACCTGGCTTTGATGCTGCAAACTCATTTGTAGATGAACTGTCAATCACTGCCAAACTAAGGGAGGTGGGTTCCTGGAGTCACCTTCTTCATGGAGAAATGAGAGCGGTAACTCTTCCGTGGGTTTATTGCCTTGTGAGTTGTTTTGTTTGTGGTTGTTTTGGTTTGGGTTTGTTTGTTTGTTTGTTTGTTTGTTTTTTCAGTGCCGTGGGAAGATGCATACATGTGTAATTATGTTTAAGTCATCACCTTCAGGAAGGCAGGGATAGAAAGAAATGAAGATGAGCGGGATTCCCCATTAATCTGTGCACTGACCTGCACAGGTCCATCACTACCTGCAGTGCACATCATCATCTCAATGGCTTTTAAGTCATTGCTCAGAGCTGTGAACATGTAAGAAAGCACATAGTGGCAGGCTGGGCAGGTTCTTAGCACAATTAGACCATGGAATCCCTCTTTCAAAGTAATCATAATGAATCAGTTGAAGGCACTTTTGATGACATTTATTGGATCCCTTATGGATTTTGTTATTGTGTATTGGGTGCTAACATTTACAATGTGAGAAACATGCAAGTCATTTTATGGCTAAAAAATTCTATCATCTTTCCAAAATAAGAGTTCGCTCATCCATTATTTTACATGAAAGAAGCCAGTGAAAGGGTAGAAATACTACTATTAAATGTAAACTGTCAGAGCATTCTGTAGGGGCTCCCACTGAGCTGGAGACTATAGCATCTCAGTCAGGCTAATGCTTCATAACTGACTGTGGGTATGCTCTGCTCAGCCAGGTGGGCAAGACCATGGCTGTGGGGCGTGCGCATTATCCATGAACTGAAAATGCAGGACACTTTGACTCTGCTGTGCTGTCGTCCCACCTGCTGATGCTTGATACTATTTCCAGAAACTCTCTCAGGGTCTGTCTTTAGAGTAAGACAGTCTCTGACTCCATCGTGGGCAAATCACCCACCATTGCACAGCTTGTGTCTTTTGAAAAGAGAAAGATGTGGTCTAAATTAAAGTTCTCAGTGTCAGCCCTTTGGAACCACAGGGCTAAATATTCATTGGGGTTAAGGCTGTCCTACATACTGCAGGATACTCAGTAGCTCCCAGCAGATTCCAGTGGCACTCCTGTCCCCACTGTAAACAAAGAAAATGCTTCAAGAAAATGCCAAGTATCTCCTAGAAGCAAAAACCAAAACAAAATTATGAATACATGTGACAGATTTAAGCTCTTTGAAGTAGCCAGAAGAATGTGCAGCGGTTGAAGCAGTACCGTGTTCTTCGCTGCTGGGTCGTTCAGAGAGCTATATGCCCATTGAATGACACAAAGTATTCAAAGTGAAAATCTTAGAGAAAACATTTGCAGAGGGAAAAGGCTACACTATGTCACCAACAAACTTCAGTGTGAAGGATGACAAATGGTGGAAATGTTGAGCTGGATAAGAGGCTAAGTTTTACTACATGCCTGATACTCACCTGAGCTGAATAAACCTTTATAGGGAAATTAAAACAATATATCAAAAACCAGAATCTAAAATGTATACCCAATATTTATTACTTTACTTAATGTCAGATCTTAATGTATATTTACATATTCTTACATTTATATGCATATATGTATATATATGTATGTGTATGTAGATTGCATGTGTATGCATATGCATAGCTTGTGCATATATATACACATATACATATATATATATACGTATATACATACATATGTCATTGTGCAGTCTATAAAGGTGAAAAGGCAAGTATTCAGTAAGTTTGATGACCTTTATTAGCTTATACATATTACACTCCTTGAGCAAAGCCAATTAACCTTGTGTCCTAATGGCCTGCTAGTCATGCCATAGATGAGGTTTTGACAAAATGGCCAAACTTCAAATAAAATGCTGGGCAGATGAAGTCAACAGTGGTGTCTTTGTCATGTATACTCACAGCCTGGAGAATGGAGGACCTCACAGAGCATGGAGGCCTACGACAGGGTTGCACTGAGGACGGGATGGAGGCATTTGGGAGGCAGGGCGGAAGGAGTTCCAAGAAAGGACGTAATTGGCTTGAGTAAGCTTAAGGACAGCAAAGGTGTAGAAGCTCATTGGTCTGAGGCCTGGTGCAGTACTGCTGGTCCAACTGGTAAGAAAACTGCCAGATAGAAAGCACTTTCCTCTGAGCAGAGCGGAATAAACACATCTGGTAAGGACAACTTACTTTGGAGTTCCTGTGCAGCACAGAGTTATCAAGGAAACCATAGAATGGAAGGCATTACCGTGCATATTGTGATTTATGAGACCTTACTCATCTTGAATACAAGAGAAGATGGAGCAATCCACTCCTTCCTCGGGGACTTAGTTGTAATAATGCTTTGCAAATTAAACTCTTCCTTTAAAACTTTTAATTCCAGCAACTGGAATTAAACTCCTGAACACTGCAGGGTACTGTGGAAGAAGAGGAAAACACAATCCTTTCTTTTAAAATCAGAACTACCTCGGCTGAGAGGCTGGCCCTGAATCCAGTGCCTCTGTGCGGTTTCTCCACACAGACACCATGAAGAGGAAAAGTGGAAAAGGCAAGACTGGAAACTGAAATTGGCCCTATCTGTAAACAGGTGTGTCATACACTAGCACCTTAGCAATTCTTTCTGCTTCGGGAACCTTGGCAGAAAGTTGCAAAGCCCTGAAATCCTATAATCATATGGTTTTTCAGGAGATACCCTCAATTACCAGAGATCTCCTCCAAATAATCTTAACACTTATTTTATTTCTATGACTACTGATTGTCAACCTGACTATATCTGCAATGAACTACAATCCAGAATTGGAAAGCTCATCTTTGATCCTGATCTTGAGGCTGGGAGATACAAGTTTCTGACCTGGATCTTGGCATAGAGATCTTGAGGCATAGTGGCTATGAATCCCAAGTGAGTAAGGCAAGGAGATCTCTGAGTTCAAGGTTATCTGGGACAAAACAAGTCCCAGATCCAACAGTGGGGGTGCACACCTTTAATCTGGAACATACCTTCTGTTAGAGACCTCCACAAGGACATTGGAAGAAGGAAAACTCTTCTTCACCTGCTTGCCTTGTGGGACTTAGCAACTGCTAGATCCTTGGACTTCCATTCATAGCTGCTGCTAAGCATTGTTGGGAATTTGGACTATGGACTGTAAGTCATCAACAAATTCCCTTACTATATAGACACTACCCATAAGTTCTGTGACTCTGGAGAACCCTGACTAATACAGACAGAATCCTGTAGAAGTGACAGACATCTTCCACACATGGAAGAGAGGTAGGTAGTTCCAATGAAGAAGGAACGTCAAACAGTCTCTTAGCTGTATATTCTATAGCATGCTTATATAATTTGATTAAATCTCCCCCTTCTCTTTCTCCTTCCTTCCCTCCCTCGGTCTCTCATACACACACATTCTTCATCTTGAGCTTTGGGGTTTTATTTTCTAGCTATGAATTTTAAATCAGGACCTACCATAAGCACCTAAACCCCAGTCTATGTGTCAGGAATCTCATCCAATATTGCAACTCTGGGAGTGAAAATGTCAAACAGTACCACTCTCTGGACAATTTCAATTTCATTTTTAGATTAACAAAATCTGGGCTATCTTTTAAGCAGCTGATATATTAATAAATTTTAATGTATATCCTGAAGTAAAAGAAGCAGAGGAGTGTGTGTGTGTGTGTGTGTGTGTGTGTGTGTGTGGTATTGATTGTGTCTAAGCAAACTTTCAACTTGCCCAGTTTTCTCTATGCATACAGGAAGAGAACTTGGAGCTTTATTCAGGGCTGGTGTAGTGTAGGTTATTAATATTTATGGCTCCTCCTCACTAAGCCTGAAATCTACTCTTGCCTGCTAGAAAAAATCAATGGAAGCTTCGCATAGCCCACTCTATCCTTTAAGGCACTTTTACTCTATTATCTCATTTGATCTGCCCCCAGCCTACTTCAGGCTGCTCAAGGAGTGAAGCACACTCCAGCAAGCAAAAGAAAGAGACCTCTGACAGGTCCACCAGTGCCCCCCAACCCCTACCTCCCACGCCTCTTCATTGTTGGGGATTTCCTGGTGATTGCAATTGTTGGTCACTTTCCCTTACTCTGTCTTTTTTTTTTCCTCAGCCAGGCAGGGGACCCAAAGGCTACCTGAAACTAGAGGGTTACCTGCAGAGTGCCTCCTCTTCTTGGCCTGCTGGTAGCACAATGGGAAACTACAGGGAAGAGGCAGGCACAGCATCTGAAGCCAGCAGGGAGAGAACTCCTGCTCAGTCACTCTCTTCCTTCCTTTGTCTAGTTGTAAAATTTGGGGCAAGAGTGTAAAGATGGAGAATGTGGAAACTTAAACAGGGCTGGCTTTCTCTCCCAGCTGCAATCACATGCCAATAGCCATGGGACTCCTCCCTGCTGGGATTTTGTCTGGCTTGAACTTGCAACAAATCAGACTATCACAATTGCTATGAGTGCTATCTGTGTAACCTGTTGGGTCTATAAAACACGATTTTCCTGAGGTCTTCTATCACCTTTTGTCTCTTACGTCTCAATATGTCTTCTTCCTTCCTCTTCCACTCAGATCTCCTTGAACCTTGAGGGTAGAGATATAATGGAAGCATCCCAGTTAGAGCTAAGTACTCCATATTCTCTCACTCTCTGCACACTGAGCAGTGGTGGGCCTCTGTGTCATTGTCCAGCTACTGCAAATAAGCAGCTTCTCTAATGAGGGTTGAACACTTTCCTGATCTACATGGGTATTGTTACAAACCATTCAGGCTGTTTTAATGATCTCCTTGGGGGATGCTGTAAGGAAATGGGGACAAAAGTAGAGGGAGCTTTGTCTGGTCATTTGTGTAGTGTACCAAATGTGCAGTGTGTCTTCTGTCTTGAGAGTGTGGTACTTGTGATCATCATAGTCTTGACTCTTTGGTTACTGTGGTACTTGTGATCATCATAGTCTTGACTCTTTGGTTACTGGAATTTAATATGGAGTATACCACCCACACTTTGCTGCTACTACAGCAGAGGCGGTGGTCACCAGCCCTCCTTTCAGCCTGCCACCTTAGAAACTAAGTAGCTAATTCCAGGAGCACTGTATCAGAAATTCTGCCTTCCTGAATCAGGAAACAACACAGCTCTCCTGTGACACTTCATGTATTATTGAGTTTTTATAGGATATTCTTCATCTATCGTTTTGCTCTTGTTTTTAGTAGGGATTAGAATCAAAAATCTTTATACAAAAAAAAAGAAAGCATCATTTCCCTTCATGTATGTCTTGAAATAATTCCCCAGTCTCATATTATTAGAAGAATTTCTAACATCTGATAGGACTAAGAACTATTAAAATAAAGTAAGCTTCATGTTAAGATGTAAAAGTGTCTCTCAAATTCCATTTAGGCCAGATGATTATCTGTCATTTTTAATACAGTGATATCTGATAACTCATAGAAATTTAGTACTACAGCCTAGCATAACTTGAAATTCAATCAGAATCTCATTACTTATACCATGCCAGGTATAAATATTGAACAAGTTTAAGGTGACATTGGTAAAGTTAATATCCAAAGGCCTCTTGTGTTAGTTAGTTTTTCTCAATTTGACACTGAAGAACCCAGTTCTTATTGAAGCATAAGATTTATTAGAGGCTTGGCTTGGTAGAAAGTAGGACCCTAAGGGCTATGAGGACCCTAAGGGCTTTCGCCAGCTTTATACCCTATACAAAGAGTTTAGAATAATGCCCTGCTCCAGGAAAGAGCTAACTGTAAAGAGGGAAGGTCCCTTAGCAGACCCCATCCACGTGCCAAAAATATCTCACCATTGAGGAATGTAAGGGTCAGTGTGCGTCATCAAGAACCAACTCATGCTGTTGCCAAATTCTGTCCTCCCCAAGTGTATAAAAAGTGTGTGCTTTTGTTACTCAGGGTTGCCTCTGTCCCGATTACAGGGTCACCCCAGTGCGCTGGATCATTAAACCTCTTGCTTGATTGCATCGCTCTCGGTCTCCATGTTTTCATGAGTGGGACCTCCCGGGTGCAGGACTGATCAGGTCCTACAACTCAAGCTAGGATAATTGGGGAAGAAGGAACCTCAGGTGAGAAACTGTGCCACAGACTTGCCTACAGGCCAATTCGATGGAGACATTTTCTAGATGGATGATCGATGGAGGAGGATCCAGCTCACTGTGGGTGGGGCCAACAATGAGAAGCCAGCCTTGGAAAGTAAAAACAGGCAAAGCCAGCGATGTGGAGCACGCCTGTCAGCGGCACTTCTCCATGACTTCTCCCTCAGTTCCTGCATCCAGGCTTTCTTTGGGATAGACGGCTACCAGGAAGTATAAAATGAAGTAAACCCTTTCCTCCACAAGTTGCTTTATCATAGTGTTTACCACAGCAATAGAAAGCATCAGGACACAGCCTTAAACTTACTCTCTCGTGTTTTTGCAATAGGAATCTTTTTATATATGTAACCAATTTAAAAAATTCAAAACAAGACTCACTAATTCAGACAAGTTCCATAAAATGCACATTTTATTTTGTATCATGAAAAAATATCCACATTTAAATAAAGTGTGAAAAAAAAGTTAATCCTCCCTGATGAAATACAGTTTATTGTGCTAAAACCCAGGATTCTTTTGGGTTACAAACTTCCACCTGCCAATTCGCTTTGGAGACAACTATTTCTTTAGAACAAACTTCCAATAAACTGAAACCTGTGACAAACTTCCCAACTGCAACAGAATTTTGATCACAAGTTTTTGAAAATTGACCCTGAAGTCTCCAATTTTAGATGTTTACACATAAGTTCTCAGCAGTTGAGTGATAAGTTTATAGTACATACAAAATTTCTATATTACACACTGCCATGTCTTGATTTAAGTAGAAAAACATGATCAGCCTAGTGTGAACCAAATTTCGAAAGCTATAGACAAGTGCTGCTTAGCATATCGGTATTAAAAATATCTCCCATGAAGTCTTGACCTATTTCCTTAGTCAATGCAGAAACCAAATATTCCCAGTGAATTAACCTTAGGAAGCATTTTTAATATCCACAAATATGGTTACAGTAGCAGAAACATTTGAGAACTTGGGGAAAAATCCCTGTAGCAACATCAGTCAGGAGTAAACTGTAGAGTACAAAATGATATCACTGGTATACACAAAGTCAGTAGACCATAGAGTTAAAAGAAATAGAGGATTCTCGTTACATCATAGATACGCATTTCAATAGCGTTGTTGAAGTACCAAGCGTTTCCTGAAGTCACTGTTGTCTGAATAAACAACAGAAAACAACTGCTAACTGTAACTGAAATTTTACCACAACATGTAGGGTTAAGAGTAAAATGACTGTAACCTAGTATCCAATTTACCCTAACCCGTTCACTAGGGAGGGACATTATGCATTATGACAGTGGGGGTTTGAGTTGGTTTCTTAGGTGAAGTGTGTGTTTTCTCTTCCTTCTAACTGTGAGTAGCTTTTGCATGGAAGGCAGCTGCTCAGAGAGGATGCCAGTGAGTCCATTATGAAAAGTGAGGCAACTTAACGTCATAATATCCCTGATGGAGATGCTGGGATTCACAGCATGAAACATTCCCTCAGGGGTCAAAAAAGCAGTCCTTACCATTAAGTTTTCTGAAATGAAATTGATTAAATAATTGATTTCAAATAAAGTACATGTAGGTTTTATCTAACAGTACACACTTGTGACATATAATAAAAGACTCGGTCCCGTCAAACTTCGACACGGAACTATCAAAGAATCATCATTCTAATTTGCATAGTTAGCTGACTAGCTCGTCTCCCTACTTGATCAGTTGTGCTATTTTTCAGGAATATTTTCATCAATTTGGTTGGGAAAGACTGGGACCAACTCAGATCTTTATGCAGCTTTTGACAATGATCAGTTTCCTTTGCTGGGTGAAACATCTCACTATGGAAAGAGGTGGCTCAATATCACATTTCGAAGACGATTTAGCTGATAAGAATGATATGCTGTTTGACAAAGTCTCGCTTGCATCACTCATTAAGTGTAAATACTCAGTCTGGTTTATTCCAGCATTATTATGATTATTAATTTTTGCCTTGTCTATGCTGTTTTTTTTTATTTTTTTATTTATTTTTTTTTTATCACCCAGTGATTCTTGCATAAACTCCAGTCCTCTGGAAACTATCCTTCTAATCAAGATGCAAGCCCAGTGGAGACCTGGACTTGTGGGATGAAGCCAAATTCAAAAACTTGAACGTAGGTACAAAAAGCATCCCCTCGTGTTAAAAGCCCCAAATAATTGACACGTTCCCAAAGTAGTTCATAACGTCTCATTAGAATAAAAATCATGCTTTGTGACAATGTAATTTCGAAATTAGCCAAACAAAAACGGTTAGAAGATACCACACAAGGAGGAGTCAGCCAAGAGGCAAGTACCTTCCTTCCCTCACACCCTGTAGCTTCTTGGCAGTGTTCTTTGACTAAATGCCACAATTAGCACAGGTTAACAGTTAGCATCTAGCACCTCATTCACAAGAAAATGTCAAGGTTGAAAGGGACCTAACCAGAAAAAGCCCCAGTGCTCCTCCCAGTGACACAGAAAGCCTTGTGCTATTCACCTTGTCCTCAGCTTCCTGTCCCTCACCGGGTAGTTTGGACTGAGTCTCCCAGACTGCAAGGTAATGGTGTCCTGTGTTTTGCTTCTTCAAGACACTTCTTTCAAACATCCCAAAAGATAGAAAAAAAAAGAGTCAAGCACATTTTAAACATTAACTCTTCCCATTAGAGAAAATTATTTACTGGCTTTAAAGCAAATTTTAAATAGCAATGGCTCTTTTGGAAGATGCACTTTAATAGTGGGTTGGCAACCAATAAAAAGACTTGAGAGCCCAATTTAAAATCCAATAAGCACCCCTCTCCCATGGAAATATTCCATTTAAATCCCACTATTAAAAATAAAAGTAAACTCAAAAAAAAAAATCTTGAACACGTATTGCTTTCTTTAACTTTAAATTACATCTTAGGTGAAAATTCATCCTGAAGATTATTAAATATGCATGTCTGTGTTATGTTTCATTTGCCTCTGACTTAGGACTACACTTCCCAGTTTACCCCCGTTGTTGCTTGTCCACTGTTGGGAGAAGTGAGCGAAGTTTACTTGTTTGCCATTTTCTCTGGTCATGTGAAAAGCAAGCATTGACATTCCAGGGTATATTATTAAAATTATTTTGCTTTGGGGAACTGTTGAGTGAACATGTCCTAGAAAATTTGAAATTCTTGATGGAAGAGCTTGTCCTCATGTCCCCAGGAAGATGGTTTTCTCTCTAAGGTCCAACGGCCTGTGTTAAAGTCTCCATTTTACTGACTTATTGGTTATTAATTGGCTACCACAATCCTATTTAAATTCCTTAATTTACTCCTTCATAGGAGTGCTGCAGAATTAAATATGATTATTTAAATACATTTCTGAGCACAGTGAGTGTTCAATAACTACGAGGCTGATTAACATTCACTTACTTCCATAAGAGGGGAGAAGCACACAGACTTGACTCATCTCACCTAGCCTGCCCCATTTCCAGTTCATTGTCCAAACCCTTACCCACACAAAGCATGAAAATAAACAAGCCTTGTATGAAAAGCAAGAGACAGAAAATCGTAAGTTACAGTACAAACGAGTATCTCAGGACATAGGACAAGTGGTCGGTATCTAAAAAATTCTGATACACGTACCTCTTCCCTATTCAACGGGACTCAAAATTTTAATGAGAATCCAAAACAAGCCACGCCTTCCACTGCCATGTACAGTAGTACAGAATAACCAATTCTCTCTTCACCCCAAATTCCACACGTACCCCCAAATTTCGTTACTGAGTTTAATTGATTTTTTAAATACTGTAAAGAATTTAAAATTTTAGCTGACTTATTCAGGGAGGCTTCTGTATTTGTGTGAGTGTGTTTGTGTGTGTGTGTGTGTGTGTGTGTGTGTGTGCATTTGCCTTTCTCAGTGTTTCTAAGGTACAGAAGACAAAGTGACAGTGTAAGGGAACTCCATCTTTTTTCAGCACCTTTGTTTACTACCCTTCTCAGATGGCTGAGAAACATCCAAGGAACAGGAAATTCTTAGAAAATTGAAGCTATTAATCGTAATATACATGGGCACCGCTTAACACACTGATGCATTGAATACAATTAGGTATCCTTAATCAATTACCTACTTTGTTATTTAAAAATTTAAAATTCAGAGAAAGGTTTTATTTTAATTTTAAATGTCAATTGACTGAGCATCTAAGTGTCTCATTCTAGAAATATTCTTAAGGAGGAAAAGGAGATCAAAGAATCTATAAATGTGGAGAAAGTTAATTTGATGTTTTAGCATGGGATGGGGGTGGTTAATGGTAACTAAAAAAAAATCTTCTAGTTGCTATTAAACTTATAAATGATAAATATCTCAAAAATGAGTGAAATTTGGGAAGTATACTTTACTGGAGATCTAAATTTTACAATAGAGAGATATGGGAATCAAGGACATGTAGCTCGTTGAGGAAGGGGTGACTGGAACATCATTGTTAAAACTGCATTTTCCACAATTTATTCATGAGGACTTGAAGCAGCTCATAGATGAATTCTTTTGCCTAGGAAAAGCAACGAATACTAAAGAAGAATCTAGGCCGGGGACAGAGGCAACTGACTTTATTTCTTGCCCAATTCCTAGAGTTGGGCTAAGTTTAATAATTTATGTTATCTAAATTTTCAAAAACCCTTTAATATTTGAAATGCATATAACATTCTGTCCTCTTACTTTTCCGGAGGATGTGACAGTCAGAAAAATACATTACGACTACAGAAAAAGGGTAGTAATTTTTTCCTTCTGCTCAAATGATCTTGTTGTTGTGTGTGAAATTTTTTTTGCAGTTGGTAGCAAATCTAGTCTTAATCATCTCACGGGGAAGGCTGCGTCTATGTTTACAGACAAAAATATGTAAACCTGAGTGTATTGTTGCACAATAGCAGAGAAAGGACCATGGTTTTAAATGCATATACACTCACTGGAGTTGACTAGAACGTACCTATCGGCATTGCCAATGACCACGACAAACATCTACAAGCATCTGAACAGCGGCATCCAGTGTGCATCTGTTTGTGTGTTTGTATGTCCGTGGCTATGGAAATCCCAATCTGAACTCTCACATAAGCCTGCGGCCTGTCATTACTAACTGCTTTAGTACCCAAATCTACATCTTCGTCCTGACTGTGGAATCCTGATGAGTGTTTGCTTTTGCTTTATTTTTCTGGTCCAGAAAAAAAAAAGAATATTTTCTATAATGTTAAAGCAATCATTATCAACTCTAAAATGTAATGGCTGACTTGTCATAATCATAATTTTTTTTTAATGAAAGCTGATCAAGCATTCAGGCTGTAAGCAAAAGTTTCCACTCAGAGCAAATTGAAAATATTTATTTGCATGTAAAGCAGCTGTTAATTGTAATGCCACGGGCCTAATACATATATATATATATATATATATACATATATATATATATATAAAATTGCTTAGCAAATAAATAGAGGGTTATAGTAGGTAGTAAAAGGTCAGAATCAATAATGGACCATCAGTTAGCCCCTTTGACTCTAAGTCTTAAACTTTTAAAACATTTAAAGCTAATCATTTTTTTCGATGCCTGCACTTTCAAAATATTCCTAGTAAATCTTAGTTGGAAACACCTTTTCAAATTGTACTTTGCTGAGAATCCTAGCAAAATCCAGGGAGAGATCTAAATGCGAGTGTTCTTTCTGGTGTAAAAACAATGTTCCCTTTGTGTTCGCTGCTCTGCTTATTTTCCTGCCTCAAATCATCCCAGCAAATATAACAATAAGACTTTCTGTGGGGCCCTGAGGACAAAGGCTTCTTTGCAGAATAAGAACACATTAACGGAATGAACCCTATCTGCAGAATCAAATGTTTATATAGCCTACACTGCTTCCTTGAAGGACCAACAATAACTGCTCCATCAATTTCTCCATCAAATCACCTCCACCAAGGACATATAACATGGGCAGGGTTTTAGCGCCTTTCAAGCAGCTAATGTGGTTTACTTTGCGTTGACCTGAAAGCCGCGTGATGTAAGATAGGTAGTTTAGGTCTTTGTTTTAGCACTTGTTGTTTGGATAACAGAAACACACTAAAGACAGCTGACTGCCCAGACTCTGCTAGACTGACAGAGCTGGAATCAGAATCCGCAACAGCGCCCAATACTCTTCTAAGGATGAGCGACATCAAGCATGCGTTCTTCTCTCTCTTTTTCCAACAGATTCCCAAGGGCAATACTCATGTCTACAGAAGACGCCAAAGCACAGCATTCACCTGAGAAGACACTCATGTTGATGGTATCTGCGTGTGGTGGCTCCAGGCATTTCCTCATGATCTACATGGAACTTTATGGGGAAATAAAGAGACTCAGAGAAAATAGCCTAAGATAGACCATTATATGAGGTAACAAAATTCACCAATGACAATTACTGAACAAAATGAAGCCATGAGTTTGAAGGATATCAAGGAGGGGATATGGATGGGTTTGGAGGAAGGAAAGAGGAGGAGATAATTTATAATCTTTCAAAAATGTAAAAAGAACAATTTCACAA
Source organism: Rattus rattus (assembly GCF_011064425.1). Taxonomy (NCBI): domain Eukaryota; kingdom Metazoa; phylum Chordata; class Mammalia; order Rodentia; family Muridae; genus Rattus; species Rattus rattus. The sequence goes on from NC_046160.1 coordinate 89,076,623, forward strand.
GGACCAGCTGCCACACAATCCCAGTCACTCCTTTGAAGAATAACTTAAAAAACAGGTTTTACTTTTTCCAAAAGAATTCTAAAAGTTTTTCAGGTCTCACAGGGAAACAGTATTCCTTTAAATTCTGTAATACTTGTATTTGGATTCCTATCGAGTTAATTTTCAAAATGATACCTCAGTTTGCTGTGTTAAATAATATTTCCATTAAAGTACTGCATAGTATCGCATAGACATTTGTTCTAGACACCATTTAAAACCTCACATTCCTGTATTCTCTGTCCTGCGACCATGTTGTAGGAAATTTTCTTTGGGGGGGGTCTTAATATTTACTGCTTTTATAGTCTTGTACACAATGAAAAGTGTAACCAGGATTGTAATAAAAAGTTTCCTTTAAACAATAAAGTTTGGGTGTGAGTTCAACCACTAATCCTGAACTACTTTAAGGTCATTCATGTAAAAGGGAGACATTGGGAGCTTTGATGTCATTTTCTAACTTTGGGGGTTTCTGTTCACCTTTTATTGTAAGTTCTTCTGTCTACTACAACACATTTGGTGTAACGTGATCCAGACTCAGGTGAGCTAACCTTCCTGCTTTGATCGAAAGATCACAATTCTGTTCGCATTTGACTTCTGCTGTCGTGTCCCAACCACCCCTCCAGAATACAGCGTCTGATCTTACATATCCATACTATTATACGAGAATTAAAGATGTGTAGGTCACTTTTCAAAATGTTTGCATTTCAAATATAGATCCATTCAGTGCTATTGGTTTATTGTTCAGAAGTATAATAGTAAAAACAATATTCTGGATGCACCCAGAGCACCAGTACATGAATAAAACATGCAGTCGTCTGGTCCCCCGAAGAGCCTGCCCTATCTGTGTGTCGGTCGAGGCCACACAGAATGTGATTGCATCATTATCACGTGTGTGCGAACAAGTATTCACCCTTCATTAAAATCTGACTAAATTCTACTGTGAAGAATTGGAAACCTAAGACTATTTACAATGTCGGCTGAACATGTGCAGAGGGTGTTCAGCACCACGCCGCGTCATGCACGCAGAGGACAGGGGTCGGGAAAGAGTGCTGTGGGAACTGCACCAAAAAGTAAACAATTGGTACATTGGCTTCCTATTGAGGGCCTTGGAGCAGATCAAAATCATTATGCTTCTTCCCCACCTATGGGAACATGTGTTCAGAGAGAAATCTCATTATGGCTAATGTCATAGGATGTTAGCTAAAACTCCGTCTGGGTCATTGTCATATCCTGGTAAAGGTTCACAAACCTAATAGGATAGGGCACAAGTTACACTTCAAACCAGCTGCTGTTTCCGTGACCCTCTTACAGCTTTAGACCAACTGTTAGTTTTGAATAAAGATAAAGTCAGAACAGTGATTTCTGCATTCACGCTTTGTTATCATTCAGCTTTAAAGGTATTTGCTATACTCGACTCTGACAAATAAGAAACCCAATACGTCTCAGAAGCCGAGGTCAACGTATCTTCCATAATACAAAAGCTCAAACAAACAAGCCCTCAAACCCCAATTCTAAGGTGACTCTGTAATTATTTCATCTCCCTTGCCTGCGCTAGGTACCTTAGCAGAGCAAGGAGATGCACGACCCTGGAAATGTCTACGTTTAATAAAGAAAGGAGAGCAACTGTAACCCACAGTGCCCAATACATAGCCCAGGAGTCCTAGAAAAAGGGGGACCCGTGAAGAACTTGAAAAGCAGTACTGTTTCATACTTTTCCAGACTGATTGTGGTAACTCTTCTTTCTATAATTTTCGAGTGACTAGGATATAGAAAAGCACATAAAATTGCATATGAAAGAGCAAAAATATTTTCTTTGATTTTTGTCACCATCCTTTGTATATTTGTCTCGCTGTGTATATATGCATACATAATATATACATAATATATACATAATGCATACATATATATATCAGTAGTTTACCAGTATACAAGTGATTGACATACATTTTCAGGGCAATGCAAATGCTAGCTTCTTATTCTCAATATGAAATTTTATGCCTTCACCACCTGAAAACCACACCCCCAGAAGAACTCCAGGAAACATGCTAGAATCCTAAGAGAATGCTTCCACAGGTTCTCAAAAGGGGTATGCATTTCGTTCTGAGTGTTTGTCACCCAAGGGCCTAAATATAGGCAACGCAGCATTCGTGACTTCTCTTTTGGTTGATAATAGGCACTTTCTCAGAAGAGGAATGATTACCCGAAAGACTATGACATTTAGCCTCATAAGCCTTTTGTAAGTGGATCTGCCTGAGCCATAGTGGTCTATTGTATTCGCTTACAGAAGGCCAGACTGCAACTGTGCAAAAGAGCTCAAGGAAACTGTACCCAAAATAAAGTCATAGAAAAGCAGTTATCTAAATAAAGCAACTTTAACATTCCCTTCTAGGTTGGTAATTTGTAAGTTAACCTCACTGCATGTGTTACCTCTAAAAGCAATAAAACTCACGTCATCATTTCTGTACCCATATTCCATCCTTTCTAAGTCACAAATGTGCAATTAAAACACGTCTAATTGCTTATGTTCTTTTAGAAAATTATGTATCAGTAACAGTTAAAATTTTGATATGTTTCTTTTCTAAGAGCCTTTTCAACATCCCCCTTCAAACGAGCTTTGGAAATACAAAGGTAGAACATTCATCGCCTTTGGACAATCGACATATCTAACAAATTGTTAAGAGGCCCTTATACCCTGTGCAGTGCTTCTATAATAATGTACACTATATTAACAATTGAATATTTATGGTGTTGATCAAGTCAGCTCCCAAGATGACAGTTGTTCTCCAAGACGGAGGGAGCAGGGAATTCTTTACATAAGAGCTAATGATTACTATCTAATACAATGCTAAAAGGAGAGGTATCACTGAGTGGAAATGCAGCTCATGCACAAACCCCATAGCAATAAGTTCTCGGTGTCCGACAGTGGCATCAGATGTAGGCAACGGAATAGTCATTTCAATGGAGCAAACATTGCCTGTAGGGAAAAGGAACCTAACACTAAGTTACAGAAAAATACCCTATGGCATGAGGCTGGAAAGTGGTCTGACAGCTTCAGAAGCTGGCCCCCTCCCTTGACATTAATCTATAATTTGAACAGAATAGTGAAGAAATGACAGCTCGATATTCTCAGCCTGAGATCAAGTTTGTCGTGGCAACATTGGCAGGTTGGACCCTGATTCTTCAAAGATTACATTGCCTTAGTTAACAAAATTCATACCCTTTTTTTTATTACAGAATAGAGAGTATAAATAAATGTAAAGTGTGCATGCAGTCAACTGCATAATGTACAAGCAATATCTATGTTTTGAATAATTGTCTTTGGCAGGCCAGAATCCAGCTGGACATGCAGTATGTACATATCAAAATCCATATTGTGTTCATCATAATGAAAGCAAGTGAAAATATATATGTATATACTATATATACACACTTATGTATATAGATGTATATACTGTTTTAAATATATTAACAAATATATATGTATATATATGTATATATATTAAAAGTTGATTTCATCTTTGTCAGATTCAGGTGACTCAGGCCTGGAGACACTAAAAATATCCTGACATGGTATTTGGGGAGGTACTTGGAGTGGAATTTGGGGTTTTGGAGAAGATGTCTGGGGTACGCTTTTCTCTGAGAGTAGTTTTAAAATCTCTGCCACCTGCTTTTCCAGGGCAGTCATTCTGCAGCTCAGCAGCTGGATGTCCTCTTTGAGTTCATGTTTTACTTCCTGCAGTGTGGTTTGTAAGGCCTGCTCGGGGATGGGGTAGAAGGGATGCTTGGCATCAGCCTGGCTGGGACTGTGTTCTAGAGGACTTCGGGCCTCACCAGCTTTATCCAAACGAAGGTCACTTTTTGTAATCCCACTGTCACAAGAGTCCGTTTTCCTTAAGGGGTTCTTGGTCACACTGTTCTCTGAGTCACTGCCCTTGGGGTCCTCTGACAACAGCCCCATGGACTCGGCTTTGGTGACATTATTCCACTCTTCCTTTTTCTCCTCGTGAGCCCCCATGTTGTTCTTCAGTCTCAGCCACCCCTTTCCATTTCCGTTTTTCATTCTGATGGGGCTGTTGACCTTGAGACATTTGGGCTCAGCACCACCATTGGGCTTCAGTTCCATGGCATCACGGTTGTTCTGCTTAAGAGTCTCGCTGGTTTTCACATAGGCCAGCGATGTCTGGATGGGGGTAATCTGTGACACAGTGACCACACTGGTACCTGTGATGGAGGCTCCGTTCTGCAAAGGGCGGCTCTCTACCTGAAGCTGGCTCCTCTCAGGGTCGCTCTGCGCTGAGCCCTGGTTCCTCAGCTCCTTCTGCTGTTTGAACTTCTGGAAGAGCTTCCTCACTGGGTGGTCCACGGGGATGCTCAGAGTCACCTCATTCTTCTGTCGCAGCCGCTCCTCCTCCTCCTTTTTCACATCACTAATTTTACGGAAGATGATCTGGAGAATGGGAGAGACGAAGAAGCCATGGTTACAGAAGCAGACAGCTCTATGATCACGTGACACACCTGTGCTTTGCTTCAAAACAAAGACAACAGCACATGCTTCCCACCCCTTTCCCAAGGGAAAATTTATTCAGATGCCACATAACCAACCAATATACCAAAATCTAACACAGGGACACTAACTATTCTCTTACACACCAGAGGGGAAAGGTGGTTGATACAACAGTAAGTATATAAATACTTCATGACTCTATTAAGAACATATTGGGGTTGGGGATTTAGCTCAGCGGTAGAGCGCTTGCCTAGCGAGCGCAAGGCCCTGGGTTCGGTCCCCAGCTCCGAAAAAAAAAAAAAAAAAATGTTTAAAGGGTTGGGGATTTAGCTCAGTGGTGGCGCTTGCCTAGAGGCGCAAGGCCCTGGGTTCGGTCCCCAGCTCAAAAAAAAAAAAAAAAAAAAAGAACCAAAACAAGAACATATTATACACACACACACACACACACATATATACATACATACATATAAATTGGTATATGTGCATTTGTGTATATACAAATATATATTCCTTACATTTCCTTGGAATATATCATCATTTTGATATGGTTTCTCCTTTTCTAAATATGTTTCAAACCCATTTGTAATATTATGCTCTGTTAATGGATAGGATAGCAGGAGTTCCAGGCTTCATGAGTACTGAAAAGGTATGAAATTCTCCAGGGAGATAAGCAGGTTGCACAGCAAGGATTTGGGTGGACAGTGTATACCTTGCTTGTGTATAAGAAGAATCTGGGGGTTGGGGATTTAGCTCAGTGGTATAGCGCTTACCTAGGAAGCGAAAAGCACTGGGTTGGGTCCCTAGCTCCAAAAAAAGAAAAAAAAAAAAAAAAAAAAAAGAAAGAATCTGTGAGGAAAGTTTCTAAGAAACCACTGACAGATCAGCACAGATCCCTAAAGTTGCTGTTGACCAGACCACCTCACATCACCCAAATTTCCATCTCTAAAATGTTCCAAACATACAAATTTCGCTCATATGACACTTTTGTTTGACATAGAATTCTAAATCTTAAGACTCTGGATATTTTAGATCTGAAATTCAATATATAGTATGTGTGATGTTAGGGTGGACATCCCTCAGTAAATAAGTGTGCTGTTGAAATCTCCTGAAGATTGGGAAGAAATTGTGCTGACACAATTTCAAAGGTAAAAAAAATTATTGGCTATATGAGATATTACGAACTATATTTTCAGTTAGAGATTAACTCTGTGAGTTTGTTTTTCTCAGATTCTTGAAAGACAAACATAACTGCAGGCAGAATCTGTGAGGAGGGACCTGGAGAGCTGACTCAGTGGTAAGCCTCGTCCAGAGGTCCTGAGTTCAATTCCCAGCAACCATGTGGTGGCTCGCAACCATCCGTACTGGGATCTGATGCCCTCTTCTGGTGTGTCTGAAGACAGCAACAGTGTACCCATATACATAAAAAATAGACACAATAAATAAAAGAAGATAAAAATTTAAAAACCTGTGAGGAAAATTAAGGAGATTTTCATCATCTTCAGCACTTTCTAAGTCAAACAATTTTACTACCCAAATAAAATTATTTCTTTCATCCTCCCCATGATGCTTTTTAGAGTAAAAATACATGCAAAGCATATAGTTCCAACCCAGAATAGACTCTCAAAATATGTTGGTTCTCTCTCCCTGAACTCAAAATACCTCCAATTGTAGACATTTTTTGAAAACTTTCAAAGGTTCAGCAACATCCAGGAGTAACATACAGCCACAGATTTTATATCATAGAGAAATATTAATGATGACCACCGTTAGCTGAAAAGCCCAAAGTCAAGCAAGCAGGAGTCCTCCTATGCCAGAGGGAGCACATTTGCTAAATTTAGATCGATGCACTCGAGTCAGTCTACCAAGTGGTGATAATTGATATCTTGCAATAAATAAATATTATAAATTCAGTGGTTACACAGAAAGTCTACCATATGTTTTCCTGTCTGGTGGCACATGACTCTGGGTCTTTTCAACAGATGTAACACTAATCTCCAATTCTGCCATCAGAGCTGCAGCAGTTTAATTAGAAATCTTCCCAAGGTTTGACATAGTTCTGATCCTTCCTGAGGAAACAGAGCAAGCACTAAGCCTTCAGGGCATTAACGCCCATCGGGAACAGACAGATGCCAATAAGGAAAACTGAGATACTGTTTTCTTCCACTTGTGCTGGTCCCCTGGGCTGACAGAAGGAGCCTGGTATAAATGACTCACCAGTGCCCCTCCAACTCACCCCAAGTCACTGTTTGAAATAGGTAATTACTCAGCCTGGAGCAGATGGAGCCTGGCTAGGATGCTTGACATTGGGAGAAAGGGAATTCATTTCAAATCTCAGTGCGGAAAGCAGGTGATCGGCACACAGGAAAGTCATACGTGACATGGAACAACCACACAGTGTGTGGTGTGACGAGCTCACAGTTACCTGAATAGGGCACGTTGAGGTGTATCTGTATTGACGTGAAAGTTTAGTTTGACATAGAATCTTGTATTTTCCTTGCTCTACTTGGTGTCCCACTTGATGTGCAATAGATCAGAGTCTTGCCACCCCTGAAACATCCCCATGGACCTCTCAGCTTAGAAACTCCACACTGAAAGGTTTGATATCTCTGATGATTGACAACCATGGACATCTGAACTTAGGAACTTGTTTTAAGATTTCCAATATAATAGCTAACAATTGTATACAATTATTGTTTACGAAGTTCAGGATGTGAATAGCATAGGATTGCAATATACCTATGAACTCAATAAAAAAAGGTCTTTTATAGCTTTGTAGACCAACATCTGCTCACAGTCACCCCCTGACATGAACAGACAAAGGTATTCCGATTGCTAACATTAAATTGAGAACAAAGGTTCCAGATACCAAAATACCCAGCACAAAGGGAGTCCTGGAAGAATGCCAGACCTCTGCGGGGCATCAGGAGGCAAATGGAGCAGAATTAGATTAGCAAATTTGGAAAGAAGAATGGAGTTTGGGATGTTGTGTGGCAGAATCCTGCACTGCACACTACAGCTGCTCCTTTACCTTCCCTACCGCAGGGGGAGGGAGGGAGACTGTGCACAGACCGAGTTTCCCTTGTTTGGGGAAACCTGAACATCAACACTGGCCCTGACTTTTCATCTGGACTTGAAGGAGCAACAGAAGCTACTTCCCTTCCTGAGGCAACAATGTATGTTGGGGGAAAAAGAAAGGAACAGCATATCTTCTTTGGAGGTCGAAGGTTTAACCCTTCACTCCCCATCCCTTACTTCTGTTGTTAGGCTACATGAGATTGGGTAGGATGGACATGGACTTGTGATTCAGCCCCTCAGAAGCCAGACACCGAGAAAGCAGTGCATGCTGGAAGAAGAGCTATCACAGTCTGTGGAACAACTGCTACCAGGGATTTTCAGTTCCTTAAATAAGCCCCGCATGGAGAAAACCAGCAAGCAGCTATGGCCCAAAGTAGTGAGTGCGAGCCTCCCAGACTTCAGAGAGGAGCCTGAGGTACTGAAATACCCCAGGCCACCCTCGTCCCTGAGCACCTTTCAGTCTTGAGCCCAGTGAAAGCAGGCTGGGAAGAGAGGGTTATGATTCCACTCCCAAAGTATACAATTTAAACTAAAATCTTGATACTAACAATGGCATTTTGAATTGATCGACTGCCATGTGAATCATATAGGGCTGGAAACCAAATTCAAATCCCCTGCAAAAGCACTTTGTGTGCTAAAATCCCGAGTCATCTCTAGTCACTTAAAAACTAAATTTATTTCAAAAACACAACAACCTCATAGACTAGGAAAATACATTTGAGATAGGGCTGTATTTAAAATAATAGGATTTTTTCATTATTTTCTATACTCTAAATGATTAGTTGATGATATCTAGCTTTTCCATTTTAATTTTTGTTTTGAAATGTTGTACATGAGTCCTGTGTTTCTAGCATTCTACCCGACTCCAACTGCTCCTGGGTCCACACCTGACTCTCTTTTTCTTTGTTATTGTTACACATACACACTAACACACATTTTATATATATATATATATATATATATATATATATATGATGTAGTATATGTACATATATGTATTATGGGTATATATGTGTGTACATGTATATGTGTATATATGTATATATACATACATATCCTGCTGAGTCTGTTTAGTGTTGCTCATTGATATATATATATATGCTTAGTATTGGCTTCTTGAGATAGGATACCTATAAGGGGGACTTTTCCTGGCAAATGCTGAAACCTTCTCATAGCAGCCTATAGTTCTGCACCTGGGTGTGGGGCCTTGTGAGAGTTCAGATAAGTGTAGCACTTTTTCCTCATCAAAGAAGCTTGGTTTTGAAAGATACAGAAACCAATGTATCAATCCACACTGGTTAAAAAGCATTAAAAAAAAAACCTGACATTTGGGTGACCAACAGCATTCAATATATCCACAACATAATCCCTACACCAAGGTTCAAAGAACAGTGCAGAGGACCAAGATAGATGGTGCCAGCAACATAGTCTCTTCTAGACATGGCAGAAAAACTGCACCTATGAAGTCTGTGTATTTAACTTTGATAACTATATCTACTACTGAGTCCTCATTGAATCGGATACTGTATCATCATTAACATCTGGCCCTTTGTGTTAACCAAGTAATGCCATTTAGAGTCGATCCAAAATTGATCCACAAACCTATTTTTGAAGGTTTTTTATTCAAGATTCTTATTCTGAGTGATTGTATGGATATAACAGTATCTATGATGATCTCAATTCTTAGCTTAGGACAATACTCAGTTTTCTTCCTGAAAGGTAAGAGAAGGCAGGCAGGGGAGTTTAAAGCTGTCCATAAAAGGAATAAATGAGTTTATGTTTGCAGGGTCTAAAAGCTCACCTACTGGGTTCTACCCTAAGTAGACTTCTTGTCTCAACGCAAAGAAAATTCTTGTTTTGCTTTGTTATATGCCAGAAATAATGTGTTATCTGAGAAATAATAAGATAAAACATCAGGGTTGCCTAACTAGGTAATTCAGAGTATTTCAAAAACGCTACCTATAACTAACGTTCCCTCTAAGTTCTCATAGTTTTGAAGCTAACTTTAGGAGCCTACATTTCTATAGTAATTACTCTACGCAAGCATTGCCAAATTCTCTAATTAACTCTATTGAATGCTCCATTTAATGGAACTATTTATCCTGACATTTTTATCACGACCAGAATGAAATGTTTTAAGTAAATAAGCACAATGGAAAGACCGAAAGATTTTATTTAGTAAAATCTTTAAGTACGGTGTGTATTGTTTGGATAAAATCATTCTATTTTGTAGCCACAGAGAAAACCTGCAAACAATAAGATTCCTTCAAATGCTTTTGAATTTTTCATGAGTATGTATTCACAGAAAGGAAACAGTATCATAATAATTTGACATAAACTGTATAGATTAATCTTACATAAATATTACATTGAAATAATGCTGTTTATTCCAGAAAACCAGCATTAAAATGGCCCACAAACAGATCGTTATTTTTCATCATTTGAAAAATAAAAAAAAAAACCCTATGATTATCAACATAGTATTAAGATAAATCAGTTTTTAAAAGTCCCTTCAGTATTAATAACCTTTTACTTGATGTACTCTAGGGCCATCTTTTGTCAAACAGTAAATCAAATTTTTACTAAACAACACAAAATTAAGGCACAGGCCACACTTCTTGCCACACATTATCAGTACCGTGTGTAATCGTCTGCACTGTATCAGCAGGAAGGTTTATTCCCTCTAAGCTTTTCTCCTCCGTGCTTCCTTGTGTTTTACAGAACCTGCTGGAAGGTTTAATTTATTTAAATGATAAAAGCTTCTTAAACTTAACAGGGACCACGGCCAAGTGAGCTTTCCATTTCCAAAGTAGGACATTTGATCATAAAAGTGATATCAAAATTGAATAATTTGAATGTGTACTGAACTTTGAAATCCAATAGAGGCAAGGGAGAGGAATCATTTGTTTAATGACATGGGCTTAGCATTATGTAATTTGCAGAGAGATAGAGGTGTTTTCTCTCAAATGTCCCGTCCGTCGCTTTCCAGATCTGCGAGTCCAAAGAACTGACTGGGAATTTACAGTTTGGTGCAGTCCAGCGGTTGTTAACCCTGGTCCAGCTGACTCTCCTGGGACCCAGCTGCTTTGACTGTTTGGTTCATATCACTTTCCGTAGTTTTAGTCTCATTCTAATTCTAGCTGTCCCAAAACATTTCAACCTGAGCAGATACAAAGGAATATTTATTAAACATTATCCTGCGTGAATCAGAGGCTCTGAGCTCTTAATAAATTACGCCATGCTGTCTGGTTGTAGTTGCCTGTTCTAGAAGTTTAGATGTGTGGATGGTAATGATGAAATCCGTGACTTTGTCAGACAGGACAGCCCTGCTGTGCCCTCCCAGCTGCCGGAGAGCAGGAGTGGTACTGTAAATTAGGTGATCCTCTGTGGTTCCAAATGAAATTTGAGGAATTCATAGATGAACTAAGATAAATACAAAGGAAGGAAGGAATGTCATCAGGGAAGAGAATGAAAGAAGGGAAAGGAGGGAGAACAGAAGGGAGCGCCTTCATTTTGGTAATGTGTGGGTGCTACCCACTGTGAATGAGGTACTTAGTAAGCAGAAAACACAGAAATGCCTTTTCCCTGTCCCTGTCCCTTCTTTCTCCCCCTCTCATTCTCTTTCAATCCCCCTTCTTTCCCTTTCCCCTGCCTTCTTATCTCCCACCACACCCTCCATGGAAAGCCACTAGACATCATAGAAAAGTGTTAAGTCACATTTGTAACTTGCTCTTTGCACAAAATGTGTAAATAAAATTTGAACACAACGGCTTTTCAATCTTATTTTTATTACTAACCCACCCCATTCTATTTCTTTTTCATATATACTTAGAACCAATGGACATGACAGAGTGCATAGGGAAAAGCCCGTGAAGCCTAAACTCTACACAAAAAGGAAAAGTTGGGAGAAGGAAAGTCGGCCTTCCTGAGGGAAGAGCACACTGATTGTCCAGTGTCAAATGGTCAGCCTTCAAAACGTGCATGGGAGTGACAAAAACTGAGCAGGATCTCTCCAGATATAGATATAGATATAGATATAGATATAGAGATAGACATAGACATAGACATAGACATAGACATAGACATAGACATAGACATAGACATAGACATAGATATAGATATAGACATAGAGATAGATTTCAAATATATTTCACACACATATGCATGTAATAAAAGTTAGTGTGAATAGGGGCCATGGATTTGAAGAATGGGGAGAGGTTTCGGTGAGGGCTTGGAGGGAGGCAAATGAAGGAGAAATGCTGAAATTACCTTATAACTTCCAAAACAAGGTATTTAAATGAGCATCGGGGAATGAAACTAGCTACAATTTCCAATGACCATGGCTTTCCTTTTTACACATCTGTGCTAAAAACACGGTCGATGTCAAGCCATACAAGTGACTGCCACTAATTTCCATCACAGGGAGCAGTGTCATCAAGTGACTCGTCACAGGGAAACACTTGCCCACTTCTTTCTAAGCCTCGCAAATTAATTGTCCTTTGTTTTATTTTTTAAGAATGTTCTCTATAGAGATGGCTTCACATTGTTTTCACATTTCTCTCTCCACCTCTCACCATTGTCCCTAACACTACTACCTTCCATACTCAGCACCTTTTCTTCATTTACATTATGTAATATAGATACATGTATGTGCACACAACCTGCTGGGTCTGTCTAGTGTTATGCCTGTGTGTTTAGGGCAGACCACTTCAACTTCCATACGATTTCTAGTCTCACCAGTACTTTTTATGAAGCTTCCTTTTTCAAGATTGATTTTTATTTTTAACCATGTGTACGTGCATGCCTGTTGAGGTCTTGCAGAGGGTATGAGAACCCCTGGAGCTGGCGTTGACAGCAGTTGTAAGACACCTAACATAGGTGCTGGGAACTTATGCTGAGTCCTCTTGGCAAGCGTGATCTGTACTAACCACTGAGCCATCTCTCCCACCCTGATGACTTGTATCTCGAATAAATGATGCCAGGGATACTGCTGGCATCGTAGGTTAGTTAGTTCCTAGGCACGTTGCCTGGAAGAAAATCAAAAGAGCAGCATCATTGTAAGATTTTAGCATAAAAAAATACAGGTCAACGAGTCCAAGAAAATCCAATAAAGAAAAATATCACAATTGTGCTTTGCTGAGAAAGGGAAAAAAACAATCCCCAGCACTTAATCCCACAAATGAACCATTAGACCGCATTGTTCCTGAGATAATCATTCCAGCCACAATAGATAACATTCACATATTATCTTGAGAGCATTCAACACAAATACCAATATTAAGGAAATAGTACTCGGTAATTTACAGGGCCTGATTGCTGCATTCAATCATCACGTGATTCCATGTTAAAGAAGGGAAAACTGAGACTGAGAAGAATTTTAAAATCCTCCCCAGTTTCACACAACTGAGAAATAAGGCAGACTCTCTGAGGCAGGTCAGTGGGCTACAACACAGATATTCTTAAGTCAAACATTTGGGGAAAAACACCTAAAAAAATGAAGCAATCCAGAGCTTGAGAGCTGGCTTCATGGTTAAGTGTGTTTGCTGCATTTCCAGAAGACTCAGTTCAATTCCCACATCAGACCAAACGCAACCATCTGTCACTCCAGCTCCGGGAAATTTGATGACCTCTTCTGGCCTGTGTGTGTGTGAATATATGTGGCAATAGTCTATCTATATCTATAGCTATGTCTATCTATATCATCTATATATCTATCTCCTTACCTATCTATCTATTTACCTATCTATTCTCTTCCTCTCCCCCCTCTCTCCTTTTCCTATGCTTCCCCCTCTCTCTCTTAAGTGAAAATAAATAATTAAAAAAAAAAACACTAAAGAGGACAGAACAACTTCTGTGACCACATTCACTAGAAGTCACCACTGAGGGCCGGAATGTCAGCCTTCAGGAGATGTATTCATATGAGTATGGACCCTTCAGTACAGGCGTAGACAATATCATTTGGCACGTGGCTGTCGTGATACACTTGACAAAGGAGTTTAGCCGTCACTCCATTTTCTTCTTGCAACTCTGCACTTTATTGACTATTATTTCCACTCATAGTTGTTTCTGTTTGACAGGTGAGACTGAGAGGAATTGTATGAGTTGCCTAAGCTCACCTTGGTAGTCAATAGTCGGGAGGAAACATTTCCAAATCTACCACCAATGTTCATCCTGCTATTCTATGCTTCTATTGTGTATGTCCCTGTCTGTTCTGTCTCTCTGTCTCTCTTTCTCCTCCCACTGTGTGGTGTCTGTGTGTGTGTGTGTGTGTGTGTGTGTGTGTGTGTGTGTGTGTTTAAAATCTTTTGAGCCAAGCATATTAGCTCACACCTTTAATCCCAGCATTTGGGAGGCAGAGGCAGGCAGACCACTATGAGTTCCAGCCAAGCAGCCTGATCTACATAGTGAGTTCCACAGCCAGAGCTAGGGTGTAATACCTTGCCTCAAAAAAGCAAGCAAACAAATAACAAACAGAACAAAAATAACAAAACAAACAAAAACAAAACCCACCCTCCCTTATTTTGTACTTCATAGTGCACTTTGAGTCTATTACCCTACCAGATCTCAGTTGATACCATCCTTTAGTCAGTGGGAACAGACCTAACATTTTGCTTTAGCTTTTGCCTTAAAAGAAAATGTCTTTGTCTCAGGGGTACAATTACAGAGAGGGAACACATATAGTAACTTTACATGTTTTTCCATAGTAAAGGCATCTTTAGTATCCGTATATGAACACAGCTCTGGGACAATTACTTAAATTTAGTTATTTCTACATTTTATTTAATATAGGATAGCAAGTTTCTCTTTAGGATGCCACAGATCCAGACTTAAAGGTGAGTAATCTAGAAAGACTTAGAAATGTACACGCCACCGGGATGACATGCTACTGCTTTAATATTTTACAAGTGGAATCGAAATTACATTAAAAATGGTGAGGGGTTGGGTTTTCTTAGTTTTGTGGAGACTGAGGGCTGAGATATAAAGGGGTCACTGTCCCCGTCTCCAAGCCCGTCTTCTACTTCCTATCTAGGTATGTGCAACTAGGGCATACGCCCCAATAGAATTTTTACCTCCTTTTGTCAAGTGAGGTTTTACAAAATAAAAGGCTCTCTGAGAGTAAGGAAGCAAGTGTTTGGATATCATCTTACTCCATTTGCTACAAAATACCTGACGTTAGATCCTTCATGAAAAAAGAGGCTTTTTTAGCTCACAGCTCTAGGGGTTGAAGAGCAAGGCGCACAACTCAGGGGCGGGCCTTGGGACAGATGGCCTCAAAATGGTGGGCTCCATTTGAAAGGGGGTTCAAGGAGGATGTGGGATCACAGTCCCATGGGCTCAAATCAATCTCTCTGGCTATGACCCCATAACGTGACTATGACCACTGGTCTTAGCTCCTGAAGCTCACTTCAGGAGCTCCCCATGTGCAAACACGAACCTCTAGGGAGCACATTGTATCTAAACGGCCTCAGGTAGCAGCCTCAACATCAGCTCCTTGTGTGGCATCCATTATGTTCCTCCCAATCTTTTCAGTACCAGTTGTATTTCAAGGTCTCTCTAAAATAAATATGTATTTTATCATGATCCGTGTCTGTGCAATGGACAATAGACCTAGGCTGTTTATGTTCCTTCTACGTCAGAAATATAGCACATATTCATCCGAGTTCAAAGCTGAGTATGTGATCTTCAAAAATTACATAGACAACATTATCAAATTCTAGCTTGGTGGTCTGTGCTCTATACCTGGATCTCAATTTTTTTAAAAAAAGAAGCATGTAAGTGACATAGCCTTATCTACTTGGACCATTTCTTCTGTCATTTAAATTAGAAGAATACTACTAGAAACAGTATTAGCAGTTGGTGTCACTTCCAGTTTGAAATCCCTCTGTAGGAAAATTGGTAGTGTTTGCATCACTGGAGTACCAGGCCTAGCCAGGGTTCTCATTTTCTGACCTCAGATACAAGTTCCATCATCTCTTCAGATATTAGCCTGCTTATTGTATTAATAATAATAAAGTGATGGGACTTGTCTTTTTAGCAGAGCTATTCTTGAATGCATAACACAGGCAGCTAGTGTTTGGCTCTTTATAAAGAACACAGTCTACATTATGCCCTTTAAGTTAATCTTCACATAATTTCTTTCTAGAAATAACATTTGCCCTACTTTCTTGGTGTCAAAATTTCCATGTACCAACTGCTGAGATGTTTGTGACCCTCAGTAACAATTATAGATCCAGGATAAATAAATGCTCCTTTTATTTATGTTTTGATTCTGTGTCTGCTACAACCAACTGCTCACACGCTGTGCAGAGAGAAGACGAAAAATTGCTGCTAATTACCAGGCCTCGTGCTTAGAAACATTGCTGGCCAGTAATTGAATCTCAGTGTCTAGAGTCAAGCACTAGCTAATAACTTTGTCCCCTCAGAGTTGAACTGTGATTAGTAAGTCTAGTCAAAGAAGACAGAAGAAGCCCTGCTGACTGACTTTTTGGTGTTGCAAGTGCCAGGAGCTTGAATTTACAATTTTAAAAGGAGAGTCAGTTTACGTGATTGAGAGATGCTGACAACATGCATGTACATACACATTCACAGCAGAGCCTGCAGAACTGTGATGAGTGACATCTAAGCTGTCATCAAAGGGAATCCTGGTTAAGGAGGACTCATTGCATTATTGAAGCATGAATTATAAAATTGTACTTATAAGCATTAGTATTAAAATAATTAATTCATGGTCAACTTATTACATATTCATGGCATTGTTATTAAATAGAATATTTGCTCATTAAAACATATGTAGCTAATATTTATTCCATTCACAAAGAATCATTACACAGTCTATTTTGAGCATTCTTCTATTGGTTTTCTTTTATCTTTAGCAATTTAGGTTACCCTACGTTGGAAGAACTCCGTATTTTACACATTGGTATGAGAAGAACAATTCCCCACTAGAATAGTCTACAGAAGTTTAAGAAGGGCATTCATTGGTCCTGCTTTCTTAGTAAGAACAGACCATTCTAGAGCAGATGACTCCTCAAGAACTTTGGCTCTGCATAAAGGATAACCTTTGGAAGAGAACCAAATGTTTGTAGTAGAGGATTGCAGGATCTAAGAATGAGAAAGAAGGAGAATTCACATTGTTTTCAGAGTCATCTGAACTCTGGGCAATTCTCTCCACAGAAAAGGTAAAAGCCTTAAACAAATGCAGTGTATACGTATTTATGGTTTGAAAGATTGACTACCACTAAGATGTAAAGTTTTTACTAGTTGACTCAGATCTGAAACAATTATAATCAAATCTGAATAAGACCTCTTTGCAAAATTTAATGACTTGAGTGTACAGTTTACATGCAAATGCCAAAAGGCCTCAAAAAGTCCAATTGGTATTTATTGAGAAGAAAAAAAAACTGTACAATTTATATCACCCATAGTTCAATATTAAAACTATAGCAAAAAACGTAGTATGGTGCTGGCACAAATAGTTATACAAATTACCAGAACAGGAACAGAGCCACATGCCTTTGAACATTGACTCACAATGTGCAATACTAGCACATGCTAGACATATGATAGTCTTTTCTGTATAGATGTAAGATAAACTGATTTTACCAAATATACTCTATCTCATGCTTTAACCCCCTCCACACACACAGCAGTTGTTAATGTATCATAGAACTGTGGTAGGTAATGAAATGAAACAAAAATACTATAAAATACTTTCTCAACTTCAGTCTATAACATTTTTTTAAAAAATCACCCAAAACAGTAACCACGTAAGTGGAAATTAAGGAAACACACAAATCAGCAGTAAGATTTTTTGTTCCTTGCAAGGTATTGTAAAGAGGATCAAAAAGCAAGGAAGAAAGAAAGGAGATAAATAAATAAAATATGTAGATAGACTTTATACATATATTTCGGTAGATATGATGAAAGGATGCATTACATACAGTGAGTGAACACGTGTGTAGATTCACAAACACAATGACTCAATAAAGGATTTGTATCTGAAATCGATAAAGAATTGTTATAAATTTTGAACTACAAAAAATAGGTGCAAGGGAAAACTATCATTTAAAAATCTATAAAGTTACATAAATGGCCATTTGATATGAAACTCTGCTTTCCTTAGTTAGACACCAAGGTACTACAATTGAAAACGTCAATGTATTTCACTGATACAATCATTAGTACTGTAATGAAAGAAACATATGTGGTCTAAATCAATAAAATAAGAATCCTACTTATACTTCAGTAAAGGACAAAGAAATGTGAACCAGGGACTTAAATATAAAATGTATGAAGTAGAGGAGTACATGGGAAACAGACTAGAGTCTCCTTCACTGACTCCTTCACAGTCTGACTGTTGCTTCCCAGACTCTGTAATATACATTGACTGATGTCCATGGTGTCATGGATTTTCCAAGTGGCTAAGCTGTGAACCTGGACCTCCCTCAGCTAAACTATATGTAGTGATCTGCATAAAAAGAATTCCAGCTCAATTTTAAGACACAAACAGGAACCAAAACAGTCAGATGCAAATACTAGCACCCATCCAATGAACAGAGGCCAGGTACCTCAGTGGATGAATTGGGGGAAAGTTGGAGGAAGCTGAAGAGGAGGGTGGCCCCATGGAAAGACCAGCAGTCTCAACTGACCTGGACCCTGGAGATCTCTCAGACACTGAGCCACCAGACAGGCAGCATCTGAGGCCTGATATGAGGCCCCAACATACATACAGCAGAGGCCTTCTGGGTCTGGACTCGGTGAGAGAAGATGTACCTAACCCTCAAGAGACTTGAGGTCCCAGGGAGTGGGGATGTCTGGTGGGGTGAGGGTGGTAGGGTAGGGACATCCTCTTGGAGACAGGGGGTAGGAATGGGGCGGGAACAGTTGGGGCAGACCAAGAGGAAAATGAAGATTGGACTGTAAGAAAGAATTAAAGAATAAAAAAATCCCCTAGAAATCCAAAGGCTCAATTATGATTTCATCTTAAGTTAAATACCTGAAAATATCAGCGATGGAACATACATCTGTAAGGTTTACAGTAAAATAACACCTGAAAAGCTCCAGTGCATGCTGGCCTGTTTGGCTTGCCCTTCATATGTTCATGTCCATCAGCTCTTTTCCAGGCAAATTCTTTTTGAATTTTATTTGCATCCATTGCCAATGGGGAGGATAAGGATGACTTCCTTATAGGTTTGTTGGTAGAGATAGTATATTGTGGCATGTAAAGAGCTTTGAAGAGTGCCCGAAACAACATATTTGTTAGTATTTCTAATACCCATCACATCAGAGAAGAAAGGCTGTTATAGTAAAGATGTGGGATCATTAAAGAGGATATGGAGAGGGCAGGTAATTACCAATGGTGGTCAAGTGAAAGAAGCTGCTAATATCAGCTGGCATGAGAACATGGGGGACAATTTCACAAATAGTTGAGAAGGAGCCTTGACTCATGGGCAGGATGTAACATAAGACAGTATGGAGCTGTGGGCAGAGTAACATAGACTATAGAAAGTCACACAAAGCTTACAAGCTTACAACACAGGGCATGGACTGAGCCTTGTGTCGGTCTTACTCTTGGCATCACACATTTCTTTGAAATAAGAGTGTAAAGTTAAGTTAAAAAATAATTTGACTTTTAAAAATTTGCTATTCGTCAGTAACTTTTGAGTTCCACAAGAGCAGTCACTATTTTTTTTCTTTTCTCACAAACTCTGTAGCACATTCCCACTTCCAAATAGCATATACTTTCTTGGTTGGCGTTCCAGTCACTGGTCAGTGGCCAACCTCATCCACATAATTGTCCTCTTCTGACTTCTAAGTGTCAGTATACCCAAGCTTCTATCACTTGAAGTAACAGCTATATGTTGAAGAATATTTTTCTATTGATGTGTCTATTTCCTAAAATATGCTTTTATGTTCCCAAACAGCATTGTCTAAAGTCAACATATCTTAGAGACTGGGTGCTGTCATTAATTATTCCTAGGCAACAGACTTAACTCAATACTAGAGAAATATACAGCCAACACACATATGTACACACACACACACACACACATATACATATATTTATATATATATATATACACTGATGTCAAATATATGTATATATACATACACACATATATATATATATGACATCAGTCAATACATATTACAGAGACTGGGGCTGGGACATAACAGTAAGATTATGGGGGAGTCAATGAAGGAGGCTGTAGTCTATTTTCCATGGCATTTACCTCTGTACTTCATATTTACATTAATATTTAAATCCCTAGTATGTGTGTGTATGTATACAATATATGCATACATATACATTATATATATGTACAAGGGATATATATGTATACACACACTCAAGGGATATATATATACAATAAATATACTATACACACACACACACACACACACACACACACACACGCACACACATTCAGTGTCTCTACTCAGCTGGTCAATAGGCATTATCAAGTCTCAAAACAAACTGCTGAGTTTCTGAGAAACAGGATAGCACGTGCCTGGCCTCTTGGCCTCTGACTGGAACTAGTTCCTAGATGAGACTTGCTATTGTCTCCTCTGAGCTCTAGTTATAAGAATGATTAAGCTTTCATTTTTAATTATGCAAATATGAGTATGGGGGTACAGTATGTGCATGTAAGTAAGTGCCTACAGAGGCCAAAAGAGGTCATGCCATGTCCTGGAGCCCAAGGTACAGGCAGCTCTAACTGCCCAGGGCTGGAAAGTGAACTCCAGTCCTCTTAAAAAACAGGACACTAAAGATGACTAATGACAGTAGGTAACTGTCAGTTCTTCCTTGCAACAAGACAGAAGCCATTTCTCTTAGCGATAGGAGCAGCCATAATACCCGTTTGTAGCTAAGGAGCTGTGAACAGAAGCAATGGGATACATACATACACACACACACACACACACACACACACACACACACACACACACACACACACACACATAGTTGCCAGCCTTGGGAATTACACAGTCACTGCTGTCCCTCACTACCTCATGAAACTCACTCATACACACAAGGCACATGTGACATCTCAGGACCAGCGCAGCTAGAGGACCAATGAGCTAAAAGGTGGATGGTGTGTGAGTCCTGTACAGTAGTACTGTCCTATAGAGTCGTTAACATTTTTATTGTGCCATGACACTTACATTTGAGGGCTTATGGATTTTGCAAAATATCATGTCCTTTACAAAGAAACAAGGGGTTTCTATACATTTTCACTTTAATATCATTTTATTGTAGTTAATTTTTATAGACCTAAAGTCAAAGAAAATTATAGTCTAGAATTCTTTGTTTGACAAAAGAAGTCTTTTTCTTTATCAACTACAAAAATAGTTATTCTGGGCATTTACTATAAAGTGAAAACATTTTCTAGGTCAATAGATGGTACCCTGGAACTACATAAAGAACTCTTTTCTGGCCCTTCTTTTACTAATGTGAAATAAAGTGGATGTTAAGATGTAGTTGTTTAACTTCAAGTATTGGTTCAGAAATTGTGGTGCCTGTAGTTTTGATTGCCCATCTCCTTTGATACTTATGGGAAATTGGTTCCAGGGGAGAGAAATCAATAACTTTACAAGTAGTAGAGGCCACCATGGATCAATTTACTACGATCAATAGCACACAGATCGATTTACATGACTAACATTCCTTCCTTTTGTCTTCCTTCTGTTGCTATTCACTGTAAAGGCAAAGAAATCATTCCAAATTATTTTATCTTGCTTTAACATCCAAAGAAACAAGAAACCTCCTTTCACATCTCATCATGAGCAATAACAGGGGAATGCTTATTTGTTAAATGAATCTAAGGATGTGACAGAGCCATGGAAAATATTCATTTCTACTAGATAACATGATATAAGGTCAAAATAGATCCTTACTGGTAAAAGGATTTTATCTCCTATGCAAAGATAAGCACACCAATTCTGGGAAACTAAATGTGGTATGTTGGCTCATGCATAATCCTAGTACCTGGGAGGCTGAGGAAGGAGGACTGCTGTGAGTTCAAGGCCAGCCTGAGTTCAAAAAGAGATTCTACTAAAAAATATATAAGAAGGGAAGAAGGAAGGCAGGAAGGCAGGAAGGCAGGAAGGCAGGCAGGAAGGCAGGAAGGCAGGAAGGCAGGAAGGCAGGAAGGCAGGAAGGCAAGAAGGCAGGAAGGCAGGAAAAGAAATTGGGTGCTCAAAGTAGCAGTAACATCTTCCCATTGAGTTTGTTTGTCAAAAGTGAAATTTGAAGACTTTTAACAAAAATGTCTGACTTTTCAAAAATATTAAACATCTGGATAAAAAGTAAAGGTAACCAAGGAAATGTCACTGAGGTTCGGTTTGACTCTCTTCCTTTTGAAATCCGACATTTATTTGTCTGGTGTAGTTGCATGTATTCAACAAAGGAGTTGGAAGTTTCCAGATGGATTATAAAGATATAAATGCAGTATAACTTTATATAAAATCAGAACCACTGAATCCGTGTGCCTTTTATGGTATCTGCTTTAATATTCAGATGAAATTTGCTACATGAAAATATTAACTATAATGCTTGCGGAAGTTTTGTTACCTAAGCATTACAAAATAATTCTAAGAAAGTTGCCACATCTGTTGGTTTAAAACAATGGGAAGTAAACATTTAAAGTAGCACCCTAAAGAAGAAGAGAAAAAATCAGATGCTTCCTGCTACGTGAAGGTGACTTGAGGGTGATCGCCACAGCCCTTGTGTCCAATGAGTCTACCCTCCCACTAAATTAACCTGCTGAGACTCTGATTTTGAGTTTTCCTTTAAGCTCACCTCTGTTGAGTTACACTCTCCATCTGTGGTTCACACATACCACATGAGAAAAAGCAGTCAGTGAAGCACAGAGAGCACACGTGATAGCCCAGGACCTATGCGGTGGGCAGGATCAGCACTGTCTTCTCTTCTATGACTGAACTAATCATGCCTCTCTACAAAATCCTCCCCGCTCCTTACCTCTTGCGATCTTCAGCTGGTCATGCCCTGTTCATTGGGAAATTGCAAGTAAGAGATCAGCTCTCTCAATTTATCTCTCTGTCCCCCTATCAGTAGATGAGCACAACGGTGCTTCTCTCCCCTCCCTCCTTTCATCTAAGGAGCAGGATTTCTTCCTTCTCTTTGAAACCTCTGACTTTGGCTCATCCAACTGCCTGCTTGCTTTCAAGACCCAGCTTGAGCATCAATCATCCCCACATCCAGCGTCAGCATCAACCATCTTCATATCCAGCAATGGCTTTAACTTCTTTTCTTTTGAAACTTTGACCTTAATTTTCACTTCCTATCTAGTTTGGTTAAGAAATGAAGAAAAAGAAAGTCTGTAGAACTCAATCCCCTCATCTAACTTTCTTGGCCACTGTAATCATGTTTAGTTCCTGCTCTACTCAACTTAATGTACAGCAGAGCATACTCCATTTGCCTTTCCAGGCCACACCCCAGCTTTCTCTCCCTGCTCTGCACTCTGAGACTAAGTCAGCAAGCTCATGTGTTGCCTTGATTCTAGTTGCACATATCCAGCAGGAACCACTAAAAAGGGATAGAATGCTGGAGAAGAATAGGGACCAGAGTCCTTATTATTACAACTTTAAAGTGTCTCTGTAGGCTATCTTAATTCATTCAACCTTTTTAATAGATTCCTTCTGTTTCTTATCTTTCCTGGACCAACCCTTCTCTCTGTCTTTGTGGTTCTATACATCTCAAAGCTGCTGCATGCTTCCCACATTCAGGATAGGTTTTTCCTCCCTCATCACTGGGAAATGAGTCTCATAGACATGCCACTCTTCTTTCAAATGAAATAAATCAAGACGGAGATAAACCATCACAGCAGTTCTTATGTAGACAACCCCAAAGCTTGGGTACACTTTGTATGTAAGTCTCTAGTTTTCTGTGGAACTTATCATGATCACCAGCATGACTGGGTTGAAAGACAACTAGCAGATCACTAAAGTGCCGCCTCTCTTCATGTCCACGAGGATGTCTCTAGAGATAATTCTGGGAGGAAATTCTCATTCCGGTTGTGGATAGCACTATCCTATGGTCTGTGTGCCATGATGAGACTAAAAAGAGAAGAAATCAGCCAACAGGAAATGCCTGTTTCTTCACTGCTACAAATGAGCAGCTGTGCTCTACCATACCATCCCAACTCAATGTGCTGCCTTACCAGAGGCCAGGGCTAATACATCCCACTAACTGCACAAAGTAATCATGGCAACCATGAGTCAGGATAGTCTTTCCTCTTTTTAAGTTGTTTCTGGGAAGTATTTGTCATAGTGACAGAAGTCTGACTGATACGTTATAATTATCCATGAAGACTTGAGGTTTTGTTCCTTGCTAAGTTTCAGTCTGAAAAAGGTTTTCTTGGAAGATTAGCTATGCGGTGCTGGAGACTATGTTGTTGTTCCTCCAGTGCTGGTATGTTGAGCTCCTAACCTTCAATATTTGAAGATGGAACTTTAAAAACTAAGACCACATGAGTGGTATCCGTAAAAGCATTAGAGCCTTGTAATATGAGGCATATGAGCTTTCTCCCCACCCTTTCTCTGCTCATTATCATGTGATGATATAAGAAGACAGAGATGTTCACTGGAACAATATGTGGGCACCTTAATCCTGGACCTCTCATGCTCTACAACTGTGAAAAATGTGTTTTCTTTTTAACCTACCTAGTTTATAATAATTTATTTTGCCTTACCAAAATAAGATACATATCCTCTTGGCCTAGGGTTAAATTTACTCAGTCAAATGTCTGGTTTCTTTCTTATTCCCCTGACTTCCTGTTTCTACTCATGATTCATCAAAGATCACCATCAATACCCATCTCTGAAGTTCTACATAAAAGATCTGACCATTCTACCACTCTATTTAAGAATCTTCAGTGGGTCTAGTTTGAGCTTGTTCAAGGCACATACGTACTTTCTACACATTCTGACCCCTATCTGTGTATTCTTGATCCCAGCAGCTAGAATTCTCATGTCTTGTGCTTTATGTATTATTAATACCAAACTGGTTTTAGGTTCTAGTCCAAGTCATAGTATTTTATGTCTGCATGCCCTTTGAAGTCTGCCAGTTCCCAAAATACCGTTGACTGTGTCATTTGATTGTGTCCTTAATGCTTAGAGGAGGTGCATTTCATGTCCAAGAAGGCTCTCCTTTAACTTCTTTGCTTGCACTGCCATTTCTATTCAGGCATCCTCCTCACTCCCCTCCCCACTTCTAAAGGCTATATTTGGACTCCAAGGTAGAATGCTACATCTCTCAGGGAATCAAAAACATTATATTGACATTATCTGTCAGCCTCTCCCTCCTTTTTCATCAAAAGCTGAGAGTTTCAAGGCCCAATCATGTTTTCATAACTGCACAGCACAGCCACTTGAAATCCAACCAAGTACTTGACATTATTCTTATAATCAAAAGGAAATATTGTAGGTTACAAACTTCTTGTTCTTCTGGATTTGTGGTCAATGTTTAGAAAATATACACCAAAATACTGCAGATGGTCCTAAGAAGGTTCTATTCTCATAGACACTCCAAGACAGTTTTCCCAAGTCTTAAACTTACACACATTACATGCAGCAGGTGATAGACCAAGGTGTGATCTTATAATATATACCCACTTGAAATAAAAACAAGTGCAGAAAAGTTCTTAGGACAGCTCAGCTTAAAGTTATATGCACTAAGAAGAGGCAGGATGCTTATCCATATGCTTGAGACATGATGTCCAGTGCCTGTCACCAGAACCGGATTAGATATCTTCCAAGAAATAAAGCTTACAGTGTTCAGTTTGGAGCATGGGAGAGGGATTTTGAAGCAGAAGGAATGGTGGAGTCAAAGAACAATTTGCCTTGTGCAAAGTCACTGGGTGTTACAAGAAAGTGACAAGCGGGAGGGACAACTCTGAGGAGCTAAAGCTATGGTCAGGAAGACTTATCACATGACTGTGACCGTGGTGGGTGGTGGGCACAGAAAGCAATGAGGAACAATAAACCAACATTACATGGAAGCCTGTAGGATGCTCTGAAGGACCCTGGGGCTTAAATGGTTTGGATATTTGCAATTCCTCAATTTCTTGGTTAGTGTCTTTTCTATATGCTACATAAGAAAATTAACTTGTTTCTTAGAAAATGTGATTACATGATCATGATAATAATTGTAACATAAATCATTATAGCTGTATTTATCTTCTTGTGGCCACAAAATTACATATATGTATGTGTAATTACTGTTGACTTTTCTTCCAAACTATAGCCAGAATCCAGCCCGACCTCACTATTTCTACCTGAGCTAATGTGGCTTAAGCCATTGGCCTTGAACTGTATTCCCCAGAAAAGTCACGTTGAAGTCTTTACCCCTAGTATCTCAGAATATGCCTGTTATTGGAGAAACATTCTTGCAGGTGTAGTAAGTTTTAAAAGTGGTCATCAGGATGACCTTCACTCCAATATGCCTGTTGTTCTTTATAAAACTGGGAAATTTAGTTACACACAGGCATTTGCAATAGGAAGATGATGTGAAAACAAGCAGCTATGTATGTGGTGGAATGATAAATTAGCAACCAAGAAACACAAAGGATGCTGGTAAGCAACAGAGACTGGAAGTGATAAAGAAGATCCCCTTCTAGGGCCGTCAGCAACAGTATACCTACTTAAATCTCCATTTCATGATCTGAGCATTTAGAACAATTAGAATACTTTAGGGAGTTTCCCCCCATGTTTTATAAATCATGAACTTTGTTTTTCGTATCTAAGATGGGTGGTGATATATGATATATATACACCTAGCAAGATGATTATCAGAGCTAAATAATTTAATGACCCGCTGCCCCATATTCTTATTTCTCTTTATGTTTACATGTTGTGGAAGGGTCATTTCTTTAAGGGCTTCAGTTGAAGAAGTAGGGGAATGAAAGAGACTAGGTACTGAAAACAGCTAAAATTCATTATACAGTGGCATGAAAGTTGTCTAAAAGTTTTAAAAAATAAATCTAGAGAAAAGCATAGCGTGGAGCTATAGCCAGTATTCAAATTTAGTTTAAGCTCTGTAGTGTTTAGTTAGCCTCTACAGTGCTTAGGTATTAGCACCTGCCTTTGAACTGGTCCTTTGCTCCACAACATATTTGCATCTTCTGAATCCCTACCTGCATAATCTACATGTAAACTGCAAGCAAGTGAAGCTTGAAAAGGAAGGCTGGATGAGGTATTCTTTCATCTAACATCGTCCTTTACTTTCTCATCTTCTCTAGAGTAGAAACCAAAGTCCTATCAGCAGATTCAGGACCGCTCTGTCTCGTTTCCTATTACCAACTTGTTAGCTCTCTGTGGTACGGCCTTGTTGGCTTCATGTCTGCTCCCAAAGCGTGTCTGAAAACTTCTGTCTCGGGTTTTTATGCTTACCGCTTTCTCTGCGTAAATCTTCGGGATGCTCGCAGCCTTGCTTCTTCATCTTCTGTAGGCTTAGGTGTAAGTGTCAGGTATTTGTGATGCTTAATCACCGTATGCATATTATAATCCCCCATACACATTTACTCTGCATTTTTTTTTCCATTCAGAGCTCCCAACATGGTGGAAAAGACCATAGTACATTAATTGGTTGTTTTCACAAACAGAAGTCGGATAAGGATTTATTTCGTTCGCTGGTGTAGATTATGTGCATATCTATCAAGTGAATAGGTGATTCCTCTTGTACCCTCAAGGGAACACCAAGTAGTAGTATAAAGACTGGCCACAGCTAGAACAGTGATTTATGTACTTCGCTGAAACATTTAAGAGGGCTAAGTGGCTTTGCTGTGTAGCCTCTGAGCCTTTATTCTTCTGCTAAAATGATGAGGATAAAATTTAATGTTGGCCTCAACTGAGAAGATCACCTTGAATGGAACATGCACAACTGCATCTGGGTCTGCACAGTTATATAAATACAGGATGCCATTAGAGTAAAATCATTCACAGTTTTATAATGAAAGCAATTCTGAATATTGAGGAGTTAGTAATAAAAGGTGACATTCTTAATTGTCGAATTCAGCCTTCCTGAAAATGGGTTGTAAAAAGGCAAGTGAATGTAATCTAATCAAGCACAATTTGAAAATCTCTCTGAAATAGGAGGCATGAAATGCAGTTGCTTTATTAGCAGTTATTACCATCTAAAAGTTACTGAGAATGCTAGCAGCATATTCTGGACCTCGGGCCATTTACGCTTTTCTATGAGGAAAGAGCTCCTATGAATGAAAATCAGCATTCTTACCTGAAAGTACACTACCTTATAAGAGAAGTAATGTTCCTAAAATATCATAGAAGGAGTTTTAAAATTAAAATATAATTATATCATTTCCCCTTTCTTTTTGCTCCTTCCAATCTCACCTGTATATACCTCTCTCTTTCTCCCTGTAGAAATCATGCTTTTTCTTTAGTTGTTATTTTACACACACACACACACACACACACACACACACACACACACACACACACACAGACTCACAGACATACCCCTAAATGTTTAAATATAATCTGCTCAGTCAACTTAACATTGCCTATGTGTACAGTATATTATTTCAGGGCTGACTATTTGATATTGGACGAGCAATTAGTGGACTCCTCCCTTGGGAAGACTATTTCTCTTTCCATCAGCATTCTTTAGTTGCCTATAGTTCTTAGTCTAAGATTTTCCCCTTCTACATTAGAAAATCCGTTGGTGTTACCCTTGTTTGGGTCTTGTTTGGCTGACCTTATTGCTGAGGTATGATGAGTAGAGCTTCTTTGTCATTTCTAGAAGATATAATTTGCCAGTAGACTGCCTGGTCCTTTGGGTTGTAAAATCCTTCCTCTCCCTCTCCCATGATGTTCCCTGGGACTTTGGTGTATGAGCTCCCTGTTGTAGATGTATTGGTTGGGGCTGGGCAAACAACAATCAGTTGTTCTTTGCATTTTGCCCAGTTGTGGTTTTCTTTAAAGGCTTCGTTGGCTACAGTTTCTTTAATTCACTGTGTCCACTGGGATCTACATGCTCCTGTCAAATAAGAATTCTTTTCTTTTTTAAGTAAAGAATAGAGTCTATTCAGGACATGGGGAGGAGAATTGAGAAGGTAATAGAGACAGAGAAAGGGGAGAGAGGGAGAGAGAGAGAGAGAGAGAGAGAGAGAGAGAGAGAGAGAGAGAGTAGTAGAAGAGTAAGGGCTGGCCATGAGCACTGGAGAGAGGGGCGAGGTGAATGGGGAGAGAGGAGGAACAGGAGGGAGAGGACAGAGCTAGAGCAAGAAGGCAGGAAAGCAAGAATTCTTTGTATACTGCACAGCCTATGTTTATCAGAGATTACAGTCACACTGAGGATATCTAGTGTCAACAGTCAGTGCATAATTAAAAAGGATTTATTTCTGCTGAAGGTCAACCTGTGCCTGATAAAGGGGCAAAAGTAAATGAAACCTGGTTTTTAATCTTAGAGAATCTTATCATTGATGTACAGATATACAGTTCTGTAGAACTTCAATACAAATTGGATGAGAAGGGGCCATTAAATAAAACGAATGGGCTCCAAGAGTGCAGCAGCAAAGAAGGGAAGATGGGCTTCGAGTGGGGAACCTAGAAAGGACTTTAAGTTATTTTATCCAAGTCATAAAGGACTCTCTCAGGCCGACAAAGGGACAGGATGTGAAGTCATGGCCTGAAGAGGTTGGCAACTCCTGCCCTAAAGGATGATCGAGAGTAACTTAGTCTTAAGGTACAATGTGACAATGGAGACTCATCCCTGATCATGGAAATTAATAATGTGAATGGCAAGTATTTCCTCCAATATACATTATATACAGTGAAGCTCCATTTGAAGACAATATCCCTCAACATGCTTAACAACTAAATGAAAGTATCTCTCAGAGCTAAATAATTTGGGAGAGTGTTATAAAGCTTTTATAATACACCAATTAAAGGTATATACTGTTAAAGATAGAAATGCTTTTAAATTTTACTTCAAAAGCTTAATAGCTTTCATTGCAGTCTATATTTAGACCTTAGGTAAAGAACCAAATTGCTAGTTTAAATGGCGATGCTATTTATGGTTAGATATACTAAATACGTTTCTGTGTCTGAGCATAGAGAGGTTCCTAGACACATTCTAATGGTAGTATGGCACTCAAAAAATAAAAAGTCGTGAATCATTGTACCAGAGGATATCTAAGAGGCCATCTACAGAAGGTCATCATTCTGTCACTTCAGCAGAGAATACATTTGATATAGAACCCAGTGACCCATCAAGCACATCAAGTGCAAAGGCCTGCCTGCTGTGCTCACAGCCCTAATCCACACACAGATTGGAACCCACTGGAGAAGGTTCCCCGCAAGTGGGCAAAGACTTATCCCCCAAGAAACGCAGAGGAAGAGACCTGCAGTGTGGCTCTGTCTCAAACCATTACAGGAGCCCAAAGCACAGGGAAAAAGGTTGCCACATTTTTTTTAGGATTGCCAATAGACTATTGATTTTAATTTATAACATGTGTTTAATGGAATTCTATATACAGGTCATCAATGTAAAATATAATCAAATGCGAACCTTTGAGAAAAGCAAGATGGTGATGTGGGGTATCCGTATGAAGAGTGTTCAAACATCCGGGTCAGCATTGTTAAGCATCTTTGGTTGTTATTGTTCAAAGATTTTTGTCCTTTATTTTGGATAGCATAATACAATTACATCCCTTTTTCCTTTCCTTTCTTTCCTCCAAATCTCTCTACATACCCACCTATTCTTTCTCTAATTGTTATTACATATACACAAACACAGACACACATACATATACATAAATGTATTCAACCTTCTCAGTCTGTATAAAGTTACTTGAATGTTTGGTTTCAGGCTGGCAATTGGTATTAGATAACTAACTGGTGTGCTTTTCTTCCGGGGGAAGACTGTTTCTGCCACTTTCAGCCTGTCTTTCTTGCTTGTCATTCTCTGTGTAGGGCTGAGGTCTCCTGGTTTTTCCCCATTCACTTTGGCATGTCTATTGTTTTCCTTGTTCAGCTCTTGTCTAGGCAGCCATGTTGGAAAGACTCTATGGGTGTACCTGTAACATTACTAGGACATACAATTCCACAGCGAACTCCCTGATCTCCCGGCTCTTACACTCCTCTAACTCCTCTTCAGCAATGTCCATTGGAGACTTAGGTGTGGGAACATGTTTTCTTCTGACAGAAAAACAAACTACATAAAGAGAAAAGCTTCTTGACATCCCCACATATTTAAACCTGTCAGGTCTAGTTGAACAAACAGAAAAAAGACTAAATGGGAACTTGTCTGTGATAGACTCACAGTATGGAAGACAGTTAGAGAAATATGAGGACATGTGTCTGTCTCTATTACCCACATGTGGACAGGACAGGGGTATTTCTGAAGGTATATGGGACTATAAGAAGACACATTCCTAGTCATTACACTCCATCTTTCTGGTGGTCATCGTGTGTGTGTGTGTGTGTGTGTGTGTGTGTGTGTGTAGGTGTGTAGTATGTAGTTGTTTGTATAACGTATCTCTCAGTCTGTGTGCCCTGTCTAATCTCAGAAACTCTGTGACCAGCACGCCTTTCCCTTAAGTAGAAAGACAGTGGTCTTGCTCAAGCTACTACTTAGCTAGACTGGTCCCCATTCATCATTCCTACCATGTGGCTATTCTAACAACATGCCAATGCTTGCCCTTTGGTCTCCCATCTCCTTAGAAAAGCCCTCCTGACTTGTGAAAGCCGCCCTAGAAAAACATGACATCAGAAGAGACATAGCCCCCAATGGATAGTATCCTTGTATTTCTAACCTCATCCTCCCTCTTATCCCGTCATTTATTATATGCTTCTATTTACACTCATATACATCAAGCTACGCATAGAATATGTTTCTTCTGAAGGTAGGAATGATGCTGTCAATTCAGCTTTCTGGAGCAGATTGTTTAGTGCCGAGGAGCCATATTGGGCTAGCAGTCAGGATGGAATTAATATCCACTAATAGGCGAAATTTCCCTGTCGTCTCTTCAGAGCAATACAAAATGATTAGCTCTGTGCAGCAATTTAAAATGAAGAACTCATGGGAAGCTTCTAATAGTCTCATTTCTGGCTTCCATTACTTAGTTAACTAAACTTAATCTGTTAATTTTCAGACATGTCTTATTTTTAAGTAGAAGTCACTTAAACATATGCCTTGAATTCTTGGAGCAAAAAGCCAAATGCAGAAATGTAAACGTATCCCTCTCAATTTTTTTCTTTAACTTCCTTTCATGTGTTCATGTGTTCTGTGTAAGTGTGTTCAGACGTGTGGACAGGTGTGTGTGTCATGTGTGTACATGTGAAGGCCTGAGGTTGATCTAGAATATTCCTCAATTCCTTTTGTATTTTATTTCAAATCTGTAACTCTTAATCAAACCCAATCTCCTCAATGGCTGGTCTTGTTACTTAGCTTGCTGTGGGGATCCAACTTCTGGGTGCACATGCGAAGTTGTAACTGCTAAGACATTTCCATAGCCCTTCCATGTTACCCTTTAGATTTATTTTATATATATATATATATATATATGTATGTATGTATATATGTGTGTGTGTGTTTGTCTGCGTGCGTGCATGTGTGTGTATATGTGTGTGTGTGTGTGTGTGTGTGTGTGTGTGTGTGTGTGTATCACATGAGTACAGGGCACCTATTTAGGTCAGAAGAGGCCACCAGATCACGTACAGCTGGAGTTAAGAATAATTGTGAGTTGCCACACTACTATGGTATCTAAATCTGGGTCCTCTGCGAGAGTAGTAAGTACTCTTAACCACTAGGCCATCTCTCCAGCCTCCCAAGCCCCACATTTTGAAAGTCAAGCACCATGATCTCAAACTGTATTGATTGCTGTATGGGGTTGGGGGGGGAGGAAGCTCTTAAGAGAGTTTTCCCAGAAGAACAAGGGTATTGATAAAGAAGCCTATATCTATTCCTTAAGAGTGCTGTCAGGCACTCGATGCTTCTGATGTAGGAGATCTGAAAGACTATGCTATACTCTCACATGACAGGATGACTGACAGTATAAGAGCTGCTCTCCTTATCAATAGGCTAAATTAGGATAAAAGAACCTGTGCTCAAAGAGCTCGTGAAAGTACAGATGGGGAGATCTTAATGCTGCTACACAGGCTGCTACAGAGAGCTACGTCGTAGAACACTCTGTAGCACCTGTTCCTAATAACTGAACAGGCCAAGACAACAGTTGCTTAAATCAAAAAAGACTTATCTAGATTTTTAGGTTGTAAATGGTTTTGTCTTTTTCACAGCATCTTAGGGTCTTTCCCAGTTCATTGATAATATACAGAAAGGTAGTCAGCATTCTAGACTTTATAGGGGCACATAAAATCATGTGTGTATATATTGCAAAGAAAGAAGTTGTGAAACTGCCTTGGGGAAGAAAGTAAAGGGGACTGGTCAGAAAGGATGGGGAGATGAAAATTCACTGGGAAGGGTTGCATATCGGGTGGGGGTATGGTTAAAGAACATTATACACTTACCATGTATAATAAATTTATGCCAATTAAAATGCTATTTTAAAATATGATACTGCCTAAATAAGACTGGAACAAAGGCAATATCAGTAAAAACAGAGTCCTATCCCTAGACAATGGAACAGGAAGAAAAATCTCACAAAGTCTCATCCCTAGACAGAAAACTCCAGGCAATTAATGACAAATGATAGAGCAAGAATTCACCTGTCCTAGGAATCAGCTCCCTAACATGTTAGCCTATATAAAATTGTATACCTTGAAATAACACATAAATAAAGAAAATAATTCAACAGGTACATGTGCATGCATGCACGTGTGTGTGTGTGTGTGTGTGTGTGCATGTCCATGTGTGTAAACAATAATCATCAAAGGGAAAGAGGGCATCATTTCAAGAAGGAGACAGAGGAAAAACATAAGAGGGGTTGTAGAGAGGAAAGGGAAAAGGGAAATGGTGGAATTATATTTTAATTAAAATATAGAAAATTAAAAACATTTTTAGAAAGGAGAACAACTAGTAACTGAAATGATTTTCATTTGAAATATTTCCTGAGTTGGTGATGCTTTTATTACATAGCAGAAGGTAATAATTCTACAAATTCCATTTCCATGTAGTCCTTGTTCTCTACACGTACACGATGACACAGTTCTTTGCTGCGGATGTTTTACTATAGCATCCACTTTTGTACCTTAATAGATACCTTTGGAAAGAAAGCACGGTACCAGGTTTCAAGTGGTCAGCTCTGTACATTTCGATCTACCAAAGTCACATGTAAGTCTTCCACCTCTAAAGACATGTTATAAATAGGACCTCTGGTCTCCAAGAAGTTCAGGCGCTGCTTTGGCCGTGTACTGGGTCACAGCCTTAGGAAAACACTGAACATTTGTGAACATCAAGGAGTTTTGGATTATTAAGTGGATCGGTGGTATATTCAGTAAAGGACCAGGAAAATTAAATTTAATAGCATGTGGAAAATGGTGACATAAAGGTAGTCCACATCATCTGGTAGTTTTAGGGAAGCGAGTGCCTGAACTACAAAGAGTACAAGTTCCACTCAGCAGAATGTGAGTCCCCTGACCTTAATAGTTATAAAATCTTAATTTCCTTTAGCTTTTATTAAAACACAATAAATTATATTGACATACTTAGATTTTTAATAAGTACAAAGTACAAAATAAGAAGCAAATAAAAATAATTTAGTTAACTTTTCATGAAAATATAAAGGGACCTCTTAAAGAATTTATAAAGTGACTCTGTGACAAAAATCTCTTGGGAAAGTCACCAGTGATCATCTGGAATAGTGGTTTTCAGCAATGACTACATATGCATATAGCAATCATCTATACAACTTCAATATATACATATACATATGTTACATTCTACATAGATATTGTGTCATACATACATAATATATACATCATTCATACATACATATATATATATATGTGTGTACTACGTATATGCACATACATACATATGGCCCTGCAATGCCATAAGTACCTCAAGATTCCTTACCTCAACTGTCCAGATATAGGTTAGAAAACATAGCTCTTGAACAGGTGGGATGCTTGAGTGCAGGATGCAAAACCTGAGTTCTATCAATAAATACCACAGGTAGAAAAAAGAAAGAAATGACTCCTGGGAGTTGGCTTCTGACCTCTACAAGAGTTCTGTGACATGTGCATGCTTTCACACACAGAGGCACACACAGACTCACACATACGCACACATACAGTCATACATGTAGACAAACACACAGAGACATACATACACAAAGTCACATAGACACACATGCATGGGACCCTGGTCCATTCTCTGCCACATCCTGCTTCTTAAATCTTGAAGTAAGCATTTGCTCTGCCATGAGCTCCTTAGCCTCACCACTCAGCTTCCCAAATACAACCCTAAATGAACAAGTCCTCTTGATTATGGATTCAAAATACAGAATTGTGAATCCAAATAAAATAAAGATTTTTTAATAATTTATTTATCTCAAGTATTTTTATTGCAGTAACAAAAAGATGACTAAAACTACTGGTATATTTCGAAATAAGAGGCAGAGTAGCTAAATGAAAGCTGTCATAGTATCTGACACTAAACGCTACACTCTGATCAGAAGCTATGATTATTCACTCAGCAAACACATCATTCAAAGGACTCCGGGGAAAACCTCCTTTGATTTGAAATAGCAAAAATGGCAAGAAATGTCTTCTGAACCATGTGCCTATTGCCAAGAATTAGAGACTAAGAGTTCTTATTAAAAAGAATCCAGTGAAACAGTATAGCTTTCAGAACAGCTCAACCAGAAGACTGTCAGGCAGGCAGAGTAATAAAGGGCGGTAGGAAGTGACTGGGGAAAGTAACAAGGGATTGTAAAGGGAACAACAAGACTTCTTCAGTTGAGACTAGCATCGCCCTGTGCATTTTGTTTTGACCTGGAGTCCAGCAGGGGAGGCTCTCTAACACCTCCTTCTCTGTAGGACATTCACATTGCACAAATCACCATCCAGACTGAAGGTCATGTCCCCAGGCTTCTCAAGCTCAGAAGTTATCTTGTGGCACAGATAGATCCAGTGGTTGGTACTGGGTTTGTTTATGTATTACCGACTCATGGGGCAGAGGGAATCTGGAGAAGTCACCAGACCCCTACGGTCAGGATTGTAATATCCTAGACAGAGCAGCAGCATAGCACTTCTGTAAAATAGCATTCTCCTCTCACAGCAGCAGGGGGGCCTCTTAGAAAAGGCAAGCTTAAGTTAACTCAGCATCAAATGGGGACTGACTTCCAACACAGGCAACATTCCTTCAGAATTCTTCATATAGTACAGAATGTTCAAAAGTACTGAACTTAACATAAGTGGAACAGCAATGCCATATATAATTTTAAACTTTCATAGACTACATTCATTTTCAAATACCTCATGGGGGGGGCATTGACCAGAGGTCAGGGAGCAGAGAGACTCCATGATAAAATCTTGTAGGAAAAAAATGGAACAAGATTAGGGTGCAGGGGCTAAAGTATTTATCAGAGAGGAAAAACAAGCAAACAAACAAACAAACAAACAAAAAACCCAACTGTTCCCCATGTGAATTAGTCATTTACCGTTTTCTACTATTATAACAAAACTACCCGAGGCAGGTCCACTTTTTGAAGGATAGACACTTAAGAGCTC
Organism: Rattus rattus; assembly: GCF_011064425.1. Lineage (NCBI taxonomy): Eukaryota > Metazoa > Chordata > Mammalia > Rodentia > Muridae > Rattus > Rattus rattus. The sequence goes on from NC_046160.1 coordinate 89,112,915, forward strand.
ACAGTTGAAAAGTTTAAGACCATGGCACCAGAACAGGCGGACTCTGGAGAAGACCTCTGAGCAGACAGAAACACAGTAGTACACACATGTGAGAGGAGAAAGTAGCCGGAGGATTGCTGGGCTCTTCTACAAATCATTTATTAATCCTTTAGAAGACACAACTTCAATGGCCCAACAACCCCCACACCTCACTTTACACAGCCCCCATCACCCAACATCACTGCGGTAAGGATCAAAGTCCCAACACCAAGAACCCTGGGAGACACCCTCGAACATATTCAAACTGTGAGGACAAGGACTCCCTAGGTGGGAAACAGAAGATATTTGCCATCTATCCATCTATCTATCCATCTATCCATCCATTCATCCATCCATCCATCCATCTATCCATCCATCCATCCATCCATCCATCTATCCATCTATCCATCCATCCATCCAAAAAGTATTCATTTATAATTTTAATAACTCACCTTGTAGATGAACCACTTTTTCTGTCTCCTCTCTGTGTAATACATGGGGTGACAGAGGCTAATCCTAATCCTCTATATTATCCAAATTTTCAACTATTCTATGAATATGAATCACATGGCATGAATACATGCAAAGTATATTTTATATCTACCGAACACTATGTCTGAAGTGAATCCCAGAGTGTGACTTGAACTGCATCCAAAGAGATGGGCCATGCATAAGAATCACATTCCTCTGTGGCTTGATCTCATCTATCTCCCTTCAAGACAAAGGGCTTTGGAGTTTCTCATGCAGATTTCCCACAATCCTTCAGGTCACTATCATTTAGCTAGGAATCATCCATTGGGCCTTGAGTAATCTTTAAATGTATAAATTAATATGTATGATAGATCATACATATAGGTGTATATCATATATATTTATTTATGATTTTAAAGATGTGTGCTAATTCAATGCTGCTATTCAAATGAAGATTGGGCAATCAGAAGGAGTCCAAGGATAGGTGAAATTAGAATAAGATTAAGAAAAAGATGACAAATGCTGGTGTGGGTGTAGAGAAAGGGACACTTATTCACTGCCAGTGGGAGTGAAAATTGGTGCAGGCACTATGGAAATCAGTGTGGAGGTTCCCTAAATAGCTAGAAATAGATCCACCAGCTGATATTGCTATACCACTCTTCGTGTGCCTAAAAAGCTCTACATCCTACTACGTAAACATTTGCTTCTCCAGGTTCATTGCTGCTCTAGTAACAATACCCAGGAATAGAAATAACCCAGATGACCCTCAACAGATGAATGGATAACAGAAAAGTGGTGTAGTATTAATATTATTCAACTGTTAAGAAAAATGAAAACATGAAAGTCGCACATAAATGAAAAGGATTAGAAACGATCATTCTGAATGAGGTAACCCAGACCCTGAAAGACAAATGTAAAATTTCCCCCTTGTTTGTGGATGTTAGCTTGAATCTGTGTTTTCTCCTTACCCACAGAGTTGAAGAAATTAATAAATGGCCATGGTAGTTATCAAGAAAGGGAAGATAGAACACAGTGATGTAAAGGTTTAGAGGAGAAGAGTGGTACAGAGAGAGCTAAATGGACAGGAGAGAAATGAGAGAGCAGGGTAGAAGAAGGAACATGAGTATTGGGAGGGATAACACCTGAAAAAATGCATTAAAAACTTTCTAAGACATAAACTTTCTTATATAAAAAGAGCTTAGATAGACTTACCCCCTGATGGGGCAACATTGCTCCTACTAGATACCAGAGGCCAACACATTTAAAGACCAATGACAAGAATGAGTTACTTTTATTGGAGTTGTTGGTAAGAGATCCCAAATACTACCGGCAAGTGTCACTACCCTTGACCACCCTCAAGGACTTGACTTGCACACAAAAATCCCACCATCAGCTGCTGGGATATTGGTAATTGATACCCACTGATAGGGTTACTTTTTGTTAAGAATGTGGCCCTGGATGGGTCTAACAAGTTCCAGTACATGACTACTTGTCTAAAAATATAGATAGCACTAATGTGTCAGTAGGGAGGAGAAGTTGACCTGAAAGGAAATAGAGACAGAATTGAAAAATCTTCAAAACACAATATATGAAATCCTCAAAGACTAAAAATGCATTTAAAACTCTCTCCTCCAGTCGAGCAAGATGCCCAAAGGAAAAAAGGCCAAGGGGAAGCAGGTGGCCCTGGCCCCCATTGTTGTTAAGAAACTGGAGGCAAAAAAGGTGGTCAATCCTTTGTTTGAGAAAAGGCCCAAGAACTTCAGCATTGAGCAGGATATCCAGCCCAAAAGAGATCTCACACGCTTCGTCAAATAACCCCGCTACATCACACTGCAACGGCAAAGAGCCATCCTCTATAAGCGGCTCACAGTACCTCCCATCATTAACCAGTTCACCCAGGCCCTGGACAGGCAAACAGCGACTCAGCTGCTTAAGCTCGCCCACAAGTACTGGCCAGAGACAAAGCAGGAGAAGAAGCAAAGGCTGCTGGCCCGTGCTGAGAAGAAAGCTGCTGACAAAGGGGTCATCCCGGCTAAGAGACCACCTGTCCTCTAAGCAGGGGTCAATACAGTCACCACCTCGGTGGAGAACAAGAAGGCTCAGCGGTGGTGATTGCCCATGATGTAGACCCCATTGAGCTGGTGGTTTTCCTGCCTGCCCTGTGTCAAAAGATGGGGGTGCCCTACTGCATCATCAAGGGAAAGGCCAGGCTGGGGTGCCTGGTCCACAGGAAGACGTGCACTACTGTTGCCTTCACACAGGTTAACTCGGAAGACAAGGGTGCTCTGGCTAAGCTGGTGCAAGCTATTAGGACCAATTATAATGACAGATATGACGAGGTCCGCCGCCACGGGGGAGGCAATGTCCTGGGTCCTAAGTCTGTGGCTCGCATTGCCAAGCTGGAATGTATACTAAGTTTCTGTACATAAATATAATACATAATATAATTACAAAATTATCTTCCAAAAATGTATGTCTTATTTATGCATGTTGAATGTTCTAAAGAATATGCATACCTACACATTATAGTGTTTATATATTATACATATTATACCTATATGTTAAATGTTGGAACTACTGTAATACCATTTATACTCTTAGAATAAAATATTCCTTACTCCTTATGCATTCACACATAGATGGACTTGTACAAGGATGGTACATTTTCCTTGGGTTGTGACTATTTTCTCCCTAGGAAAGAGGTAACCTTTCTGAGTAGGGAAGCGAGAAGAAGAAACAGGAAGCAGACCTGCCTAGAGAGATGATGCATCCCATTGCAGTTACCTCCTGAGCCCTTACCTTGATAGACTGCCTAAAAGATAAGTTCGATAGTTCACAGCTAAAACACTCAAAAGATCGCTTGAAACAGCTCTGCAGCCAGATCCCCCAACTAGCTTTCTCAATAAAAAAAAATCCATCATACTCTATATTTATCATTTTTTATGATGGGGCTTCTGCTTCTTGAACACTTCCAACATGTACAACTACCCAAATAAATGTCGGACAGCAGAAGAGGTGTATCTACTGTTTATTATGGTAGGAGTAAGTGTAGGACTTGGTAAGCAAGGCACGGTTTCACGGAACTTACTCTTTCCTTTCGCCTTAATATGAGCTGTGGAGATTGGACTCCGTATCACCAGACTCTCACAGCGTGTGCAAGTACTCACTACACCATCTTGCTAGCCCCAAGAGAAGTTATTTAAAGTTCTTCCAAACTGTGAGGGGGCCGGGACACAGGTAAGATTAGGAGCTCTTGGAGCTGGCAAGGGCATGTGATCAAAGCCAAGGGAAACTTACACCGCTGCTTTCTGCGATCTTGGCTCTACCGCATATGTTTGTAGCACTAGCTTCTCCTCCAACAAATCAGATAACTGTGGCTCATTTAACATTTGCATAGAAATATCATTTCTACTACAGGAACATGAACCTGTGTAAGAGCTCTACTCGGTCCTCTCGGAAATAGAATATATACATATCCACTCAGTTGGCATTGCTTTTCTTTAACAACAAAATGTAGAATAATTACTACTAAGGTAACATTGCAGAAAGAGAGGGCAGAAAGATTGTAAGAACCCAAGGATCGGGGAAGTTTGCCCTGGGATGGTGTCTCCTAATAACGTCAGAGAAACCACACCCAGGAAGTCTCATCAACCTGACTGTCCAAATGTGAACTGAACAAGGAGGACCACAAAATGAAGGCACCGAAGTAGATAAGGGAGCGTCCACAAAGCCTTAACCCTACACAAAGAACTCTAGGCACATAAGAAATACTAAGAGCCTAGGAAATTGTCTTCCTAATGGAAGAGAGCACCATTTTTTTTTGTCCAATACCAATGACCAGCTCTGAAAACAAATTGGAAACTAACAGGTTGTGTTTAGAGATACATGTATATACACATGCATATATGTATGTAACAGCTGTTAACAAGGGAGAAAGGCCATGAATTTGAAGGCAGGAGGGGTTTATGAGAGTGTCCGGAGGGAGGAATGAGAAGAGGAAATTATACAAGTATGTTATAATCTCACAAATGAATGAAATAAGAAACAGAAACTCACTCCTCTAGTGTCTGTTGTTACACTTTACACAGTCTTTGATTTCAAGTTGATCCTTTGTGGCCATGAGGCCACAAGCTTGAAGAACTTTCTAAATTGAACAAGGCTAGAAAGTCATAGCATCTTATGCCTCTGTGGTGACTCAGGGCTAGACAAGGGCAAGGTGGAGCACTCCCACTGAGAGGGGAGGCAGGATGCTGGGGAGGATCAGCTCTGAGCTCGACTTCTGGCTGGCGACATTCTCTAATTCATGAGATGCTCTTTCAAAATGACAGTTTTCTCTCCCTGTGTTTTTTTTAATTAATAACCCCATGGAATCTTTTTCATTAAAAATGAATTTTACCTTTACTCTGAAATGTCAAACACTCATGGAAGGGGTAAATTTTCCTTGCAGGGAAGACTTTTATGAAGATATTAGTTTACCTTTTCTTTAGGAAATTTTAGCCGTAGAATGAACATGTTAAAGCAATATTTCTCTTTTTTTTATCATACCAGTGGCATCTGTTTTATGTTCTCTTATAAGCAGATGAACAGAAACAAATGGTATTTCTAAAATATAGGTTCTTCAAATAGACTACATAATTAAGAATAAGTGAAATTTAAAATTTTATGAAAGCAAATGGCTGCTATTTTACTTCTAAAAGTGTAGATTGGGGGGCTGAGTATGTGGCTTGAAGGTTAAGCACTGCAAGACTTAGAATGAAATTTAAAAAAGAAATAAAAATGCAATTCAAATTTTATGTGAGACCAGAAGTGAAAAGGTGAAATTAACTTTTAGTTTATAAAATATACCAGGAACATTAAGCATCTATCTGCAAAGCATTTTGCCAGTGGGTTTTACTACCGTCTCCAGCTAAGAGAAGCACATTAATGCAGTCCTGGCTTCTACAGCCATAGAGGTCCAGATATAAAGGTGCTATTTCTGCGAATATCAGAGCCTTCACACTACCGGTTGAGGATGAGTTTAGGGCATACATCTTGAGGGTGACCTAACAATCCGGTCAAGCTAAAGTCAGCTGATGCTGATGTTGGTAACAGCAGCAAAGCAAAGCTAGGAAGTCTGTCTACTAGCTGGCCCTGGAGCATTGCACTAAATGAGTCAAACATGCCAAGACCGAAACTGGCCTGTCCCTAAGTCATGTCATCCATGTTCCCCAACCATATGAGAATTTAGTACTGACAGAAGCCCTGCTGCGTGTGTGGAGCTTGACACATGGCAGTTGAAAACTCAAAACTCCGACATCTCTGTGATTCTCCATGCACCTCGTCACTGCATACAAAAAATCTTGTGAGAAAAGAAAAGGTCATTCCTTTTATTCTTTGTCTCTGTGTGCAATCAAGAGCGCTTTATTTCAGAATTTGAAAGGAAGCCCTGGTCCACCTCTCACAGAAGTTTAAATGGGAAGGAGCCATCTGCTGAGAATCTTCCATTTTCCCTTGCAGACGAACAACCAGAGATTCTCCCAAAACTACAAGTCCAAGGCCAGGGAGAGAAAGTATTCAGGTGCCTCCTAGAGAATCCCAAATTCCCAGATGCTCTTTTACTATTTTAGAAGTTTTAGCCAACGAATGTATATTTGCTCATAGCATTCTCAGGTAAGTATGCATTTTTTGTTTGTTTCTAATTTTCAGACGATTTTCTTTCTCTTTTCCCAAAATGTAGTAACTGCGTATTCTTATTAAAGATACATTCACAACCCTCTTACCCTCTTAGTATTTTTCAGAATTAACAAATCAAAGGAAGGTCTTAGGTTTTGTCTGCAATGCCACCACAAAGAAGGAAACTAGAGATGAGAAGGCATAGCAGGAAGAGCAAAAGGAAGAGCAGGAGAGAAGAGGGAGATGAGGAGAAAACCCGGGGGCACATTTCAATCCGATTTTCTTTCCTTTTTGTTACCCTCCTCTTAATCTTTGTTCTCTTATGGGTATTAAATGCAACCACCAGAGAGAGAAGTGACCCATATTGAATCAGAAGAATGAACCCTATAACATTGTCATTCATTTTCAATAGTGATGTCACTGGAGTCGAGAGAGCAGTAAGATACAGAGGGTAAAAGGGATGCCCAGAGGGTAAGAGGGATGCTGGTGTGAGAACTCTGCAGTGGGTTTCTGGAGACAGAACATCTGTTCAGTGCATCACTTGGCCCTTAGGAGACGTGCGCAGAAGATACTGAGCACAGGCAGTGGCTGCTTATGTGGGGGTTTGAAGAAAGCAAAGTCCATGTCCAATGGGAGATCGAGATCGTGAGAGGAGACAAGAGTGAGGTCACAGTTGAGTCCAGGGAAGGAGGGGGAGCTGGGATAATGTGACTTGTTTCCTTTACATGATATCAACCTAAAGGATGCATATCTTCTTGGTTTTCCCTCTAACATATTCATTTTCCTATGCTTTATTCCTGCCTCTAACTTCCATAGAATTGGTTCAAATTTAAAGACAAAAAAGAAAGATTAACAAACAAGCAAACAAACAAACAGACCATTCCTCTAAAGAAATGCACCAGAATGGATGGATTAGAGAAACCCTTTGCAAAACTACCAACTCTACTTTCATGACTATGGTTCCAGAACAAACATGCATTTTAAGAGTTAACTGCAAACACTGTGAACAATAGGGCTGCATCAGAAGAACGATAACAAGCTCCTTGAAGGCACATTCCTTTGCTCCAACCCTACCCCCAACAGTCAGCATAGGAGATCTCAGTATCAAGCCATTCCTTTGGGTGGCCAAGGTGTGGAGAGTTGGTACAAACAAGCTGTTAGCCAGTCTCCACTGACAGAGTCCTCAGTGCACCAGTCTGGGTCCCCTCTCACTTCCTACCGGCACAGACCCTCTCCTAAATGGCAGCACACTCCACACAACCGAATAGATTTCTCCAAACATTCTGGTGTCTGAACTCTGAGCACCAATGATGCTACTCCTTTGCTCTAGTTGGGGCACACAGCTTCAGGCCATAGGGAACTGACTTTCAAAGGGTCCATAATACGTATTAACTATTCAATATTCCAGAGTGGTGATTCCATATGCAATCATTCCTACAGTAACCACAAAGACACCGGTGAGAAGGAAGCAGGTTCTGGTCAGGGTCCAATGCCTTACACTCCCCATGTGTGCTGCACTTAGGGGAAATTGGCTTCTATGTGTATAATTAGCAGCTGATTTTGCCTTTTACTCTGAAATTCCCATTTCAAACTGAGTATTTCCTAAGGGACCCTGCCTCTGCTGAACTCTCAAAGATAGCATCACTCTCCAGAGGGTGAAACTGTAGGCACAGAAGAAACCCAAGTGAGAGCAAACGTCAACTTCAAAAAGCGCCCAGCAAATCGACTGTAACAGGGTGTAGAGGGAAGACGCAGAAAATGAATGACTTTCTCCACAAGAAATTACTGTGACTTTCTTGGGTCATCTAAGTGTCTCCGGCTATTTAGCGGAACCGTTTGATTTGATACCTTTGGGGAAAGGTTGTTGTGGTAGAATGCCAAAATCTCCGAAATACACCTCCCAGGTGGGAGGAAAAGGGCATGCTATGAACCCGGATGCTATTTCTGCGCCGAGTAGTCAGCTCTTAGAAACTCATTCTAACCACAGTACAGCTTTCTGTTCCCTCACTTGTAAAATGTATGTCTTAAATGCCTTAGTGGTCCATAAACATGCATATGCAATATAATATTATATTGTAAATATAATAAATACAGTATTTATATTGCTCTCCATAATCATTCTTCTTGAATTGATTAGAAACATTTGAAAACACTCCTCTGAATAATGCTTCTGAAAATGTGTACCCTGAGAAGCCTTTGTGGCTACCCTCAGAAGCAGCATGGAAGCCTTTCAATTTCATGTTTGTTGAACTCCGTTTGCCCAGATGCCTCTGAGAAGAGACCCAAATGGGTCTGTTCACAAAGCAAAGGAGATAGGTCCTGAAAATGGCAAATCACGTATTAGAGTATAGATATTGTTTGGGCGTAAAGACGAAAAGAGCAAAGAATGCACAAACGAACTATGCCTTAAAGTATATTAAAATGCACGCCCCTAAAGAAAGTTTCAAACTCAAGATTGTGTGGTTACTTATATTGTATGATCCACTCCCACAGAGAATACTCATTGGCTTTTTTGTTGTTGTTCTAGAAGTGACATGGAAAAATCAACAGATGCTCCAATGGCGGAAAATTTATGTATCCCAAAGCAAATGAATCCTTAAAGGCGCCAAGGAAGACGAAAAATACCACACACACTGCAGCCTTAGCATTCATACAAACCTCATGTTTTCATTCATAAGAACTGCTGTCCTTTAAACAAAGGTGGTCTGACAAGCCATCTTTCTACCAGGGCCCCACTCATTGGTGCTAACTGGCAGGAATTAAGAAATGGAAGGAACTTTAGAAATGGAAAGTACGGCGAATTGCTGAATCCATCCCTTTCTCTGGAATTTGAGAAACCCAGTCCTTAAATAACTGCTCTGGGGGCATATTGAAGGGTGAAAAAATCTGTCCACCTTTGTCCTGGCAACTAAAGTCTTCATTCTGTCTGCCAGCAGACCAACAGGGAGCCCGAAATAGAAACAGCTTAAGGACTCAATAGACTCCATAATTAGGTCTCTGCTTCATCTAAATGCACATGACAGACTTCTAGAATTGCTGAAGTTACCTCTGTAACCCCCATTGCTGAAATGAGAGCCAACACAAAGGTAGAAAATCTAGGCACCAGCAGATCTTTCTCTCCTGGCCCACATCTTACAAGACTAATCTCGAGTACAAATGGGGCAGTGCCTCGGTGTAAACTGAGAGGCATAAGCTTCACCATCCCAAAGGTGACTGTTTTTATACATCATGTCCTAAAGCAGACCTCAGAGTGAATGTGCAATCCGGATGACCAGTTGAGGTAATGACAGCTGTAAGTATCCTCTGCTCAGATTCTTGTGTTGAGAAAGTTACTGAGAATCAATTGGAAAAGAAAACTGCTCTCTCTTCCAAGAGCCTCCCATGCCAAATCTCCTGAGGTGGGCACTGCTTCCCCATCCCAGCAGGGTTCTGGAGATCCTAATTCACTAATGCAGAAGCTGCTTGCACCCTCCCAAAAGCATCGGGCCAGCAGGATTGTGCAGAATCTGCAGGCACAGTCGATTGGAAGGAGCAGCTGGAAGTTAACTCTAATTGTGATTTAACACCAATTAGTAATGGTCATTTTCATCATTCTACTTCATGCGGCTCTTTGCCAGAGCTGTCAAGGGTGTTGTGAGCATGCGTGCTTTTAGAGGCCAGTCATTATTCTCATCGTTGAAGTAAAGACTGTGCTCAGGAGAATGGCAGACGCATATTTCATGCATTTACTTATGTATTCTGTGATACAGAGGATGCTATTCTGGTCTTAGGCAATACGAGTTCATTGTTTGGATGGAAGATCACAGTATAGATGGGAAAACAAATTGTCACTATCAGCTCTACGAGACAAATGGACATAGGTGCCAAGTAATACATGGTCCAGACTTTTATGGAAGATCATTATCTTTCGCTCCAGTGTTTTAGTGTTCTTTTCCTATCAGCTAAAAATCAGTGGGTCTGTGGGGCAGAGGACCTGTCACATGTTGTTTAGCTTGGAAAGGAGAAAGAAAGGACGGCAGCTATAACTCCCATTGCTGCAACTTATGCCATTTCCCCAAAGATGCTGACGTGCGTTTCTGCAATCCACACAAATGCACAAGCTAAGTATACCAAGCAAGTATTTCAGGGAAGTACACTAGCCAATTCTAGGATGTATTCACTCACAAGACCACTAAAATACAACTCCCAGAAGCCAAGAATGAGCACGATAAGCGTGCATTGTGGGAAGAAAAGCAGCTACTGAATCCTAAGCTCATACCAGTGCTAGCATATAGCTAAACCACTGTTTGTTTCATCCTTTGGATCAAACACAATTCTTTCCCCCATGAACCTGCCGGCTAACTTCCGGTAAGCTGGATTCAAGAACAACAGCACCCTGTGTGGTAAACGTCTAGCTTTATGGGCAACGGGGTTTCATAAGGACTGCTCCGCTTGTCCCTTTGCTTTACAAAGTTTTACCAGATGACTCTTGGGAACATTTCTCTATCTTTTAGTGGGAATACTTCTGTTGTGGTTGACTTTTTCCTTCATCTCTTTCATCCCCTCCTCCTGTACTTCCTCTCTTTTCTTCCTGGTGGAAATAGGGTGTGGTTGTGTAGCATGGACTAACCCTGAACTCAATTTCCCTTTCCTTTTAAAAAAGTGATTATAGTGTTTATTACTAAGTTATAAAATGTTTCCTATGAAAGCTATCTAAGGAAGGCAAGGCGGAGCAATCCTAAGTAGGGTAACTAACCTCTGAGCCATCTCTCCACAATTCTCCTTTCTTGGCTTCTTTTTTTTTATCGGATATTTTTTTACTTACATTTCAAATGTTATCCCCTTTTCCAGTTTCCCATCCATAAACCTCCTATCCCATCCCCCCTTCTCCTTTCTTCTATGAGGGTGTTTCCCCACCCAACCATCTACTCTTCCTGCCTCACCACCCTGACATTCCCTTACACTGGGGGGTCCAGCCTTGGCAGGACCAAGGGCTTCTCCTCCCATTGGTGCCCCAACAAGGCCATCCTCTGCTACATATGCAGCTGAAGTCATGGATCAGTCCATGTATACTCTTTGGATGGTGGTTTAGTCCCTGTGGGCTCTGGTTGGTTGGCATTGTTGTTCTTATGCAGTTGCAAGTCCCTTCGGCTCCTTCAATCCTTTCTCTGACTCCTCCAATGGGGACCCCATTCTCAGCTCAATGGTTGGCTGTGAGCATTAGCCTCTGTATTTGTAAATTGCTAGAATTACAAGAATGCATTGCCAGGCACCCAGTTTGTAAGTTAATCTTGGCTCTCACCTTGCTTGAATTAAGGAATGAATGTCTAAGCATTTGGTAGAGATTGGCATGTCTGTAAGAACATTTCCAAAGATGACTGTGATTAGGGACACAGGTTTGAAAAACCTTTCTTGAATGTGCTCAGGACATGTCTAATAGGCTGGGGACTGGAGGGAAGAAAAGTGACAAATGAAGACCATTCCATCGTGTACAAGCTTCATCCCACTAAGTAAGTGCATCTGGTGCTATCCCTGCCTGGGACCTCAAACCACATCTCCATAGCCTGTGAACCCATCAATATGTCAACTACACTTCAGGGTGCTTTTAGGCCATCAGTCTCAAATTGGGACCGTGTCATTGGTCTCCCTTGTTTTTGACACGTCCATTTTTTTTTTTTTTTTGGACTGAGCAGATACCAGATATCATGAGGAGGGAGCAATAGTTCCCTTGACTATAAAATCACCATGACCATTTCCAAACCTGTCACCACACCAGGGGCTGTTCCTGAAACCTAGATTCATCATTAGAAAGAGCTACTAGAGGGCTGTAGTTATGGGCCTAACCAGCATCTCAAATCTAACATGACTTTTCAAAACTTTACCAAATCAATCCCTCCAGAAATTATAGCTTCTCTGAGATTCTTCCTCTTCCTTAAATGTATGTAGACCAAACAAATGTAGGGGTCATCATTAATTTCCCTATCACTTTAAAACCCTAAATCTAGGGGCTGCAGAGACAATTTAGCAGTTAACAGCACTTGCTCTCTTGCAGAGGACCTGAGTTTTGATACCCAGCACTCATATCAGACTGAACACAACCACCTACCAGGGTATCTGACACTTCCCTAGCATCTGTGGATACTTGCACGTTTACAGCACATATACATACACTCATGCACATACACACACACATGCACACACATGCACACACACACACACACAAATAAGTAAATATTTTTAAACCCATATTTCATCTGTTAGCAAGTCTTGTTGACCTTATATTCAAATCATAACTATTATCCAACCAATTCTCACCACTGCTACTTTCTTGGTCCAATCATGACCTCTACCCTTTACAATTAAGTTAGTTGTGTTCCTCTGAAGAACCTTGGTCAATGGATCTTCATCAACCACTGCATGATCAGGCACAACTCAGAAGTTAAGAAAACCATCTGAATCTGGGGTGATTTGGTCCCATTCAGCCGGAGGTGTTAGGTTCAATTATTTTTGCACATTGAACTTAAAATTGAATAGCCTCTGTGAGAATGGATCAATTATTGACACCCTTCTGAAATGTATATATCAAAACCATAGCTTCTGGTATGGCTCAAGCTTTAGATAAGGCTTCTGTGAAGTGGAGTGACATGAGCCATAATTATGTCAAGGATAGTTAGCAACATTATAAAAAGGGAGACCAGAATATCTCCGTGCTCACTCACTCCATGCAGAGCAGAGGCTGAAAGGTCATTCTAGCCTGTAGTGAGAAGGTGCTCCCTAGAGGAATGTCCCTCATCCTTAGCTCTGTAGTGTTAGCCTTTGTACGTATGAACAAATAAGTTTCCATAGTTTAAGCCACTGATTGGTTTTATGTTGTAGCAGCCAAATATTGGAACATATGTGAGACATATGAGACATATGCGAACATGAGCATTAAACTAACATTGACACCAGATTCTAAATTATCCCCGAATGGGGTACTATAAAGTATATACAATACAGAGAAGCCTGGACTCACAATTTCTCTCAGGCATGCAAGGAAGGTGTTGCTTTGATAACACAACTGAAGGACAGCTGTCAGTTGGCATCATCTTCTATCGGGGTCCAGTAGGCTCTACTTTGCAACAATTATAGAAGGATTACACATATTCTCTCTAGTACCGCTTAGGATTTTGATAATAGCTAACAAATTCAGTAAAGTCACAAGCTTTAAAAATATGGCCTTTGGTCTTGGTCTAGTGCAGTGGTTCTCAACTTGTGGATCTCAATCCCTTTGGGGGTTGTTTATCAGATATCCTATATATCATATCTATCTTACAATTTATCACAGTAGCAAGATTACAGTTAGGTAGTAACAATGAAATAAGTTTATGGTTGGGTGTCACCACAACATGAGGAACTACATTAAAGGGTCACAACTTTCAAGAGGTTAAGAACCATTGATCTAGAACCCTAAAGTTTATGTGTGTAAATATAATCCCCTCAAGGAAGTAAAACAGGAAGCCTCCAGTTGGAATATATTTTTGGCATCCATTAACATTGGTTAATATGAGTTATTTTCTTTCTTATCATAATTTAGTTCACAATATTTTCCTTTGAGATTTTTGGACTTGGCTGGATGATAATCTTGGTTCGCAGCCCCAACAAAAAAAACCACATTCTCTATACAACTCCAAAGACATTCTCTACACAACTCCAAAGCTTTGCTACCACAGCTCAGCAAATTTCAGGGCTTTTCAGCCCTATAGAAACATCGATCTCCCTGCTTCTCATTATTTTTTTTAGTACTTGTGATTCTCATCTTTGGCAATAAATTTGTCTGTATTTTCATAACCTTTAATATGAAGGTTAATAAATAATGTCTCATGCCCAATAGGAACTTCTCATTCTATACATTTATTCTAAATAAAGGAGTAACCAGAACAGCATGCATGGTACTGGCATGATAACAAAGAGAAGAACATGGTAAGACATTGCTGGTGATAAGGTAGTTTTTCATACACCATAGCACTCATTCACTGGTGTTAATGTGAAAGGCACACACTTTCGTTAATATGAAGTTATTTTCAATACAGGTGACAGGTGCCAACGTCCACCGTCAATGTTAGCTCATGCGCAGGTTGGAATCCTACCCGAGACACGGATCACGGCAGTAGCTTGTTCTGTGTGTTTGCTTGCTTGCTTGTCTGGGGTTTTCCGTTCATTTGGTCTGAAGCTCATGCTATCGGTTTTCCTTCTTATTTAAAACTGAACACAATCAAGCATCAAATTTTATAATCTTCCACAAAAGGCTTTTTAAAAAATGTCTTTAGTCTATCCTAGAAACGGCTGCAAAACCAAAACCAGAGCAGAGGCAACGTGGATGGACATGTTAACGTGGAAGGGGAAACGATCCACAGGATCCCACCTTCACCCCAAGACTGTTAATCTGCATACAGTGGAAAGGCTGACAGCACAGGGTTCCATGAACTTAGATGCCTGTGGAAGCTTTGGCACTAACTTGATAAGGAGACGTGAGTTAATAATTTCATTTTCTTTGTCTGGTTTTTCATCTACAATGAAATAAATTAAAACAGGTAACTTACAAAACTCTTTGCTCATTCTAGACAATCCTTTCTTTGAAACGAAATCGTAAACCTTATGTGGCCATCACCCTTCTAGACTCATTCAGACCCCTCTCCTGAGACAAACTGGAATCATCCTCCTGATGTTCTTTTAAGCCTATGTATTCTGTCACAGCACTTTCCTGAATCTAGGATGATCTCTCTTCAGTGGGCTTTCAGACAGCAGACACTGGGCCTCTCCCTCAGAGACCCCATAGCCATTAATAGGAACTGCATTAACTACCGATTGAGCCAACCAATGCTTTCTGTGGTACACTTCAACAAAGCGTCTCATCTGACTATGTACAGAAAATAGCAAATAAAATCTCTCACTCTTCTTATTTAAGTAGCTACTCTGGGGAGAAATATGTTCCTGCTATCTTGAAAGTGAAGAAAATATTCAGAAATAATTCACAATCTCAGCCATGCTTAATGTAGCCATAAGTGCTAATGTAACATTTATTTTAAGCTCCAAGGAAATAAAATTCTCTTGACAGCCTCATGTACAAATATACCTACCAATTTTTAAATGGCTCATTTTCTTCTACTCATAAAATTTAATGTCTGTGGGATTCATCATATTTTTAATAGAAAAGGGTTCTAATAAAATTACCAACATATCTGCAGATCTGAGGGACTCCGAGAATACAGATTTCATATTAACCATTATAAATGTGCATTGTTGGTCCTCAAGATGATCCTTAGTTTGGATGACTGACTAGACGTCACAAGATAGCAAAGAGTTACAATTGAGTGCATGACCTACTGAGCCTGAGCAAACAAAGTGAGCCTAGCAAAGCAAGTGGTGTGGGGGGAGTCTACGCAAGCTAGGCCAGAGGACCCAGCATCCTCTCTCTAGTTTCTCCATCAAGAGCTATGGAAATGGATGTGAGATGTGGGCCAAGAAATTCACCAGGGATGCAGTGTCTGCGAAGTTCATGTAGGCATCTTCAGACTGGCCTATACCAAAATTTCACAAAATAAAATAATCGCACTGTTTGCATAAATCAATTATTTGGATAAACCATTTAGACACAGAAAGGGACCACTAATCAGATCATAGGCATCTTCTGAAGTCTAAGCCCCAAGTTTAACTATTTAAGTAACTCTGACAAAGGACAAGGTGGTTTCTACTAGGTTCTGTCTGCCTCTATGTAAATGATAAACACTACTGAATAACAGCTAGCTAGGATGATCAGAAATACAATTAACCTAAGAGTCCAGTGGGAATCTTTTGGAATCTATCGCCCACACAGAGCGTAGCAATTACCTCCTTTGACTCAGGCCTGCAGGTGGTTCTGAATTCAATACACACTCATTCTCCCACTGTCTCCAGAAATAGCATCTTGAATTGGTTAAGCAGATAGATACATAAATAAACTCGGCGAACATTTCAACCCTGCTGCTCTCTGATGCCTTTTCTATCCATGTCTAATCTCAGTAAACCACAAAGGTGCATCCTCGTCACAGAAAACACAACCAAGGCCTTTTATGCAACTCAGTTTAGAACCTGAGTTCTACACAAGAGGCTGAGTCTCTTGCTGTCTGCTGAAGCCTGTGGGCCCTTCTCAGGACAGCTGCTTTAAGGGCACAAAATAACATGGTGGTAACCAAAACAGCACTTTGGAATATCTTAAACATACGTGACACATTCTGAAAACATCTATGTAACATCTATGCTTTAGGAGCAAATATTGCAGGAGTAGCCAACCATATTTGATTGGATTTAAGGCTCATTTTACGAGATGGAGCTTATCCCCATTTTAAAAATCGAGGTCTTTTGTTATCAAAACTTACAGGTTACAAGTAGAAGAATCCCAGGTTTCTAATACCGTGACACCAAGGTTCATTAATTTATTCCATTAAGGTCACAGCCTGTTAGGCCGAAGTAAACAAGCATGCTTTGCTTTTTCTTTTTTTGATTGTTGCATTTATTTATGCAGAAATTTTAGGAGCAATTGAATAAATTTGTTTTATTACTATTTTTATTACCTGCTAAAGTAATTTGATTTTATACACACACACACACACACACACACACACGCACACACACACACACACACACATATATATATTTGTACATGCATATAAGGGAAACCTCATTTGTATAGTAGATGAGAGCAAGCAACCAGAGCATCACTCAGTCCTCTCAGTACAGCCACTGCAAACCGCACACTCTACAACATTCCCACTGAGCCAATGTATAAATGTATACACTGGCTAGAGCTGCACGCTACTATGGCTGAGAACTTGGGTTTGAACTCTGATCCCCCACTTAGTACAATTGTATTCTTACTCAATGGCCATGGTCACTGTGAGATCCATACCTCACCAAGAACACAGTCTTGGTTATAGAAGTAAGTGACAACTGTTCATCAGTATCACCCTTACAATAACAGCAAGAAAACCCTTATTCTTTCACGTAGTGAACCAATGGGGAATAAAGTAAATGCACGGATGAGACATCCTACAAAGTGTAGGACATGTGTCCAGAAAAGACATTCATGGGAAAGCTTGACAACTGCTGCGAGAAGTTTGCAAACTCAAGGCATGGTTAATATCCAGACCTTGACACCCACGCATTTGGCTTGCTTATTATTAGAGTTGACAGCCTCTGCAGTTTTGGATCTCCCAGTTTTAAAACTAAATGAGCTAGTAGACTGAGAACTCTTACTTTTATTTTTTAAATTATTTGGCAGGTATAAATCCCCCTCTCAGAGCCTTCTTCTTCTAGTTGAAATGGAGACCATTCTGCCCACCCATATAAAACTGGCTGTTTAAATAGTAGTTAGTATTACTAATCGTTGGAAGGTACTCAGATACTCTTTCACAGTTCTCTTTCACATTTCATTTGGCTGAGAATGAAGTGGCAGCAACTGGCAACACATCCTGTTCACACCGTTTGCCAAGTTACTAAACAATCCGTTAAGAACAGAGGGATGGGATTATGAAAACAAATTAAAAATGATACAGGTATAATAGATTTGGAAAGGGAGAAGTCGCTTGCTGTAACTTAGCATGCTAGAACCCTTGGACACAAGTATATAGTCCCCAGATCCTGATTTAAAAAGTAAAAACAAACAACAGTTCTCAGTCTACTAGCTCAATGTTTTTAAAACTGGGAGAGCCGAAACTGTAGAAGCTGTCAGCTCTAATAATAAGTAAAATGTGTGTAGTGTGTATGTGTGGCATGTGTGTGTGTGTGTGTGTATGTGTGTATGTGTGTATGTGTGTATGTGTGTATGTGTGTATGTGTGTGTGCCTTTGTGTGTGTCTTTGTGTGTGTCTGTGTGTGTCTGTGTGTGTGTGTGTGATATGTGGTGTGTGTGTACGTGTGTGTGTATGTGTATATGTGTGTATGTCTGTGTGTGTGTATGTATGTGTGTGTATGTGTGTGTGTGTGGTATGTGGTGTGTGTGTGTGCATGCGTGCATGTGTGTGTGTGTATGTGGTGTGTGTGTATATGTGTGTGTTGCACCTATATTGTACAAACACATGCATAGGAGTGTACAAGAGAAAAGAGAGGAGGCAGAGATTTATAATTAAATTATTTTTGAAGAAATGTATATTATATTTGTAACCTGTTTGAATTATTCCTTCTTGAGACTTGGCTTGCAGCCATATCATGTGTGCTAGCTAGTTTATGTCGACTTGACACAAGTGCCATCTGAGTAAGGGAGCCCGGAGTGAAAGGTAATACCTTCATACTCCCCGCTACAGGGTATTGTTTACTTAATAATTTATGGGGAGGGCCCAGACTTTTGTGGGCGGTACCATCTCTGGGCTGGTGGTCCTGGGTTCTGTAAGAAAGCAAGATCAGTGAGTCATGAGGAGCAAGTCAGTAAGCAGCCCCCTCCATGGCCTCTGTATCAGCTCCTGCCTCCAGGTAGCTTCCCTGCTCGAGTTCATGTCCTGACTTCTTTCAATTTTGCACTATATGTGGAATTGTAAGTCAAATAAACCCTTCCCTCCTCAGCTCGCCTTTGGCCATGATATTTCATCACAGCAATAGTAACCCTAACTAGGACAGTTGGTTATTTAATATTAATCAGCTGGCCTGATTTCTTCACATGGTTGGAGAAAAAACCTCCACATCTTATATCAAAGATGTCATAAATTATCAAGTGAGATCTGATGTAAACAGAACTCTGTTTTGAAGTGTACAATGACAGTAGGTATTCTGTAAAATGTAGTGATAGATAATGGCTTTGGCCACCTTACAGAACAGGGAAAACTTCCAAATCGGATCTATTTTGAGTTGGTATGAACATAAGAGCTTCAAATAGTTGTTTATAGATGGGGACCTTCCAGCAGAAAGCAGAGGATGAACGCAAGTACTGTGAACTACGTAACAGCAAGCAAGAATATTTCATATTTGGATCACATTTGGGCCCCTCTCCCTCATCCATCACTAACTAGTGTCTGATTGCTAGCATTTCACACTATACGCAGTTGAAGGTTCCCGAGCACAGGGAGTCAGCGGTTTGTCTCTGTTATCTACAGATGTTTACTAGTCCCACAGGTTCTGGATATTTAATGACAAATTGTTAACAAACATATGAACTGAAACGCAGCTCTAATACAAATCAAATGTTTGAAAACTCAGTCTCATTCCCATTCCTGGCAGTCCTTCTCTTGGACTCTGAGTAAGAAGCACATTGATTTAATTCTGTTTGTTTCTGCATTGCTAATGTGTAGACATTAATTTCTCTCTTGACCGTCTTGTTTGCATTCATGTTAACTACAAGAAAGCTTTTATTTAAGAGGCTATAGAAACCAGGGATCATTATTCCAAAACGCTTCACTATAGACAGGCAATCATTTTATGTGAAGTCCATTAAGTCCAGTCATCCAAATGTATTTCATTCTTAGCCATAAAAGAGTCTTAGCCAATGACCAGTGATCTATAAATTAGAGACTGGAGGTTTCTTTATGCAAATTAACTTTATGTCACACTCATCAATAAAGAAACAAATGGTGAAGAGGATCGAATTTGCAACCGCGCCAGAGTACAGGGATCCTGTATCTATTTACAGGGTATGCAGTGTGCCTCATTCACTCTTCCGATGGTGTTCTTTGAAAGACTTGTTGAAAAGGAAACTTTGTAAATGGATTATGAGATGAGAAGAAAGATTGAAAGAGCACGAAAACAGAAATTAGCCATCTTGATTGACCTTCCCAGCTTTAAAGACATCCACACCACAAAGGAAAGAGGCTGCTGTCCCTTTTAGATCACCGTCACAAACTTTTGGAACTAATCATATATGATGGCATTTTTTGGTTGTCAAATTGACTACATCTAGAATTAACTAAAATCCAAACAGCTTCATACACCTTTGAGGGTTTTGGTTTTTGTTGTTGTTTTGTTTTTCTTGATTAAATTATTTAAGTAGGATGATCTACCCAAAATCTGGATTTTTTGAGGTGTAATCTACCTTAAATCCGGACCTCGCCTTTTGGCGGCAGCCTATGTAAAGGACATGGAAGAAGGACTCTCTGGCTCTTTGCCCGCTTGACCTCACTCTCTTTGACAAATTCATTCCATCACTGACATTACAGCCTACTTCTTTGAGATTCTGGCATATGCTGAAGACCACCTGAGACATCCAACTTTGTGGACTGAACGATTGCTAGATTCTTGGACCTTGGACATTCTGAACCCTGACTAATAATATATCCTGCCATAGCACAGTTTCCAGTCCTATTTGCTTCTCCCCGAGTCTGTTTTTCATTTTGTATCTTACATAATAAAGACCCGAATATTTGCTCAAATAATCAGAGTGCCTTCTCTCTTTAAAAGTAAACAGTGTAAATAAAAGGGAAGAAAATGACGTCACTCTATCCAGATGGGAATGTAGCACTTCAAAATGAAGCACTTTCCACTCTTGGCTGATAGAACGTAGGCTGCTAGCCCCCTGGATACTCATAAGAGGAAGTAGATACAACATACCCGCTTCCTTAGATTGCAAGTGAGAGTGAGGTTCCTGGAGAATGAGTTTGCAAATGCTGTATAGAAGTCAAGGACCTTGAGCAAGGCTTCTCTCTTGATGATGTGCAGGTCACAGTACGTCAGGGCCCGAACATTGGCACATGCATGAGCAAGGGTGGTTTCCTTCCAGAAGATGTCTCCAAACACATCACCTTTCCCTGGAAAGCAGGACAACAGTTTTTAGCCAGACCTACTAACATTCTTTTGTTTAGCATTGATCTATATAATTTAAAGCATGAATTCCTCTGTATATAAATAATACTGCGCAGCACATTTTCATTGTGAGGACATCCCCAGATTTTAGTTGCTGATGGAAACAGTGTTGGGGAAATAAATGCCATTCCTTGGAGTAGCCACTACTCTCATTTTAATAAATGCTTTCAATAACTTTTGCAACCTTAATTTTTCCCATTCTCATTGGAAAGAGCAAAAATAGCTTCTCTTTTCTCATACTTCCTAGGGAAGAATTGACAACAAAACAAAATGCAATATCCAAGAGCCCATTGCTATAGCCTTTATAAATCTATGATAGATGCAATATACATTAATAGAATTATTCTGTAACTAATAATTACTCTCCAAGCACACTAAAGTATGTTATATCTTCGTCCTCAAAGCATGCCCTTCTCTTTCCACATCGTTAAACCTGACAGGGTCTCAGGTGTGGCTCCAGAGCACCCCAACTATAATTCCTAAGCACAGGAACTGAACTGTGGGAGACGGAGGGGGATGCACTTGTAATCCAACAGATTCAGAGCCACATGCTAGAGTCCAATGCAGATGCATCTTTAAGATTCTAGAATTGCAGGATGACCTATTCGCTTCAGCAGCACCATCAACTGAGAATATCCACCACCCCATGTCAGAAGTGCCTAGTTTTACAAAGGGCTTGAGGAAATGTCAAATGTCAATAACCCTCAAAGGCCCTTCTGCTTAGGAAGGTTCCCTATGAGCCCTCTGGCTTCTAAAGTTCAGCCATCTGCTCTCTTTGTTCTGTTTCTGCCAAGATGTGTTTAAATGGGAAAAGACAGGAGGAATGTACTCTGGTGGGATAAGCTTTCCTAGAGGCGTTCCATGCATGATCTGTTCTTTATGCATTCTAATCACACAGAGGAACAAATACCTATTTACATCGTACAGATTAAAATCAGAAGAGGGGAAAGAAGAAATGTTCCATAAAGCTCTCAAGGACAATCACACCACTAGAAAGGAAAGTGGGAGTAACCAGAGAAACAGGAGAAAGAAACAGAGAAGTTGGCTGTGTACATCACAGACTTTTTTGCCCAAATGGGAGGCTGGGTAGCTCTTAAAACAGAGATGTGGCGGAGTCAACCCTAACAGTTAGGCACAGTATGGCAGATGCAGAAGCCATTCGAGATATTATGAAGGTGTTCAGGTCACCATGCAGATCACAAGATTGGCACAAAAATAATCATGATAGGTACTTAATTCATTTTCAACAATCCATTTGTTTTCCAACCCCCTAAAACATCCTTGCAGTTGATGTCACTGTTTGATGACTCAGTTGTTTGATAGCTACAGTCATCCAAGGAAATAACATAAGAAACCAAGGAACTAAAATAGCCTGGGGATACTAATGACAGAAGCTTGTATCATAGCACCACATCTGACATAGAGACGAAGTCTTTATGTGGCATTCTCTTTAAGACAGCAATTCCAATTAACAGTGTTTACTCTACCTGCATAATCAGAAGTGCTAAATTGACTTGTGAAAAATGCTCACAGAACTAATATTTATAATAATCCAATGAAGTATAGTAAGGTAAAGGTCAAGGGATAAATAAATTATGAAATACTAGATAGCCACTAAGTAACATAAATTGTATGAAATGACACACAGAAATGCTCATATTACATAAAATTATAAAATCAGAATATCAAATGAAAGACATAGTGGATTACATTTTATGGACCACACACTCCTACCCTATCACCCATACATGTACATAAAGCTTAGAAGCAAATGCACTAATGTGGTAGTTTCTCTCAGAATTACAGGGTCAGTGCTAGTCTCCTTTTTAATGTAAATGCATTGTTTGTAAAGAGAAAGTATCAATAACGGTGATAATAGCACAGTCTCTGGTGCTGAAAACATAATTTTTTAAAAGGGTTCTTTTGTTCCACTTCTAGATTTTTGTGTTCTTTTTAAAGCTCTAATATAGGAACATATTCTATACTGTCATTAGACTCTTATTCTTTCTTAAAGAGATGGAAAAAGATGATATATCTTTTAGATTTATTTCTGTTGTTCTTTCTCGAATTACCAATTACAATATCATTTCTGACTGTGATCAACTATCTGATTTTCAGGCACTGTAATGCATTTGATTAATAGTCCCAGGTCTAGGAATTTATAAAAATATTAGAACCATTATGAAAGCATTATGAAAGCAAAAGGTAATGCTATCACTCACAGCCTGGCAGTCAAAAATAAATACCATACACGAGAAGCCAAAAGAAATTACAAAAATTTATGAAAAATATCAATAAATAAAGACTTCAATCAGTTTTTACAAATAATATACAAAATATTTATCTTATAATACTACATCGAAAATTGACTAAATAATTATATGGATGAATCCAGAAATTCATTTGTTTCTTTTAGACTTTCCAAATTTTATACAGTATGGCCCTTTAAAGTATTATCTTAGAATATTCTGGATTTCTTTGATGCTTATTGTGATATTTCCCTGTTCATTTCTGATGTTGTTTTGGGTCATCTATTTCCTTACTTGGTTAGTAGGGCCAGGGACTTTCATAGTACCTGAAGGTGCCAAGCAAGACTGCAAGGGAAGGTAGTATCCCACTTATGATGCCTATAAACTACAATAATGTCAAAAATGTGACAATAATGCAAAGAGTACAGTAGTGGTATCCATATCTTGGTAGCAACTGACAGTTCTGTAATTGGACTTATGGTCTCTTCATCAAAAGGAAAAACACCTCTGGTACTTGAAACCTAGTTAGCTATCTGGAATTGATATGGTCCTGGGTCTTGAAGGAGAACTCATTTTGCTAAAGCAGCATCATTTGTAACTGCCTCTAACATCAATAATAAAGTATATAAAATAAAACTAAGGCACAAAGACAAAAAATGTTACAGAACATGTACATTTTTAAAAAGTTTTCATGATAGAACCAATGTGCAATGTTCAATTATGTTATGATAGGCAGCCAATTATGCTAGTATTAAATTGCCAGTCAAAAATAAATTTAGATAAGGGATAAAAAGAACAAATGACTAAAAGAAAAATATAATTCAGTAATAAAAGTACAGGTTTTAAAAATGTTTATCATGAAGAGGCGGCGCAGATCTTCCTGGTCGCTGCCACCGCGGAGAGCCCGTGGGCAGCACCCCGTGAGCGAACTTGAGCCTCGGGACCAAAGGTAAGACTAACTTATCTGCTGCAAGTGACTTGCCGGGTGGAATCGGGACAACAGAGGCAGAATCCCTCTAGGACCAGGCACGTCCTGTGTTTACCGGAAGTCCCACACCCGCGGATCCCGGCCCGCAGCAGCTCTCTGCGCCCAGAACCTGTGGGAGAGATACCTTACCGCCTGGTCAGGTGGGCACTCCTGAGGCTGCAGAGCAGAAGAGACCACCAACACTGCCCACCCCTGCCCACATCCCTGGCCCAAGAGGAAACTGTATAAGGCCTCTGGGCTCCCGTGGGAGAGGGCCCAGGTGAGGCAGGAGCCCTGCCTGAGACACCGCCGGAACCTGAAGGAAACAGACCGGATAAACAGTTCTCTGCACCCAAATCCCGTGGGAAGGAGAGCTAAACCTTCAGAGAGGCAGACACGCCTGCGAAAACAGAAGAGACTGCTCTCTACACACATTGCTGACTCCAGAGGAAAACACCGGAGGCCATCTGGAACCCTGGTGCACGGAGGCTCCCGGAAGGGGCGGCGCAGATCTTCCTGGGTGCTGCCACCTCGGAGAGCCCGTGGGCAGCACCCCGCAAGCGAACTTGAGCCTCGGGACCACAGGTAAGACCAACTTTTCTGCTGCAAGTGACCTGCCTGGTGAACTCAAGACACAGGCCCACAGGAACAGCTGAAGACCTGTAGAGGGGAAAAACTACACGCACGAAAGCAGAACACTCTGTCCCCAATACTGGCAGAAAGAAAACAGTAAAACAGGTCTACAGCACTCCTGACACACAGGCTTATAGGACAGTCTAGCCACTGTCAGAAATAGCAGAACAAAGTAACACTAGAGATAATCTGATGGCGAGAGGCAAGCGCAGGAACCCAAGCAACAGAAACCAAGACTACATGACATCATCGGAGCCCAATTCTCCCACCAAAACAAACATGGAATATCCAAACACACCAGAAAAGCAAGATCTAGTTTCAAAATCATATTTGATCATGATGCTGGAGGACTTCAAGAAAGACGTGAAGAACTCCCTTAGAGAAACACAGGAAAACATTAATAAACAAGTAGAAGCCTACAGAGAGGAATCGCAAAAATCCCTGAAAGAATTCCAGGAAAACACAATCAAACAGTTGAAGGAATTAAAAATGGAAATAGAAGCAATCAAGAAGAACACATGGAAATAACCTGGATATAGAAAACCAAAAGAAGAGACAAGGAGCTGTAGATACAAGCTTCACCAACAGAATACAAGAGATGAAAGAGAATCTCAGGAGCAGAAGATTCCATAGAAATCATTGACTCAACTGTCAAAGATAATGTAAAGCGGAAAAAGCTACTGGTCCAAAACATACAGGAAACCAGGACTCAATGAGAAGATCAAACCTAAGGATAATAGGTATAGAAGAGAGTGAAGACTCCCAGCTCAAAGGACCAGTAAATATCTTCAACAAAATCATAGAAGAAAACTTCCTAACCTAAAAAAGAGATACCCATAGGCATACAAGAAGCCTACAGAACTCCAAATAGATTGGACCAGAAAAGAAACACCTCCCGTCACATAATAGTTAAAACACTAAACGCTCAAAATAAAGAAAGAATATTAAAAGCAGTAAGGGAAAAAGGTCAAGTAACATATAAAGGCAGACCTATCAGAATCACACCAGACTTCTCGCCAGAAACTATGAAGGCCAGAAGATCCTGGACTGATGTCATACAGACGCTAAGAGAACACAAATGCCAGCCCAGGCTACTGTATCCTGCAAAACTCTCAATTAACATAGATGGAGAAACCAAGATATTCCATGACAAAACCAAATTTACACAATATCTTTCTACAAATCCAGCACTACAAAGGATAATAAATGGTAAAGCCCAACATAAGGAGGCAAGCTATACCCAAGAGGAGGCAAGAAACTAATCGTCTTGGCAACAAAACAAAGAGAAGAAAAGCACACAAACACAACCTCACATCCAAATATGAATATAACAGGAAGCAATAATCACTATTCCTTAATATCTCTCAACATCAATGGCCTCAACTCCCCAATAAAAAGACATAGATTAACAAACTGGATACGCAACAAGGACCCTGCATTCTGCTGCCTACAGGAAAACACACCTCAGAGACAAAGACAGACACTACCTCAGAGTGAAAGGCTGGGAAACAACTTTCCAAGCAAATGGTCAGAAGAAGCAAGCTGGAGTAGCCATTCTAATATCAAATAAAATCAATTTCCAACTAAAAAGTCATCAAAAAAAGATAAGGAAGGACACTTTATATTCATCAAAGGAAAAATCCACCAAGATGAACTCTCAATCCTAAATATCTATGCTCCAAATACAAGGGCAGGGCATTACATACGAAAAGAAACCTTACTAAAGCTCAAAACACACATTGCACCTCACACAATAATAGTGGGAGATTTCAACACCCACTCTCATCAATGGACAGATCATGGAAACAGAAATTAAACAGAGACGAGACAGACTAAGAAGTCATGAGCTAAATGGACTTAACGGATATTTATAGAACGTTCTACCCTAAAGCAAAAGGATATACCTTCTTCTCAGCTCCTCATGGTACTTTCTCCAAAATTGACCATATAATTGGTCACAAAACGGGCCTCAACAGGTACAGAAAGATAGAAATAATCCCATGCCTGCTATCGGACCACCACGGCCTAAAGCTGGTCTTCAATAACAATAAGGGAAGAATGCCCACATATACGTGGAAACTGAACAATGCTCTACTCAATGATAACCTGGTCAAGGAAGAAATAAAGAAAGAAATTAAAAACTTTTAGAATTTAATGAAAATGAAGGTACAACATACCCAAACTTATGGGACACAATGAAAGCTGTGCTAAGAGGAAAACTCATAGCGCTGAGTGCCTGCAGAAAAAGAAATAGGGAAAGAGCATATGTCAGCAGCTTGACAGCACACCTAAAAAGCTCTAGAACAAAAGAAGCAAATACACCCAGGAGGAGTAGAAGGCAGGAAATAATCAAACTCAGAGCTGAAATCAACCAAGTAGAAACAAAAATGACCATAGAAAGAATCAACAGAACCAAAAGTTGGTTCTTTGAGAAAATCAACAATATATATAAACCCTTAGCCAGACTAACGAGAGGACACAGAGAGTGTGTCCAAATTAACAAAATCATAAATGAAAAGGGAGACATAACTACAGATTCAGAAGAAATTCAAAAATCATCAGATCTTACTATAAAAGCCTATATTCAACAAAACTTGAAAATCTACAGGAAATGGACAATTTCCTAGACAGATACCAGGTACCGAAGTTAAATCAGGAACAGATAAACCAGTTAAACAACCCCATAACTCCTAAGGAAATAGAAGCAGTCATTAAAGGTCTCCCAACCAAAAAAGAGCCCAGGTCAGACGGGTTCAGTGCAGAATTCTATCAGACTTTCATAGAAGACCTCATACCAATATTATCCAAACTATTCCACAAAATTGAAACAGATGGAGCACTACCGAATTCCTTCTATGAAGCCACAATTACTCTTATACCTAAACCACACAAAGACCCAACAAAGAAAGAGAACTTCAGACCAATTTCCCTTATGAACATTGACGCAAAAATACTCAACAAAATTCTGGCAAACCGAATCCAAGAGCACATCAAAACAATCATCCACCATGATCAAGTAGGCTTCATCCCAGGCATGCAGGGATGGTTTAATATACAGAAAACCATCAACGTGATCCATTATATAAACAAACTGAAAGAACAAAACCACATGATCATTTCATTGGATGCTGAGAAAGCATTTGATTCAACACGCCTTAATTATAAAAGTCCTGGAAAGAATAGGAATTCAAGGCCCATACCTAAACATAGTAAAAGCCATATACAGCAAACCAGTTGCTAACATTAAACTAAATGGAGAGAAACTTGAAGCAATCCCACTAAAATCAGGGACTAGACAAGGCTGCCCACTCTCTCCCTACTTATTCAATATAGTTCTTGAAGTTCTAGCCAGAGCAATCAGACAACAAAAGGAGGTCAAGGGGATACAGATCGGAAAAGAAGAAGTCAAAATATCACTATTTGCAGATGATATGATAGTATATTTAAGTGATCCCAAAAGTTCCACCAGAGAACTACTAAAGCTGATAAACAACTTCAGCAAAGTGGCTGGGTATAAAATTAACTCAAATAAATCAGTAGCCTTCCTCTACACAAAAGAGAAACAAGCCGAGAAAGAAATTAGGGAAACGACACCCTTCATAATAGACCCAAATAATATAAAATACCCGGTGTGACTTTAACCAAGCAAGTAAAAGATCTGTACAATAAGAACTTCAAGACACTGAAGAAAGAAATTGAAGAAGACCTCAGAAGGTGGAAAGATCTCCCATGCTCATGGATTGGCAGGATTAATATAGTAAAAATGGCCATTTTACCAAAAGCGATCTACAGATTCAATGCAATCCCCATCAAAATACCAATCCAATTCTTCAAAGAGTTAGACAGAACAATTTGCAAATTCATCTGGAATAACAAAAAACCCAGGATAGCTAAAACTATCCTCAACAATAAAAGGACTTCAGATGGAATCACTATCCCTGAACTCAAGCAGTATTACAGAGCAATAGTGATAAAAACTGCATGGTATTAGTACAGAGACAGACAGATAGACCAATGGAACAGAATTGAAGACCCAGAAATGAATCCACACACCTATGGTCACTTGATTTTTGACAAAGGAGCCAAATCCATCCAATGGAATAAAGATAGCATTTTCAGCAAATGGTGCTGGTTCAACTGGAGGTCAACATGTAGAAGAATGCAGATCGATCCATGCTTATCACCCCTGTACAAAGCTTAAGTCCAAGTGGATCAAGGACCTCCACATCAAACCAGACACACTCAAACTAATAGAAGAAAAACTAGGAAGCATCTGGAACACATGGGCACTGGAAAAAATTTCCTGAACAAAACACCAATGGCTTATGCTCTAAGATCAAGAATGGACAAATGGGATCTCATAAAACTGCAAAGCTTCTGTAAGGCAAAGGACACTGTGGTTAGACAAAACGGCAACCAACAGATTGGGAAAAGATCTTTACCAATCCTACAACAGATAGAGGCCTTATATCCAAAATATACAAAGAACTCAAAAAGTTAGACCAAGAGGGAGACAAATAACCCTATTAAAAATGGGGTTCAGAGCTAAACAAAAAGAATTCACAGCTGAGGAATGCCGAATGGCTGAGAAACACCTAAAGAAATGTTCAACATCTTTAGTCATCAGGAAATGCAAATCAAAACAACCCTGAGATTTCACCTCACACCAGTGAGAATGGCTAAGATCAAAACTCAGAGACAGCAAATGCTGGCGAGGATGTGGAGAATGAGAACACTCCTCCATTGTTGGTGGGATTGCAGACTGGTACAACCATTCTGGAAATCAGTCTGGAGGTTCCTCAGAAAATTGGACATTAAACTGCCTGAGGATCCAGCTATCCTCTCTTGGGCATATACCCAAAAGATGCCCCAACATATAAAAAAGACACGTGCTCCACTATGTTCATCGCAGCCTTATTTATAATAGCCAGAAGCTGGAAAAACCCAGGTGCCCTTCAACAGAGGAATGGATACAGAAAATGTGGTATATCTACACAATGGAATATTACTCAGCTATCAAAAACAACGAGTTTATGAAATTTGTAGGCAAATGGTTGGAACTGGAAAATATCATCCTGAGTGAGCTAACCCAATCACAGAAAGACATACATGGTATGCACTCATTGATAAGTGGCTATTAGCCCAAATGCCTGAATTACCCTAGATGCCTAGAACAAATGAAACTCAAGACAGATGATCAAAATGTGAATGCTTCACTCCTTCTTTAAAAGGGGAACAAGAATACCCTTGGCAGGGAAGAGAGAGGCAAAGATTAAAACAGAGACTGAAGGAACATCCATTCAGAGCCTGCCCCACATGTGGCCCATATATATACAGCCACCCAATTAGACAAGATGGATGAAGCAAAGAAGTGCAGAAGTGTAGATCGCTCCTGAGAGACACAGCCAGAATACAGCAAATACAGAGGCGAATGTCAGCAGCAAACCTCTGAACTGAGAATAGGACCCCCGTTGAAGGAATCAGAGAAAGAACTGGAAGAGCTTGAAGGGGCTCGAGACCCTATATGTACAACAATGCCAAGCCACCAGAGCTTCCAGGGACTAAGCCACTACCTAAAGACTATACATGGACTGACCCTGGACTCTGACCTCATAGGTAGCAATGAATATCCTAGTAAGAGCACCAGTGGAAGGGGAAGCCCTGGGTCCTGCTAAGAATGAACCCCCAGTGAACTAGACTGTCGGGGAGGCAGCAATGGGGGGAGGGTGGGGAGGGAACACCCATAAGGAAGGGGGAGGGAAGGGATGTTTGCCGGAAACCGGAAAGGAATAACACTCGAAATGTATATAAGAAATATTCAAGTTAATAAAAAAAAAAAGTATTTGTCAAATAAAAAAAAATGTTTATCATATTCTTCTTTATGTTATTCCCCAACATTTTATATAATGAATCTAAATAATCTTTATTAAAAAGAGCAAAAAATAGCAAACTAATTCATAGATACACAGTAAAATTTTAAAGCATATACAAATATAAAAACATTAGAGAACTTCAGCAGAATTAACAAGGGTGGATAACTCTAATACTGTCCTAAAACTAGTCAATAAATATTCATTGATTGGTAGTTTAAAGGACTCAGGAGTTTAAAGATACTCAATAAATGAGTAGAATTTTCTCTTAACAAAACAGACAGTTGTGAATTATGTAGGCATCCAAATATTAATTAGTCATTTTATCTTACCTAACTGAAAAACTAAAATCTAGTTTGAAGTGTTTTTGTTTGTTTGGTTGTTTTTTTTTCTTTGTTGCTGTTGTTTTGCTTTTTAATTGTGAGTACATTGTCGCTGTCACAGACACACCAGAAGAGGCAGAAGAGGGCATCAGATCCCATTACAGATGGTTGTGAGCCACCATGTGGTTGCTGGGAATTGAACGCAGGACCTCTGGAAGAACAGTCAGTGCTCTTAACTGTTGAGCCACCTCTCCAGCCCCTACTTTGAAGTTTTAAAATTTATCTCTTTTGTTTTTTCTTTTCAAATTTAAGGATTCAACTCAGGGCTTCAAGCATGCTAGTGAAGAACTCTAACATTGTCCTCCACGATCACTCTAAAATCGTGTATCATTTTGGAATTATGGGGGGAGGAGATATCTATGGTGCAGAAAGAACAGTAAGAACCCAGAGTATTAACTCATGACACACTTTGTCCCCTAGTCCTCCTTCAAAAATATGAGAAAAATATAGCAAAATTAATGAATCTGGGTAACTCTACTCCACCATCAAAGTTTTCACAAAATGATGCTAACTGTTTCATGGCATAAAATTTCCTTTAATACATGTGATACATAAGCTAGGCGTTAGCCTCATCATTCACTTCACAGTATGCTTGCTCCAAGTCATCCAATATATAATTCAATGCACAGCAATCTTTTATGACACTTGTGGGAATGTGGTCATCTTGCAAGTGAATGACTTATGAATGTGACAGAACACATTAATGTTCTTCTTCAAGGCATACTACAAACTTTACACATTCTGAGAAAAATACCACGCAATGTGGACATAGGACAGTGTGCACGGAACACCCAATAAAGAAACCAACCCCTTACTGCATGGCAAAGGTTTTTACACACTTTCAGTCAAAGAAACTCCCATTCCTGTTCATGACTACAGAGTGTCTGATGCCAGTTTTTAGGTCAGTTCCTGCTGGGTGCAAGTCACCCCTGCTGTAAACATTTCGGCTCTTAAGCAAACTAGCCTCCCTCGAAGCCCTAAAATAGGAAGGAACCTCATACTTAACAGGAAAGCTGTTGTTTGGTCTATTTATATTTTCTCAGTTCTTTGCATCAAGCCTTATGAAGTATTTCACTGCCGAACCACAGGAAACTGGATGGGAAAACAGAAATGAGTGCTTAACGTCCACATAGTAAGAAACTGTAAAATGTAAAGATAAAACAGAGGTAGAGTTGTATCATGAAGAAAGGAGTAGTAGAGCTTTAACCAGCTTGGGGACTGTGGTGCTCTATGGGGATAGTTTAACAGCCAGATTTGGCTTTTTATTACCTTAGACACATTACCTAGTGTGTTGATGATGTGGGTTTTAATATGCATAAAAAGTATCATAGCTATTCATTGATGAGGATAACTAATTTATTCAACAGATCCTTTGAATTTTACTTGTGTAGTTTCTGAGTATGTTTGGAGTATGACTCTGGTTCTATTGGATGAGTTTTTCCATCCATATTTGATGAGAGTTCATTTCAGCCTATAGTTCCACATCACAGTCGATCACTGAGGGAAGTCAGGGCAGGAAGTCAGGGCAAGGATTTAGAGGCAGGGGATACAATCACAGAAAGACAGACATGGTATGCACTCATTGATAAGTGGCTATTAGCCCAAATGCTTGAATTACCCTCGATGCCTAGAACAAATGAAACTCAAGACGGATGATCAAAATGTGAATGCTTCACTCCTTCTTTAAAAGGGGAACAAGAATACCCTTGGCAGGGAATAGAGAGGCAAAGATTAAAATAGACACAGAAGGAACACCCATTCAGAGCCTGCCCCACATGTGGCCCATACATATACAGCCACCCAATTAGATAAGATGGATGAAGCAAAGAAGTGCAGGCTGACAGGAGCCGGATGTAGATCACTCCTGAGAGACACAGCCAGAATACAGCAAATACAGAGGCGAATGCCAGCAGCAAACCACTGAACTGAGAACGGAACCCCCATTGAAGGAACCAGAGAAAGAACTGGAAGAGCTTGAAGGAGCTCGAGACTCCTTATGAACAACAATGCCAACCAACCAGAGCTTCCAGGGACTAAGCCACTACCTAAAGACTATACATGGACTGACCCTGGACTCTGACCTCATAGGTAGCAATGAATATTCTAGTAAGATCACCAGTGGAAGGGGAAGCCCTTGGTCCTGCTAAGACTGAACCCCCAGTGAACGTGATTGTTGGTGGGAGGGCGGCAATGGGGGAGGATGGGGAGGGGAACACCCATAAAGAAGGGGAGGGGGAGGGATTAGGGGGATGTTGGCCTGGAAACCGGGATAGTGAATATTTGAAATGAAAATAAGAAATACACAACTTAATAAAGTTGGAAACAACAGAAAAGAAAAGATATTCACATTTAAGGAAGTTTTTGTGCTGTCCTAACCAAAGAGGGTTCAAATCTAGCATGTGGCATTTCTATAGGCCTGCAGGTAGACTGTTGTTATCCCTACAAACTACAGTAGATACTGAAGAGAAGGTACATGTAAACAAAAGTTAGCACTACAGAAACTCTCCAAATCATAAAGACAAGAAAAAGGAAAGAAGGAAGGAAGGAAGGAAGGAAGGAAGGAAGGAAGGAAGGAAGGAAGGAAGGAAGGAAGGGACAATGGAGACACAACCAGCTAGAAAAAAAAAACTATTACATAGCCATTGTCCAACTATCAATAAGAATGTTGGATGTGAACAGATGCAACAATTCAATCAAAGACACAAAGGGGTTAAATGTAATCAATATTCAGTTGTAGCTAGGGGTGAATATAATATATAACATCGTCTGATTTTAAAAATGGAATGTTTTCTGCCTATAGTTGATATATTTTATTTTTGAAGGCATACAAAAACAGACTAAAAGTGTGTAAGGACATATGAGACAGCAATCAAGAGACAAGGGCACTGATATAAGATAGACTTTTAGAAAACAGTGATCACCAGACAAAGAAAGTCATTGCTGAAGATAAAGGGACCAATTGTGAAGACTGCATTACAGTTGTAAATATATGTATTTGCAGGGCATATAACTATGTAAAACAAATATTCTTTGACACGAGAAAAAGAAGGAAACAGTAATATATCATTAGATTCAATACCTCACATTCAACAATGGTTCCATCAACAAAATAGGAAGGTAACAAGGAAATATGGGACATGAATGGCATTTACTTAATTTATTAATCAGCCCATCACTATATGCAAGGATGACAGTTGGCTCATAAACATTACTATGAAGACATATTTATAAAAGTATTCAACTTTAGTTTTTTTAAATGTACATTTTTAAATGGACTATGACTACTTATAAACTTTAAAGTGCCACCACGTAATACTTCAAAGAAGAAAAGAAGGAAGATGACAAGATTTAAAGTTGAAAAGTATATGGGGAAATTAGAATATAATCATTTTTACATATATTCACTTGGTTTTATTTTTAGTTTGTATGTGTATGAAATTCAGGAAAAAGCATGGTAGAGAGGGGATGACCCAAGCAGGGCTAACAAGGAAGACAGACAGCAGGGTCTGGGCATCCGCATCACCTGTTCATAGTTAATCCTCAAGGTTTAAGCCTTGGTATAAATCCCAAGGAGGTGGACAGGATGCCACCCTGGTGACAGAGTATGCAGAAACGGGGGTTTGAAGCTGGGTGCAAACTGGGGCAGTGAGAGCTTTGAACAAAAACGGGAAGGGCAGTAAAAATAGTAACTGATAGTAGCTAGAATATTAAGATACACAAAGGAGAAAGCTGGGAGATGGCTCAGCCAGTAAAATGCTCTCCTCGCAAGCACGAGTACTTGAGTTGCGGTCTCCAGAACACACCTAGAATAAGTCAAAGCATTGTAGCACACGTTTTCCAGAGTTGGAGAAGTAGAGACTGACAGATTCATGAGGCTCAGTGGCTGGCCGGCCTCACTTGGCAAGTTCGAGGCTAATTAAAAACAGTGTCTCTGAAACCAAAGTGGACTGACTGTACAGGAAGAGCAACACTCGTGTCCTCTCTCTTTAGTGCACAGGTACGCAGGTACAGACACATACAGGCATGCACACGCACACACACACACAGGCAGACACATGTGTGCACACACAGGAGATATAATTAAAAAAAAAAAACTTAGTTTAAAGAATGCTAGGGAGAGAGTTTGAAACTACCAAGAAGACAGAAGCTTTCACAGCCATGGTGATATTTGCTGAATAAGGAACTCTGAGGCAATCCTAACAGCCCTAGATGAAAAATGTCCTAAATGCCACTTAAACCATTAAAATCAACATCGTTTAAAATGAAGCAAGGTGTGCTTCAGGGGAAAAAAAGAGTGAATTTGTTGACACTAAGGATACTTGTCTTCATAATACGCAGGTCAAATCTACATGTTACACAGTTTATGTAAAACATGGAGAGAAGGAAAAAAAGAAAGAATACGTTCTAGAAGCTTAAAGCACAAAGCTCTCGACTTTTAATAGCAAGGGTCGAGTGAAGGCAATAGTCACATCTAAATGTCCCATTTTTCCAGGTCGCAGAAGAGTAAAGTATTATTCATTCACATCTCAGGCTTGATTTTCATTTCCGAAGAAAATCAAAGTGCAGATTTTGAATTTGAAAATGATGATTTTTGTTTCTCCTGAAAGGCGCAAATGCTTACAAGACAGAGTGCTTAAAGAACCAATTCCAGGTAAAGTAAAACCTTGACCTAGCTCATCTTCCTCCTTTTTCTACATTTATCCCCCCATCCATTTCCCCCTTCCATTTTCTTCCAAACTTCCAGGAGTGTCCCCACCCCTCAGAGTTTTCCCGGGAACTTGAAGTTAAAGTCAAAAGGCGTAAGAGCGAGTTCCTCAGTTTAAGATTCTAACCCTGTGATTCTGAGAATCAAGAAAGACAAGCAAGAGAAGAAGAAATGTGAAGAAAACAAGTCCTGAGTCTTAGGAGCAAGGCCTATTGTTGGTGGCATGCTATTTTAACTCTCTGAAAGGTACAATATACTTGTCAAGACACTTGGAAGTAACCTGGCTATTTCAACCATACCAACAAATCTATTCACGTTAAGTAATTATAGAGTAGGAAGTAAAAAGACATTAACGAATATAAAATATGAATGCATCATGAACTTAATTTGGAATTCTTTGTGTTTCGTGCAAAGTGGGAAGGTCAAAGAAAAAAATGCGTGGAGGTGTAAGAACTGTAAAGAACTTCAAGTTGGAAAAAGGCATCAACTGTGATTATATTCATACGCCCTATTTAGAACGCACATCCCGAATCCATCCCCCAGCGTGAAAATAAAGGCATTTGTTGACTGCATTTTTTTTTATCTTTCCTCTAATTAGTTATGCTTCAGAAATGACTCTGCAAACCGCTTGGCACTTTGGACACACGAAAGAATCGTGCCCTTTCAAGAATAAGACTGCACCTGTTTCTGGATCCAGAGATTTGAATTAATTTTAAAATGGCCTCTATTTTCTACCTTTCATCTGGCAAATGAGTCCATAACAAGGGAAGCAAAACTGCTGAGGGGAGTTTAGAAAACAACTGACTTATGAAGCGACAGAGAGGGAGAAGTGGATGGGGAGAAGTGGAGAGGGAAGGGGAGGAAGGGGAGGGCGGAGAGGAAAGGAGGAAAGGAGAAAGAAAGATGGGAGGAGAGAGGGAGGGAAGGAGAGGGGACAGAGAGAGGGAGGGGAGGGGGACAGAGGGAGGAAAGTGAAGGGGAGGACAGAAGGACTGAAGTGGAGGAGAAGAGGGGGGCTAAGTGGGGGGAGGACAGAGGAAGGGAACTGGAGGGTAGGGACAAAGAAGGCTGAATACAAATTACTTGCAACCTGGTGGATTTTTTGAAATTTCTTTCAGCTTGGAATTCTTCAAAATAGACTAATAAATTTTTTAAAAGGAAGGAGTGAGAGAGGGAGGGATAGTCACTGCAAGTCAGATTTCACTGGTAAGTTAGTTAGCAACCCTCTCATTCTCCTCCTGAAGCATTGCTTAGGTGTCTTAAATGTTTTTAAAAATGTACTCTCATTGCCTCTTGGCCGAAGTAGTTTCTCTTAAAGTCTCATTTAAAAAATTATAAAAGGAAGAAGGGTGTCAGACAGGTGTCTACATAATCTGACTCACGCAGTGATTCGAACAGTATCTGAGTCCCACTACTTGGGAGAATGAGGAATAAAAATGCACACTCAGAAACTAGCCTGAACTCCAGGGGCCCGTGTTCATAGTCACAGCATCACTGGGCACAGCCAGCCATCATTCCTTTTCAAATGGAAGGAAAATGCATTTGTCTCACTGAGCAAATGACTCCGTTTTAACAGCCCAAGCCAGAGGCCCCGTTCGCACAGCTTCCCAGCCCCCGGAGGAGCTAAGGTGCAGTGCAAGGAAGGAAATGAAGTCAAATAAATGGTATCATACTATGTGTTTGATGCCTGCTTTCCCTTCAGCCCCTCCTGACAAGGAAGAGCTAAGGAAAAGACAAATGCGTCTGATCAGGGGGGTTTTGTTTTATCTTCCTCTTTTAGCAAATCAGAGCGGTCGTAGGACAGACATGATTCATTTTACCACAAGGGCTGTTCCAGTGACATAGAGCTTTCATGAGAGATTATGTCTCCTTATGCTCCAGAGAACAAAGGCAGAGGGGGGCGGCACAGCACCCGGATGCTGAGTCCCAAGCTCTCGATTATCTCCCCGCAGAAACATTTACAGAAAAATAATTTCTGCAAGAGGCCTAGTGGCAGCAATAATGTTATTTCCAAACAGTTAAAGAAAGCTGTGCAAACAATGCTAGTTTGTTTTTGCTGCCCTGATCCATTTTCTACTGTTTTTATAGCAACTGCTTTTCCATAAAAGGCCATTTTTTTCTCCATTCTAAACTCTGTCTTTTCCAAGTAACTGTAAGTTTTGAAATCAGGTTTCCTTCCTTCCTCCCTTCCTCCCTTCCTCCCTTCCTTCCTTCCTTCCTTCCTTCCTTCCTTCTTTCTTTCATCTTTCTTTCTTTCATCTTTCTTTCTTTTGTCTTTCTTTCTGTCTGTCTGTCTTTCTTTCTTTCTTTGCATTGGATTCTGTGTCAGTTTTCATGTTTGCCTTTGTAGTTTCTAAAATCCATCAGTCAGTCTTTTTCTTAGGAGAATCAGTACAGTCAAGCTATGGTAGGCTGATATCAGTTTAAAAAAAAAATCCAATAGTTTAAAGATTGAACTCATTTTTCAGGAGACACAAGCCATGAAAAATGTGATCAAAATGGAGTTGATGTCATGTGACTCTAAGGTATTTTACTTGACAAAAACACAGGAGTGATATCCTCCGACCTCTCCTTCCTTCCTGTTTTATCCATGTAGATCCCATGAACCTGCTGCAGGTATTGGAGTAGAAAGTGATCTACAAGTTCATTCAGCAATTTTGCTTGCCAAAATGTGCACATTACACTTATACTGTTGCATACGTTAAGTTGTGGACGATGATGATGATGATGATGATGATGATGATGATGATGATGATAATGATTATTATGTCAAGTTCATGGAGTATCACCTCCTTTGTGTTGTGCTGTTGGTAACCTTACCCACTGAGTGTCTGAATTTTAGAATAAATTGTTGGCTAACTAATTTTCCTGGTTTGTGAAAACAGATGGATGGAACCAGCTTCATGAGCCTAAGTTTAATTTCTTCCCAGTGTGCTCACTCCTGTGAGCCTTATTAGCCTCCTCAACACCATCCTTTTTATACTTCACCCACCCACTGTGATGAGGCAGAACCGTAGGGAGCAGGCTGACGTAACTCAGCCCTCACCAGTTACTAACTAGCTGGGCAAGCCTTCATATTTTTTTTCCAGCCTTGCCTGGCTTTTCTGTAAAGAAAAAGGCTGAACGGAATCGATCTGTTGCCCCCTGAAACCAACTCCCTCTATTACTCATCTGACAACGGTTCCTGGAGTAAATTCCCACTTTCCAATAATAGTGTGCAAAGCCCCTTAGGCTGTGGTCACTTTCTGTATAAGTGAATGTAACGCGGCCCTGTGTTCCCTGTTAGCTGTGACTGAGACTAATGTTCTTGCTGAAACAGTGGCCCGTTTCCACTGAAATTCATCATCTCATTAGTGACCATGTTTCTAAAGTCACTGAACAGAGAGGATTTCTATTTAGAAGCTTGGGAAGCTAAAACGTAAGGACTGTGCCCCATTTGTCACTAGGTCAGGAAAGTTCACGGTACCTAAGATAGCCACCACCTCCTCATCCTGGATAACCTCCAAGGACCCCGACACCACAAAGCAGAGGGCGTCCACACTCTCTCCAGCATGGTAAATCAGGTCCCCAGGAGCACAGTGAATGGTTTGGAACTCCACTGCCAAGGCACGCAGACATCCATCGCTGGCCAATCGGAATGCAGGATGTTCATTAAAAACCTTCCGGTTCAGATGAACACAGATGTCAGCTCTCATGTCCTTGGGGCAGATGGAGAGGACCTGAAGAGAGTGAGAAATGAGTAAGATATGGGAAAGATAAAGGGTCTTATTTCAGCAGAAAATGATACCATGCAACAAATGCTGATTGACTATGTCCGCTAGACAAGGTGCCTGGAAGGCAAAGTTACACAGACACAGGCCTGTTCTGGAGGAAACTGAAGTCTGGTGA
The DNA here is from genome assembly GCF_011064425.1 of Rattus rattus. Taxonomy (NCBI): domain Eukaryota; kingdom Metazoa; phylum Chordata; class Mammalia; order Rodentia; family Muridae; genus Rattus; species Rattus rattus. The sequence continues at coordinate 89,152,532 of NC_046160.1, forward strand.
GACGTATTATCTAAGTATGGACATCACAGCATCAAACATCACAACACAGCCTGTGCCACAGCGCAGCAGCATATAGTCAACACTGAGGAATGTTTCCCTATTGCAATAGTGTCTGGAGTGGTCAGAAAGAATCTTGGCAAAAAAGTTATGGTCGGTGTTTGAAAACATGTACACACAAGTAACATTATACAAGCCGGGCAGATTGTATTGATCTATTTAGGATCAATTTTAGTGTGTGTGTGTGTATATATATATATATATATATATATAGTATATATATATCATAATATATGTGTGTGTGTGTGTGTCTGTCTGTGGGTGTCTATGTGTGTGTGTGTGTGTGTGTGTGTGTGTGTGTGTGTAAGATATATGTCAACCATTATAGAAAATGATGCCACAAATATGGAAGAGAGTAAGGAGTGATATGGGAGGGTTTGAAGAGATGAAGGGGCAAATGATGTAATTATAATATTATAATCTCAAAACCTAAATTGTAAAAATAAATAAATAAAAGTTAATACTCTCAAAGCCAATCAGCACCAAACCTTAACATTCATATCAGTCTAACCAATGATTCAACATTACTTTATAACTACATCAAGAATGAATGCTCTGTCAGTACAGACAGGAAGTAGATACATATTAGCTGACCATAAATAGATACATATTAGCTCACAGACAGGAAGTAGATACATATTAGTTCACCATAAGAAAATGAAGTCAACACTCTGAAGACTGATATAAGACCACTCTCAGTGTCTCTTCATTCTGAAAGATTTTCCCCTTATAAGCAAATAACTGTCCAAGGATAGAAAAGGGTTTGCATCAGGCCTCTGTGAAGCACAGGCAACCGGACATATCTCTAAGCAGGACAGACACAGTCTTGTGCATGTAAGTTTATTATAGGTTGCTGGGTTTGGGGAGTGGCAGAATTCAAAGTCGAGGTGTCCTGGAGGAGGGACAAATGGCAGAAGCCTGGACAGCAAGGCGTAGGGAGCTTTTGTAACTGTAGCTTTCACATCAACATTTAAAACCTATGTTAAGATGGAGAGTATCATCACTGTTTAGATTTCATTTTTAATCTCTTACAGATTCATACATTCAGGTCATGGCTTTTAGCTGGTCTCATCCCCTCCTTTTCTTGCTGAACCTTCTTCTTTGTAACAAGTGTCCCTCCGACTTTCAGGTTAGGACGCAATGGTGTTCTTAGGGTTGCCTGTACGAGTGTGAGTGCGAGGTTAGATACTGGAGCATGCGGTGCTTATCGGTGGCTACAACACTGAAGAAAATGCCATCTCTTCACCACAGCGGGGATTAACTGCCAATGCTTTCTCTGTGAGAAATGGAGCTACCATGCCTGATGATATAGCTAACCAGAGACAGAACTCCGGACTGCCCACCTGGCTGATACACGTGAAAGCTCTTCTCCTCTACTCCGTTGAAAAACTAAGTTTAATGAAGTTTTATTTGATAGGATTTCAGTCTTTCAAAGATAATGCTAAGCTGATTTTCCCATTCAATTATAATGAATACTAGTTAATGTAGAATAGTTTTCTTTCTTTTCTTTTTCATGTTCTAACTTTAGATTCCTGCTCTCCCCCATGTTTGGAAATATTCTGAATATTCCTAGTATTTCTGTCTCACCATAAACGTAACACTGGCGCTTCTCTGTTGGGAAGATCCATCACACAATGCAAATACTTGTGCTTTCTGGGTTCTTTCTCTTTATCTTTCCTAGGCTACATTTTATTTCATGTCACAACCATCTCCATGGACTTTCTGTCTTCATAATCTTTCAAATTCCATGGCCATCAGTTCATTCCCCTTTCTGAAATGTCTCAACTTTGAAGAAAGGAATGCCTTAATAGAGCTTAAAAAGCAGTTGGTACTTCCCCATGACAGCAACGTCCAATGGTGATGGTCAGTGTACCAGTCCTTAGGGGGCCAGACAGTACTGATCATTCAACAGGAACTTACTTAGCTCCTACTATGAGTCATTGGTTAAATCCCTGGACATGCATAAACAGATGTCTTCCTTGTTGTACAGGAGCTAACAGTGAGTTCAGAAGAGACCGTCACGATGCGGTAGGAAATTCCAATAGCAGGGACACGGGACCACAAGCTGACTATGAGTCTTGACTTACACTTACAGCATGAGGTCCTAAGGCTGGGTTTAGGAGGACATAAGCCTGGGCTCAGCCACATCATTCACCAGCTCTATGTCCAGAGTGTTTTACACAATCGCTCCAGGCTTCATCTGTGAGCTAAGGATACTAAGCACTGGCATTATATATTCACAGTAAGAGTTTAAGTTATCCTGCATACGCAGAGCTGAAGAAATGATACCCTTTATTACCACTGTTAGGCAGTATATTCCTGTAGTTGTTTTAGCTCTCTGCAAAATCCATTTTCTTCAACTTCTGTTAGAAGTCTAGGTTGTTTGATAAATTTCCAAAGAGAATTAAGGAAATACTTTCATATAAATCTGAACATGCTTCAAAAATAGGCTAACATTAATATATTTTCAAGTTGAAAATATAAAGTATTTTAAAACATATGTGCATATAAATATTACGCCAAACGGCACAAGGGAAAAATGAATTTCTTTGTTTATCCATTTACCAATAGGATTTTTATTGCTTTCAATTCCTTTTCAAAACAGTTCATTTTTTTTTCATGATGCTGGTGACAAAACTCTGCGTCTTTTTTAAAATGATTTTTTTAATGTGCATTGGTGTTTTATGTGCTCCCATGCCTGTGTGAGGGGACCAGATCTTCTGGAATTGGAATTAGAGACAGATGTCATGCCATATGGATGCTGGGAATTGAACCTTGGTCTTCTGGAATAGCAGCTAGTGCTCTTAACCGCAGACACATCTGTCTGATCGTGGAAACAGTCATTCTATGCCATTTTAGTTAACTTTTTAGGATATTGAAATTGCTATCTTAGAATAATCTCTATTTACTAAACGATGACTTTGTGTTTTGTTTCACTCAACTTTTGATACTAAAGTTTTTTTAGATTGTAATTACTTATTATTCTTAATCTGTCTTGATTTGAGTTTCTATATAGACAAGGCTGGCCTTGAGCTTACTATGTAGTCCAGGCTGGCCTTAAACTCATGGCAATCCTGCCTCAGACTCCAAAGCGCTGGGATTATAGGCCTGCCCCGCCCACTCTCATGCTCTACTTTCAGTGATTACATTGATTGACGGCACAGTTGCCCATAGAGCATCAAGTTAAGCTGAGTGTTGAAATAGACGAAGCAGAGGCATGCGCGACAACAAGCTCCTTCTCCGTCCTCAGAAGAGCCATCGTTCCGACATGGTGTGTGCTCTCAGAATTATAGATCGATATCATTGTTTAGTCAGGAAATTAAGAGACTTGTAACTTCCATAGGCAAGAAAAATGTAGTCTTAGGTGTCAGGATGGAAATACCATTCACAATAATTCTCACACACAGCACAGTAATTCTAATTGAGGTGCTTTTGGCCATTACGGTCACATCCTTTTTTTTCCCCTTGGTGGATTCTCTAATTACCTAGAAATATCTTGGTGGTATCACAGTCCCCAGCAAATGAAATTATACTGCGGTGGAGAAGATTTGGGACAAGAGTGACTTCTGTTCCTCTCCAGTGTGCATTCTGTCTCCCTTCATTGTGTTAGCATATTAATATAAATCAGATTCTTAATTAAGAGAAGCAATAAATTTTCCCTTGGAAGAGCAATGAACTATTTAAGGAATCACTTTTCATAACACTGCAAACCAACTCTGAAAAACAGGTGACTGCCACACTCTGAACCAGAAAATACTTTTATTTATGATAACCATTAAACTTAAGGTCAAGTAGTGTGGCAACAGATCTCTCCCAGAACCCGAGGGTCTAATCTCCACACTGTGGCTTACAGAACTCTTAGGAAAATAAATATGACCATGCTATCTCTGCTTTCTTAAAATGATTCATGGCTTGCTTCCCCACCAAGTAAAGGCAAAGCTCTAACCAGGCTTGCTGGGCTTTGGTGGGACCGTTCATTCTGTCCCATAGGAACAATTTCTCATCATTCTGATGTCTCCATGCACCCAGTGATGCCTCACACATACTCTCCTCTTGACTGGCAGATCCCATCATCACTTACTTTACCCAGTTGGTTCACCTTCACCCCTCCCTGACAAATGCACACAATATAGTCAGTTTGCAGGACTGTACAGAAAACAAACCAGAGAGTAGGAACTGTTGTGATTTGTTTGTGCTCTTATAATTAAAAAGAAGTAGGAGGAAGAGGAGGAGGAGGAGGAGGGAAAGAAAGAACAAATGAACTTATTGGCAGAACTTTCAAACCTTGACTTTTCCACTTTGAAATAGTGCTTTAGTGTTTTTCTAATGAACTCTTACATTATGCTTTAAATAAACAAACAAACAAACAAACAAATAAATAAATAAATAATAAGTAGCTTTGGCTGGGAGAAGCTCTAAGGACTGAGACTCCGTATACTACACACTGAGTCATTATTTAACCATAGATTTCGAGCCCTGGTTAAATTGCCAGAGTTACACAAGTCCTCGACGTCTAGAAGAAAAACTATCGCGATGCGTGTTCCCTGGAGCTTACAATTGGGCACAGTTGAAAAATCACTGTTTCTGGTCCAATGCCCCATTTTCAGATAAGACAAATGTTTGTCCTAAAGGCTGTGTCGTTCGCAGAGGTCATTCTCAGCAAATAGTAGGAAAAAAAAAACCTCTTTAGTTCAGCTTTTAAGACATGCTTCCAAGTAAAGATGAACCAGGAACAAAATAGGAGCCCTGTGCCTTCTGTGCTCTCTGGTGCTTTGTGTACTCCAAGAATATAATACTGATTTCTAAAAAGAATTTAAGGTTCAGTTAATCAAATCTATACTGTGAGAGAAAAGCACTAGTTTCCCATCTGTACCACTGAGCAGCCAAGATGCTGTTAGAAATTTGTTTATATATTTAAACACTTGCATATAGCCCACGAATGTGCAACACACTTCGATATGAACGTAAAGGCACAAGAACTTGTTGATAAGCTCCTTATGCCGTCGTGACTTATTTAGCAGAGGTTATCTTTCGTCAGGAAGGAAAGTTGGCACCTACAGATAAAAGGCCCTGAGCTAGATACTTAATGAGGATGTCATAAATATCCCTCTCTTTGGGTCCCTTCCTCCACTGCATTCAACCATTACGGTATTATTAGCTGGGAACCTTAGGAAAAGATGTCTAAACAGTTGATTCAAGAGCCATGATGTTACACCCAGATCCACTGAGGAAATGACTGTCCTTAGAGTCTGCTGCAGCCCCTCTCTTACTGTTGCCATGCCTTAAAGTCATAGTTTTCTCTATCATTTACTGTATACAGTATGAATAATTGAGGCCATTAAAGATATTGAACTTTTACATGATTTATGCTTATTTATATTGTCATTTCCATAAAACTTGAATCTCCGAAGTTTATTTCCTACTATCATTCTTCAAAATTGCATAATCAATATTTAACTCACGCAATACTTATTTTTAAAAGCAAAGATGAGGTTCATTAAGAAGAAAAGGTCTTAGGATAGATTTGGGCAGTGGCGTTAAAAAAGATGACTAGAGAGGTGACTCAGCAGTTCACACATCTTTTTTTTAATCTATTCTTTTTTTTATATTTCATCAGGTGCCATCTATCATGTTTTTTAAATTTTTTAAATTTATTTTTCCCATTTTTTAATTGGGTATTTCTTATTTACATTTCAAATGTTATTCCCTTTCCTGGTTTCCTGTCCATCAGCCCCCTAACTCCTTCCCCTCCCCTTCTATAAGAGTGTTCCCCTCCCCATCCAACCCCTTTTACCTCCCCCTACAATCCCCTACACTGGGGGTCCAACCTTGGAAGGACCAAGGGCTTCTCCTTCCATTGGTGCCCAGCAAGGCCATCCTCTGTTACATATGCAGTTGGAGCCAGGGGGTCAATCCATGGGTAGTCAGTCTGGGTAGTGGCTTAGTCCCTGGAAGCTCTGGTTGGTTGGCATTGTTGTTCACATGGGGTCTTGAGCCCCTTCAGCTCTTTCAGTCCTTTCTCTAATTCCTAGTTCAGTGGTTTGCTGCTAGCATTTGCCTCTGTATTTGACATGTTCTGGCTGAGTTCATACCTCTTATTCAGGCATACATGGGTGTGTGCATGCATGTGCATACACAATATATAAACACATGGTACTGAAACTTTTAACAACAGGAAAAAGAAAGAGGGGTAGAAAGACACACAAGAGAAGCACAGTGCTACATGCCTTTGTGAGAGGGCGTGGCACAAAATGTTTACCCAAAAACATATTTTCAGACACTGCAGACTGTTCCCTCACAGTTAAAGTGCACTTCAACCTTATGTTGTAATTCGATGGCAGGATTTCTAGTTTTCTGTCTCATAAATCGGCCACCACAAATACCCTGCCTATATCATATCATCAAAATACGGGCTTTAGAAAACCACTATGTAAAATATAAAAACATCTTTAAGACCCTTTCCAAATTGCTTCTGAGCAAAAGTGTACCAAGTTACTCGAGCCTGCTGTGTGTGAGAGAATCATGTGTGCTCTTAACACTCTTTCTAATGCTTAAATCTCCCAGATGAATGTGAAGGGGAAAGGCAATTTCGTGTGAAAGGAAAACCAGAACTGCATATTGTAGGGAGCAGAAGCAGAGTGAGCTTTAGTCAGAGCTCTGCCTGTATCGCTAGCCCATTGCTCACAGGCTGACCCCCACCAGCACACCTAGAACAAACCCCCAGTGTGCAGGTAGAGACAGGGCCACAAGGCAGCAAAAAGGACGGGGCTCTGAGTTATTAAATTCCCTTGATAATCTATAAGATCCTGTATCAGAAGTAATATATAATGTTAGAGCTTTAAATACTAGTAAATATGTAAGAATGACCTTATCCCCCTCCCCCCAGGATGTACAGACTATGCAAATACATTAATGGCCTTCCAAAAGGCTTTGGCTATCACTACCACTCTTCAAAAGCCTCCCTTGCTTTCATACAATTCAGTCATGCACAGCTAATTAATCTCTCCCCAGAAGTCCCAGAGAATTGATAGTAAGTTGGAGAGATCAGTGGAGGGAGTCAGACAAGTGACATTTACACAGAACACATTTTTATGCTCCTTCCTGGAAGTAAGGAGCCTTAAGACTGGGGAAAAAAAACAACTGGTGTGTTTCACAAATATATGGCTCATTCATTCGAGGAAAAGTTCAGTGGGTGGAGTGAAGGGGGAGAGAGAGAGAGAGAGAGAGAGAGAGAGAGAGAGAGAGAGAGACTAGAGCAGCAAGAGAGAGGAAAGGAGGGAGGGAGGGAGGGAGAGAGAGGGGGAAGAAGTGAAATAGTGGAGAGGGAGAAGGAGAGACAGACAGAAAGATGAGAGGAAGCAGCGGCAGGGAGGAGAGAGGGAAGAAGAAAGGAGAGGGAGAGAGAGAGAGAGAGAGAGAGAGAGAGAGAGAGAGAGAGAGGTCATGAAGAACAGCAGAAGCTGTGTCTGATGTTCATCTGCCAGTCTCCAGGGTGTCAGACCTCCAAGGAATTAAGCCGGTAACAAAGTAATGAAATGCCACTAAGGCAAATTAACTTCCCTTATTTAAAAGTAAAAGGTCATTTTTATGGACTTAAGAGTGTAATACCCAGTGAAGAATCATAAGTTAAAACCCACTGGTTTCACTTCAGAGATTAATTTCCTGAGAACAGGCTCCAATACTGAAGCTAGGCTCTTACTGCAGACATAGAGAGATCATCCGGTGACGTTCCTAGGACCTTGCTTTCACCGATGCAACAGGTGGCATGGATTGCCAAGGCCGAAGACAGGTCTGCATGCCTGCGTTTGATCCCCAGAACACATGTAGCTGTCCTATGACCTCGATATTCACACACAAACCCAATTACTATACATATATAATTGTTCTGATCCCAATCTCGCTTGTCATTTTTATAGGCTGTATTTTCACTAAATAAAGAATACTTTTCTCCTCATGTAAAAAAAAAAAATCTTAGAAAATTAGGAAGAAAAATGTTAATATATTTGATTAATTTTCCAGAAGAATAGAAATAATAAATTTCCTACTGGCTACAACTTTTTGGAGTCACCTTTGCTGATGGCCAAAACCAGGGCTGGAAGCTTCATTGCTTGAGAGTTAGTTACGGTTGGAAATATATGTCTTAGGACCTAAGAATTGTACGTATGGTATATGCATAACAAAACACAAATATCTATAATGATATATCTGTCCATATAGATGACATCAGTTAAAATAGAAAAAGGAGGGGAGGAGAGATTACAAGGTCAATCCATTTGTGGCATCATAATTGGCCCAAGCTGAAAATCACCCACATACGCAAAAACTTTGCTATCAATACCGACATTGCAGTATGTTCAAAGAGTGTGCTAGCATCCAGCAATGAACGTGTAAGAAGGAATCTTAGACTTAGTAGATGACCCCATCAGCATGAGGCTGAGTGGGAAAGCCTGTCACAAAGAGGAAATGCTACATCATCTCTTCATATCAAGGGCAAAGAAGGGCAAACTTGATTGTTAGGGCTGAATGTTAAGATACAAGTTAGTCTTGGTGGGGGTGGGGCAGAATAGGTTAGTGCCTAGAGAGAGTGTGCAAAGGAACTTCTGGGGTTCAGGAGTAGATTTGGGGGAATGGCGGCTGCACATGAATATTCACTTTGTGAATGTGTGCAGACTGTTCATTGAAAATATCACTTTCACAATTTAGCATTTTATACTATTTTAATTTTAAGGTTTAATTTAGGGGTTGAAATTGTTGAGTGCTTAAGAACACTAGCCACTCTTCCGGAGGATCCAGGTTCAGTGGCCTCGTCCTTCTCCTCCTCCTCCTCCTCCTCCTGCCTCTACTTCTTCTTCCTCTTCCCCCCCTCCTAAATTTATTTACTTAACATTCCAATCATGGCTTCTCCCTCCTCTCCTCCCAGTTCCTCCCTCTCTCACGTAACACCCCGACATCCTCCTTTTCTTCTCTCTCTTTCTCTCCTCTGACTTTTTTTTAATGATCAGTCTTTATATATTTTGGCTGACACACAAAAATATACAAATAAATACTGTTTTCCTCAAAAAAAGAAAGTATGAAAATTTGTGTGAAAAGTCAACTTATCTCTTGGCAAACATACATTATTTAATGAACATATGTTATTTAACAAAAAGAACTGGGAGAAACAGACATTAGAGTTGCCAAATCCTGAGCGTAAGTGTGCCCATAGTCTATATAAGCATATTGTTTTTTAACTAGAGAATACAACCAAAAAAATATAGATTCATATCAGCTTCATTTCCCAAATGATCTATAATCTGAGAACTATAAACAAGCCTCAAATATACAAAATTAAGATACTCAGATGAGGCCATAAATGAGTAAATGAAACCAAGAATGTGTACGCAGAACTATTTTGTATTTCAACCTTAATTTCCCCAAGATATAAGATATCATTGTATAAACTAAGATATTTTCCATATGTGTGTCTACACTTACATATATACAGATATACACATGTATTTATAGGTCTAAGAATCAAGTGCCCAGGAGAGAAAGCAGAAAGTTATCTTACAGGTATTGAAGATAATTAAGTGGAGGAAACACTAAAGGAAAATTACTTTAGAGCACTGATAGGTGAGCTAATGAAATCACACTGAAACATTTTCATTCACAAATGTAAGATTCATGCATATTATATGTTATGTGAGTATGCACATGTGTGTGTAAAATCAGTATAGAACACGGTATAAAACAGTGCGTCATAAAGGCAGAAAGCTTCAAAGAACCTAAGTTAAAAACCACTCTCCAAATGCACTGACGTTTATCAACGCAGACCCTGATCAATATGTTTCTACTGAGAACGGTCCAGTGTGTTGTTGCAGATGGTTTAAAATGATAGCAATATTTGACTGGTTATCACATTTGTCCCTATTAGTATAGTTTTCTGAATAATTTAACTCTTAGGGATCTGGGAATCAGATGAAAAAAAGTATATCATTTGAGAATTTATATGTGCACATACACTTTTAGAATGTTCTTACAGCAGCAGGTTTTGCACAACTGAAGTGTAGACAGCAGCACACAGGCTGGACTGTGACGTTGACATGAAACGCTTCCATAAACGTCCCATGTGTTGGGCTTTTGGTCACTAGCTGTTCAAACTATCACTGCTGGGGTTCTGGTAACATCAGCAACGATAAAGCAGGTTATTAGGGTTGTGGGCTTGGGGTGGGGGGAATCTTGTTCCTTCTCCATTACTCCACCACATAATGCCACCACCATGATATCCTAGATAGGATATGGGGTCCAAGACACTCTGAAATGAATTCTCTGCAACCATGAACTAAAATAAGTTATTTCGTTCTTAAGTTGCTTGGGTTAGATTTCATCATAGCAACTCCGAAATTATACAGACTATAATAATATAGCATGCATATAACAGGTACAGAAAATATAATCTAAAGCCAGCCAAATAAAAAAGGTGAAGCTCAGACTGAGGGAAACTCTGTGTATCTATATATATTTGCTATATATTTGTGTGTGTGTTTGTGTGTGTATTATATGGTATGTATATAATACATATATTTAGTATATATATATGTGTGTGTGTGTTCACATATATACTATAAATACAATGTAATATATAATAGGTTATATATAATATATATTACAAAAAGTCCTATAAAATAAAAATGAGGGCAGTGAGAGGAAAATGATCAATGTATGCCAGAATCATGTATGAAAATCTTGCAAGGACACTCACTATTCTGTACAACTATTATATGGTGATTTTAGAACTCCAAACATATTTTTTTAGTACAAAGTCTTTGCATTGAGTCAGCTGGAGAGCTTTGAGTTCCATGTACATATCTGTCCATGTCTCAGTCAGGATTTAGGAATTCTTTAAAAGGCCCTTTCTCACATTCTCCCTGCACCTTCAGTTCCTTAGGACTTCCTACTGTTTCTGTACACTTACTTGCTCTTGTGCAAGGAGTGCCATGGGTTTCCTTGTTCCCTTCTCTCCTCTCACTGGCTGTTTGAGAATGATGTGCCTTGAGTTCAGATTCTGTGTCCTTGATCACGTTTGCTCTTGAGAATGTCCACTCACTTCTCTCACTGGTCACTCTTGTTACTGTCCTTAGTGTTGTCTCACTGGTCTCAAGAATTTGTTCTTTATAATTTCAGCCCAAAATTTGACTCTCTTTGCTCATGTAGTGTTTTCTGATAACACATACTCACGTAAGTACACACACACACACACACACACACACACACACACACACACACACACTGAACTAGTCTTACAACTATAGGAAATGTGTGACAACCACCATGGTGTGAACCTTGAAGACATTAAGTGAAGGAAATCAGACCAATGAAGATCAGTGATTATCATTTGGACGTGAAAGAGTAAAAGGAAATCAAATTCAGAAGCAGTAGAAAGGTGGTGCTCAATGCTGTGCAATGAAGAAATGGGAGTATGTTGAAAATTTTCCTTAACTGTGTCATTCTTGAGAGGGCAACCACACACATGGGGTGGACCCATTCCCAAGAGTATTTAGACAACACAAATTAGAATTGATGGTCTTAAAAAGGAAGATGGGTAGATCTATGAGGATATGGGAGAGGAGGGATGACTACAAACAAAATACATTGTATAAAAATGATGCTTAAAATTTTGTAAAAGGTTCAGACTTTCAGTCATCCATCATCAAATTAATTAGCACTGTAGACCTAATGTACAGTGTGGTAGAAACACACTATAGTATACTGCACTTAGAACTTGTTAAGAGACTAATCATTAGTATATCCAACACAGGCAGTAACCAGGAGAGGAGAGAGATATAGATTAATACAGTGATACTGTAATTTCACTGGTCATGGTACTCACTCCTCAAGGCACTTATATATCTAAGCATTACATCTTACATTTTCAATGTAGATTCTTGTCTTTTATTTCTCAATAAGCTAAAATAATGAAAGAATAAAACTGCTAAGGAAAAGACTTTGAAAGATTCTAGAGTCGTTAAGTGTGAAAAAATAAGCATTTAAGCCAAAATAGCATAACAGAGCATCAATCAATTTGGTTAGAGTGTAAAAGAATGACAATAACCAAGTCTCAGGGAGATGTTGGGGCAAATAGGATTCTTGTGTAGTCTGAACTAAATGTAGAGTGGTACGCCTTTTCAGAACTCGGGTCAGAGGCAATTAAACTAAACATCTATCATGCCTCAACCCATCAGTTCTGCTCAAGGTACATGGAGAGAGAATAGACTCTCAGAAAGACATACACAAAGATTTCATGCTGACTTTGGTCATACAAAGTGCAGAACATCCTCAATTTAAAAAATTTATACTCCAAAATATTGCAAGATCTGAATTTATTTGAATACTGACATAATGTTATGGGTTTCGTGGTCTAGAATTTCAAGTGTCAAATGATGGAAACTCAAGTGATAAAAAAAAATCTATACAAAATAGCAAAACTAAACCAGTTCAAAAATCTGAAATACATCCATCGCCAACCATGTCAGATAAGAGATCGTCAGCCAGCAATGGTCTAAAATTAGAATCAGCTCCAGTGTCTGTCAGCCATATAATCTGACAGCCTTTATCAAAGTCACATAACTCAATGCTAGAAAATGCTGTGTGGGTTCAATTATATGAAGTCCACTGTCACAGTTGTGACCACAGGAAACAAACCAAATACATACCAACTGATTAAGTGACTTAAAAAGTGGTAAATGTGTACAATATATTACTTAGTTTTAAGTGAAATTAAATACTAGAACATGAACACCAAGTTAGTAAAAGAATAGAACCACAGAGGAGCACAAATTATATCATGCTACTTATATGGTAGGTCTAGGATATATAAATTCATAGAGACAAGAAGTTGTTGCTGTGGGTCCCAAAAGGGTGATGAATAGATATCCCCAAAAGGGGATAGGATTTTTTTTTGGAAAATAATGAAATGTTCTGGAATCAGATGCTGGTAACAGTTATAGAATCTTGTACATAAACTTAAAAACCACTGAACCATGAATTTCATAAGCTATTTCTCAATTTTTAAGATAGTCATTTTAAAGAAAAGAATAAGGCACTGAAGAAGATTTAGATGTCAATACGTTTTTAAAATCTTGACCCCAGTAACACTGATATGGTATTTAAATAAATAAATGGAATTCATTTGTCTCCTATGTGTGATTTTAATGTATATATGTGCATCTGTGTATAGACTTTTCTATGGCAAAATGCCATTTGAAATATCACTACTCACATTCTCCAATACAAAAGTCACAACCATTAACTCAATTTGTTCAAAATTAAGTAGTGCCATTTGTAGCATGTTTTAGGGGCCTGAGTATCTAATTTCACTCCATAACTGTATGTGCAGATATGTGCACATATCGTGTCCATTACAGTGGAAAACTATTTGAGTTTATATCAAAAATAATTCCCGATAATTTCTGATGAAGGTTGCCTATCTCTATTACCAGAAAACCAGTATGAACTTATTAAGCAGCCAAATTTACAAAAGAAGGCTTCCATTTTTCAGCACAAATCTAGCTTCTGGGGAAATAATAGATATTACCTGAAGACATGTAGGGGGAGAGGTTAATCAAAAATGTCTTGTGCCACACAGGTCAAATTAAATAGAAAATGGGATCATTATACAATTGTTCAATTAACTTTGCAATCATAAAGCCCGTCTTCACGTGCATAGTGGAAGTGGTTTTTCTTGAGTAATTTGTAAATGATAGTCTCTATTACCAACGCAGGGCTACCTGTTTTAATTAGGATTTAATCAATGGCATTGATAAGATGTGAAAATAAGCACTGAACTCCGATAGCTACTGAGTTATTGACTTAGCACTACATGTGACATTATGGTGACCAGATGATATAATATCCTTGGAACCAAACTTGTCTTACATGCAGAGTCCTATTTAGTAGAATACCCAAATAATCTTTATTTTTTATGTTTAAGAAATTCTTTTGAACAGATTTTTGGTTTTCAATACCCTAAATACTAAATGATCACCTTTTAAAAGCAGCATTGTGACATTACAAAGATAGTTCAAAGGGGAAAAAGTCCTGTCTTGAATTTGAGTTCATGAATTATTCATACAGGAATTTGTCATCAGTGCATTCCCAGCAGAGAAACTAGACATGTCAATAGTACCATTTTTTCCTTAGAAATCAAACTTGTCACAATTTCATCTCGAAGAAAATAGCCATGAGTACTGGAATAAGTAAGAATGCTCCATGAGGAGAAGCTGTCACCAATGTGCAGGATTTACATGTGACAGAGGCTCTCAGACGTCTCTCAAAGCCTCAAAGAATTCGACTAAAGTCCCAAATCCTGTGAACATAATCTCATTCCTGCCATGGCTGATCGAACACAGGAGATGAATAGACACGCCACTTCAGGTGACATGTTGACATATTAAGAAAAACAATAGATGACAGCTGGGTATCAAAGAAGCATTCAAAAAGCTACATCAAAATTAACTTACGGTAATGAAAAATCATATTTCCATTTTCAGTGGCTCTGGAGAAAATGGAAACCTTAGATACAAGTCTGCTAAACATGAATCCATGTCATTAAAATGATGACGTGCTAATGATAGGAAATCAAGGAATATCCAAAACAATGAAGAAACACATCAAGAAACTAGGAGATGCAACATGCTAAACACACATATTCTCTCTACGTCAATCTACAAATTGACAACAATTTCACCAAGATCCCATGACATCTGTTTGCAAACATAGCAAGCTTATTCTAACATTCAAGAACATTCTAATGTTCATTCTAATGTTAAGTTGAAAGACCTAGAAGAGACAAGAGCATTGGGGGTGGGAGACAGAGCAGGTGTTACAAGGTAGCACACACCACAGTGGTTCAGAAAGTATAGGATTTGCAGAAGAACACAGGTTAATGAAAGAGAATGAAAAACACAGAGAAAACTGTGTTCACTTCATTTCTTTACAAAAGTTCAAATGCAGCTCAGTGGAGGACAGATAGTCTTTCAACAAAAGGAAATAGAGCAACTGGATATTATGGAACCTCTCTTCAAAAAGCTCAAATCCAGTATTGAACCTCACATCTCACAAATACTAATTCAAAGTAAAAAAAGGACTTAACAAAAGTTAAAACTAGGCTAAAAGAACTTGGGGGGTGGGGTTGGGGGGGGCAAAACCAAATATGTTCAGAATACAAAGCCAGAGTTCTTTTTTTTAACTGTTCCTCCCCAGAATGAAAATCATTTGTACTGTGAAAATATGTTGTGAAAGATTGAAAAAACAAACTACAGAATGGAAAAATACTCACGGACCAAATATCCACCAAGGGACTGGTATGTAGAATGCATAAGGATTGACAAAATCTTATTAAGCTATGAAGTGGTCGAAACACATGACCAGGTATTTCACTGGAAAGAACAAATAAATACCCAAACAAGAAAATATGCTTGATATAGTTAGCCATTAGGAAAACACAGATTACAGACATTATTCTACTGCTCACCTAGACAGGAAATATTGATTCTCTAAGAGATTATCAAAGGAAGTGTGTTCCATATATTGCCGGTGGGTATAGAGAATGACACAGTCCCTTTGAAAAAGAGCATGTTGGCTTCTTACAAAAATAATGTGAGCTTACCACGTGGCCCAGTAATTACAGGGATGAGCATTACCCTAACAGAAAGAAATAATTGTTTTATACAAAATAATGGCAAATGAATGTTTATAGACACTCTGGTGTAACAGCTGCAAACAGGAAACACACAATTCCTGTCAATTAGTGAATACTTGAAGTGTGGAGAATCTGTATCATGGGATTGTGCTCAAAACTATGGAAGAGCAAAGTATTGCCATGTGCAACAGCTTGAGTAGAGCTCAGGAGAATCGTGGGTGATGATCCAGATAGTAAGTAACCTCTTCTAGGTTTCGCAACTTCACATATGAATTTTAGAATAAGCTTATATGATTCCATATAGGTAGCACTCTTGAATGGCAGAACTAAAGAAAGACTAGAGGACGAGAATGAGGGGAAAGTCATCATAAAACTGATAGATCTGAATAACGTTAGTGACATATATCAATGTTGATTTCCTGGTTGTACAGGAGGATGCCATGTGGAGAACCCAAGTTCCCCACCATTTTTATCTTAAGATTGCATGTATCTCAAATCAGAAAGAAAGACGAGATAGAATTCTCATATCTGAGCCTTTTCAGAAAGTAATCAGTAGCTTTTCCAATGACTAGAGTCCCTGCTAAGCCAAGATCAACAGGCATTCTTCACACATGAATTATGAGATCTAACTTTGTTAAAGACAGATTTCCCTGAAAGCACTCCATTATGAGAGCTCAGCCTCTGAAACTGTGGCCTGAGGTAAATCTGCCCACTTTGTAAGCTTCCCCTCAGGCCTTTTGTTTATCTTAATTGGTCAGCAACAGCAAACTGACTAACATACTGAAGAGGTGAGTCAAGAAGAGGAAATAGCTCCTCCCCTGACTGAGATCATGAGATTCTCTTCAGTGTATTAGGAAGAACACTGGCATTATTTTCATCTCACTGGCTTATAGAGATTCTTATCCTTTCTCTTAAAGATTCACTAGGGTGAATATAAACTGGAATGAATTATCCAATGAATAGATAACTCATAGGACACCCATCTTTCCGATAATAAATGTACAGCCATGGCAGCTTCTCATATACTAGCTGAGACAGACATTGTAGCAAATACAAAATGTAGGCTGTATCATCAGTAAGTGCCACAACCTAAAAGAACCAAAGGCTTGAGAGACTTGAAGGAAAACTACTAGAATAATTAGCAGCCCTATATCTACACTAAACCCACACATCTATGGTCACTTGATTTTTGAAAAAGGAGCCAAAACCATCCAATGGAAAAAAGATAGCATTTTCAGCAAATGATGCTGGTTCAACTGGAGGTCAGCATGTAGAAGAATGCAGATTGATCCATGTTTATCACCCTGTACAAAGCTTAAGTCCAAGTGGATCAAGGACCTCCACATCAAACCAGATACACTCAAACTAATAGAAGAAAAGGTGGGGAAGCATCTCAAACACATGGGCACTGGAGAAAATTTCCTGAACAAAACACCAATGGCCTATGCTCTAAGATCAAGAATTGACAAAGGAGACTTCATAAAACTGCAAAGCTTCTGTAAGGCAAAGGACACTGTTGTTAGGACAAACGGCAACCAACAGATTGGGAAAAGATCTTTACCAATCCTACAATAATAGAGGGCTTATATCCAAAAATACAAAGAAAAAAGTTAGACCAAGAGGGGAGACAAATAACCTATTAAAAATGAGGTTGAGATAAACAAAGAATTCACAGAGGAATGCACTGAGGAATGCCGAATGGCTGAGAAACACCTAAAGAAATGTTCAACATCTTTAGTCATAAGGGAAATGCAAATCAAAACAACCCTGAGATTTCACCTGACACCAGTGAGAATGGCTAAGACAAAAACTCAGGTGACAGCAAATGCTGACGAGGATGTGGAGAAAGAGGAACACTCCTCCATTGTTGGTGGTACTGCAAACTGGTACAACCATTCTGGAAATCAGTCTGGAGGTTCCTCAGAAAATTGGACATTGAACTACCTGAGGACCCAGCTATACCTCTCTTGAGCATATACCCAAAAGATGCCCCAACATATAAAAGAGACACGTGCTCCACTATGTTCATAGCAGCCTTATTTATAATAGCCAGAAGCTGGAAAGAACCCAGATGTCCTTCAACGAGGAATGGACACAGAAAATGTGGTATACACATTGGAATATTATTCAGCTATCAAAAACAATGACTTTATGAAATTCATAGACAAATGGATGGAACTGGAAAATATCATCCTGAGTGAGGTAACCCAATCACAGAAAAACACATAGTTTGCATTCATTGATAAGTGGCTATTAGCCCAAATGCTTGAATTATCCTAGATGCACAGAACACATGAAACTCAAGAAGGATGACCAAACTGCGAATGCTTCACTCCTTCTTTAAAACGGGAACAAGAATACCCTTGGCAGGGTATAGGGAGGCTAAGATTAAAAGAGAGGCAGAGGACACCCATTCAGAGCCTGCCCCACATGTGGCCCATACATATACAGCCACCAAACTAGATAAGATGGATGAAGCAAAGAAGTGCAGGCTGCCAGGAACCGGATGTAAATCTCTCCTGAGAGACACACCCAGAATACAGCAAATACATAGGCAAATGCCAGCAGCAATCCACTGAACTGAGATCGGGACCCCCGTTGAAGGAATCAGAGAAAGGTCTGGAAGAGCTTGAAGGGGCTTGAGACCTCATATGAGCAACAATGCCAACCAACCAGAGCCTCCAGGGACTAAGCCACTACCCAAAGACTATACATGGACTGACCCTGGACTCTGACCTCATAGGTAGCAATGAATATCCTAGTAAGAGCACCAGTGGAAGGGGAAGCCCTTGTTCCTGCCAAGACTGAACCCCCAGTGAACATGACTGTTGTGGGGAGGGTGGTAATGGGGGGAGGGGAAGCCCCTGTAGAAGGGGAGAAGGAGGGGTAAGGGGGATGTTGGCCCAGAAACCGGGAAAGGGAATAATAATCGAAATGTAAATAAGAAATACTCAAGTTAATTAAAAAAAAATCACAAGGTTTAATGTTTGTGGAGGAGCAGACTAAACCTCTCACTTCCAAAGTTGAAACGTATGCTCAGCAACTATTTTTTCAATGTTTTTGTTCTTATGTGGAGTTGTCTCAGACATTGAAATAAACAGGAAAAAGGGAGCTGAAGAGGTGACACAGAGTTTAGAGCCTGCTTACTCTTCCAGAGGACCTAGTTCAGTTCCTACCTCCCACATCAGGAGGTTAACCTCAGTCCCGGAGGCATCTGAAGCCTCTGATCTTTTATAGGGATCTGTACACACCTGTACACACACACACACACACACATACACACACACACACACACACACACACACAAACACATGCACACATATGCACACACATGTGCAAGCACACACATGCATACATATGCATATGCATGCACAGATATGCATGTGCATACACTCACACACAACCCCCACATGCACACACACACATACACACACTTAACAATACAATAAATCTCTAAAAAGAAAACAGAAAAATGACACCAACAATTTAACCATTGTACACACCACAACACAGGTCCACTCAGTACTAATTTACAAAGGCCAATAGACAGATCCATGATCTGAGTGCCTTTCAAATCCTGCTCATTCTTTAACTACTTCTAGGTGCAAAGAAGATCAATAGAGTTTTACCTGGGGTCTACTTGTAGTGGGTAGGGGCATATGTAACTACAGAGCCTTGTTGTCATTTGGAATAGTGTCCAGCTGGCTCGCAGATGACACCCAGCCCTTTGGGAAAACATTCTGAAAGGCCTCAACTCCCTCTGTGGAAGCTATCACACCTAACAACACACTTAACTCTTCACAGAAGCACGAACAGCATGTCTCACTCTGACTACTCTCTCCTCGGATGTTCTATCTTCTCCTCAAACTCTACTGTATCTTCCTCAGCTTCAAAACAAATACATAGATTTTCTGCACTTAGCTTTCCATTTGTCAAGTGCTTTTCGGCTTCAGATTGACTAAATCAGAAAGGACTGCATTTCTTCAAAATCAGCTACAAACTGTCACGTGACACTCACTTTATCAGAACATTCACAAATGGATGAATAGTGGAGTCACTGTGGAATTAAATATTTGTAAATGTTAATGGCCAAACTCAGACACAGTATCTATTAGCAGAAATCCGTTACTTTGTAAAGATCTCCAAGGCATTGTCTACCAGCTCTCTCCTACTATATATCACCCCTCCTCCCTTCACAGTCTGAATTGTGTAGATTTCTGCTATCACCGTATGCAGCTTAGTAAGAGAAATTACTAATTATCACTGTATTGGATTAGTGTCCACCCATTGTATTATTTACTAAAACTCCTATCTAATTATAATCTCTACCTTCTTGGTTAGATAATATCAATCCATTTCTGCTGCTGGTTAGAACTACAGTCTAAAAGAAACACTCAGTATACCTTCACATTTGACAACAGGACTACCTTATGCATTTACCCCTTCCTCGACCTTCCTGTTCTAACTGTAAGTCAGAGCTGAAGATGTCCTCTCATCATCAGAAGATAGAAAACATCCAACCAGACAAGCTACCTTACAGCAGACTAATCTTTCCACTGAGAACCACTACAAAGCTTGATAACAAAGGGGGAGGGGGAGGAGTTTTAAATTCATCAGACTGATACAAAACCACCAGGATCTGAGAAATCCCAGTTCAAAGAAAACATCATCAACGTGAGCCGCAAGTTCTATTTTATGTTTCTGAATAGAATAAATGCACCAACTGATTAACAATTCAGGAAGAGAGAGAAACATTCTGTGCAGTTGAGGGGAGCTAGAAAGACACCAACACTGGGGATCCTGAGATCGGGAGGAGAGCATCTTTCCCTGAGAGCCATTCACCC
This sequence comes from Rattus rattus, assembly GCF_011064425.1. Lineage (NCBI taxonomy): Eukaryota > Metazoa > Chordata > Mammalia > Rodentia > Muridae > Rattus > Rattus rattus. The sequence goes on from NC_046160.1 coordinate 89,173,112, forward strand.
GTTCTTAAGCACCATAAACTAGAGGATGTGAAACTCCACAGAGCTTGGGGAAATTTTTTTCAGTAAGAAAACTGTGTGCAATCCAAGACCTAAGAAGTAGAGGGGCTTGAGTGAAGAGCATTTCAGACAAGACTCCAGCACTAAGAGCAAATGCTGAGAAGTATTTCACTTGTTCTTGTGAATATGTGTATCTGGGGAGCAGGGGTAGACTCAGTCCACCCTGATTATTCTAAAGAAACAGAGATCAACAGTGGACTTTTAAGATTAATTTCTCATGCCATCAATTCATCTAAACATGCTTATATGTGCTTTGTCCTTTGACATTCCCAACTTGAGCCTGTTCAAACCTGTTGTTTGTTTTCCTAACAAGTCATCTGTATTTTTTTTAACCAACTCTCATAAATTCTTTATCTACTGTATATGCTAATATGTAACTGGTTACACATGTTTTAATGTCTCTTCCTAGATTACAGATTTCATTTTCCTATTAATGTTAGCAGTTAAACTTGTCAATCTTCCCATTGTCATTTAGCCAATTTGTGTCATAAACAAAACAGAGGATACCGTTCTTTTGCCAATGTTTAATCTTTTTCTGCTATTTGTTTCCAGGTGTTGCTGGTTTGTTTTGTTCCGCTCTGCTTTTATTTACCAGTAGTCATCATAATAGACAGGAAGTAATATATTAATGTAAGCTCTATTTAAATTTCTCTCCTGATTGAGTAATAATAATAATAATGGAAATGTTGGTGATTTGTATGCTGCCTTAAAGGAAATATCTGTTCAGATCTCTTGCTCAGTTTTTAAATGGTCTGTGGTTCTTGCTATGAGATTTAAGGAATCCTTACATAGTTTGTATTTTCTCTAATTTTCTGGGTTCCTTCTCTCTCTCTCTCTCTCTTGTGTCTGTTTGTGCACATACTTTCGCATTTGATGCAGAACTACCCTCCTCTAATTTTATTTTATTGCACGTTCCTTTGTGTTCTGTCCCGGAAATCACCAACTCCAAGGTTAGGTGTTCCTTCTATTATTTTCTTCTAGAAGTGTGATGATTTCAGTTTGTAATTAACCACACACACTTAGATTCATTTATGCTTAGACTTATTTCTGGAATATATACTTTCCCCCTATGTTTTATATGTCTATCATTATGTCAGTGTCATGTATTTTAATTACTAAGCTTTGTAACATCTTGAAATTAGGATGCATTTACCTTCCAGGTTTGCTATCGATTTTTAAGATTGCTTTGGCTATGCATGGACCTTTATGGTTTTAGGATTTTTATCCCATCTCTTTAAAAATGCTACTGTATACAATATTTGAGTTTTATAGTCCAAAATTTATTACCATGGTCAAAAGAAAAAAATCTAACTGTATCTCTTCGTACATGTGTAACCATCCACCCCATTAACATTTTTGACTGCTCTTTTCTCTCCTGCAGATCCGCCCATCACATGTGTTTGGAGTTATTTTAGGATCCATTTTTAGGGCCATTCTCATAAGTTGATGTGATCCTCCTTGTGATGAAACCACACCATCTTAATTATGTCTCAGTGCTCTTTACCTCACTCAGGGTGACATCCGTCTCCAGCACCCTAATGAATCTCCTTCATGCTCACGTGAAACCTGGAGGCAAAGTCCTAGCCAGGTGCTTTCCATTATAATTTATTTATCTATTATAAAACGTCAGGAGAGTTCCTCACTCTAGGCCTTGGCTTCCACTCAATCAAATAACGGTTCATTTTACCGAATTCCCAGCTGTCTCTGATCATCCTCTCCAGCTCTTTCTCATCTGCTTGTCATCTAAATGCAGAGAAGCTCAGAGCATGGTCCTTCTCCCCCTGGCTAGTTCGGAAATCTGAGTTACTGCACTGAGGAACTTCATGTGCTTCTCATACTAATGGCTTCTAAATGTATACATCTTGTGAACTCTAGAACTATAACCTCAGGAAGAAAAAATACCTAGTGAATGCTTACGGTTTACTGAGCAGCGTTCTAGGGGCGACATATTCAACAGTGAGCAGAGAAGACAAAAACGCCTGCCCACATGGAATATGTAGTCTGAGTCAAATGCTACAGGTGAACTTTGTCTATAACGCTTCAAGTGATGGCAAGCCTGTGAAGTAAACAAAAGCCAAGCAAATAGAAAAGACCTTCAAGATGGCAGAAACTGCGACTTTAAATAGGATAGACATCGGACAAAATGGCAGAAAGCCATCCATTTAAAACTGCAGCCTGGGGATCAAACATGGGCTGCCACCTGTAGGTGCATGTCCAGAGAACAAGGAATGATGTATATTTTTTACATGTATAAAAGATATAAATGAAAAGAAAGATGATACTGTATGGTGTTGAGAAAACACAGAAGTTAGATGACTACGCCCGTGAATAACGTTTCCTGGGATAAGATGATACGTATTTACTGGCATGTCACCATGGCTCTGTTCATACTTCATTGGCAAAGTTGAGTACATGACCACATGGCCCACAAAGCCCTAAGTGTTTTCTATCTGGTCCTTTAGAGAAGAGGTTTGCTGATCTTTGATCTCAACAAATATTCTGTAATGTTATGAGCAGAAATCTCTGGATAACCAAACACCTTTTAGAATCAATTGCAAGATAAAAGTTATCTATACCAAAACAAATGTATTCACTCCTTTAATAGACTACAGCATTTCTCTTTGAATCCATCTGCCAAGAAAATCAAAAGATCCATATGACCAAATTTATAGCAATGACACGCCAGGTGGTTGGACAGTTCGGCCACGTTCCATACTTTACCTGTATGTGTATGTGTGCTTGCTTATGTGTGTTATAGTATCTCGTTCTTTATTGATTTTATATAGTTTCATATGAGCCCTGTAATTTTGTGTATAAATTAACATAAATGTGTACAATCCTAAAGGGAAAATATTTGGTTACTATGCTAAGAGGTTATCCCTGAAGTGTAATGAGTTTCTCTGTTGTGGAGTTTCAATTTTGTTATGAAATAGACACATTGAAGCTCATTAGCAAATTCTGCGTGAGGAAGTGTTTGCCTTCCATAATACAATATATAAATATCCTTACAAATATCTTAAGGAAAATATGTGATACTGTTTCAAAGGCTTTTCTTAACTTCTTCTTTAAAATCTGTGTAGAGAAGCATGAGCCATAGAGAATTAGAAGATTTCCTACTGTGAAATAATTGCTCTGTAAATAATAACTCTCACAAATGAGAGTCCAAAGCTGGCTTCTAAAGTAACAACCTCGAGTTAGAAAATAGAGCTTGTGATGTCAACGTCACGATTTCCCTGTCAGCTCTACTGGTCTCCACTCAAATCAGAAATACATTGGCAGGAAACCAAATTTAGACTACTGGAGGTTTTTGTTTATTTGCTCATTTCCTTTTATCTCTGCTCCATTTAAATATTTGTAATAACCCTCATAAAGCCAAACAAAGGTTTTTAGGAAGAGCTTATTACAATCCCTCCTTCAAATAAATGTAGAATCAGGAATATGAGTTTTACAATTCTACCAAATGTTGATGCTAAACCTGAACAATTTTTGTGTGTGTTTTGTTCTATGGATTGCAGAAATAACAGGTTTGCTTGTGGGGCCATTAATAATACTGTCATTGGCTGCTTCCTTGTAGAGTATGGTACGCTCGCTGGCTTGACTATGTTCTCATGATCCCGGCAATTGGTTCATTAAATATGTTTTTAAGAAGAACTTAATTTCTTGAGGGAATTCAAGAAAATAATATTTGTAAATGTTCCATACTAATTATACAAATGCAAGCAGCTCTTTCTAAGCATAACACTAATATGAGCATGTGAACATTTTCTCAATATTGGAAAAAATGCTAATATTAATCTAATATTCATTCCAAATTAGCCAGATAAGCTTACTGAAATTCCAGGCTTCATTGTTCCCAGTTGTAATTAGATCAATTCAGTTCAATAAAATACATATCTTTTATGCATTAATGAAGTTAGAAATAAAAGTTATTACAATCATAGCTATTCCTTGACTTCAGAACACTTGCAAAGTAGTAATCAGAGATCATGTAGCTATAATATGCTCATAAGGATTAATATTTTTTCATGTATCCCAAAGCACAGTACATTCTGAATAGTATATTTCCCTCATTATCAGTGTGAGTGGAGATCACTCCTCTATGTGTTAAGGGGGAAAACAAAGTTAACAGAAAAACCCTGATACCACAAATAATAACAATGCAGAAATCATCCAAGACTTACTTGAGAAACTGGAAATTTTATCTTTTTAAACCTACACATGCACACACACACACATGCAGACACGCTAACACACACACACACACACACTCTCTCTCTCTCTCTCTCTCTCTCTCTCTCTCTCTCTCTCTCTCTCTCTTTCAGGATTCATAATGGGAAAAACAATTGCTTTCTGCTTCACAGCTGCATCTCCTGAGCCTGATACATTGTCTGGGACCTACAAGGCATGAAGTACATGAGTAGCAGGTGATATAAGGCCTGAAGCATGAACTGTACAGTGGAAGCTCTAGAAATCAGAATCAAATTGATTTGACCACTTAGTTCTGGCATCTTGGGTATTCATCTTTCACAATCTCTCTCTGTATCTCTCTGACTCTCTCTCTCTCTCTCTCTCTCTCTCTCTCTCGCTCTCTCTCTCTCTCTCTCTCTCTCTCTCACACACACTCACACACACACACACACACACACACACACAGATTTCAGAGGCATGAGATTGACCTGAGAAGTGGGAATCTCTCTCTCCCTCTCCCTCTCTCCCTCTCCCTCTCTCTCCCTCTCCCTCTCTCTCATTAGAATGGGGACTGTAGGACCATATGGGGCATTTATCATCCTGGCTGAAGAGAAAGGATTTATAACACTAAGAAGAATTAATCAGCATTCTCTGGGCTCTCTTGCTCTTTTTGTTTGTTTTAACTTTGCATTTATTTTATTTTATTTTAGCCTTTCTTCATTTCTCCCACCAAGTCTTCCCAAATACCCCTTCCCACTTGCCTTCAAATTCATGGTCACTTTTTTCACTAATTTTTATATGCATATATATATATATGCAAATAAAAGCTACTCATTCCTATTTAATTGAAAATAGATTTTCCTCTCATCTAATACATCTTGCCACTGGTTTCCCTCCCTCCACTCCTTCCACCCACCTCCATATCCCATCCTCCCCAGATCCATTCTCCCTCCTTCAGAAAAGAGCAGGCCCCCACAAGACAGCAACTAAGCCTAACAAAACAAAATACAGTAAGACAAGACAAGACCCTCACAGTGAGGTGGACAAGGCAGCCCAGTAAGAGGAGAAGTGTCCCAGGGGCAGGCAAAAGAGTAAAACATACACCTGCTTCAGAGTGAGGAGTCCTATAAAAAGCACAGTTCACTCCTGAGCTACATTTTTCCTGGTACTGCCCCACTGTTGGCATAAAGTTAAAACCAGTTCTGGGGTTCCAAGGACGGAGCTCCATTTAGTCATTCCCACAGGAGAGTGAGCGCTTCATGGTAGCGGCTCTCTCCTCATCACCCTTCTCATCTCAAAGGCTTAATAATGTGGTTGATGTAGATAGATGCTAAATGAACATTTATTTTCGAGTACCAGAACAGGGAAATGGATCTCCAAAGTAAATGATAATGCTTCCTAAGAATTCATGAATTATCTAAACTTCCTGTCAGGTCTCGGCCTTCAGCATTAAGAGAATTTTACCAGGTTTGAAGAGAACTTTCTACTCTCTTCTTCAGTCATGTATACATATGTAACAAAGTTATCCAGCTATGGACCAGTTAAAAAAATTCTAAAAGACTCCAGTGATAATGGTGTGCTGCCATGCACTGTACAAAGCTCTCTTACAAGGAGCTGCTCTGGCTGGCTTCCTTATCGTATGGAAGAGGGACATTCAACTGTGTTGAGAATGGCTGAATACATGAAAAACTTCGAATCACAATGTACCCTATGATTTATTAATTACATGTTATTACAAATATGCTAAAATTCTATGGCCATTGACTCAAGACTTTACAAAGGGCTCTGAAGTGAAATAATGACTAGATAAGATAGACAAAGTCTCCACTTGCTCTGTCATTTTAAACTGTCTTCAGATCAAGGGATCATAATCAAAGAAGCTGGGTAGAGGCCAGTGGCTGGACTGGTCTGTTTCTCTTTCAACAGTGACTGGTTTTCCTCAGGAGGTTTCCCATCAATTCCTCATTTGTTGCAAGAAGGAGTTTGCTGCAAGTGTTAGAATACTAAACTATTAATTTAAACACAGCTTTCTGATTTTTCCTGGGCACCAAGAGTAGACTACATTTATTTCTCATAAGATGTTCTCAACAAGCGTACTTAATTTTTAATCTTACAAGCCATAGAAATGATCATTAAAGAATATGCAATCCCACTCTAAGTTTGACTGATCATCTAAAAATTATAGTGGGAGAGTAGCATACAAGAACCCGAGATTCGTCACTGCTGATACAGTCTCTCACACATTGTATTTCCATCCACAGTGTCTGGTTTTACTCCCAGAGTGAAGGCCTTAGGTCTTCACATTGGTTTCTTGGTGTAACCTCTGGCCTGTATGAGAAGGCATGTGTGTGAGATCACCAACTACATCTCCCAATCAATACCGCGGTTTCGAATGGCCTCTTGCAGAGCGTAGCTCTGAGATATGTGGAGCAATGCTATCCAAACATTCAAGTAGCCGCAGGAGGGTGGTGAATGCCAAAGCAGAAAAGAACTTACTCAAAAGAGTAAAAACATTAAGGTCTGACAAGACATACTGGTCTACTACAGACTGATGCTTGTTATGAAATAAATGCATCTGTTTCCCTTGAACTGAAACATCACCCTCTTGAGGGAGGAGAGTCTCATGTAAGACTGAGAACAATGAGAAAGTTGCAAGATCCAGCAGACAACTATCCAAGGTTGGAAAAGCAGTGTATCTCCAGTAGAGCTGCCTGCAAGGTGGGCTTTTTGCTGATAAAGTCATCTACATGTTCCCTTTGTGCTGGCTAGTCTTATGTCAACTTGATACAGGCTAGAGTTATCTGGAAGGAAGGAACCTCAATTTGGAAAAAAAATGTCTCCATGAGATCCAGCTGTAAGTCATTTTCTTAATGATGGGTTAGGGCACAGCCCATTGTGTGTGGTGCCATCCTGGGCTGGTGGTCCTGGTTTCCATAAGAAAAAGGTTGAGCCAAGTCATGGGAAGCAAGCCAGGAAGCAGCACCTTTCATGGTCCCTACATCAACTCCTGTCTCCAGGTTTCAGCCCTGTTTAAGTTCCTACCCTGACTTCCTTCAATGATGAACAGTCTCTGGAAGTGAAAGTTAAATAAACCCTTTCCTCCCCTACTTGCTTTTTGATAATGGTGTTTTTTCACAGCAATGATAACCCTACCTAAGACAAATATATACTCCCTAAGCCATGCTTCTGTAGGTAACCCTGACAAACTCATTGGTTCAACAAGACAGACCATTATACCCTAGGTTCTGTTGTATTGAATGGCAACAATTGTAGTGTACATGTGCTGGAAGAAAGAGAAAATCAGATATGCTGCTCATCGGTCTATTAATTTCACAATTTCAATACCAAGTGCTGAGAATGATATTCTTAAAAAGAACATATGCAAATTTATACTGTTTAGAGTTTCAATTTGTTATTTTAGAAGAAATAACCATAAAAGTAACATAGCCTATGAACTGTGCAAAATCTATGATCCAGAAACCCCCTATTTCTGCAGTTTATATTAATGTAATCAGAAATCTTAAATGTACAATAACAAGGAAATAAAAATATATTGATATATATCCACAGGAAAGAACACAGAGGCTTCCACAACAGGGGTTGAACATCTTAGACTCTACAATCAAAGTATATTCAAATTGTTACAAAAATCAAAAGGTAATTTGAAATATAGTATACCAACCGGATAGTTCTACATTTGAACTCATGAGATGGGTTGCAGTAAAGCACAGGCATACTAACAACATTACATAAGACGACCTTTAGTTTATATGCTCAAGAAGTGCATGACATCGAAACAAATTTCATAGATACCATATTATGTATATATAAACCCCCATCTAAAACCTACCCAAAGTCCAAAGACTTCCCAATTTCAAGCATTTCAAATGCGGGACCTTCAGTCTATACATATTTACAACACACAGATGCTCACGAAGACATACAGAGCAAATGTGCCAGAATGTAGTTTTATAAGTAGTGAGATTATGAGGGATTTAATGTACTTTTTCCTTTTTCTGGTTCTTATTTCCAATTTTACATAAAAGTCATCTGTTTCCATTAAATTAACATTTTTAGAAATAAAATGGTTATATAATCACAAGAATTTTTTTTGCCTGAAAAGGCACATTTCAGGAACAGCACATGTCAACTTTTTATTAAGGGGCTGTGCCACTCTTTCAACGAACTCACCATTGTGAGATGTGATAACAGTGTTCTCTGGTCACAAATAAATCTTTGACATACTGTATGTGGTCTGTGCTCTCATAAAGCATATGACCAGAGTCCCTGAGTAATGACCTCAAAGTCAGAAGACCCACCCAATTTTAACATAGTCTAAGCAGTTATGTACTAAGGAATTTAAGCATATTTAGGTAATGATAAGTTGCTGTACCAAATCAGTCTAGTTATTGGATTTAGAGCAAAATTTCTGACAACATGAAGGGTGAGCAGAATATGTATAGATAACAATGGGTAACTGACGATTTATTGGTAATTAACAGAGTCATAAGATCTTGGCTCTTTCTCCTTATTTTTTCTATTTCCCATCTTTAGACCAGTTGTTTGGGTATTTGAGTTCGATTATGAAAAGTAGCAAAGTTTCTATTTCTATCAATCTCTGATGTCCAAATTCTATTATTCTTTTTTCTAATTCCACCACACAGCCTTCCAAACTGAATTATATCAATCTTCCCCATCACACTCTTGCCTAGCACCTGTATTATAGTCCACGCATGACAGTCATGTCATTCATGTCTTCATTGTTTTCGTCTTTCTCTTTTCATTAATTCTGAGTAACGTAAGAGCAATAATTGTGTTTATTTGTATTTACTGCTCTACAACTATGTTTCCGAAGCCTGACAATATCTGCTGCTACACAGAGTCTCTTCAATCGATGCCTTGCATCATCTGAACTGCTCCCACAGAAACCAAGGAAATGAAAGCATCCTTGAGGAAGCCCAAGAAATGAGGGTGGTTGCTAATGGGAGAAAATGGGAAATTGCATGAAGGGCTTGAGAAATTTTCAGATTTATAAAAAGCAAAGTTGAGAGAAAACCATCAGGCTTACCAGTCATATGTTCCTCTCCTTGATGCAAAACCAGTCACCCTAGAAGGGGCTCCAGAGCATCGATGGGCAACACACAGCCAGAAGAACTATCTTGTACTGTGATTATTTTCTATATGTTAAGGTAACCCCTACATCTTTATCCCTCTTCTCTCTACCTTCTGTTGTGTTGGACAGAGGTGTCCATGGTTATTTGGCACAGCAAGTAAAAGAGCTAAATGTTGTTTTGAAAGAAGGATTAAAATTATTCTTTAAATCAGCCAGAACCAAAACAGGCTACCTTTAACCATTATCATAAAATCCAAGAAAGAGATAGGAGATGAGTATAGACAAGGAAGTCACACAACCATTGAAGGAAGATAATAAACAACAGCACAATCAGGCTGGAGAGATGGACTGGTGGTTAAGAGAACTTGAACTGAAGACCTGGGTTCAGATCCGAGGACCCTTAAGGTAGTTTTCAGTCATCTGTAACTCCAGTTCTAGTGGATCTGATGCTCTCTTTTGAGCTTTGCTGGCACTGTATGCGCACAGGTCACATACACACATACACAGGCACACAAACAAACACATAAAGGAAAATAATGTTTTTTAAATAAGAACAGCACAGCCAAACCATGGCAATAAGAGTAAGTGAAACTCCTGGAAAGGAAGCATATTTTAAGCAAAACAGTTATAAAATCTGACTTCATAATTCTACCTTGAATAAAAAGAAAGTCTCTAGTTCTAAGAAACCTAAAAAATTTCACTCGAAAGCAGGTGCCACTGCTGAGAATTTGCTCTGTGTGGGGACGAGTCTGAAAGCAGACCCTTCAGGAGCTCAGATTAGAATAACGAGTTGGATAGACACCAACTCGTGGTGGGAAATGGTCTGCACGCAGACTGACTCATTAAAGTTTCCTCGCGGTCTGAGATGTTTATATATTTGTTCTCAACGTGTAAATATGTAAAAAAACATTTGCTTATCTAAATTATGACACAGTTCATGCTCCATCTGTATATTTAAACACAATGGTACTCTTGCTAAATGTCAAGTAAAGGCTAAACAAATGATGCTATCCATATGGCCACCTTTGGAGCTTATGACTGGAGAAGAAAAGAAATGTATGATCATGATTGTGAGTGAAATGGTTCAACTCTCTCATTTCTGCCTACCCTCTGATGGGCAGGATGTAACCCCCTTTCCATGCTCCAGCCAACGAATGTGGCTGTATTTCTTCACACCCAGAGATGTGGACCCAGAAGGATGGGACCCAATGCTTGTAGTCTAGATGAAGCCAAGTTACTAAGTCATCATGGCATCATGTGGACCACTCCATCTGTTCCTTTCTCAAATGATTCCTTCTGACCTTCCTCAGAAGCAAAGGGCCAAGTGGTGCGAAGATGAAGTACAAACTAGCCAGAACTGTTGCACTAATGTCAACATGATACAGGAAAAATAAAAAGATTCTATTTAGTATTACTTCCAGAGAGATGCTTGAGTCATTTGGATTTAACTCAGCTATAATATGCTTCTTTCTTAACATTAGCATAGAAAAACAGCATTATCTATTAGAGGACATGTACAAAGCTTAGGTAATAATATCAGCCAACAGTAATATAAAGAATGCATTGAAGAATTCTCAAACTATACAAAAACCATGAGAAACTAAAATTCACACTTGAGTGTCCTAAATTATTATTACAGAAAGTATTGACATTCCTATTTGCTTATAAAAATTCTATTGTGTGTTTACTAAAACCATTCTGGTTTCTTATTTTTTCCAGCATTTTTATTAATGTGTTTTAATTATAAAAATAATGATTTTATCGTGACATTATAATATGTAAATATAATGTATTATGTTTATATTTACCTCCAATGTGCCCTTAACTTCTGCTTCATATAAAAGTTACCTTCTTAGATAAGAATAAAAGCTAGCTAAAAAAGAGGAACGACAATCACAAGTCCAAATTCTCACTTTCTGTCACTTCAGGAGGTGATAACTGAGAAACACATGTGGAGGTGATGACTGAAGTTCCTTTACCATGTTTAGGTAAAAACATAAAAGTTAGACTTTTCTATATGTAAAAGGGTGAAAATGCATATTTGTTAATTAACAAATTAATTAATCAATTAACAATTAATTAATGTACTTATTTTAAGCAGTTGAATGGGCATAATGTCTCTTGTGCAAAAGCAGGTAACATTAGCCTATAGAGATATATTCCGTGCTAGACTCCCTTGGATCCATCAGAAAATCTACAAATTCATAGCATTTTTAAGTGAGTATTTCTTTTATCATCTTGAATAGGCTAGTTACTTTCATTGTGAAACTACACTTATAACTACATTAACAAAAAAGAATCCTGAGAATAAAGCTGGGGAGATGGCTCAGTAAGTGAAAGTGCTTAGCTAGCAAGTGTGAGGACCAGAGGCCAGATTCTCAATATCCACGGAAAATACTGGATGTGTAGAGAAGGCCTGTAATCCAACAAAGGAAGAAGGAATCCACATCCACACTAGAGAGCTCTGGATGTGACTGAGAGGTGGTAAGGAAGGTGGAAGAGCAGCTAAGGTTAGTTCTTAACATAAAGCTTAGGCCTCCACATGTGTGTGCACTCATGTACACACACACACACAGAGAGAGAGAGAGAGAGAGAGAGAGAGAGAGAGAGAGAGAGAGAGAAATATTGCTGAAAACAAGTGTTAAATTAGTATAGAATTTTTTCTGTAAGTTTTATATAGAACCTTTTAAATGATTGACCTTGAAACTGGTGTGACAAATAGCAAAATGCCAAATGGTACAGATATTATGATGTACTAATGTGCTCTCAAGAGTCAGTATTAGGAAACTGTTCACATAGGACCAGGTTCCAAGCATTGAGGATCTCTCTCTCTCTCTCTCTCTCTCTCTCTCTCTCTCTCTCTCTCTCTCTCTCATCTCTCTCTCTCTGACATATTATCTATCCTTATCTGCATGTCTGTCTGTCTGTCTATCTACCTACCTATCATCTCTATCTTCCTTCCCCCTTTCCTCTCCCTCTCCTCTCTGACTATCACGCCCTCCCTTCCTCCCGGTCTCTTCCTCCCACCTCTCTATCAGCTTGTAAAAGCAGAAACTGATCAAAAGAATGGTATCTGAGTCCCTGAATAGAAACATGACTTTCTGAACTTCTAGGACAATGATAAGATTACTATCTAGCTGGAGGCTTTCTAACAAAGGAAGAAAGACAAGACACACTATTGTTTCTTCCTTAAAAGTCAATCCAAATAGTCCTGTCAATCACCTTGCACAGGAAAAAAACCTCTTCAGAAGCTATTTGGTCCTTAAAAAATATCACCATGCCAACCTAAACCTGTAGGTGACACAGTGTTTCCTCCGCTGTTGGCCAGTCTCACCCAATAAAGATACTTTCCTATACAATGAGTTTTCTCATATCTTTGGCAGTGCCTCGAGCTATCCTACAATACACAGCCTTTTTTCTACTCTATGCCTGTGTGCCCCACCTAAATTCATTCAGTAGAGATAACAAGGACTGGAGAGTGGAGAGGCAGCAAGAGCAGTGTGCAGGACCTGAGACTTCATTGGGTTTGTGTTCTGCTGTGTCTATCTAAATCCTTTATTTGCAGAAACAAACTTTTTTCTGAAGCAGAGAGATCTGTTTTTCAAATTGATTCAGTTTTCTGAATCTACCCTCTACCCTTCTTCCCAACTCTCCTCTTTTTTTTTTTTTTTTTGGGGCTGGGGGCCGAACCCAGGGCCTTTCGCTTCCTTGGGCAAGGCTTTACCCCTGGGCTAAATCCCCCACCCCCCCCACCTCCCCTCTTAACCAGATAGAATATTTATATTTCCTTTACCTGTCTGTCACATGGTAATATGGTCAGAATTGTATACCACCTTGTTCACCTTTGAGCACATATGCTGCCCTTTGATGCTATTTCTTTGAAACATCCAGTCAGAGGGTGATCACAGTTGTTGATCTGATCAATATGAAGTGTATTGGGGTGGTTGTTACCTCTATTAAACCAACGATATAAATACTTGTACCGAATCTACAGCCCAAGCCAGGTTATATCCCTGTGATATATTTATAGGATAAATTCAGCACTCTAATCAGCTCTCTTTATAATGGACACTATAGTACAATATTTTCCGCCAGGTATGAGGGTGCCATTGCCAACTATGGTCATCATGGAGCAGAGATAATGCAACCAAAAAAAGCAGAAATAGACACCAGACTGAAGACACATTCAATACTCCCATCTGGACCCAATGGAGATGACAATAACACTGACCTCACAACAGCTCCTATGGACCTGTCACCTGACCATCCCAAGAAAGCATCATGCACCTAACAGTAGGAGGTGTCCTGAGTGTTCAGGAGATCTGGGTCTTTGCCACTGCCGACACAGCCTACAGAAATTGCCATCCATAACTACATCCATCAGACCAGCTAGATCTGGTTGTGCATCTTCTGTCTGAAGCTACAGTCTGTGCTGCTGGAAGGATAAACCCTTTGACCTTGCATTTCTTGCTTTTCATCTGCATCAACCTCTGTCTAGGCAGCCATTAAGGCCTTGTTGACTTTCTTAGACCCTGCTGTGGTCTCTTTAATCCTTTGTAGCTTTTCTCTGGTATATAAATATAGATATAGATATAGATATAGATAGATAGATAGATAGATAGATAGATAGATAGATAGATAGATAGATAGATAGATAGGGAGATGTAATGGCTATATAATATTCAAATGTATGAGCTGAGAATTCCTATTGGTTATTCCAATTAGTGTGAGGGCTGGAAAGATAGTAAAAATTGTAAATACAAGTCATAAGAGTTTAGGATCTAACCTGCAAAGGAGGCCATGGACACTCTAGGGTAATGAGAGGTACCTGCTCTATAAAACATTATAAGTTGTACATTTCTGTGTGGTCCTGCCAACTGAAAATATAGTTCTAACCCACTTATGTTGTTTGAATTGTTTTCCTGAAAAGTTATTTCAAATGTCAGGATAAATTTTATGAGCTTTAGTCATCATCCCTTCTATCGTCCCCCATAATCTTCTTTTGTTTTAAATCCTCCCATTCCAACCCATTTCTCCATCTTTTAAGTACAGAATGTTAGCCAGTGGCAAAGAGCAGAAGATGGATTTTGTTATTAAAATAAAAAATTACAAAGTACCTGTAGTGATTAGTAGTCAATAAAATGTTGTCTAGTAGATAAAATTAATCTAGGCACTGTCCAATGCAAAAAAAAATTACCTAAAACAAACTTCTCTGATAAAAAAAAAATGTTCTAATCCCCACATGAATACAGTGATTGCACTAAACAGAGCTGGTTAAGGCTGAGTTAAATCACTGTGATTAATTTGCTTGTGTGTTAATGTTAAATTCAAAAATCTATAAACTAAATATGTGGAGAAGCTAGAAGGAAATCACAATAATTGGAGCAAAGATTTTTCTTTAATTAGCTGCAATGCATCATTAAATTCCATTGTAGACAGAGCTGAAAAAAATAGCTGTTTTAGAACAAACAGAGAAAGAGACATTTAAAAGATACCGAGCTTCATTTATTTTCCTTGTTTTGGTATGTGCTTGTGTAAATTTCCTAATAGTATCTATTAAGAAAAATATTTAAAGGAAAACATAAGTGAACTATGCAATAAGAAATATATGTTAAGACAACATACTCCACATACTAAGGAATGTAGGAACCAAACATTGAGGCAAAGAGAGTAACTGTTAAAAATTCTGATACTCTTTTTTTATTGTGAACCCTGAGTACATCCATAGTACATCCAAGACTGTGCAATTATTCAATCGATATAATTACTGCTTTTCATTTTATCACTCTACAGCTATATTTTAATAATTTCAATCAATTCCACTGTAAATGCTTGTAGCAGAGATCACAAATGATGTCCTAAATATATTGAAAAGAGTGAAGACCAACAAATAGAAAAGCCACGTAGGTTCTTTGTTCCTATGCTGAAAGCATTCTCCATAGGTCACAGAGCTATCAAGTCAACTGGCACAGTAATTCCTATACGGCAAGATGATGGCTTAGATACAGTAATGGCAACAGAGGTGACCGGAAGTGAAGGTAGACAGGGTTTAATGAGGGTTGTCCTAAGACAGTGGAAGGTGCAGCTTCCATGAAATGAATTGGGGGATGTCGGTAGAATATATTTTTAAAAGCTAACTAGGAGCCTAATTCTTGGAGAGATCCACTGGGCCTGCAAAGCAGAGAATACCATATAGTTGAGAGAACAGGTCTGTGAGGAGCTGGGACACTTGAGTGCTGTTAGAATATGTCTAAGTCACAACATAGGCTGGTATCAGTGCAATGACAAAAGACAAAACAAGTAGAAAACTACAGAGCTCAGCTCTAACACCGGCTCCAGTGCATGTTGTCTCATTCAAGTCACTTTAGAAAACACTCAGCCCATTCACACAGTTTGCAGAATTACACCGTACAGCCAGAGCTGGGCAATACATTCTTTGCTACAATGGGGCATGTTTTATCTGCCTAAAAATGTCTTCTTAATGACTTGATTTTTTTTTTACTCTGTTGTAGAGGAAAGCGAGCTTTGTTTAATGTTTACTAGTGATACACCTTCCCTTAGATTATACTTTTTGAAATTATAATTTAGTAACAATATTTCTCCTTTCTCTTTCCTCCACCCAAACCCTCCCATATACCCTTCCCGCTCTCTTTCAATGGCCTGTTTTTTAACTAATTGCTATTGCATGCATATTTATGTGCACATAAATATAACCTGTTTAGTCCATATAATCTTACACACTTTCAGGACTGATTGGCACCAGACAAACAATTGGTGTGTTCTTCTCTAGGGAAGAGCACTTCTCCCGTTCTCAGCTTTCCCTAGCTGTCTGCAGTTCCCTGTATAAAGCTAAAGCCTTATGGCTTAAATCCTATCAGTTTAGCATGATCATCGCTTTCCTCATTGTTTAGCTCAGATTTAGATAGTCATGTTGGTAACCCGAATGCTCCCGCTCAGTGGACTAGCTTTCATGGAATCAGAAGGTGCTCTGAAAGCTTCCAAAGGAGGAAGGCAGCCAACAATCCCACCGGCTACAAGGCTTGTGAACCATCAGCAATCAGCATGGAAGCATAACCCTAAGGGTACATTAGTGGTATGGATACCTTGGGGGTAACCAACAGCTCTCTAACTGAACTCAAGACCCATTCAACAAGGGTAAAATCATGCCTGGTACTGAAAACCTAGCTAACGCTCAGTGCTGGTGAAGTCATGGTTATTGGAGGAGAATCTGCAACCGCTAATTTACTCAGTGAGCGTAATGCCTTGTGACATTTTTCAATGTCTAAATGGCCTTAATTATGCCTTTGGTTCACTTAGTTGCCAGCATATTTTACACTTACTGGTTTATAAAAGTATTTTACAAATTATAAAAACTGATTTTGCAGTTTTGCTGTGATCCTTCATTTCTACTCAAAATGTTTCAATTTTTCTTGTTTTATTAATGTATATGTATGTGTCTCTCATGTGTCTCTGTGTGTGTGTATGTGTGTGTGCATGCATGCATGCAGATGCACACACACATGCACACGTAGTAGTGGGGAGCTCCACAGAGGCAAGAAGAGAGTATCAGATCCCTCTAGAGCCGTGACTCTCAACCTACAGATCATGACTTCTTTGAGGGGAAGGGTCAAACAACCCTTTCACAGGCATTGCCTAAGAACATCAGAAAACACAGATATTTACATTACAATTCATAACTATAACAAAATTCCACTTATGAAGCAGCAATGAAAATATTTTTGGTTGGGGGGGTCACCACAGCATAAGGAACCATATTAAAGGCTTGCACCATTAGGAAGGTTGAGGACCACTGTCGTACAGCTATAGGTACAAATGATCGTAACTCACGATTATGGAGCTGGGAACTAAAATAGGGTTCTCTGCAAGAGCTGTACCTGCACTTAAACCCTGAGCCATTTTCCAATTGCTTTTTGTGACCATCTTAAAGCATTGCCTTTGTATTTTAAATGTTTTGTTTTCTTTTGCTCACATTTTAATATTATGTGTTTTACTTACTATTTACTAGCTAACAAGATGCCTCTGGGTCTTCTGTGCTATTGTTAGATTCTTCACTAACATCACAGAAGTGGATACAAATTCTTGTTTTCTTCTTGTTTGGTAACATATGGCATGTAGTCTAAGAAGCAATTTTAAACACGGTCTCCCTGCGGATGTAACTATTAGGAATCCGCACATCCCCTCTCCATGCCCAGACTCTGGCTTGTGTCTTCTTCTCATCACGCACACCATCACCCTAGCTAACATGCATCTGATCTGAGTGGGGATTTCTCCAGTGGCCGAAAGGAATCAATAGTCTTAGCATGTTTCACACATGCACAGTAAAGCTTTTGTATTTGTCACATCAACGTAATCTGCTTTCCCTGGTTCTCAACAGCAACTCTAGTGTGATTCAGTACCTTTAGCCAACCTCCTTCTGACTTACTCCTCCACTCCTCTCCCTTGATTCTACATGCAAGTTGCCCTTTTGAGTTCTCTGAATGGGAGACAACATGAGTTCTCATCCTGGGTCCTTCCAAGTCTAATCCCACTTAAGGTAATGTTCTCTTGCCCCACCCACTTGGTTACACATGACAGGATTTCATTGTTTTTTTCATTAAATGTTTACTTGACTATTGTGAAGAGTGCAACAGTAAGCACAGGAGTGTTTGAGCATCACACACATCTTCTCTTACTCGTCATTGTCACTCTTCACACCTGCCCTCAATCATCTGGGCCTCACAAACCCTGCTCTGCCTTGAAGCTCACTTGCTATCTGTTGAACTCCACTATCGAAACACCTACTTTGATCATGTGTACTTTCCCCACTTATAGAGTAGTATAGAGTAGTTCTTCACACACACACACACACACACACACACACACACACACACACTCACTCACTCAGGAAAACATGCATGTACATGTCAAAAATACAAACCACCTAGAAACGGCAAAGTGAGTATGTTGCAGTTTGACCGTCAGGGGTCAGAAGTTAGTGCTCTACCAAGAACAGTCTTCACTGATGCTTCGAACTCAGGATTAGCTCTCACTTCCCGTGTGCCAGCTGTAGTTGACATCCCTTATATTTTATGTGAATCAAGTGGTATAGGATAGTGAGGAGACTCTAATTTGCTTTTAATGGAGAGCTTTGGGGTTTTTGCCCAAGGATAAGATGAGGGATGGGGAGTGGAGAGAACAGTTCCCATTCAACAACAACAACAACAACAACAACAAGAAGTGAGACATGAAAATAACTGGGAGAGGTATGTCTCTATTGCTTGTATGAAAAACCAAGGGAAGATTAAAAATCACTTATGCATGTGATAGAGAAAAGTTATGAAGGAAATATGATAAAATATAAATTTTTCACTTATAATAGGGAAGTTTCGTTGGATTTTTTACCTCTTTAAAAATATACATTTTTAAATTGTTATTTTATTTATTTACATTTCAAATATTGTCCTCATTCCTGGTCTCCCCTCCACAAACCCCCATTCCATCCCCTCCCCTTTGCCTCTAAGAGGGTGCTCTCCCACCACCCACCCACTTCCACCTTACCCCTCTATCAACCCCTGTACTGGGCCAACAAGCTTCCACAGACCAAGCACCTCCCCTCCCACTGATGCCAGATAAGGCAGTCCTCTTAAAATCTGTGTGTATGATTTTGTGTGTGTGCTTGTGTGTGTGTATGTGTGTGTGTGTGTGTACATGTGTATACATGTACATGTGCACACATGCCCGTGTGTATGTAGATACCCACAGAGGTCAGAAGAGGGTTGTGATCCCCTGGAGCAGGAGTTTCAGGCAACTGTAAGCTGCCAGACACAGATGCTAGGGACATAATTCCAGACGGTAACAAAGGCAGAAAGCTCTCTCAATGCTGAGCCATCTCTCCAGCCCCTTGGAATTTTTAACTGGACAGCAAGTCAAAGGAAAAAATTAAGAATAGTTCTCTTAGGAGAGTGCTCTGAGAGTTTAACAGAAAATTACTAAGTGATAATGAGAGTATCACAGGGGAATGGAGTAATGAGCTGTTTTCAGAAACTGAATTTTCTCAATTGAATATCATGACTGGTACTCATTGATTGTTAATGGTTGGATGCTCTGTACCTTCTTAGCGCTCAATAAATGTGATTGAGTGAATTGTCACTTACAAAAATTACAGTAACATTTATAAAGCAATCGCGCAAGGGAACTGTGAATGGAAAATGTACATACATCTAAATATCCTGCTTAACTATAATAATATAATAATAATAATAACAATAACAACAACAATAATAATAATAATAATAAACAACTCTACCTACCTTCTCTGTGTCGATGCCTTTTGACATTGACCATGTTGACACAATGTAATCCATGACTCGTTCACTAAGGCCTTTCGGGACCTGATATAATTTCAGGAAATCTCGAACATTGTTCAGCATCTCATGGTAACGGTTGGTGTTGGCATACATTTGCTGGAAAATTGTGGTAACGTTTCCAAAAATAGTTGCATAAAGAAGAGCTGAAATAAAAGAAATGATAGAAATAAAATAGATATCTCAAGTGAAAAAAATTACATTGACTATATCAGTAAATAATGTTACAGAAATATCTTGACTAACTTCCAGAGGTTAACACATATGAAGGAAGCCCTGCTTGGTGCCTGGTGTGCCCTCTAGAAAGGTTATCATAGGACAACAGTCATGAACTCAGTAAGCATCCCCATGCCATGCTAAACAATATGGAAGTCCATAAAAATGACTTAATATTTCATAAAGAATCAAATAGCACAAACATAAAAATTTGCCAAAATTTCTAGCCCAATTATATTTGCTTATTATTATTATGGTGTGTGTGCCTTAATGTGTGTGCGTATGTGTTTGTGTGTGTGTGTGTGTGTGCATTGCGTGTGCATATGCATGTGTGTATGCATGTGTGTGTATGCATGTGTGTGTATGTGTGTGTATGTGTGTGCATGTGCGTGTGTGCGCACATACACACAACCATGTCAGAGAACAACTTTGTGGCATTAGTTCTCTTCTCTTACCCTTCCATTGGCTCTGGGATGGAACTCAGGCCACCAGCAAGCACCTTACTCACTCTGCCATCCCACCAGCCCCCCAGCATTTCTGGCCTTTTGTTCTCCCAACTCCACCCTCCCAAGGGAAACCTAATCAAATCTCATTTAGAAGTGCACACTCCTCTCCCAACTTACTCCTTCAGCTTTTGGAGTATCTCTTTGGTTATAAATATTTTTGACAGAACATCAGAAATACAGGAATGGGGACAGATTAAAGTTCTCCACTTTCAGAACTCTGTGTAGATACGCAGGGATGAAACTAAAAGCTGAAATAAAACTGTCAGAGTGATGGAGTCATTCTGCTCGTGTCAGTACAGAAAGACGTAGACATGTTTTGAGCCCATCATTTTGTGATGTTTGTGATTTGTCTACAGGGGGCTATGAAGGGAAATGAGTGCTGCCTAGGTCTGAACCTAGACTATCCTAGCTCTTCTCTCTCTGGATCTGGTCAGTCTAACAAGGACCTACTGTGGGGAAACTTTGTCAAGGCCACTAGGTTCAAACCCTAACTGAACATGCATCCACAGTTTTATCCAACATCACCTTCTCTCCAGCACTTTCTAATGAGCAGGAAACACTGTTGAAAACGGGGTGGCACTGTACTCTGATTTTCAATAAACATGTAGCAAGTACAGGAATTCTAGAAGCTTCTCACCAACACATGTGATCGGCAGAGATCACTTCTATCCATCATCTTTCAAGCACTTGGAAAAAAAAAAAAAACTTCTTGAGAGAAAACATGAGCTATTTGCCTTTGAAGTTTCACAGCCAAATTCTGTTGGATATAAATAATGTAAAATCCATCTAGCAAAGCAACTTGGGATCCTGTCTATATCTATATTTTTGGTGGGATTAGAGGGTCATTTATTTCTCTGAAATCAGATATTTTCCTCTGAATGTAACATGTTGTAATTCCACAATATAGGCTGTTATTATATATATTAAAACCTCTGCAGTTTTTACTTTTTTTTCTGTTATTATTTAGGGATTGAATTCCAGAGCAGGATGATTTTTTAAAAAAAAAAATAGATGGTTTTTAATTAAAAATGGGTAGAAATATTTCTAAACTTGGTTCTTAAAACTTTGAATAATCCTATTTAAAAGCAAAACACCTCCCAAATAAAAGTAATCACAGACGTAATTCCCTGTCCAGCACTGTTGTGCTTAAGAACAGGAACAGCAACAATATGAACAAATTAATAGAGAATAATCATCTGTGATATGTAAATATATGTTTTCAGAAAAGGAACAAGCAGAGAGAATGTTTTTTAAAGAAATAATGAATAACTATACATTAATGACACTGTGCCCTAATTATGTTCTATAATAGTTCCCAGTTTTTAAAATTTGTCAGTCAATATCATAGGACTGCCTTTTATTTATGTGTAGTTAGCCATCAAATCTTAAGTTTCTACACCAAGGTCAATGCCTACTTCTGGACCTGTCCTGCTGCTAGACAGAGACCTGAGTCACCAGTGGTAAACATCTGTATTCTGGACATTACCTCTGGGTAGCTGAAGGAATTGCAAAGCAAGAATATACCATCCACAGACTGCAGCTGCATGGACTAAGACCCTAGGTTGCAGTGAGTTAAGCTCCAGATGAGTTTGGACTTTGGGTACAGTAGCATGGTGGCGTGGCTGGCTTATGAACAGTCCCTTCAGCCTGGGGTCCAGAAAGAGACAGAATAATCCTATGGCTTCTGACCACACATCAGTAACTTTGGATGAGGTATCTGGGCTCGCCTCAACCCTTGAGCAATTGGACTGCACCAGTGTGGACTTGTGGCTAACCTGAACTTAAGGTCTCCTCCACGGCGGAAGTAGCTGCATTCACAAGGCAGCTGCTAAACTCCTGAGACAGGCAAAGACAAAGCCACATCTTCAACCAACAATAATGGACAAGACAAAGCGCCAATGACAGACTGCGTATCAATCAATCTACACAAACCATGGGATCTTTTTAAAGCCTTTAAGGAAATTGCACAAACTTCAAGGAAGCATAGAGAAACAACTCAATATTTCAGTAGAGAAGACTGAGAGGATCGTAGTAACACTAGCATAAGGTGCGCGGACTACAAAATAGGTAAGTAGTTTTAGTAGAAAAAACAATTAGCAGATTCACAAAAGACTATTAAAGGAGAAGAAAGAAGAAAGATTGAAGAACAAAAAAGTTCACAGCAGCAGCTTTGGGACAAGTTAAAAGAGCAGACACTTGTGGTGTGGCATTCAAGAGAGTCTACAGATTATTAGAGGAAAAAAAGCACACTCTAAAAGACAGTAACAGAAAATTGCCCAGTCCTAGAATAGAAAAGAAACTAAAATACTGGTACATGAATGTCAATGTCACCATACTTGGTTTCAAGGGTCGTCATGATTGATTCAATTCAACAAAATCTATTGCAAAATCAACTCTCAGAGGTTCAATACAAAGAGATATTTCTTGAGAAAGCAGGAGAGAAACACACACACACAACACAACACACACACAGGCATACCCATAATGCACATAGACATATATGCACACACATACACATATACATATACACATGCACATGTTACAATTACTTGCTTTCAGTAGAAACACCATAGGCCAGAAAGGAGTCGTAGGATGAGATTATCACATGTGCTAGGCAATGTTTCTCAACCTGTAGGTAGCAACCTCCACAGGGATCACACATCAGATATCCTGTATCTCAGGCATTTACATTACACATTCATAACAGTAACAAAATTACAGCAAAGAAGTAGCAATGAAATAATCTTATGGCTTAGGGGTCACCACAACATGAGAAAACGTATTAAAGGGTCACAGCATTCTGAAGGTTACAAACCACTGTGCTAGGAGAAAATAAGCTCTCAGCAAAGCTGGGGGTCAGAGATAAAGATATCATCTGACAGACAAAACTGAAAAAATTATCACTAGCATGTTCTTAAGAAAAGAAAAATGAGAAGAAAAGAAATAGAAAGGAAAAAAAGACCAATTCTTTAAGTAGAAAAGCTGCTAACCACCAAGAAAGTACTGGACATTTAAAACTCATTAATAAGAGGAACTACACAAACTAAAACACCCTAGTAAATAAACGCCATACATAAACCAGTTATGTCTAGCATACACACAAAAAGCAGAACGATCAAAATTAATAACTACATTAGCATTTGATGTAGGCAATACAGAAAGATGTACAACAGGACACAAAACTCGCTATGGGGAATGGATAGATATAAATGCAGTGATGTTTTTCTCTCCTCTCTCTCTTCCTTATCCTCTTGTTTCTTGGTGCATTTTATGATCCGTGTTTAAACCACTCTCATTTCAAAAGGCCTTGCTTTAATCAAATAGATTCTTCTTCTTAAGTCCCACT
This sequence comes from Rattus rattus, assembly GCF_011064425.1. Taxonomy (NCBI): domain Eukaryota; kingdom Metazoa; phylum Chordata; class Mammalia; order Rodentia; family Muridae; genus Rattus; species Rattus rattus. The sequence goes on from NC_046160.1 coordinate 89,196,902, forward strand.
GTAGCCAAAGCCAAAACCAATGGCAGACTAATAATAATAAACAAAGAATAGAAACCCCCTCTTAGAAAAAAAAAACACCCAAGCACAATAAAGAAGACTACACAAGGCGAAAGGTACTAGAAAAACTAAGAACCAGCCACAGACTGGCAGAAGAAAGATATTACTTAATAATTATGTGAGATGTAAAGGACTTAAATTCCCCACAAAATTCATGTCATGGGACTGAATAAATAATAATCAACACCCTACTATGTGCTGCTTGCTGCAGATGACCATGTGCTTCAACGTTTCTGCCTCACTAAGCATTTTCCCTTGGCTTGGCGTCTTCTCCTCCCTCAGGTCTCTGCTTAAAACTCCGTTCCTCTCAGGAGTCTTCCCTGCCCACACTGGCTGAATGTTCTCTTGCACGAGTATTCTCAGGATCCCTGACTGAAACATCGTTATCTCTGCTCTAATTTATACTTACGTGATTATTCGTTAATTATTCATCTTCCACACTAGGGAGGCAAAGCCTACAAAATGAACACTCCTTTATGCTCATTTCTATAGTTCCCCCCAAAGAGCATATAGTTCCTCAGATGGAGTAGGTGTTTAATATTTTTTCTAGTAAATTATGTACCAAAAGTAAGAAACCAAACAAACAAGAAACAGTTTTCCAAAACATTTCTTTCATATAAAAACGTATTCTTGGTGATAAAACAGTGTATATAAAATACATATTACTAAGACAGGTATTGTGGTGAAACATTTAACGAGAAACGTTCTATATGCCCTAGTCACGCTGACATAAATAAATTGGAAAGCCCCACTGCTTCTTAGCAAACATAAGCGCTCCTGATGGAGACGGCCCCATCCCCAGCTGTGTTGAGATGCTTCACACTGTTTGTCCCTCTGAGCAGAGATAGATGTCAATCACATACTAATAACGACAAAGATGGGGTGTGACAATTTCAGAAGTGTGTTTTTATACAACTTAGTAGTCTTTTAGACATAATGCAAATGAGTGATAATTTTGTAAATTTTTTTGTCTTAATAATCTTGGCATATATGTTAGTGAATGTCTTAGGTAAAGTCTTACTTTTCCCTTAGCCATTACAAAAGGATTACTGTAAAGAAAATTATAAATGAGTAAAGATGGTGATAAACACTTGGATATCCCTGTCATCCAGAGGCAGAGTCCCTTCCCCCTTAACTCTTGTCTACCCCAATTGGCATGTGCTGGCTGCGACTGTACAAAAATATCTAGACCTTGAAAAACTAGGAGATTTCAGATCTTCATTGTTTAAACGTCTCTGAAAATTTAGTTGCCATTGCATGAGGAAGCTAAAGTCGCCTAGATACATCTTCATGGAGAGGAATAAAGAACCCTGGCCAACAATCTCGATCTTAGACCAAATAATTTTAGATATTGATACGAACATACATTTATGGTAACATTTAAGATTACATACAATCATCGGTTTTCAGTATCTTCAAGATACGAAAGATGAGGCCACTGAGCTGTGAATGTGTGTCCAGCACCCATGAGACTGCATCAGCTCAGCAGCTGTTCAGGGGAGCCAATTAAAGGGTGGCTCTCTGAGGCCCAATCAAATCATTCCAGTCAATACCAAATGAAATAGAAATAATTCATGTCCCCCAAGCCCTCCATAAGTCACAGCTTCATGACATAATAAATTGTAGTTCTTTTTTAAAAGCCACTAAGTTTGATTAGCTATGCAACTATACTAATCTAAACCATAATAAAGCACAGTGGCTCTCAGTTGAAGAGAACCTGGGACAGGAGGGTAGGGAGCCTCTCGCTCTACGTGTCATCGCACCAGAGTGGATTCGTGAATAAAGCTTCTCAACATTAAATATGGTTTTATGCTTTAAAATTGAAAGAGCCCATTCTTCTCATAAAGTCGTCAGTGAGTGCTTCATGATTTCAAAACAGAGATACAGAGGAGTTAAGGAAGGAAATTGGGAGAGAATATGATCAAAATAATGTGTTTGAAATTCTCAAAGGATTCAAGCAAATATTTTGAAAAGATTGAATTATGCCAGTATAAGTAATGATAAATATCAGTATTCACTTAAGAACTGTTCAATCTACTGTGTTTTGATGGAGTAAAGGTTGGAATGGTATCAACCAACCTTGACATTTGGGCGGTCACGCTGGTGAGACTTTGGATGTAGCTTCTGACCTTACTATGACACCTGATCTCACAGCAAACCCCTGCTCCTCCAGTTCTTACCGTCTTTCCATGCCCTCTTCCGCATTGTTCTCTGAGCTTAGATGCAGGAATGTTTCATGGATGCATACTTTTCTTTGGGTATACATATACATTTATGTGTGCAATAACAATTAATGAAAAACACAGGCCATGAATTTGAAGTGAGGTGGGGAGGGTCTATGGGAGGCTTTGAAGAGAGAAGGGGGAAGGAAAAATATTATAATTATGTCATATTCTCAAACACCCATGTACTTGAAATATGCCAAACAAGAGATTATCAGGTTCAAAGCGTATGCCCAACTGCCTGTAGTTAAATACTAATCTTAATTATCCCAAACTACAGTTTTGAAAGGTTACATTTTAAAAATAATATAATAATAATGATAAGTAAACAAACTTATAACCATTCAAAGCATGTGATCAGTAGTTTATTTTTCAGAGTTGAATAATTTGTAGAGCTGAGAAAAATCAATATTCAGGTAATTAATTGCAGAAGCCTCCACTAGTCAGTTGCTAATGGCAGCCGATAAAGTAATGAAGCAGGGAAGGTTCTGGATAAAATACACTCTGCATTCATTCCGTTTTGTTTGTTCTTCGGTCAAGCTGCACTCACTGTGTTCCTATTAACAATCTTTTCTTTGTGGACTCCTTTGTGCCTATTCACAACAAAAATCAACCCTGATTTTTTTTCTAATTACTTTCCATGTATGAGTCTTAGGTGTGACCGTTGACTTTAGACAGACTTCACCTGAAATACTGATGAGGAAATGCAATTCTGGCAATTGTGGTTTAACCATCATTTGCTTTCTAGTAAATTCCCTGGAGCCCACCTTTATTGATGATATTTCAGAGGTGAAAGAATGAGACTCATCGGTGTGTGTGGTTATCTGTACAGTTTGTTAGAGCAATTGTAGTGGTTCCTGTTTAATAAAACACAAGGGCTCTTCTTCAGAAATCTCTGGTGCCAGAATGGCTCTCCTCCCACCTCACTGCTAAAAGTTTCTGCTTTCCTTGGATCATCTTTTCAAAGAGCCATTAACATAGGAGGGGTCCAGACATTCTTTATTTAGTCCATGTTCCATGCTAGCTGTGATCTGCACTGTACCATTTATGTCTTAGAAGCGAATCTCATTAGATACTTGGTATTGTGTGCCAACTACTGAAAAGTATTTAAAATTCTCAGAGGTACTGGAATTTTGAGAAAGGAATACAATGAGGTAATACAAGCTGATGAAAAACAATTTGAACAAACAGTCAACTTGTAAGAGAAACTGGGACAGAAGAGAGGTCATTCTCATCGCATTGCAAACGTTAGCATAAGGTTGGAGAGATTTCACTAGCCTGGAGCTGATCTTGTGTTTATCATAAAAAACCAACTTCGCCAAAATAGTCCTTGTAATTGGCATTGGTCTCTATATCACTAAGATCCTTCTAAAGTTAAGAAGAAAGGAATAAACCTATCATTTACTAATGTCATGTCAAAGATGGAAGGAAGACTGAGTCAGAAAGAAGTGGAAAAAGGATTTTAATTAAAACCAAGAATTCTAAGAAATCAAAGAAAGCAAAATGAAGTACCAAAAATTGCTTCTCTCTCCTGTGTTTTCTTTTCCTTTTACACCAAGCAAATGCACTTTTCTTTATTTCCTCTAATCCATCACGATATGTGTTGCCTTCTTTTAATAAAAGTTTACCACATTTGCTTACACAGTGATAGACTTTATAATGTTGATTTTAAAAACTAGCTGAATAATGTATTGGTTTCATCAGTTCAGATCCATTTCTAAGGGGTTACATAGGCAAATAATCCTTAGATGTATCAATTGTCAGGCAGCCAAAGAAAACTGGGAATTAAAAACCACGTTATTAGACTAGTGTGATTTTTTTTTAATCAATAAAGTGTTTGCTTTGTAAGCACATAGACTTGAATTCCCCTGAATAACCTGGATGAAGCACATATTCCCAAGGGTTTATAAAAAATGCTGGGTATGGTGCCATGGGGTTATAACTCCATCATGGGGAAGGGGAGTATATGGACACATATAGGAGTATATAAAGGAGGATCCTTGCAGCTCATTGACCAGTCCATTCTAATAGGTGAGCTCTAGCCCAGTGAGATTCCCTATCTCCAAAGAGGTAAATGGAGTTCCTGAGAACTATACTAGTGGCTGTCTTCTGAACTCCCCCAATTACATCCATACATGTATGCACCCCTCATACATACACACATGTACCTGCACAAATACTCTTACACACAGATGCACACAAAAATAAATGAATATAAAATAAAAGGTAGATTATCTTTAGAAATCTCTAGCTGTTTCTTAGTGTCAGACTCCTATCTCTTCATCTCTGTCTTGTATACCTCTCCTCACCCTGAGCTCTCCTCACAGCATCTGCTTCACAGCTTGTTATGTCACACCCTCATCTTTATTAATTGGCACGTGTTGGTCAAATACCCTCTTCATCTGCACTTTTCAGACGCATTGCTGAGGCATGGGGGTGAGTGGTTTAGAGCCGTAGTTAGAATAGTGATTACAGGTTGTTGGTAGATTCTGGGCCACTGTGAACATCTGGGCAGTTGTGAACATCTGGGCAGCTGTTATCGAGGCAATGGGACTGATGGTGGTTTTTCTTTTAAAGAATGTTAAGTTTTAAAATCTTGGGAACTTTTTTTGTTGTGTGTTCTGATTTTTATAATAAGCACGCACCATGTTTATAACTTCATTCTCGGTAGAGACCATAGATACTATTAGAGAAGAGTTAGGTACATCACAGGTCATAGAATCAGCACAAGAAACCTGATAGGAATCAGAGTGATGGCAGCCTTTGCTGTACTTACCGTGAGCTCTGTGCATCTCTAGAGACCCACACCATCTCCCTAAGTCATCATTAGATTCTCATTGTAAATGCAAGGGGACAGATACTGGAGGTGAAGCTGACACAAGCCAAAGCTTGAGCACAGCTTCCGTTTCAAGAGCTATTCAACCCAGCATTCATAGCAACGTTATGGTTGCGACTGAACACAGTTACTCTCTCTACTCAACAACAACAAAAAAACAACCCACAGGTAACACTGACATTTCTATCCTTGAAAGAACTCAGAGTTCTCTCCCATGAACAGCAAGTCTCAAAGCAGAGCTCTCAGGAGCTAGAGTGTACACAAACCAGAAACAGGGTACATCCCTTAAGTGATACATGGCCAGAGATAATGTGAGGCCCTCACTGGGCTGGAGTGGGAAACAGCAAGGTTTTATGTCTGTTACGGTTCCTACTTTCAAAAAAATCAGCCATTTCTACTACAGAAAATATGTTGGCTAATAGCTTTGTAAACAAAAGGGAAAATACAGTTCACCCCACTTATGTTGAGAATGACAAGTTATTCATTAGGGCACACATCAACACTAATCAGGATTGATTTTTATTTTCAATGAATTAAACTCAAGAAAATTAGATACATATGCTTGTGGCATAATGGCATTTCTAATTAGTGAATCTTGGAATATGTGCTGCCCAGGGAACATGAATAATACAGTTCTAACATTTACAGTGTCCCACTGCCACTTTCGTACTCTAAATTATTAAATCATCACTGTATTCAGAAACCTTCCAGCACAAACTAGCTTCAAAGCTACACGTGGGCTGTGGAGACAGTCTCTCCATGTGTTGGATACGAGGTCAGGCCATTGAACACAGAAACAGGTAAATACGTGTTTAATCAGTGACTTCCAGCCCCTTTACTAAAGCACTGAGGAGGGAAAAAGTAGCCCATGTTCAGAGAGCCATCAAACTGTCTTCCTTTCCGGCTTAGCTTCTAACTTAAAAGCGACAAACCCCTCAAGTTTTCAAATTGGATAAATATCATGTGGGGTGGGTGACGTGGAGGCCTCCATGTTGGAGCTGCGGAGACAGGTGGGTTGTTCTAAAATTCCATTCTTTGAACATTCGTGGAACCTAGATTTTTTTTTTAACATGGCAGTACACAGATTAGTCACAGCTTCCACATGTGGACTTTGTAACCACCTAGATCAAGGACACAACCGGGTCCTCAGATCCACTTCACTCCTCTTGCTATTGCTTCTCCTTATAAAGCCTCTCTTTGGGTTTTCTTTCTTCTTTCAGAGCATCCCTTATGCTAATGGCCTCCTTCCCAGTAACATCCAGAATCCTGCGGGTCTCATGATTACAATGGCTTCCTAGCTGTTCATACTCTCCAGGTAGTTGTGAGTATAGTCTGTCTATAACCAAAGGAAAAGTCCCCCCAAAAGTCTTACCTGATTCTTTTTCCCATTAAAAATGTTCAGTGTGTCTACATAGACCATGAAAAACAGGTAGCTTATGCAAAAGAACCTATAAACAGGGTCTACACATGAGGACAAGTTTCCATCTACCATGCTCTGTACTTTGTATTTTCCTGTGAGATACATTGTTACTTCCCTACATGACTCAGCTCTTGGAAGCAAGACACTGTAGCCTTACCTCCTTTTCCAATCAAGTCTCAGTTTTGCTGAGGAAATAAATGAATAAAAAATAATTTAGCCTCACTATATTACAGAAAATGTATGAGGCATTTTCCTTTCCATGTACAGATAACAAAGCATAACTATATATCTCTGGTGGCTGGACACAATGCACAAATTATCCTACTGTACATTAAGATCCTGCTGGCCACCTAACAAATACTCCATGAGAAAATAAGCAATATGATTCATGAGTCAACATAGTCTGTCTATAACCAAAGGAAAAGTCCCCCCAAAAGTCTTACCTGATTCTTTTTCCCATTAAAAATGCAGGCTCAGCATCACCCATCCTTCCTAATATCCAAGAATAGCTCAGTAGTCACCATCGAAGTAGATTGTTAACAAAAGCACCTTATACAACAGAGGTGCATTGTCCTGAGAAATACACAACTACCTTGTGTGAGCATCGACACTAAATTACACCTACATGACCAAATTTCTCTAAGTGGGGTTTTAGAAATGTTGCCAACGTATTTAGGCCTTTCTGCATTGGCCAATAGGTAAGATTAATGCATCAAAGCATATATGGTCATTTCATGCTTGCTGTGTGTGAACAATGCTAGGTGTTACGCGGAATGCATACCTATGGCATTTTACACACATGCTTTTATTCTTTAAACAAATACTTGAAGCAATTTGGTTATAAAATTTGTATGGCTATGAATTCCCTCCTAGTAGTTAGAATGTTCCAAGCAATAGATCAGAAATATGATGGGGAAACTGGCACAACGCAAAGACTGATCATTAAATAACAGCAAATTTGGCCAAGTGTTCTGAAAGGGCTAATGAGGTCAAAACTAAATGAGCTGTCCTTACTTCCCACTGGAACGGATCCGCATTAAAATGCTGCCTTAGCCTCATCACTGCTAACTTTAAGTTGCCCCGGCAATTCCCCTCTCCTCTCAAACAGGGCCACATCCTCTGCTTCTCACCCTGCTCTCCTCCCCTCCCTTTTCTGAGGTGCCCTCACCACTAATATTTTTAACTGGCAGCTTCTGGGGCGCCAAGGAGGCAGCTTCATATCCACCCTCTACAGATGGGATTGAGGAGCTGTCCAGGATTTATTCCACCATCTTCAGTTTTCCTTCCTAGAGTCTTCTCTATTCAAGGAGCAGAGTCTGCTGGCTTCGGCTCCTTGCCTGTATTGGAACGCACTCTGCGACAAAAATCTGCCCATCTGCGAGATGCCTTGTAGTAGGTGAACTCTTGTGACTTCCCTGTTTCCATGCAAGGACATCAACATCACGAGTGCCTCTGCAGTCACATGATTAGGACGCTGGGTCTCCCTCTCAAACTGCCTGATGTGATTCCTAAAAGCTATCATGGTATTTTCTTCCAGCCTAGAATGTAGTTCTCTTTCCTACACCACTTCTTACAGTCATATGATTGAGTACAAAACATAAAGGCAAGGCTCTAGAATATGAGACAACCGTGTTCTTTCTTTGCTAGGCCTGCATACAGATTAATTAAATGGGCTCTGATTTTAAAATGAAGAGTAAATTCTGAAAAACGAAATTTGGCAAAGTAAAAGTATACTTAAGTAAGGCAAAAATAGTTGATCAAGGTGTAAGAAATTTGATTTCACGAAACAGCCAACATCTGCAGGCTGTAATCTATTGGAAGACTGCAATAATGGTTTGTGATTGTAACAGATGTTTCTCTTAAAAACCAAAACTAAAAACAACAACAAAAAAACCAAGAAGGATTCTGAATCAAATAAGTTTCATTAACATTGCATATTAATTCTTTTTCTTGGAGAGTCCTAATCCACATTAGCATATCACAATGAATATTACCATATCAAAAGCACTAAGAAGCCTCATGGTAGACACCATTTTTCCATACTTGTGTGTTTTGGGAACCACTTTTGATCATTGGAAATCTACAAACATTGCAGCTCTCCGTGGAGAACTACTTCACAATCAAAGTAACAGTCAGGAGGAGCAGGTGCTGATCAGGCCCGTGAGAGGCTGCTGCCATTGTGTGAGCCCTGATACAAAACAGCTGAAGAGCCCAGCACAGTTAGAACTGGGAATCATGGACGACCTCCTCCTGCACACTCATTTGCAGTCTGTAATATCTTCCTTCGTGCTGACCTATGCCTTTCCAAACCGTTCTGACAATCCTTTCAGTGTGCTTCTAGATACTCTGCACAAGGTGATAATTTATTATAGGCAAGACAAGATTTTCCACGATGTGTGCATTGACTAAGACAGCCAGGCACACTGGTCGACATCGACTTATCCATGGTTGTCAAAGCACTGTGCATTACTACACAAGTGGTGGGGCCCTTACGTGTATCAACAAGAGTTATTCTTATAAACAGTGATACTCAAGGGACCGTTATGTATACATGACAAAATATCACCATGGAATTAGAACACACACCCACATGACAAGAAAACCTCACCACCCAGAAACTGAAAAAGTAGAATGAATGGCTGGGACTTTAGTCCTGATAAACTGAATGTTCTACCCACCCTAAGTTCTGACGAGTTGTCAAGAGCTGGACAACAAGATTAAAGTTAGTTGCCAATGATCACTAGAGCCAATGGAAGGTTAATACTTCAAGATTTCAAAGACTATAAGTCTTAAATAGATAAAATTGTCTCCACCTTTCTAATTTTCAAGGCAGAAAATTTTTTTATCCTGTGAAAACCTGTATAGCCCATGAAACCCTGCATGATATATTCCTGAATCTTCTTTCTTACTAGCTACCACACTAGTAGGTCTTATTCTTTTCTAACACTTGGTGCCAAATGTTCACCTTTTCAATGAATTATAACTGCCAAGGTTTGACATGTATGGAAGAAAGTCATACTGAGTTCACCCTACAGGGCACATCACTGTGGCAGCAGTGTCAGCTATAATAAGCATGTGATGGAAAAGATCTTCAGGGCCCTTGTCAGGTAGTGCATAACCTGACAGTAGGCTAAGACTGAACATCTACATGAAGAAGTTGGGTAACTGGGGCTGACAGCTGCCATTAACGCTGTGAAAAAGAAATACACTGCCCACATTTACCAGGTTCCACAGTTTACAATGGCCTTCAGAACTCCCTCTTAATCCTTCTGGGGAAAGAAAAAAGAAGTTGGCCATCCCTTCAGAAACCTGTCTCTTCTTCAGGTCTATATAGTGATTTTAGGGACTCAACGAATAAGACTAAAACAAGAAAGCAGAGACTTGCAAATGTGATGGCTTATCAGTGAGCAAGCATTTCTGTGTTTCATATCCCCATGGCAGAGGGGAACTTCGCACAGACCTGCAGGATGCTCCAAACGAGAACGAGAAATCCAGCCTGATCTCACCTGTCGCTTTGCATTCTTTGTATGTGCTCCTTAGGGTCCTCACCAAAGGAAGGAGGATCGGAGGATGTGGAGGTCACACAGGCCAACTCCAACACTTGTTGGCTGGGAAAGTGCCGGAGTACACAGTATGCTTAAGGGATCAAAAGAGCTCTGCTCTAACAATGTCTATGAAGCCAGACTGGCTAAAATATGAATCAGCCCATATCATTCTATTTCCGTTCTTGTGGTGGTTCCTTGATACCACTAGCCTACTGTCTTCCAAAAGTCACCCACCACAATCCCTGATATTGGATTTCTTTAAGATTGGGCTGCTTTATTACATGTGGTATTTTATGAAATAATCAGAATGTGCTCACACTTCTATCTACACCCAGAGAGCACACCTTACAAGCCCATCTACCCCCCTCTCCATTTCTGTAATGGCCTCCTACCTGGCTAACATACAGCTTTGCTTCAAGAAGTCCATTCTCAATACAGCCGCTGGTTCAGTGCTTTACCACTAAGTCAATGATGTGTAATTAGGCCGCCGAGACGTTTCTAGGGTATTCTACCATGTGGAGTATAAAACCAAACTACAGACTCCAGTTCATCATCTACTCATCTTGTACACTGGACCTTCAGATGTCCTGCCTCTCTGTACCTCCCTGCTTCAGCAATTACTGTCTTTCTCTTTCTGAAGTCCAACGCACTTATGCCCATACTCCTCCTGCTTCATCTCCCCACACAACGCTATCTCTACTTGACATTGCATTGCGAATCTGTTTGTTGTCTATAAAACCAGATTCCCTCTTCAGAATGAAAGCCTATGAGATCAGACATCTGTCAGTCTTAATATAACATTCTCAGGCATTAGCTTCCACAACAGTGAATGTAGGGAGGGAAGGAAAGAGGGAGGGAGAGAGGGATGGAGGGATGGAGGGATGGATGATAGCTGAGTTTGTGGATACTGGGCCTCTATGCCTACAATGTACTTTCTCCAGGGACATTTTGCATTACTTTGTCTCATATTTCAACTGAAATTCATTCGACTCTCCACATTCCTCCCAAGTCCTCCACCACATGCCCAATGGAACATCCCTTCTCTCAACTCTCAGCCCCTGTCTTTGATGCCATGTGTGCCATGTGGAGGACATTTAATCACATCATGTCAACACGCAAGTGCTCAAAAGCAATGGGCCAAACTGGAGATGACTAACAAGTGGAAGTGTAAACCTAACATTATGGATTTTTATGTCATGGCTACATGTCCTTGATATTATAGTTGCTGTAAAATATAGACTTCTTTCAACAGAAATCCATGATTCTGCAGTATTTTTTTCTATATTGCTTTCAACATAGTTGGTATTTTGGTTAAGTAAAACTGGCATCTGTTTAGGGCATGTTACCAAAATATTAGCCTTCATAAATTTCTTTGGCACTTTCTACAGAGGAATGTTCCAGAGAACATTCTCATGCATTTCCCAGAGGACGGAGTGTTTTATTGACTTGACTCAGTAGAACAAATGCATATGAAGAACTTGCCCCCAAACTGATGTCAGTCCCTCCAAAGAATCAAGCCTTTGCCATTTGAAAGTATGTTGTAATGAACCCTTTGACTGGAAACATACCCAAGCATGAATATATGCCAATAGAATGAGACAGAGGCAAGTGAGGAGTCACAGCCCTAAAATAAGCAAGCTGCAGTACCTATTAGCTGAAATACGTGATTTCATATTGAATTTTGTGAATATAAATGTGAATGAAATATTATGTATATATGTATTCTATGAGACCCAAGTCTGAAGATAAAATGTATTCATTCCATAGTCATCTTACACTCATAACCTGAAAATAACTTTATTCGAGTATTTTTAGAGGGCCTGGGGTTGGTTTTTGTTAATTTTGGATTTTTATATTGGTGATGGTGAGGTGTTTGTTTGGTTTTGTTTTTAAAACCATTTATGAGTTTTTCTTTTGTTTGGGGTGGTTTATTTTTTTCTTTGAGATAGTAAATTAATTACAACTTCTCTTCCTTCTCTCTTTCCTCCAAACCATTCCCTTATACCATCCTAGCTCTCCTTCAAATGTATGACCTCTTTTTCCATTAATTATTATTGCATGCATAGATGTTCATAGGTATGTGTGTGTGTGTGTGTGTGTGTGTGTGTGTGTGTGTGTGTGTGTGTAAATGTACCCTGATGAATCCATATAATGTTACAGGTATGTATGTACTACACATGTCTGTCTATCTCTATGTATGTATGTATGTATGTATGTGTGTGTGTGTGTATGTATGTATGTGTGTATGTATGTTTTCAGGGCTGACTGTTTGGCACTAGAGAACCAGTCAGTGTGCTCTTCCCTGCCAGCTCTCCTCAGTTGACTGTGCATGTTTGGGCTGCAGCTGTTGTATGCTGTCAGATGTGAAGTTTTCCTCTTGTAAAAATCACTTAAAAGGTTTCAAATCTGGATTTGGATTTGGAGGTTAGAGATGTTTGTTTTATGTTTTTAATTTAAAACATTTAATTTTATTCTACTCAAAGATCTACTTTTATAGCTCTCATATATAAAATTAAGCTAAAGGAAAAATGTTTTTATTAAATAATGAAGCTATATTCAATAATAGCCAAATAGATCATTTGTTCACAATCAAAATTGTTAGACTGTGCTGTAAGAAGAACTTACTGGGGAGAGGAGTTCTCGCCAAACGTGAGCAAGGACCACGCTCTGTGAGACGATTTGTATTTGCTGAAGTTGTTGGTGTGGCTTTCATGCAATGACAGATGAGTCACAACAGTCAAGTCACAGCTCAAAGTCTCCATCCAGGTGAGGTCATTAGTCTTTCCTTGTTTAACACACTGACAGTTCTCACCGTTTCATTGAAAGGTTTGTCTAAACAGTGGACATGAGTTAAAAAATTGAGTTTTAGATCTGACTGTGTCACCTAATTAGCTATGCTAAGGGTCTTCGGAAATGAGGAACTGAAGCAAACAGAATCACTTAGGTGAGAAATGTCTTTTAGGCAAAGAGCTTCAAGTACCCACGATACAACTCATGAACCACATGAAGCTCAAGAGGAAGGATGGAATGGAACCAAAGAGTGGATACCTCAGTCCTACTTAGAAGGGGGAACAAAATAATCAAGGGAAGTAGAATCTTGGGAGGAAGAGAAGAGAGGGAAGGGAAAAAGAGGAGCAGAACCGGGTGTTGGGGGGAGATGGAGGAAATGTACAGAGGTCAGGAAATTAAACAGAGGTGTGTAGCAATGGGGGATAGGGAACTGGGGTAGCAACCAAAAATCCCAGATGACAGAAAAGCAAGAGCCTCCCAGGACCCCACAAGGATGACATTAGCTGAAATACCGCACAAAGGGAAGGGAGAACCTGTGGAGACCATATCCAGAGGTTAGGCATGACCCCCCACACACATCTGGGATGGCATCACCCACACATCTCCAAAATTTTAACCCAGAATTGCTCCTGTCTAAAGGAAACACAGGAACAAAGAGTGGATCAGAGACTGAAGGGAAGGTCATCCAGAGACTGCCACACCTGGGGTCCATCCCACATGCAGACACCAAACCCAGACACTGTTGCTGATGCCAAGAAGGGCTTGCTGACAGGAGCTTTATACAGCTGACTGCTGAGAGGCTCTGCCAGATCCTGACCAATACAGATGTGGATGCTCGAAGCCATCCATCATAGGGACTGTGTAATGATCACAGGGACCCCAAGGCAGGAGTTAAGGGAAGGACTGAAGGAGCTGAAGTGGCTTTATTTGAGAGGGGAGGCCCTTGGTCCTGTGAAGGCTTGATTCCCCAGTGTAGGGGGTTGATAGAGGGGTAAGGTAGAAATGGGTGGGTGGGTAGGGGAGCACCCTCACAGAAGCAGGATAAGGGGGGATGAGATAGAAGGGTTGCAGAGGGAAAAACCAGGAAAAGGGGTAACATTAGAAATGTAAATAAATAAAATATCCAATTTTTTAAAAAAAGAAATGTCTGCATCCTGCTTCTCTATTGAACATAAGAAAAGACAAACAAAGAAGCGAAGGCTGAGAAAAGTCATCGATACTTCCACATCACAGACTTAGGAGCTGCATAGCTGTTTGGTTGGGAGCGGGAACTCTGCCTACGTAAGTCAGGAAGAGCTTTATCAGAACCAGGCAAGCAAGTTCACAGGAATCCCAGTCTGAACCTGACGCACTTCCTATTCAGTGGGATCTCTCAGATCAGCTCATCCAGTACTCAGAGCCCATGAAATTCAGTATCCCTACAATATCATATCCATCTCCTTCTCCCTTGTGAATAAGGAATCTTTGTTCTTCCAAAGGAGCCTTGCATTTTTCTTTAAGTCTCTACCAACTTATGGAAAGACCTTTTTCTTCTGCAGTTCCATGTCATGCTCATTCATTGACTCAGAGGTTACAGGAGATCACTCCTTTGTGCCAGACGCTACCCTAACCATAGTCAATGCAGAGATAAACAAAGGGGTCTCACTTTATGTCTGCTGTCCTGGGTTTCAGCTGCTTCATTGGATTGCAGAGCAACAATCAAAATAACAATTCCCTAACAAGTACTCCAACTCTTCCTCTGTAGATGGCTCTGACAAACGCAAGCAACAGGAATTACATAATACAAATATTTGAAGGTGTGTATGTTGACTAAGGACCAAATGAATAAATAAAAATGCATTACGGTACTTATTATAAAGCTCCAAGAATTTATACTCTAGCTGCTGACAGAGATACTGGCAAACATATCAAATTATCAGAGGATGTAGAAACAACATGGGAATTAATACAAAGAGGAGAGTTGGAAAGAAGTGAGAAAATATGAATTTATAACTGGGCACATTAGTCTCGCACTGAGAAATAATGGCAGTTTAAAGTGTAGAGTGCACATGAAAGGCAGCTGTCTATAATGTTACTAGTTTATTGACCTGGAGTGTGTCTCTTGGTAAGGGAAAGTAATGGCTTTTGTAATGTTTACGGTGGTTGTTTCAGTCATTGGGCAAACGAACTTGTATCCCATATCTGAAGTTGAAAACAATGTGCAAATCTACCCCAGGCATGTATCAGTGTGCTGTGCACACCAGACTTCAGTAACTGAGAGCTGTCCAATCACTTAGGTCATTACATTTCAGAAGGATGATTGCTTAAATGGAGAGCATAGAAGTCACTCACTACTTCATTTTCCAAAAAGATTTGGAGTAGAATAATATAATAAAATTTCTTGCCTGTTTTTAATCAGTGCTCAAACATCCCTCTCAATGTTCATCTCCAAGTTAATAATGATGAGGATGATACAATGACGATGATGACGATGATGACAAAGATGATGACAACAACAACAACAATAATAATAATAATAATAGTAATAATAATAAAGCACATACACCCATAAACACACACACAGATGCCAGCATGCAGACATAGCTCAAACAAGACAACACTCCCGGGATCTGCGCAGCACCTGAATGACTGTCACCAGTCTTCTGCTAACAGATACTAGGTAAAGTCTGTACAGTTCAGCTGACGCCCATGGCCCATATCTACTCAGAGTTCAGCTTTTCTACTTTTAGCTAGGATCTTGGGTTTGCATGGCAGCATTTGAGAGGGCTGTGCAGTGTCCTCTGATCCACAATAGACATGACATGATGAGAAAAGTAATTTTTATTTGAAACAAACAAAGGCACTCCTAGAACAGGGCCCAGGTTAAAGTTCACCTTCTGCACTTACATTTATGAAGAAATATGGGTTTTGATGGAGATTTTACATATTTACTGTTTGAATCCAGCCATGTGGCTGCTCAGATCACATCCAAAGACCTTCTAGGAATGTGTAACACAAACAATATCATGTATTGACGAACATGTAATAAGCATTCACTCAGAAAGAAGCTCTTCTAATCACCAGCCCTTAATACACATAAATGTGTGTCTTACTTTTAAACCGCTGTTGAGAAGAAGAACATAAATGATATGACCCAGTTGAATCTGGATCCAACTCTAAGAAAGCACCACACTAGTTTGTGACCACCAAAGTTATTTAGTCTTCCCAAGTTCAAAAATGTCCCCCCAAATAATAATACTTTGTTAATTTAGTCTTGAGAAATATTTAAGACATTATAAATATAAAATAGTATATACAAAGCATTCAAAAAAGGACTCCCCATCTCTCTCCTTGAACCTAAGACTCACTCATGCTACATGCTAGGACAGTAATCTATCATTGTTCTAGAACACATGCACATACTACCCAGTCTACATGTAAAAAAAAAAACACAAACTAGAAATGGGTGGAAATATCTTGATGGTGGTAGAGGTGGTCTATTAAAACCTGTAGATAACATATTTTATGGTGAAGTCCTTAAGGAAACTATAGCAACCTTACTAATAGAACGTGGGAAATAGTGTTTACATAAATGACACAACTGTACAAAGACACATTATTCAGAAATTCACCAATGTGCCTTTAGTCACATTGTAAGTTACAAAAAGGCTACTTTATTCCTTTTTTAATTGACATTTTACTTACTTATTTATTTTGGGGAATGGGCAGTGCACACACACACACACACACACACACACACACACACACACACACACAGCATCCTGTGGGTATGGAAGTCAGAAAACAATTTATTTTCAGGAGTCAGCTCTCTCCTTCCACCAAGTGGGTTCCAAGGGTTGAACTCAGAATATGAGGTGTGATGGTCATAGAAGACTTTTAATCCAACCACATGGCCGCTCTGATTACACCCAGAGACCTTCGAGGAATGTGATCTGGCTGAAATGCAAACCTGCCCTCAGTAAGCACCTTTAATCCCTCTGGCTGGAATCACTTAGTACATCCTTTAATTCCAAGCCATGACATTGGATTGAAGGACAGACAAAGTGACGAATCAGAAAGAGTTGACAGAATGAGTGAGAGATAGGATACACCCAGGAGAAAAGCTTTTTAAGAGCAGCACGGGGAGAGTTCAGTCAGTCCTGTCAGTCATTTGGGAGTCATTGCAGTGAGTGCAGGGAGGTAGAGTTGAGTTCCTACATGAGTTCCTGAAGTGGAACAGTACAGGGCAACAGAGACAGCTGGAGCCAGAGAATAAGAGGAACCAGAAGATGAGAACAAATTGCTGATGTTAGTTTGAAGCAAAGCAGAGCAATTGAGTGAGAAGCTGAGAGAATCCAGATTGAATTGCCCTGGGGAGGAGTTTAAGCCAGAACAGCTGGGTTGAACCAGCCACCCAGAGTTCAGAAAGAACTAGGAAAGGGGAGCTTATTCACAGTGATCCTCCAAGATAACAATCACATCAGGTGAATAAAAGACACGTATACAGCTGGTAAGGACTTTTACCCACTGACTCACCTTTGGTCCCTAACTTTATTTGTACAATACAAAAAAAAAGTAATTAAAATGACAAATTAGAAAACAAAGACATTTAAAAACCAAATACCATGAAATATTTAAATATTTAAAGGGAAATCTAAGTATTTCTAAACCCTAGAAGATGACATTACCAGGGCTAACTTAGGCAGATAAATGAATCCAGTGCAATGCAGGAATGGAGCCGTACCTGCTGTGTCAGATGATCTGAGGGTAGTTAAGTGGAGGAAACCTAGTAGTCCACAGCACAAGAGGCAGGACAACAGGGTTGCCACAGGAAATGGAACCAATCTTTATCCTCATCTCACAGCGAAAAACAAAAGCTTTTAGATCATAATATGCCCCATGTGTTTACTTTTAAATTTATAGAACCAAGGTAGGGCTACCTTCTGCTATATAAGGACATTTGAATTCAAGATTATTTCCCTTAGCGAAATATTGGTTAAAAGATTACTTGGTGAAATCTTAGTAAATATGTATTTTTTTTCCTTTTTTTAGAAAGTACAGCAGCATTGCCTAAGTGCATTACTATTTTTGAACTAGGAATCTATTTATCTATATTTCAATTTTAGTGATGTTTTGGATGGTGACTATATAAGAAAGATACTGAACAACAACAACAAATAAACTTTATTTAGATTCCTATTTGGGCTGGGTGAATGGTGCTGGGAGAGTTTCTTTCTTAGAAAACCATTCTATATGTAATTATATTGTCTTCAGAAGAGACTCTGAAATTTGGAAACAGGTGTTTAGTGGAGCACGTAAGTGACAGAGTTATAAATCCTGCCTCCTTACAAACACACGTGCATACAATTCTGTGTCTTTAATCCATACTAACATCTAAGAGTGAATGGAAAAAAGAAACTTCCAAAGAAAATGTAAGAATTTTTCAAAAAAGAAAACCCACCATCAGGGTAAAAAAGAATCCTTTTAAAAATAGAAAAACAGAAGCTGTTTTCTCAAAGTTGTGAGGCTCTGAAGAGATTTGATCTTACACATAGTGTGGCACCTGACTTCCTGAAGAAAAGCTCACAAAAACATACATTACTATGTTATAAAAAACTACACAAAACACTTAGAATGATAATAAAATAAGGATGTGTCAATATTCTTTAAATAAGAGAAGAGAAATACTAATTTCCGAAAGTGGGTCACAGGAGAGCAAAGAAGAGAGAGGTAAGTCCATCCTGGTGGCAAGCTTATCAAGATGCACTTTACCTTTTCTATGGATGGTGGGATAATTAACAATTACTATAAATTTATTGCTATGTTTGATCACTTGAAAATACTTCAGAAACATGGTCCTTTCTTTTTGTTTTGTTGTTTGTTTTTTAAAGATTTATTTATTGTATTTATGAGTATACTGTTGCTGTCCTCAGACACACCAGAAGAGGGCATCGGATCCCTATTACAGATGGTTGTAGTTGCTGGGAATTGAGCTTAGGACCTCTGGAAAAACACTCAGTGCTCTTAACCACTGGGCCATCTCTCCTACCCAACATGGTCCTTTCTTAGAAGGTGGAAAATAAGCTGACCTTAGTAGGCTGCCCTGCACTGAGTGTTAACGGTGCTCTATGGCTAAACCCTTCCTTGGCACAGAGGGGCAACAGTGTGATCTTTCTGTATGAGCAGAACTAATCTCTGTCATCTTTCAGCTGATTGTGTTGGCATGGTACAGAAACATCTTTAAGCCTTCAACAAAATGCTTATGCAGAAGGGGTAATTCAGTTCACATAATGGACCATATTTCTTTATCTAGATTTGTACTGAAGGTAGCTAATTGTACTCTGATATGATGCTTAGGCTCTGAGAGGCTAATCTATGTTAAAATATATAAAGTATCAGTGGTTCCCCACACCAGACCTGAATAAGATCAAGCCAGTTAAAAGTCCCAGGGGCTCTTGAGACCCTACCCCTAGATGAGAAGCTCTTAGCAGCTGATGGCTGCCAGGGGAGAGGGTGACTTCTCTTTAGAATTGTGTTGCACTGGAAGGTGCATGAACATGGTAGATAATCCCATGTTCACGTACACTTGAGGTGGACTCAAAGGGTTAAAAATTAAAAAGTAATAAAAATTATAAAAGGAAGACATGAAGTTAAAAAAGAGATACGATGGTAGGTCCTGGGGAAAGTTGGTGGTGGGAGAATGAAGGATGGACATTGTGCACATGTATGAAGTTTTCAAAGAATATTAAATATTATGCATAATATAAATAATATAAAATATGTAATTAGAAGAAACTAAATGCTTCTTAAACTTGCTTAAGGATTTTCATGGAACACTACTTATCTCAGACTCTTTTCAAAGCTTTCACTCCTGATCAAATGTATGCATTATCTGTTTAAATGACATTAACAGTCCACTGTGTGTCTAGCACCCTTTAGGACTTTAGGAGTTGGCGAGACAGCTATCAGCAAAGTGCTTGTCACTCAAACATGAGAACCGGAGGTTGGACATGAAAGTCAGGTAAGGATGGAACCCATCCAGAACACCAGCACTGAAGGAGCAGAGACATAAATAAAACTGGGACTTGCTGGGCAGCCAGTCTATCCAATGGCTGAGTTCCATTTTCACTGATCGAGAAGATATCTTAAAACTTAAGGCAGACAGTAAGTAACTGACTGACCTCTGACCTCCATTCACACACACACACACACACACACACCTACACACACACACACACACACACCTACAAGGACAAGTCCACACACAGAGAAGGCTGATGTTAGGTGAATGATCATTTTTAAGAAGCCTTCTAGAACCCACTAAGAACTTCTGAATGTCATCCTCTTGACTATGGAATGAAGACCACTGATCTCTCTCAGGAAAGTAGTTCTCTGTCATGGTAATAAACATTGGCTAACTGAACTGGTATTGAACTGAATGCTGTATAGCATATATACATATGACCTATGCACAGCCACTTGACCATCAGCCAATGTCACAAGCAATGTGCCACATACGTGGTAATCACACTTGTGCTTAACGCAACACTTGGGGCTAGACTGTCACAATGCAGAGGCCTGCACAGTAGACTCCACACAGGGGCTTGTGTACCCATGGTGCTAAAGCATAGTGTGGTGTGTACCCTGGAGAACCAGGATCTCCATTCTAATTCACAAAATAAGTCACTCCAGGTCAGTTTCCATTCCTTTTTATAATAGTGCATTAGTGCATTAGCCTTGCCATTAGAATACATGCTGGATACGTTTCCTAGGTGAATTGTAACTGAGCAGGGTCATTCTTCAGAATGGGGCACAGGTATAAACTCAGTCCACGGAGGTTCCTACTACTAATAAAACATGCCACTTTAATTCATATTTATTAACTAAATTAGCATTTAGACAGCTAAGCAAAAAGTGCTTACACTACTGCCTGCATACTAAGAGACTTCGGGATGGTGACACTTCCTTAATACTGTATGAGCAAATGATTTTTTTTTTTGATCTCTCTAAGCATTCCATGAATGGTGTACAAAGACAAGCTTCTACAATGAGATTTTAAGTCTCTAAACATCAGTCCAACCCAAAATTACATTGAGGAATCACAGCGGGAGCTGTTTAATGAGTTAATTAGTACCCAGTCTTCCACTGGAGCTGAACTCATCAATCTGGGGGACAAACAGCAGATGCTTGCCTTCTGCTCTCTGAATGTCTTTTCCATGCCCCCATGACACTGCAGGATCCAATCGGGACAACTTTCTGAACTGGAGCTGAGTAAACAGAGGTAATCATTTTTCGGAAAACTAGCAAATGAGTTAGTCTATGACTTATCCCAAGAAATGCAGGATTTTCTATGACAGACAGAAGTCTTTTCTCTGTGTTGGATGAATTTAATTAATTAAGGTGACTCTCCAGGGTTAATTTAATGCCAAAGCTGCAGCTACTACTGCTCATGGGATATTAGTCATGAATATCAAAATTCTAGACTGAGATGTTGGCAATACGGTGTTGTTGACACTATACTTGTAAACAGCACATAAAAGGGAAATGAAATTGAGATGGCCTATGAAAGTATATAATCATAAAAAATGAAAACTACTACTCGCGTTGGCCATTTTCATTGCCTCAAGGTGTATAACAGATGCTTACAAATGCGTAGACCGTCCGACTGTCAAAGGGTAAAAGACAAACGTGAAGAAATATCCAGTCAAGTGAAAACTACTGATAATGAAGATATAAAAATCTAAGTTTGAGTTACTAAATATACAAATTACAGAAAATATTCATAGGAATTCTGTAACTCAAAAGGATATCTCTTGGAGCTGAATCCAACCATAAATTAAGAACCTTCTAGGTAAAGCACTGGAAAGGAGGTGACTACCCTAGGATTTAGCAGCAACTTCACAGATGTGAACTTACAGAGAAGCAGCAGAGCCCAGGGCTTTGAAAACAAATATTCTGCTTCAGTAGACACACAGGTCCTGGAAGGGAGTTTAAATATTATAGTGACTGTCGTAGGTGCATGTTTGATTGCAATGTTCAGGAAAAGTTTTGAACAGTCAGAGGGTGGACTGGGAGGGGGATAAAATCTGGAGTGTAAAAAAATAAATAAATTTAAAAAGAAATACTTAAAAGTATAATCAAAGAAGCCACAGACAAAAGGGAAAGCCTTCTAATATGGCACCAGAAGCAGAAACAAACAAACAAACAAAAACCAATAAACCAAACAAATAAAAAATATTGCCTTTCAAGATCTGAATTAACTTTGTCCTTTGTCCTTCCAGGCATCTAGGTTCTTAATTCTTCTGGGATAACTACGGTAACTAAAACCATTGCTCTGTTCTTTATGTAGAGAACTTATGCTAAGTTCATAATAATTAATATTGTTATTTTGCTGTTACTCAGGCTCATAAATAATAATTAAATGATTTAGTTTAAATAAAGTGTTTTGCTATATGATTATGTAAGGTAAGAATTGGATAATGGAAAATCATGCTACATATCACATCTTAAAATTTTTAAATATTTAAAATATGCTGAGGAAGTGGTAAAAATATATACTTATTTATACATATTTTCAAAAAATACGTATAAAACACCATGTCAGACTGGATGAACAAGAAGACTTGGGGTGCTTTTGCCTTCATATAATTAGCATCCAGCAAAAAGATTGAGGCGATAAATACGTAAGTACTTGAAGTTTTAGGAGAGAAGGCACTCAGTGCCTTTAGGATCTTGCTACCAAGCCTGATGACCTGGGTCCAATCCTTGAAACCCATGTAGTTGCTGGTTTGCATATGCAGGTTAAGGCACATACTCGCACACATGCACACATGTGCACACATGCACACGCACTAAATTAATAAATGTAAAAAACTACAAGCAGAAGCACATCCTGCTTGAGTGATAAACCCTGTCACCTACACATGCTTTAGTCCTAGTCAGAATTTATCATCATGTAGTCAAGTAAACAGACACAGAAATGTTGGTGCCATGTTAACTACTCATGGATAGAATGTTGAAATTCTAAAGAAATGTGTTAAAAGAAAGGCCTGGGTCTACAAGAAAAACCTTTAGGGTCTAAACCCAATGGCACTTCCCTAATGCAAGCATTCTGCTACGGATGCTGCACAGCTGACTCTGGTCTGTTTGCAAACAAACGTCTCACAGTCATTAGTCATGTTTGCTCACAGCGAACGCTTCTCTCCCTGAGAATATCACACCTGCAGAGAGAACACACACACACACACACACACACACACACACACACACACACACACACACAGGGAGAGAGAGAGAGAGAGAGAGAGAGAGAGAGAGAGAGAGAGAGAGAGAGAGAGAGAGGATGAAAACTATGGGTATCTTCAAACTACAATTTCAGTTCAGATATGCCAAGATATCTCTAATTACATGATGCATGGGTTCCTCTAGAACCTATCACCCCAAGATATAGCAACCAAGCATGGTGCAGCTTGACCAACAAAGCCAATACCTCAGGGAAAATAAGTGTGTGCTCTGATTTTTACATTGAACCATGTTATCTGCACTCAAAACTACCAAAAATCAGAATGCTGTGGGTAGATGTTCTCAAGAACTCAACTAACCACAAGTTGTTTTCATGCTGCTCTGGCCCAGCAGGGCCTCTTGTGATGTTAAGGAGGAGCTGGGGGGGGGGGGGACGACACACGGACGACTTGGTGTGAGTGTATATGGATGTAGGCAATGACTGTGATACTGGCTGAAATTTTCAAATGAGTATTTTCATTTGCTATATAAAATTCTTCATGCTGTCAAAATTGATTTGAAGCTTGAAAGGAATTGGTCATGAGCTCTTTGGCTGCAAAATGATTTCATCAATCATGCTTTTAGGAGGAAATATGGCTTCTGTCAACATAGCTGGATGTGTGTTTCCTACTGAAGAATCCAGGATAGCACAAGATAGTTTTGAATAAATGGAGCACTTTGGAAATGTGTGAAGTACTACTACCTTTCTGGGTTTTTTTTTTTTTAAAAAAAAAAGAGAGAAGAAAACAAAATAGAATGAAGGAGCTAAAACTAGCGGAAGGAAGATTTTAGTAGAAGATGAAGGGGAATAACAGAAATTTAGATATGTAAATTGGAAGTAATACTGATGATATGGGATGCTGGGATTTTCAAGAATGTACGATATGTCTACGCAAAATAAAGTACCAAGCAAAAATCTCTCATTTGACTTATATAATCTTGTATCTCTGAAAATGGAAGAAATGGCATTTAAAGGGAAAAATAGTCTATTAGCCCCTTGCGTCTAATGTGATCATGATAGCTTACTGAAAGGAGGTGTTTATCTTCTTATTGTCATCGCCTACATTTGACAAAATACATGTCTAATCAACTTCATTTATCCATCTACACTTCACGGGGACTCCAGAAAGCTGCTGCCCAGGTTGTACACACCTTTCTGCAGAGTTCATTAAAGGGGAAGCAGTTCACTCCTTCTTTAAAAGGGGAACAAAAATACCCTTGGCAGGGAATAGGGAGGCAAAGTTTAGAACAGAGGCAGAAGGAACACCCATTCAGAGTCTGCCCCACATGTAGCCCATACATATACAGCCACCAAACTAGATAAGATGGATGAAGCAAAGAAGTGAAGGCCGTCAGGAACTGGATGTAGATCTCTTCTGAGAGACACAGCCATAATACAGCAAATACATAGGCGAATGCCAGCAGCAAACCACTGAACTGAGAACGGGACCCCCGTTGAAGGGATCTTAGAAAGGACTGGAAGAGCTTGAAGGAGCTCGAGACCCTATATGAACAACAATGCCAACCAACCAGAGCTTCCAGGGACTAAGTCACTACCCAAAGACTATACATGGACTGACCCTGGGCTCCAACCTCATAGGTAGCAATGAATAGCCTAGTAAGAGCACCAGTGGAAGGGGAAGCCCTTGGTCCTGCTAAGACTGAACCCCCAGGGAACGTGATTGTTGGGTGGAGGCTGGTAATGAGGGGAGGATGGGGAGGGGAAGCCATATAGAAGGGGAGGGGGAGGGTTTAGGGGGATGTTGGCCCAGAAACCGGGAAAGGAGAATAACAATCGAAATGTAAATAAGAAATACTCAAATTAATAAAGATTTAAAAAAAAAAAAAAAAAAAAAAGACTACCCGGGACTTAAGGCCAGAAGTTGTATGACTCATGCAATTAAAAGTTAATATTTGAAGCCTATACATTGAACTTAAAAGTATTTTTAAAAAAATCATTCTTATCAATGTTCCAAAAATCATTGGGTATATACTACACACACACACACACACACACACACACACACACACACACTCTCTCTCTCTCTCTCTCTCTCTCTCCCAACTACAATCAAAGAGCTGAAGCATCAAGTAAATTAACACTGACCATGATATAACACTTAAGAGAGGGGGACTCACAAAGGCCCAGAGCTCCCTTAAAACAAAAGCAAATAACATAATCTTCAGTCTTGGCCATGTCTAAAATTGTATTAAGGATTTTTAATAATTACATGAGTGTTTGAAAATTATGACTTTACCGGTATGGAATAAGAGCAGGAAGATAGCGCCATGGCTGAAGCGCCTGTCATATGAGCATAGACTCCTATGTTCCGATCTCCAGCATGTCTAAAAGCTAGGCAAAGTGATCGCATATCTGGAACCCCAATTCGCTTCCCAGTCTAGCCCAATTAGTGCTGTCTAGGTTCAGCGGGAGACCTGTCAAAAGTAAGGTGGAGAGCAATGGATCAAGACACACGAAGTCTTCACCTCGTCACACATACATGCATGCATAAATGCACGCACACTCAAACCCTCAAGCCACACAGACAAATAAACAAACCCACTACAAGTACACATAAATGAATGAATGAAAACATAAATAGTTAAATAAAGAAAGAAATACTGTTGCCTGTTACATCTCAAACAAGAGTCTGAGGATCATGAAGTGTTCCTTTGTGCCTGGACTGTTTATTCTTTTTGCTTTTGTGTTCTGTGACCTTCATCTTTGGAAAAAAAAGACAATTTTTTAATTTCCCCTCTAATGCTAGCAGTTATCACTGCAAAGATAGAAACTTCTGCAAACACTAAAGGGAGGTCTTATGACACAGGAGTTTGTGGGGCAATCATACAAGAATAATAAATTTATACAAATGAATGGTGTACCCATTGTCTTTGAGACTGTACATTTATAATAAAGTCTACCCTCGGCTGGTTTCTCTTGATGGGAAAACAGTTCAACACCGTTGAGACTGAAGGCTTTTTCTGAAGCTCTAACCATCCAAACTACAGTAGACAGGCACTGGAAGGCGATTATTTTTGAGTTGGTTTTCGTGCCATGACCTGTATTTCTAGCTTTCTGTAGTGTTAAATTAAAAAGTAAGCGTGTGTGTGTGTGTGTGTGTGTGTGTGTGCGCGTGCGCGCGCATTTCTATAAGAGATATCTTTTAGAATTTTAAGGTTCCCTCAGAGAACTGATTCTCCATACAAGAAATGGAGGAATATGATATTAAAAAGCCAGTGCATGTATGTATATATATTGACCCATAAAATAATGTCATTGTTTGTAAATTTCCTAAGATTGACGAATGTCTAGTAGTCATCTGCAGAATCCATTTAGGTCTGTGTCCCTCAGAAAATACTCAGGATCTCAATCCTATTAGAGAATAACAGAAATATCTCTTCATACTGAAACAGAATCTAAGAATTTTGTCACAGAAAACACCTCCTTTGGGAGAAGCCAAAGTCTCATACAGAATATTTATACTTAGCACCAGTTCTTTTCATTTGTTTGTTTTAATTTTATTAGATATATTTCTTTACTTATATTTCAAATGTTATTCCCTTTCCTGGTTTCCTGTCCATAAGCCCTATCCTCCCCCCTCCCCCCCCTCCCCTCCCCCCTCCCCTCCCCTCCCCCCTCCCCCTCCCTCCCCTCCCTCTCCCCTTCCCCCATACAGGTATTCCCCCACATCCCCCCTTACTGCCCCCCATATTCCCCTGCACTGGGAGTTCAACCTTAGCAGGACCAAGGGCTTCCCCTTCCACTGGTGCCCCAACAAGGCTAGTCTCTGCTACATATGCAGTTGGAGCCCTGGGTCAGTCATGTATAGTCTTTTGGTAGTGGTTTAGTCCCTGGAAGCTCTGGTTGGTTGGCATTGTTCTTATGGGGTTGCAAGCTCCTTCGACTCTTTCAATACTTCCTCTAATTCCCCCCAGGGGGTTCCTGTTCTCAGTTCAGTGGTTTGCTGTTAATCGCCAGTTCTAATAGGCCCTAGTAGGTGAAACATCGGAAAACATTAGCATCCTGGGCCACATTGGCAGTGGACATCATGGATTAGAAATGGCAGGGTATGTACAGATGAGCTGTTATAAAGAGGGGACTTTGTTGGCAGGTTTGGTACTCACTTCTAGGTGACACAAGTTAGAGACCCATGGCAATTTGGAAGTGAGTGCTAGAGGGAAATGGATGGAGAGAAACGTACTCCATTCAACATCTGTTCATGAAAAGTGTGCCAGCTACCAGCACTGTTCCAGGCAGTGAGAGCACCACACTGAGCAAGACAAATGGAACCCTCCCTCAATGAAGCAGAACAGCACGTGGAAGCCCATAAGCAAACAAAGAGAGCTCCCTATGGAAACTCAGAGGCTGGATAGCAGAATATAAGGGATATCAGAGTTAAGTCTCAGCCAGCAAAATGAGAGCCAGCCATGGGTGAAGCTACAGCAGAATCAGAGGGGAGGCTGCACAGACATCTGGAGCATCCACTGCACAGAGCATCTGATAGGGATGGGGATGGAGATGGAGATGGGGATGGAGTCTCTGATGCTAGCTGGGCCCTGGTGTTTGCCTCTCTGGTTCTCATCTGCTATTACCATAAGATGATGTTGTTCATATTAATTATATGCGCTAATGAGTCATGATCTTTCTACATGTGCATATAGTATTTTTATTAATTCTACCCTCCCTGCTCCTTCTTTCTGTCCTTTCCTCTCCTCTCTTCCTCCACTCCTGATTCATTCTGTCCTGATTATTTTGCTTATGGTGATGATGTCCAGTTCCATCCATTTCCTTCAAATAAAAAACTGTCATTCTTTTTATTATGACTGAGTGATAATTGTGTGTGTGTGTGTATGTGTGTGTGTGTGTGTGTGTGTCCAGCCCCTTCACATTGATACTCTACATGTTTAGAGGCATCACCACTGAATTAACGCAACTTTCTTATTCCAGAAGATGATGTTGTCTTTGTATCAGCAGGGTAAAACTGGGTATTCAAATGACCTTTCTTAGCACACATGGAGGTTGAGGTTGACTGCCAAAGATTTACATTGTGTTAACATTCAACAAACTGGCAATAGGCTTTGTCTAACTGATATATTAGAACCAGAATGTTAATTGTAAGACATTCTCCACTCTTCCATTCTCTGCATGAAATGGTTGCTCCCATCTAACAGCCTTCACTAAATGAATCCACCTTTGACTCTCATTAAACGCACTGAAATTAAACTCACCAAGCTCAATAAACTTTTTGGATGTTTCGAAAGATAACTCCTCTTAATTTAATTTCTAGAGCTCTAAATGAATGCCTGGCTCTCTCTCCCACAGCTGGGAATCTGTAGATAGCTGGCCCTATAATCTCCTCTAATGATAACTCCAAAATAGAGCAAAAGACCTTAAATTCATAACGCAGCCCAATAATGGAAAGGAACTTGACATTCACCCTTTCTTTGCTTTTTAGACTCAGCTAATAAAATTATAAATAACACATAATTCCAATATGCTCAATTAGCTCTACATAAACCGTAAAGCTTTGAGTATGTGAGAAGGGAAATTTTTTTCTATTTTGAAAATGTTAAAGTGCATTAGTTTTTACTAAATTTTCTTTGGTTGTACTTTTTTCAGTCTCCCAGGAAACTATAGAAAGATTGTAATAGCCCTATGGCCTGAAATTTTAACCCTTAAGCTAGTAATGCAGACCTAGAAACCTATGAGTCAAATCCAACTCAGTCAGTGCCGGAGGGGTGGCTCAGAGGACAAAGGTGCATGAGACTGAGAGGGACACCCTGAATTTGATCCACGGGACCTACAATAGTAGAAGGAGGTGACTGATTACTGTAAGTTGTCTGACCTCCACAACTGTATCATTGCATGATGTACACATTGCACATGTACAGAGAGAGAGAGAGAGAGAGAGAGAGAGAGAGAGAGAGAGAGAGAGAGAGAGAGAGAGAGAGAAATATTACATTTAATTTCTACTTTAAAAAAAATCCCTCGGCCTCATCACTGTAATAAGTAAATTACTTCATTAATAAAAATGGGACAAAGAGTTGAAATGTATCATGTATGCCATGTTTAGTAGGTCTCCTTACTAGGAGAAATGTAATGATTGGTTATGAAATGTTCCCAGAAAAGGTGTGTATATACTGGGAGGCTGGTTCTTTTCAGATGGGACTATTTTGGTCCTTTGAAAATGTCTAGGAGGTTGGACCAAGATGGCAGAAGTAATTCTGTATTCTTTATTCCCCTCTTCTCTTCTCCTCCCCTGAATGTTCGTGTTCTCTCTGTCTCTGTCTCATCTTTCTCTGTTTCTCTCTCTGTCTCTTCCTCTCCTCTCTCCCTCTCTACTTCCCTATTTACCTACCCATGGTGTACAAACTACCCTGAACCATATGCTCCCGTCACCATAATGTTCTGAGCAACAAGAAAGCTAACTAGTGATATAATTATAGGAAACAAACAAACAAAAAGTAAGAAGAGAGGACCAGAAGAAATGTATACTTTCTTTTTTAAAAAGCAACAAAAACAAACAAACAAACCTCAAAGGAGACAGTTCATAAAGGTTCACCAGCATCACGAAGCAATAGCTTCTCATGTGTGAAATGTCTACTTTAAATGGTCCCTTCTATGAAGTCTGACTCAATCCTCACTATACTCATATACACATATTTTTAATGTATCCTTGTAAGAGGAAAAGTAACACTGAGGGACAAACCATAAATAGGTAAAAAGTAATAATAATCCTTCAAATGCTCCAAAAGGTAAAAATGGTAGAAATCTCCAACAGGCCACAAGTCCTGGAATGAGCTTATAGAAACACCTTGTGGGGAGGGGATTTTTTTATTTACATTTCAAATGTTATCCCCTTTCCCAGTTTCCAGTCCATAAACCCCCTGTCCCATTCCCCTCCCCCCTTCTTCTATGAGGGTGTTTCTCCACCCATCCACCCATTCCTTCCCACCTCCCCGCCCTGATAATTCCCTTACACTGGGGGATCAAGTCTTGGCAGGACCAAGGGCTTCTCCACCCATTGGTGCCTAACAAAACCATCCTCTGCTACATATGCAGCTGAAGCTAGGGGTCAGTCCATGTGTACTCTTTGGATGGTGGTTTAGTCCCTGGGAGCTATGGTTGGCTGGTATTGTTGTTTTTATGGAGTTGCAAACCCTTTCATCTCCTTCAATCCTTTCTCTAACTTCCTCCTCCTCCTCCTTCTCAGTTCAGTTGTTGGCTGTGAGCATTTGCCTCTATTTGTGATGCCCTGGCACAGTCTCTCAGGAGACAGCTATATCAGGTTCCTGTCAGCATGCACTTCTTGGCATCTGCTATTGTCTGGGTTTGGTGGCTGTATGAGTATGGACTGGCTTCCCAGGTAGAGCAGTCTCTGGAAGGCCTTTCCTTCAGTCCCTGCTCTAAACTTTGTCTCCGTATTTCCTCCTATGAATATTTTTGTTCCCCCTTCTAAGAAGGACTGATGCATTCACACTTTGGTTGTCCTTCTTCTTGAGCTTCATGTGGTTTGTGGATTGTATCTTGAGTAATCCGAGCTTTTGGGCTAATATCTACTTATAAGTGAGTGAATAACATGTGTTTTTAGAAAATTGGACATAGTAATACCTGAGGACCCAACTATACCACTCCTGGGCATATACCCAAAAGATGCTCCAACACATAACAAAGACACATGCTCCACTATGTTCATAGCAGCCTTATTTATAATAGTCAGAAGCTGGAAAGAACCCAGATGCCCTTCAACAGAGGAATGGATACAGAAAATGTGGTACATCTACACAATGGAATATTACTTAGCTATCAAAAACAATGACTTTACAAAATTCATAGGCAAATGGATGGAACTAAAAAATATCCTGAGTGAGGTAACCTAGTTACAAAGAAACACTTCTAAGAACATTTCTCTTCCTTACAGTAAGCTCTTAGTCTAGAAGAACAATGGTGGGGAGCTTTAAGCAAATCCTATTTACCAATCCAAACTGTCAATGAGCCACACACGCTGAGGCTCTGCATCCTCAGGTCAGCCCCACATCTGCATAAGCCCCACTCTGCATATGAAAATGCCTTCGGGGTGAAGAAGTGCAAAATGGAAGTCTACTCTATTCTTCATTTACATGGCCAATGAACACTGGAAATTAGGAGAAAACTTACAGCCATGTGTCCATTTCCTAGAAAATGTCCTTAAAGAAAAAGTATATTAATTCATATATTTTCAATGTTTTGTAGAAGTCTGTTTGTTCATGTTTGTGTGTGTGTGTGCAGAGGTGTGTGTGTGTATGTGTGTGTGTGTGCAGGCATGTGTGTGTATGTGTGTGAGTGTGGTGTGCGTGCTCGTGTGTGTTTGGGGGGGGGTGTAATACAGGCTGCTGGGGATTGAACATAGGGCCTTGCACATGCTAAGCAAGCATCCTCCCACTGGGGATCCTCCTACTACCCTCCAAGCCCTTCAATGATCTCGGAGGAAGCTCTCCAGAGGTCTGTTTTACTGTTGGTACAGCCACATTGCCCATCAATGGACAGAGGATGCACCATACATTACTACTGAAGTGAATTCCTGTGTTGTTGTTGACGTAGTTTATGCAGTCACTCTGACCATAATTTAACACTTTTACAAATTTAAACCTCTTGGGGTCTAGGAAGTGCTCTGGTGAACTTCTTAAGAATCTCAATGAAAAGTTTATAAAGTATTGAACGCTGTTTATGTATAAGTAATATCATCTACAGGCAAGGTCTCTACCCACCCAGCACCCTGCCTCACATCTGAAAAAAACAGATATCGAATGGGAAGAACAACACGCTGCTCTTCAAAGTTTGATCATGGTAACAAATTGTCACTGTGAGGGAGCAGGAAGGGGATTCCAATTTGTCACCTGTTTCTGCTTTAGGATAATGATCCTCTGCTCTGTTAATAACACCTTGGTTAGCTTCTATTTGTGCTTTAATTGCATCAGAATAACCCGGATATGGCTAAAGAAAATACATGAATCTTTTAAGCAAATAACTTGAAAATAAATAGAAGTAATTCTTATTAATCTGTGGCCACAGGCTATACAAGGGTAAGAAACGTCTAATACGGGGTCCTTTAACTTACTGTTCTAAGCTAATTCGGTTTGTTTCTAAGCTATTTTTATATCAGATACTGTTAGGCAAGAAAAAAGTTTCTATGAGTGGGTTTTCTAGATGAACCAAGGCAAAACTATAAGACTGAACATTAGCAAGGACGTTCAATGCAAGAAGAAGCTTTTCGCTTGAAAGATGCTGGGATACTGAGAAAGAGCAGGACGAATAAAAAGAAAGGAGGCATGGAGTCTCTTAAGTCTGCCATGATTTTGTAGGATAGAACACAAGACAAAAGAATACAATGTATCAGAGCTTCCTCTACAAAGTGTGAGTATGATAAGAACCAAAGAGTATAGTTAGGTGGACAAGTAGCAAATGAAAACTGGAAGCGGATTATTCTTACTGCATTCCCAAAGGCACAAAAATACAGTACTATTTTTTTATTCCTCACTGTTTATCAATCTTTCCACCCACTGCTTCCAGTGCCAAACTGGCTTAGTAATTAAACTTTCCACTAGTGTCACATCACTGGGGCATGACAGATCAGTGCTAACCACAGCAGAAGAACCTCCAAACGTTTCCATTTGGAGGCTAAATTTTCTCATTTAATGAAAACTTAGGAGTATAATCGGATGTGAAATTGGTGAGCCAGAACGTATTTATTAAACACCTGCTCAGTACATGCCACTGTCCTGGAATTATAGATTAATGGAGAATAATCAACATGAGACCCTCGGTTTTAGAAACCTGTAAATGCATTAGTGAAAATATAAATATAATTTATAGATCACAAAGAGTCAAATTCTAAGATTATATTTCCAAAAGTGAAGGATGAGTTGTCATGGTGATTGTATTTTGCTCACCATGACACCTAATTTATGGAGCTAAAAATCTAAATAGAATGAAGAAAACAGCATGAAAGTTCAGAAGGGAGCTAGTGGATCTTATTTTAAAATTCTTATATTACCCTGGGAGAAAATAGAGATAATCATTACCAGGAGACTCTGTTAAGCATAGCCACTAGGGTATCTATCTAGAGAAACCATGACAGGATTATTCATGGAGATTGCAGCTTCACATAGCACAGGGGAAATACTGAAAAAAAGAAGAAACCCTAAAGACTTAGAAACTAAAAGCACAAAATAAGATCACAGATACCTAAATGTTGGGAAAGAAAACTAATATAAATGGATTAAAATCTTTGATTTAAAGACAAAGATGGACAATGTAAATTTAAATATATGCATGTGTTAATTTATTATATGTAAACTATTCATTGTTTATAAGTGATACAGTAAGCATATAAACATCAAAAGTTAACGGTCAAAGAAACTGACAAACAAGTAAATGTGAAACTAAATAAAACTGGAATTGACAACAGACAAAACAAACCTTTGCCTACAAATTAGACCTCCAACTTCCAGCATTCCTAGCAACAAGTGTATACGTTATAAGAAATGTAAAAATATTAAATTATTTACAGACGTGTTAAAATTATTTCCAGGAACATTATTTTCAGAGATATAAAAACACCCCCCACACAGAGACATACACATCATACTATATCATATGTCAATCCATTCTCAGTTTCAATTTTGCCAACAAATCTTAGGGTAAAACAAACAAATGTTCATTGTAGAAATAGAATTGCTCAATTCTAGGAAAGAGGAGCACAAACTAGTACATCACATCCTCTGCCTGGAGAGGAAAGGGGACCTTTATCCTTACTAGACAGGAGGGAAAGACAAGAACTGGAAAAGCAGACAGCTAAAGCAATACAGAGGAAGAATTTCATATCACCATCCAATTTATTCAGTGTCTTTGAACCCCAGAGTCAAGAACAGTGCTGGCTATTCAACCTATGCTTGCACTGCCATTATGTAACCTTACACAGGATGCCGACAGTCACAGCAAACTGATAAAAAATCATCTAGAAGTATCAGGGAATGTGTCAGGGGTTCAGCGATAATTGAGTTTCTTTACTGAGACAAAGAAATGGGGCTTCATCTTTCATGTGGCCCGAGGAAATAAGTAGAAAAAATAGATTGACCACGGAGGAGCAGATGACTGATTCTGCTTTTGAAGACATCAGTGTCATCAAGAACATGAGTGCTGATGTCATCATGGCTTCCCTACAAAAGTGATTATATCATAGGTAAATAATGTTTTTATACCACAGATCAAAATGCTATATTGTTCAGAAAATATTGATTATTAGAGATCATTTCTTAAATAAAAAAGCATCACCCCTAAATTAGTTTCACAAGAACTGAAACACAGGATGCAATTAAAAGATTGTGGTTTATCAATATTACAGAAATTTTGGTATTTTATAAAAATTCTAAGACTGGGGAACTATGTAGCGGTTGCTCTGGCAGACGACCAAGGATTGCTACCCAACACCTACACAGTAGCTACTAATCATCCTTGTCTTTAACTCCAGTTCTTGAGGGTCTCATGCCCTCTTCCGGGCTCTGTGGGCACCAGGTACACATATGATGCACATACATACATGGAGGCAAACATTTGTACACACAACATAAAGTAAACAAACCTTTTAAACAGTATTTCCACAGTATTCCTGGGAATTTGTCACAGCTGTAGTCCCCACAGAACTCAAATTTTTTTATTAAGAGTGAAAGCAATTCAAAAACTTGTTCCCATGTGGGCATACAATAAATTCAGCCTAGTTGACTCCTTTATATGTTAAGAATAAAATTACCCTTCCTTTCTCTTTTCATTACTATAAATGTTTTCATTCAGCAGCATTAATCTGTCAGAGCCTACAAGTACAGAGTCCCCACACGGAATTGAGCTGTTATGAAATGCTTGTGCACTATTTTGACAGAAGTACAAGCAGATGAAATGTAGAATCAGTCTAGTTAATGAGACATTTTAATTTTTCTCATCCAACTGGAACACTCTCATACACAGAGGAATCACAGCATATGCTCCACCTGACTTCCCACAAGATCCAATGACTTCTTCATAACTACACCTGCACTTCATAAGAGGAAGCAGATTTGTGTTGCCTGTCCCTCATTCCCAATCATTCATATATATATATACATGAATAAAAGGTGCATCTCATCAAAGTTACAAGCAGTATTTTATAAGAAATTGTATTATTTTTTCCAAGATGATTTACTGAGGGCTAAATAAAAATGCCCCCAAGACTGGAGTTCTATATAACAGAATGCTGACTTTTAGTTGTGATGTACATCTGAAGTCATTTACCCTATTGCAAGCCAAATGGAGGGTATGTATCTAAAGCATGATGATGCCCAACTTCCCTAAACCATAGAAACCATTCTAAGAACCAACTAGCATGTTCAAGCTCTCAATGTGTGAGATAACTTTAATGCAAATGGGACTAATGTCACAGAGGACAAAGAAAGCATTTCTATTTGCCAAACTCAAAACTGAACTCACCATTGATCTAAACACAACTCTGAATGCCAGCTCACGTATCTTGTGTATTTTATAGAATTAACTACAGGTATCCTTGAAAAGTTATCCAGGTACCCAGCTGCATATTAACTACAGGTATCCAGGAAGACAGTTGCTCTAAGTTTAGATGACATTTTTCCTGCACTACGCTAAGAAAAATACCACCTTCTTCATAACGTGGTCTGCACTTGTAGTCTCTGTCCCTACTTCCCTTTCTGTGCTGTCTCCTAGTCTCCTCAGTTCATTGGATCTGTTAGAATGAATACTACAGTTTTATTTACTTTGAGCTTAAAAGGGAAACACTTGGTAATATTTGCACGACTACTACTGAAAATATATATTAGCATATATGGAAAATAACAAGGCATAGATTAAAGAACCTCTGGAAGATTAGACTCTTGTATATTTACAATGGAAGCCAGCATTATCCTCCATTTAACTCCATAGAAAACATTTGGATTCATCTTATTTCTCAATTATTCACTTCTTCACTGGGAAAGATTGGAGAAGGGTGGGACAATTAAGAAAGCATCTTGAACTTCCAAAGATCAGAAAGTCACTGCCAATAGTGTTCAATTGCTGTCACAATCCCTGGTACCTCTCTGATCGTAGTGAGTGATTTCCATCCTACTAGAGGAAGCAAAAGCCAATGCAGAGAAAGAAAGAGTGATGAGCCCAGAGTGAAGGAACAATGTCTACTTCTCAACTCTTTGATCGCTTTGACTTGCTATATCAAAAGGATACGCACAGTGCTTATAAATAGCCTTTCAAGAGTGTGATGAAAGAGAAAAACACCCTGGAACAGTGATCAAAACTAGGCTGAGGCTAGAACCAGGCTCACTCACATCCATCTGCTGCTCAGATTGTCACCAATCTGTCACTTTCCAACACCCTCTCCCATGTTTGGGAAATTTCCCATCCTCTACAAAAACCCTTTGGATAGGCAATGACCATGGCTTTACTGAGCCTTAAGAGGCTGTTGGTTGTTGAGTTGTTGTTGTTTTAAATCATTCACTCATTGGTCCCTTCATTGAGACCAATTCTCATTCTCATTCGTTTCTTTATTGAGAGTCTACGAAGTGTCTAGCACCATGGTCTGTTTGAAAATAGTAAAGCCAAGCTTGTACGTTGTCTGTATTCAGTGGAATTTGCAGTCTATCTCATTGGGGAATATGATTTATGTATGCCACCGTATGTTACCCCATACAGTATAGAAAGTCTGAGATAGTAACTGGGCTAACACAAAGAAGTTCCACTATCAAGTCTCCTCTCTTCTCCTTTATACAAACTCTTCTTTATTTGTTTCAGCACTGTTCAAAGTTTCTGTTGAGGATAAGAACAATTCACTTTCTTTTAAAGAAAATAAAACAAAGACTGGATTGGGAGCCTAAAACTCAACCATCCTTTAGTTGAGCAGAGAGAACACAAAGGGTTTATCTCCCTTGCCTTCAAATTGAACTTTAAACTCATAAATATTAAGTGAATGGACTGTCACTCACGTAAAAGAGTCACAGACCATCTGACTATCTAAGGTCTGCTGATCATAAGATCTGTTGTTTGTTGCTTGTTTGTTTGCTTGTTTGCTTGTTTGAAGGTGATCTTTTATCCTGTGTCTCATTTTATGGGGACATTGTATCTCATTCTAGTTTTTCTATTAGCTAGTACATACCCGCAAGGACAGTTTAATGGATTGAACTCTGGGGTCTAAAGGGAATGCTCAGCGGGTAAGAGCTTTGGTCCTCTTGAAGAGGACATGGGATCAGTTCTCACCACTCACACGCTGTCTTACAACTCTCCATGACTACAGTTCCAGGGAATACGATGTCCTTTTCAGACCTTCCTGAGCACTGGACATATATGCAGTACATACACACACATTCAAGAAGAAAACATTTGTACCCATAGAATATAATAAATAAATCTAAATTTCATAAAAGCTCAGTACCTAACCCACATCAAAGTATACTCACATCTAATTTATTTGTTACATTCTGTCACCCTACACTGCCATCTCATTCCTCCTTACATTGTTTTTGTAAAAGACAGTATTGATTTTCAAGTCGTATTTTTTTTTTTTTGGTAACTTTACAGTCTTAAATCCTCCAGGTGGTTGAACTGTAACTTTCTACAAACTCCAATTCCTTCGGCATCTCTCTAGACAGACGGTCTCTGTCTTTAATGGCTGCATGCTGATGTCATCATTTTTCTAATAGAAACTCTCCAGGTAGGGTGTGGGAACTCAGGGAAGTGAGGCAGATTAGTCTGGCATCATAGCAAAAATTACTTGTTTACTTAGAATGTTTTGGTCTCTCTGGAAACATAAAGTATGGCCTAGTGATACCCTGAGTGTTTTGGAAGTAATTACAAGCAAGCGACATAGATCTTGTCTGATACTCCTCCCCCTGGTTTATGAGGCCTGTCACTTCATCCGAGAAGGAAATGAAATGTCCGTTATGATTTGTCCTCATGCTGTTTGCCAGTTTACTGTGCATTTTTATTCCCTCCCACCCTATGGTCTCATTGACAACTTCAGGCAAGAACTGAAGGAAGTAACAACCCTTAAAATGAGAAAATAGCAAGGGACCTGAACTCCAAGCTCACCGCTCAGCACAGGAGTGTGAGCAAATGAGCACACTTCCAGTTTGGGGAGGCGCGGGTCATGAACCTAGACAAGGAATCTGGGCAACAAGAATACACAAATAGGGTCTCAAGAAGAAGAGGGGCATTTTGATGTTCCTTCCCCATTTGGGTGTTTCAAGGTCAAGGTCAATGACGAGAGCAGCGAGCAGATAAACACAAAGAAGGGCTGCCAACAGCTCATGCCTTACAGGGACCTTTGAGAGGCTGGGCAAGCAGCTACTTACACAGCACTGGGCAAGCAGGTGCAAAGTCCTGAGTTTGAAACTCAGCAGCATACACACACTGTCTGTCTCTCTGTCTCTCTGTCTCTCTGTCTCTCATACATACACATTCTCTCTGTGTCTCCACCTCCATGCCTCTGTCTCTCAGTCTGTTTCTCTCTGTGTATCTCTCTGACTTGGTGTCTCTCTCTCTCTCTCTCTCTCTCTCTCTCTCTCTCCTTCCCTCCCTCCCTCCCTCCCACACACACGTGCCATCTATACACCTACAAAATGAAAATAAATGTATTTTTGTCATATGTATTTTTTGTTGTTGAATACAAGTATCTTTTGTTTCAGATGTGTTTCAGATGAAGCAAAATGTTTGGGCTGTGAATGAATTGCATGATTTCCTTTACATTTTACTTTTTCTTTAATTTATTCTTCACTCGTATAATATATCCCCACTGCAGCTTTTAGATTTAAGAGAAAGCAAAAGATTTATCGAATAGCTCACTTCATAGTTCAAGCAGTTAAAATGTTCCTGGGTAACACAGACAAGAACCCCACCCTTACTGTTGATATTAAGGTAAAGCAAATATTTTTCCATGTGTGATTTTTGTCTAGGAAAGTAAATTATTCTAACAACACGAGTAAGAATGTTGAGTCTATTCTTTTCAGAAATTTTTCTTTTACTATAAACACAATATTTCAATGAATTAAAAAAAAACATTTTACGCAAGAATTCCCTGCCTACTTTCACCTGGAAGAGTGAGATGATTCGGTCTGTTAGAATCCCCTTCCTCTTTAATTCTGTCGCCTTCATAAACGACATGTCTTGAATCCTAGCACTCAGACGCAAAGACAAGCAGCTCTCTGTGGGATATAAGCAAGCCTGGGCTACCTAGTTCCCTGCATTTTTAAAGAACATACAACAGTGGGGGCTGAAAACGGGGCTCGATAGCTAAGAGCACTTGTGGCTCTTACAAAGGACCCAAGTTTGATTCCCAGCACCTATCGGATTGGTCGAAACCTTCCCTAGGGCTCCATTTTCAGGGGATCCACTGCCTTCTTCTAGCCTCTGCAGATTTGAGACATTCATGTGGTGCACAGGCATAGGTGGAGCCAAGATACACATACACATAATAGTGTAAAATACATACATACATACATACATACATACATACATACATACATACATACATAAGAAAGAATCATGTTATGGTCTCTACTTGCCATTCCAAGCCACCAAAACAAGAAAATAGTATGTGCCAGAGGACAAAAATCCTTAATTTCGTTCATTTCCATATGCAATTGGTCATAAATTTCCAGTTCACTGGTGGTAGATTTCTCTACCCCAGTGCCAGCCATCAGGTCTGTGTCTGTCATTCTTTGGGTAAGCATGGTGAACACTAACATATATTTCTTTCTGTCTTAGTTTCATGTTACTACAGTGAAATATCTGAAATATTTGGTGTAAAAAGGAAAATACTTATTTTGGAGATTTTGGTCCAAGACTGGACACACCCACTTCATTAAGGCTCAGATGGGTTTATTAGTGGAAAAGAGGGGAATACATTGCAAAGCAAACTGTGCAGCTAGTGGCCAGGAAGCAGAGAGACAGAAACATGTCATTTACACTTAAGAAAGAAAACACATGCTCATTTTCACAGCTACTATGACCTATTCTACTGAGTCTCCAAGAAGTGCAAAAAGATCATGTGAGAAGCAAACAGTGAAGGATGGAGAGGAGCAGAGTCTTTGAGAAGATTGTCACTTAACCGGAGTCAAGTGGAACCAGCAAAAACTAGCACTAGGTTCAGGAAGGCAACAGGACATAAATCGACACAATGGAATTAGAAATTCTCCTATCAGCAATCAGTTAGAAAGGGATCTTAAAAGAAATACCAAAAAAAAAAATGACATTAAAATACCTCAAAACAAATCAAACAAGAAATTTTCAAGCTCATTATAGCAACGACTACAAATCAAATCTTATCTTTGTTGTGTTTTATTCTGTAGAATATTTGCAGAATTAATTCAGGATCAGGCTGCCAGCTCTGCTTTCACTTACATGATGATAATATCTGTTACTTATGTCTATGTCTACTATAGATAAATAGCTACTATACACATATCTGTATATAAATATGATAGATAGATAGATAGATAGATAGATAGATAGATAGATAGATAGATAGATAGATAGATAGATAGATGGATGGATGGATGGATGGATGGATGGATGGATGGATGGATGGGTGGGTGGGTGGGTGGGTGGGTGGGTGGGTGGATGGATGGATATGTGGATGGATGGATGGGTGGATGGATGGATGGATGGATGGATGGATGGACGGGTAGAAAGACAGCTTTAAAAGTAAATGTCCATGCTCAAATACTACATGGTAAAAGATGAGACTAATGTTCTATGCCATTGTAAATGTGGAAACTAGGGCACATTCTTAATACTGAAATAATTACAGATAGTGGGGTGCATTTTCTTTCCAAGTTACACAGATAAGCAAGTTGATCCAGTAAAGGCTAAAATCCTGCTAAGAATGTAGATTAGCACCAAAAACAAAATGAAACCGCTGAGTTTTTTCTTCCCTTAACAACTGCATAATATCATATTTCATAGTTCCATAATATCTACAGATGGCTTTTAAGTCAGTACTTAGTTAAAATTTTCTTTGTAAGGAGTAAAAAATACATAGGTGAGTGGATAAATTACTTTAATTTATCAAAGTAAATGAAGCCATAGACTAGAAAGAACCCATCCTCTGGGCCTCTGATATAAAACAAGCCACTAATAGCCACATAAACAACAGACCTTCTGTTAAAATAAACTTGAAATATCTGTTTGGAGACTAGGAGTTGGCGATCGATTCCAGTTTTTAGGTAATATAGCAATGGCTTGTCTAATTGGTAGAGACTCTCTAAATTCAATTTATATAATCACCTAGAATAATAAGAGTACCCTGGAAAAACTAAAATATAAAAGGGTAAGTTGAATGTTTGGTATGTGATTGGAAAATTCTTTTACTTCTTTCTTTGGGAGCTTATGTGAGTGGGTGTATATATGAACAAACACATATGCATGCACACTTGTGTATGTGTGCATATGCTTGATATATACATATGTATGCACATTCCTGTGTGAGAACACATGCCTTTGTAATTATAGAAACAAGCATGGATTTTGAGGGAGATGTGG
The DNA here is from genome assembly GCF_011064425.1 of Rattus rattus. NCBI lineage: Eukaryota > Metazoa > Chordata > Mammalia > Rodentia > Muridae > Rattus > Rattus rattus. The sequence continues at coordinate 89,238,600 of NC_046160.1, forward strand.
TAGTGGGGACACAGGAGAAGCTGGAAAAGAGGGAGGAAGGGTCTTAAAAAGAAATGTTGAACCCATTTATGAATTTCTCAAAACATTTTTGAAAAAAACACAACCAATAAAAATTCAAGGTCATGGAGACCAGTCCCAATGGATATATCTAGAAAAGAATCTTATACCCGAGGCTCAGGCAACATTAAAGAAGAGGGAGAGGAAGAGTGTAAGAGACAGAGAGTCAGAGACTTCGCTGTGAGACCGTGTCTCCGAGTAACACCAGAAGCCACACGCATCACATCTTACCGTGACTGCTTAACTATGAGCTCAACAAGGATGGGGACAGAACATGTGACAAACTACATGGGGGAAAGCCCAGACGGCCTCAACCCTATACAAATGATTACAGGCGATGTGGTAAAGCTGAGAGGAAGAGAGATGGTCCTTCCCGGGAGCAGCAAACCAACTGTGCAGTTCTAAACGGTCAGCCCTGAAAACATGAGCACACAAGTTACATTCCATGGACTTAATGGGAGATTCATGTGGTGTGTGTGTGTGTGCACGAACATGAATGAGTAAGCACATGCACATGCACACACACACACACACACACACACACACACACACACACACACACAGAGTTAGTGGAAAAAGAAGCCATGAATTTTAAGGAGAGTAGGGAATGATGTATAGATTAGAGATTTGTAGAGGGAGGAAAAGGAATGAAGTATTGTAATTAATTGTAATTATGATCTCAAAATTAAAAAAAAAAACAACTCCTGATTAATTCCCACTTTGTTCTTAAGACTGAGAGTGTCCATAAGTAACACATCCACAGAAATTCTAATGGCAATAATCAGAGCGAGAGGGGCTGCACTTTCACTAGTAGGTGAGCGGCACGCTAATGCATTTTCTTAAAACTGGAGACTCTATCAAGGGTTATTATAAAATTAAAATTGCTAATGATATATAATGAGCTCTCAGATGTCAACCATATTCCTTCTACAAAAATAGAAGCCGTCCATAACCATTTCAATTGAGTTAGTCACGGTGAGTCATGCTAACGTTGGCTGATGCACTCTGAAGTAATCTTACGTGTGTTTACATTTTTCAGGAGGCCCGAACCTCTGCAAACTGCAAGAGATACAGCAAGGGAATCCAGGCAGAGTGCCACAGGATTGGATAGCAGCATGGCACACCAAGCACTGAGTGGATTTGAGGAAACAAGGTTCAACACCGAAACCGTTAGAAGCATACAGAAAATAAAGATATCTTATACAACTTTATAAGAAAGGTAAGCAGGGAGCATAGTGGCTATATAATATATGACCAGAAGTATTAGTCATCCTGAACTATTCCACTAGAAACCAATGAAAGCTCTTTATCTCTCTCATCTCAGATTTAAATATACTTTATATAAATATAAGGCATATAAATATACAAACATATATATGTATATATACATATATATGTGTGTATGTATATATACATATATATGTATGTGTGTGTGTGTATATATATATATATATATATATATATATGCTTCCCTGAAGATATATAAATGTCATGTTTGGTGTCAGTGAGGGAGGGATATGACAATGACCACCTTTGATGATGAAACGATTTTAATTGGTTATGCTTCTATAATGATGATACAGATGAGTGTGAGCCCTAGTGTCTTTTCTTCCAAGGACTAATAACAAGATACAGGCTAATTAGTGGGTAGTGTCTTGATCTTATATGTGACCTTAATGTAAGTTCAAGGACAAGGACTGCACACAATCAGTTGGCATTGGACACAATGCCTCTGTCCATTCACCCTCTCTTACTATAACACTGCAACTGACCATTCTCTATTATTGATCTGACATATGCTTACGTTTTCTTTTAACCTTTACCTTCCACCAGTCATACCAACCTTCAACTTGTTCTTCAGTTACTGACATGTCAGACACAGTCTCATGGTCTCAAAGGCCACTGTACCACATGGTCACTCTTTCTAAAAGGTGCTTGTGTCAGATTGCTCACTGACTTATCATTATTCTGAAAATAATACGATACAACGTTTTATCATAAATAATCTAGATTTTAAGGACACAATGATAGGCTATGTACAATATTATGAAACTGTATGCAAGAGAGGTGGCCATGTACAGATTTGGGCATGTAAGGTGGCTCTTGGGACTAATCCTCTATAGATACTAAAGGCTGAGAGTATCTGTCTCCAATTCTCAGAAACAACTACAAGGCAGGTGTTAGTCTTTCATCTACGATAAGGAAAAGATTAGAAATGGAAATAAGAGTTGGGGATTTGGCTCAGTGGAAGAGCGCTTGCCTAGTAAGCGCAAGGCCCTGGATTCAGTCCCCAGCTCCGAAAAAAAGAAAAGAAAAAAAAAAGAAATGGAAATAAATGATCCAAGGAAATGAAACCAAGAGGTGTAGATATGAACTGTCTATATACAATTCTAGTACACAGGTAGGTAGTTTTCCTCATTGTTATGGCAAAATAATTCATTGAAACAGCATTAAGAGAAGGGGATAACTTTTATCGGTGTGTCACAGCATGTCGACAGAGAAGGCATGGCAGAGCTCATGATGGTAAGAGGTATGTCAAAAGCTCCTCATATCCTGGATGCTCAGGAGAAAAGCAGAACTGGAAATAGCATGTGCTGGAACCCTCAAAGTCCTCCTTCTAGTGCCCTTCCACAGCCAGCAAGTTCCCATGTTCCCGAAGTGTATTTCCCCAAACACTGCCACCAGCTGGGAAATCTCACATTTACACATGTGAGCCTGTGAGGAACGATTTCCATTTAAACCATAACAGACACCCACATGGTACCTCACACTTCAGATCCAGAAGGAACAATATTGCCACGCCTTCATTTTCTCCATGAGAAATAGGTGCTCGACAAACACAGGAGAAATGAAGGGGAAAGTCCAGGACATTTGATGTTGTTGAATGTTTTAGTTTTCCAAAATGAAGTAAATGTGAAGAAGAAAAATAGCACAAGTCAATAGTCAATTCTCCAGCAGTACCTGTGTTCAATAAGTCAAGTAGAAGAAAAATATATCTACCAGAATAAGAGCCCACACGTTCCCAGTGCCTTTACCTCTCTTTAGAAGAATAATATTTCATATTCTCATTCCAGCTTGTAGATTCAAGTCTAGATATTGACCTGAATTTAATAATACTTTAAAGAGTAATGATAGTAGAGGTTAATGCCAATGTTTTTTCCCAGTTTTCATTTATGTAATTTTTTCAGCTTGAGCATAAAGATATTGCTGTATTTTCCCTTTGTTTTTCTTTTTTTTAAGCAGGAGCATTATAAAATTATATTTATATTGGCCATCTATATTAGATATTCTATCTGTAAATATGAAAATGTATGTAGGAATATTTAAGTGTCCTCTTCAACCTAGCAGATACCTCTTGGGCAGAGTTGCATTTGATATCTTATACAATAAATGTTTGATATATGTGTGAATATTTAGGTTCCATAAAAGCCCACAGGTCACTATCCTACTCCTCAACATGTAATATTACAAGGGAGGGTGTCTTTGTTAGGATTTCTATTACTAGGATTAAAACATGTAGACCAAAAGCAACTTGGGGAGGAAAGGATTATTTCGTCTTACAGTTATCTCTGAGGTTTCACTCCATCACTAAAAGAAGTCAGGGTAGATACCTGGACTCAAGAGACAGAGGCAATGGAGGTACACTTTACTGGCTTCTTCCTCGGGGCTTATTCTACCTGCTTCATTAGACAATTCTACACCGCTTGTCCAGGAGTGGTACCACCCCTCACTGGTATGGCCCCACCAACATCAAGAAAATGCACAACAGACTTATCTACAGGCAGAACTTATGGGGTAATTTTCTTAATTGAAATTCCCAAATATGTCAAGGTGCAGCTCAGGATGAGAAAAAACAACCAACACCGTGGGCTTCGTCATAGGCAAGGGCTTTTGAGAGGCAGGGCATTCGATAGCCATGACATTCTGAAAGCTAGGGCTCTTCCCCATTCTGATCAAGCCATATGGGAAAAATAACAATCTATATTCCTAGTTGGCTCTGTGCCTGACCAAAATTCATGGGGATTTCTATCAAAACTTTCTCTAAGATGAATTACACTCTCCCTCTCATCTCACACACCACTTTCTTAAATTAAATCCACCAACTCGCCCCATGACTCTGCAGATTCTTCTGAGGCCATCCCTTCCTATTCTTGAGAGGGGCTCTGTAGTTTGGATCTTGGATGTTACCCAGGAACCCATACATCAGAGGCTTGGTCCCTAGCCCATGGTGATACTAGAAGGGTGTGAAGCCATAAGGAAGCTTTTATGGAATATTGATTGACACCAACTAGTAGGAACACATTATACAGACCTTACATCACTTAACAGTTGCTCTAAGTCCTGTTATTATAAAGATATAATATCCACATAATAAATGAGAAAAGTGCTCTAGAAATGAGCAAATATCCCAACGTCACCTGCATGGTAAGTGACACAGTCAGAATTTGAAGTCAGCTGTGGCTGATGTCTGGATTCCTAACCACAACCATGTCTAGAATAATTGTTTAATTGCAGGAACATTACTGACAGGCACAGCTTAAAGGGACAGGGCATTTCTCAAGCCTTGTAATCTGGGCATGCATTCTTTGTACTTCATCAAATGATCAGCATCTCATTGGGATCCCTGCGCTATTTTATTAGGAAGAACAAACTGAATGTGAGGAGTAATTAACTTAAGGGAAATCTCCTGGTTCTTGGAGCCTTTTTATCAGAGCACTAAGTTGTCCCACTAAGCTATTTTTTCTGTTTTTCTGTTGGTAGGGAAGAGGGAGGCATTCCCTGCTGCCACATGAAGCCCTAGAAACCTCCAGGCTAGCAAATACCACTAATGGGATTTGAGGACTTGGACAGTCCAGGAGAGTCCAGAGAGGACTGAAGCACCACTCAGCGAGAAGGTTGGCCAAGCCTAAGTGAGGCACAGGTAAATAAATGTTGGGACTCAGCAGACAGAACTCTCACCCTAAGGACTCTCAATGTAGGGAAAGAGTTTGCCTTAGTTTGATGGTGAAGAAAGGGAGTCAGATGAAAAGGAAAACTGCAGAGGCCAAGTGGTCTACATCGGTAAGCCATTGTCCACTTGATTGGCAAAGACAGTCCAGAAATATACAGAAGCAATTCATGTGGAAGGTCAAGAGGGGTATTTTCTAGAAATGTTAGAAATTAGAGTTCGAGGTTTGTACCAATGAGCTAAAAATACAAACTAATATAAAAATCATAGCTTATACCATCGTTTAAAATCTGCCTGAATGCCAAAGGTGCCATGTTATACAATGATGATGCTTCGTCTTCCTTCCATCTAAGTAAAGCATGCTTGTCTCCCACATGCTTTACCTTGTTGTGCACAGAATCTCCTTCTCCCCTGAATAAATTGAATTCTGTTTATATCTGTGTAAAGCCAGGAGACGTGCTTACTGCTCCCTCTTCAAATTTACCACTGGCAGAGGATGAAAAGCTGAACACCTTTTCATTTTGTTGCCTTCTTTCAAGTACAATGCTTTTCTGAAAACATCACTGTATCCGTGCAAGCACTAATAATTCGTTATTGATGCGGTAGCTCCTAAAGCCTATCTATGTACCCCTCTATCCTACTAGGGGAGGCTGACTCAAAGACTGAAAGTGTTCCACGAATTTATCTGCACCCAAATCCAGTATAATACTAAGCATAAAATCCTTTCTAATTGTACATATAAAATCCCGCTTAATACTTGCTCTGACTATTTACTGGAAATGAGATGAGAAAAGAATTTGCTCAATATGCCTGCCTGAAAATGGACCGGGCGTTCTGATGAGGCTCTCTTTCGTTGACCCATTTTTGCAAATTCATTTAACTACTTGGACATCATCCTCTTAATTCTTAAGCCCAAAGCATACCCCACATTCTTCTTAATACCTGAACGTTCCAATCGCTCTTTTCTTTGAACATCTAACTGCTTTTCCACTGAGATTCCTTTCAAAAGACTCGACTGGAATCCGATTATTACAAGAAGGATCATATTAGCAGTCGAGAATTCTTTCCTAATCTTTCTATCAATAAGGGGATACTCTCTACCTTTCTTTTTTTTTTCTCTGCTTTTCCACCAGGCTGGGGCACTGTGCCTTTCCATGCACAGCTAACAGCATGGGCTCAGCATTACTGAACCAATATTCTAATTTCACAAGATGTGTGATTTAGGATGAGTCACCTATCCCCTTCTGCCCGGTGTCCTCATCCAAGACGTGTTGACAGGAAAGTAAACGTATTTATTGAACTAAGTAGGGAAGCGTTTGTGAATGTTCTTCGTGAACTTTGTTACATTTATAAATGACTTTGCACTCTAGCTGTGTCACAATCAAAGGAAGTTACTGCTACTTGGATGAAGAAGGCATTGTTAAGGTTGGTCTCAAAGATAGAAACCTTCTTTTCTTTGTCTAAAATACCTCATTTACTTATTTATTCTATTTTTTTCACTTTTTGAGAATTTGATACATGGATACAGTATTTATATAATTTCGACCCCTTCCCTACTACCCTCCTCCAACTCCTCCCGTGTCCTCCACTTCCTCTTAAATTCGTGATATAAACAGAAATTGTATACAAAAAGATATGTCTGAACCCATAATACTTGAAAATAACTGTTTTCCAAACATGAAACACACAACAAAAGCAAACCAAATAACTATTACCTGGAAATGTAGGTGGGGGAACCTCTGGGGGGGGGATTCCATGAGTAGATAAAGAGCTATAGGCTTTAATATCTGCCAAGTGGGGAAGAATCTCTCTGTTCCTGGAATGAGTCCCCTGATCTGCCATCCAGTGCCAAGCAGTAAGCCGTAAATGCATATACAAATAAGTAAGAACACTAAAGGACTCAGCAGGTTGTGTTAATGCATGTATGCATGTATGTATGCATGTATGCATGTGTGCAACAATAATAATTAAAGAATATAATGCCGTGAACATGAGGCATGGAGGGTGGTGTGGGAAAATTTGAAGAGAAGAGGGCAATTATATAAATGTAATATTTATATATAAAATTATTTAAAATAAATTAAGAAAACACAGAAACTCACATGCGCTCTCTCGCACTCTCTCTCTCTCTCTCCTCTCTCTCTCTCTCTCTCTGTCTGTCTCTCTCTCTCTCTCTCTCTCTCTCTCTCTCTCTCTCACACACACACACAGAAATTGAAAATTACAATATATAATCAAAGGACCTTGATGTTTTATTTGACTGTTCATTTGTCTCTTAGAGAGAGAGAGAGACAGGTCATGGAGTTGGGCTAAGGAGGTGGGGAGAATCCGGGAGAAGTTGGGGAATATATATTATAATATATGTTATGAAAATGTGTTAATATAAAAGAAAAATAAGTAAATAAAAGGGTTTTTAATTAGAGAAAGGGGGAGAGATTAATGTAGTTTTCCCATTATCTCATATATTTAACTTGGGAAGTTGGGACAAATTATATTTTAGAACATGAAGATTAACTCACAACTCAACGTCTCCCTCTTCTAACCAAACTGGAAGTGAACAGTTCTATAAAGATGTGTGTGTGTGTGTGTGTGTGTGTGTGTTGTGTGTGTGTGTGTGCATGTGCACACTTATGCCAACTATCACAGAAACATATCCCCATTACATTGTAACCATGGAAATAGATTACAAAACAACATATGCATTGTGTTTTCCTACAAAAATAGGTACACGTGCATGTGTGCACTGAGAAATGCCAGAAAGCATATTGTACAAATGCTCCTGTATAGTGAAGTTTCTGGTGATAATCATTTTTCTCTGTCTTTTATGTATTGTTCCATATTTCTTTACAAGCACATATTATTTTTATACCCCAAAACCAACAATGAAGTTGTTTTCATTTTATTAGAAAACAGATATAGCTATTTCCCCGAGATGGGCTATTTTGATAATGTATAATTGTTGTGTGTATTTTTCCTGTGCAGTTTATAAAGTTAGAAATGCATTCTGGGAAGTCAGAAAAGAAAAGTGTAGGCTCGCAGAGATGGTTAAACTGAGTAGCTCACTCCATACTTGAACAAAACTCATAAAGTTCCACATCCTACTAGCTGGACGCTAGCCTCAAGCCAAGTCTCTCTGTGCTGTTCTCTTGCAACACCTGAATAATAACATCTATGTTCTCATGAGTTTATTCTAGGTATGCAAGGGATCGGTACTTGTAAAGGGCTTACATTCTTAGCTGACAGTGTAGAGAGAGAGATAGCTGCTCATCGTAAAATGAGGTGATGTATAGTCCTCCTGGACCACCCTGAGAGTCAGTCAATGAGTACCACTGCTCTCAGCGACTCCTGCCACGTGTTACCCATGGATGCTACAAGAGAAACAGTCACCTTCCCTGTCTCAGAGTCAGGTGCTTTCCTGAAATGGTTCGCTTTCAGTACAGTCTCTCCAGTCCCAAGTAGAAAGAACAGTTGGTGTGGGGATAAAAAACGTGAACTTCATATCCAAAGCCCCAAGAGACCAACCTTTTGCAAAGTAGTATTAATTACTCTGAAAAAGTCGGCAAATCCCCACGTAAAGTCATAGCCAACAGCTTGCTCAAGAGCACCCAGAGAGCATTCCAATCAAGTCAGCCAAAGGAATGGAGAAATGAACTGTCCTCAACCCTGCGTTCAGACTCTGACCCCCACTGGGAAAAATGTCACTGGCAACTGGAGGCCTCCAGTGGTGAAGATGAATGGATCGGAAGGCAAGGGACAGACACAGGAGTCAGAATACTGATAAATCCCAGCATCTATGCATCAACAACCTTAGAAAAGACAACTGAAATTCCATTTCTGATCGCTGGAAAACTTATTCTGGTTGCAATTTTCTAAGTCAGAAAAACAGAACCTCTCATGACTAGAAAATACAATGTTCCAAGAGTGTTAAGTGTGTGAGCTCACTATCCCGGCTGCCTTATAACGTAGCATCTGTCTGTTTGCATCCCTTATCTCTCTAGTCCCAGGGTGAGCTCTCTGGACCTTGACTATTACATGTAACTCTAAAACAGATAAATTCGATATTGCCCTTGATCAATTTTTTTCTTAAAAGACAAAAGATTTGCATTGTACTATAGTAATAAAAATTACTGTGCCAAATAAGATTCATTAAACCACAAGATTTAAGATACCAAGAAGTACACAAATTGGTTAAAGTTTGAAAAAAGAATTCTACTTTCCTCCTTCTCCTTTCTTCCTACCTACTCCTAAGAACTCAAAATGGAGAATCCCAAACTCGGGTCTGGATTTACACAGTGGAAAATAAAAATACAGAGAGTGCTACATATCCAGAGCCCCTAATCAGAGGTCATGCAGTCAGTTAAGAATTCATGAAGCATTCTTGTTAGGCAAGCTGTAAACGAGCTTTCTGTCTCACCAAAGCAGTTTAATGCATTAATTGCTCTATCCTATCCCTTAAATGCAGCACAATTAATTAGCCATTCCTGCGAGTAACTGTGCACCTTTGTGTGCCCCTCTACCTAGAGCTATCTCACAGTACCTCCCAAACATTTACTTTATTTTTATCCTTATTCTAGAACTGTGAGACACATTCTGTGGCAGAGTGGAGAAGCTGACATTAGGTGAGAAACAAAACCACCAAGAACAACAACAGAATCGGTCAAATGGGACTCGGCGTGCTCCCTAATTAACCAAGGTTTCAGGGACACAGAGATTTGTTTTTCTCTTTCTTGCTATCCCCAAACCACTCATTAATCCAAAGCAAAAGAGAAAGTGCTAAAGGCCTATAACTATTATAAATACAAGAAAGAAAAATTAAGCCTGTCTTTCAAAATACAGAGGCGTAGTGTTTGCATTTGAATAGAAGCTATGGGCAGAACCTCAAAGCCTTAATCTTATGTGCAGGGTCTAAGACCAGGAAGGCCAAGGGGGAAGCGGTCTTGGCATCCATCTAGAAATTTTCTGGGATGGAGATGTGTTTTCGGGGAGCTCCTCATCACAATTCTAGAATGTCTTGGCTAAGATAGGGTTCCTTGTGCCTGGGGGTGACCCACTAGAGCCCCGGGCCTCTGGCCATAGGGACTGTAGAACCAGTCAGTCAAACTGACACAGCTCCCTCAGCAATTCAATGGCCACTCTCAATGAGTAGAATGAGCCAAGCTTGACCTGTGTCTTAGAGTCTTATAGACTTGTTATGATCCACAATGGGAAGAGATAAGTCCAGACTTACAGACCAAGAGACAATGGGTCAATTTGTCCCATGTAAAGAGGAGCAGACATAATAAGTCCAATAGGGCTTGGTTTGGGCCCCCTGAGAAAACCAATGATATTTTTATATATAAATATTTAAAACAGGGTTGTACTATGTTCTTTCATTCGATTTTATAGCAACTCAATTAGTCAGAGTGTGATTGTGTCTGTGTGTGATTGTGTCTATGTCTATGAACAGAGGTTTATTTCACTTATTTTAGGTTGTAATTATGTAAATTGTATAGATAATATATACCGCTTTTCATATAAGTGGGTTTAAAGATTACTGTTACTCAACTATGTAAGGTGGTCTTCCTTTAATATTTCTCAAGTTTTCAAGGAAGAAAGAATATTTTATTCAACTTTTAATCCTTAGGCCCTGACACATATACCAAAATAGTTATAGCTATATGTACATTGTTATATCTGTACCCATAGAGACAGAGAAAAAGATATACATTAAATCCCTAAGGATATAAGAGCATGTGAGAGAGAGACAGAGTATGTGTGTGTGTGTGTGTGTGTGTGTGTGTGTGTGTGTGTGTGTGTATAAGAGAAAGAGAGACAGAGAGACAAAAAGAGAGAGTGACAGAGACAGAGATTCAATAAATAATGCTGGAAAAAATGAATGTTCACATAGAAAAAATTGAAATGAGAATCTCACCCTCACCAACAAAAACAAACTCAAGATGCATTAAGTACTTAAATATAATCCAGAAACAGAAGCCCACACCCATAATCCCAGCATACAGGAGGCTTAAGGCAAAGGGTTTGCCATGAGTTAAGAGTCAGCCTAGGTTACACAATAAACTCCAGGCCATCCAGGTCTACAGTATAAAACCCTGTCTCAAAAATCAACAAACAAAAAAGACCTAGCAGAATGAATCTAGCAATAAAAACCCAGGAGTGAGAAACAGGAAAAAACCCTTGAAGTTCATCTTGGCTGTGATAGTTTGCTAGAAGTTAAAACTATAAGCAAAAAAATAAAAATTTAGCAAGGAAAATGTCATTAGAGTAAACCATTTCTGCATAACCAGTAAAATCAGTGACGTGAAAAGGCTACTGGTGGGTAAATACTTTTAAAGCAACTGTCTAGGAAGGACTCATATACACCATATACGAGGAACTCATACAACTCATCCAGAAGTCAACAACTCAATGTTTAAGGTGGGCAAAAAACCTAGACTGAACTTTCCTTAAAGAAGGCATATGAAGCTGGGTGGTGCTTGCGCACCCTAATCCTAGCACTTGGGAGACAGAAGCAGGCAGACCTACATCAGTTTGAGGCCAGCCTAGTCGACAGAGCAAGTTCCAAGACAGCCAGGGCTTTAGAGAAACCCTATTTCAGAAAAAAAAAAATCAAAAACAAAACAAAACCCAAAACCGTGCAAATGGCTGAGCAGTGTATGAGATCAGCAGCAGTTATCAGAGAAATGCACATCAAAACCACAACATGTCAACTCCTATCTCGTAGGATGTCAGTCAAACCTAGAAACATAAGTGTTGGTAAGAACATGGAGAAAAGAGGACCCTTACATACTGCTGGGAAGAATGCTAATTGGTGTAGTTATTGTGGAAACTAACAAAATTAAAAAATAGAACTACCGTATGGCCCAGAAATCCCATTTCTGAGTATTTATCTGTAGAAATGAAATCCACATATTGACAAGGTATCTGCACTACCATGTTTATTGTAGTTTTATAAACAATATAAAGACTGAAACAACCTAAGCGTCTGTCAAAGACAAGCAGAGTGTCTTACTGGGGATTTCTGTCGCTGTGATAAATACCATCAGCAAAATCACTTGGGGAAGAAAGGGTTTATTTCATCTTATAGCTTACAGCCAGCCCATCATACAGGGAAGTCAGGACAGAAACACAAGGTAGGAGCTGATGCAGAAGCCACAGAACATTGTTGCATGCTGGCCTGCTCTAGATGGCTTTCTCGGTCTACTTTCTTATAACACCAGGACCACCAGCACAGAACACCACTCATTGTAAGCTGCCCTCCCCCCAGTCAATCATCAATCAAGAAAATGCTCTATAAACTTTCCCAGAGACCTATTGTTCCCAGAAGTGGACATGCTTCTCAGTTGATATTCCCCCTTCCTAAATGACTCAACTTGAGCCAAGTTGACATAAAACTAGCCTGCACACAGATAAAGAGACTGAAGGGGTGGGTCTAGAAAGCTATTCATCCCTGACCCTGCTGTTTGCAATAAGAGAGAAGAATCCATAGGATTCTACACTAAGTGACCTAAGCCAAGCTCACAAAGACAATGAATAGTCTAACTTATGTAAGAACTCAATACAGTTCTTCATAGAAACAGAGTACACATGTGGTCACAGAAGGCCATGGTATGGGAAAATGGGGAGATTGGTCAAAAGACATGAACTTTCCGGAGTAAAATGCATTTTGGAGACATAATATGCAGCTTAGTAAACACAATTAATAATCATGTATTTTATAGTTGAAATACACTAAGAAACTAGATCTGAAGATTCTCCCCATTCCTCATCCCCATATACAGGGTAACTGTGATAGATATGAAAATTATATTTTTATGGCAATCACTTACTGCATATCATAATATGTATGATATGTGTTAAAATATCAAGTGATATCCTTCAAATATATGTTCTGTCTGTCAACCATACTTCAATGAAATAGGAAAATAATTAGCAAGCTAGTGAAAAAGATTTGGTTGCCTGTTGCCTGTGAACTACATTTTGTTGGCTTACCAGAATTTAAATCTAGAAATAAAGGAAAGGGAAAATACTATGTAAATGACTTTAAGACATATGCTGTGCTAGCCCACTTCAAGACTAATTAAGGCACACACTTCACTTCGAATTGAAAATAAACCTCAAGAGGTTTAAAACAAACCAACGTATGGTATTAAACCATATGGTCTTTCTTTTGTGTGACTATAGCTTGCATTTTTAATTTCCCATTTAAATGCTTCCTCCTGCTCTTTAAAAATCCTCCTAAAGTGTACTGCTTTTATTTTTCCTGTTGAATGTCATAATAAATGTTCTTCAACACTAGATTTGTGTCAGTCTGAAGTACATATTTACATATGCATTTATATAATAGTGTGTATAAAGTTACATAGGGTGTAAGTATGAGTACATAAGCCTTTTGCATTTCATGGTAAAAGAGAAAGGAATAAAATAGTAACCAATCATTTCCTACTGCCCCTGTCATGTGCACCTGTCCCAGGTCCCCAGGGAAGTGTACATCGCCTTTGTGCCTAGATGACAAATGAGACCCATAAACTGTATCATGGGGCCACAAGACCTTTAAAACAACCTACCCTGTAACCAGCAGTCAGATTTACAATTATGGGTCTCAACACTGTAAGTAAAAATCCTTGTGTATTTCTGATATAATAATAAAGAAATTCTCATATTAATAAACTATGATATGGAACAACCTAGAAGAGTCCTTGCAGAATCCGGCATCTGGGGGGTCAATGAACAAAGTCAGGAAGATGAGATCTTTTTGCCATTAGACTTTCACAAACATTAAAAGTGACAAAGCAACAGAGGGGTCAATAGCTTATAGTCATGTTGCATGCAGGAAATAGTGCAAGTCAACAGAATAGCAAATGCTGGAGAGAAGGAAGAAGGGGAAGGACACAAAGAAACAGGAAACATGCAGAAGAGTCCATGCTGCAAATCTGGCTGCTCTGAAACATCCTTCCAAGCGTTCTGGTGTCTTTGGTGGTAGGAACTGGTTATCATTTTCAGTTAAAAATGTTCCATTAGACTAAAGACTTTGTAAAACTGCCCCATGATTATAATGAATCGGCTATCAAGAAATGCAAAGTTCCAAAGACACCGATGCCTCACAGAATGATTGTCAGGGAACAGGAGAAAGGTCTCTGTTGTCTTCATCTAGGCTGCCGTAGCAAAAATGCTGAGCAACTTAAACATTGGAAAATTTATCTTTTGTGGTTCTTAAGGCTGGAAGGCAAGGGTCAGGGTGCTGGCAACTAGGGTTTCAACAGGAGCCCTCTCTCTGGCTTTAATGGCTGTCTTCCCACATGTCTGCTTCAGATGGATAAAGACAGCCTTGGTGTCTCTTCCAATTCCTTGTTTTATTTTCTTCATGGTGTTTGTCATTAAACCACCCCCTTGGCCATACTAACCAAGTACTCTATCTCTGGGCGCTCCACCTCCACCACCCCTTCTCCTCCTCTTGTTAGGACAACAGCTCCATCAAGCCTGAACTTTACCCCATGAGCTCATTTAAGCTTTATTACTTCTGAAAGGTGCCTATCCCCAGTTCAATTACATGAAGGGAAAGGACTTTGATAAATGAATGGAGTTGGAGAGAACAGAATCCCTAGCACCTGCTTCTTTGGCATGGGTCAATGATGAAGGGTGACAGAGAACACACAACCTCGTCTCCTGTTCCCCCCTTCACCTATTTCTCATAGAATAATGTTGACACTTGATCGCATACATAATTAGCATGGCTGACAAAATGCAACCTGACAAGAGACAAATGCATCTGAGATGGAAACCAAAAAGTCAACAAGGGAAAACGAATAATCATGTTCAAAAGCGTGCCAGGGAGATAGATGAAGTGTTTTTCTTCAAGCTCGAGAACATGAGTTAGATCTACAGAGTGCATATAAAATTGCTGGGCATTTGGGTATGCAACTGTAATCCTCATTTGGGGAAGGCATAGACAGAAGGGTGTTGTGGGACATATCAAATAGGGGCGCCATTCCACTCTAACGCTGGCTACTCTCTGGCCTTAATGGTCTCACTGGCTCAAAGACTAGCCCCATGTAGCGACCACCCAACCTGCTGTTCTCCTGCTGCTGATTCTGCTCACGTTCCCAGCCATCTGCCCCCTGTGGTTAGCTGTCACATATCCCCGTAACCTGGTAAAATCAAAACTCTAGAGGCTTGTATTCTACCAGTAGATTTATATCAGCAAATTCTCACCCCACGGAACATCCACACAATGAACTCAAGAGCCTATTGATATTGATATAAACGGCCCACCTTGATAAGACAATTGTCCTAAAATTATCCATCCCTTATAAGATATTCATAACTACCTGTGGCTATTTAAAGCCGGGTGGAATTTGGACGGACTTTCTCTTCCTCCATCTTCCTTCCAAAAGCCAAGTCTCTCTGTACATAAAATTCTCAGCCCGCCTTCCTTTTCCACTGCCCAATCCCAGGCTCTCAACATTATCTAGTGCCTGCCCTCACCTGCATATAGACAGCAATCCACAGAAGAACCCTGATGCTTACTGGCTGGGCAGTCTAGTTTCACTGGCAAGCTCCCTGATAAGAGACTCTGTTTCAGAAAAGAAAAAGTGTGATAATAATTCAAAATTGTTTAGTTAGAGACTGTTGGGGGGCGGTAATGGGGGAGGGTGGGGGAGGGGAACACCATAATAAGGAAGGGGAGGGGGAAAGGGATGTTTGCCGGAAACCGGGAAAGGAATAACACTCAAATGTATATAAGAAATATTCAAGTTTAAAAAAAAAAAAAAAAAAAATTGTTTAGTTAGTAAGCATTGCCCAGATTTCCTTCTATTTTGGTGAACTCTAGCCAAGAGTTCAGTGGCAGCCTTGCTGGAGTATATGTGGATTAAATGCTCACTAAGGTAGATAGGTTCCTAATTAGCTCTGTGCCTTCACCAAGATCTTGACAGACAGTGAATGAGTACTTGAAGAATCATCTCTAGAAGCAACAATCGTTTGTCAAGCGGTGTTTTGAGTATTTTATATAAATTATTTAGGTGGCAAAATAATTTGATGAATTGTTACCCCACTTTACAAATGAAGTAACTGACAGGTCAGCAAGAGCTTTGGTCCTTGAGATGATGCCAGGTCTGCAAAAAGTCACTGGTGGCCATCCCACTCCTCACAGAATATCAACTTCCATAGATCCTGCCCTGCTTGACCTTCGTTTGATCACACATCCCCACTTCAAATGCCTCTCAGCTGGCCTCCAGTGCACCTTTCTCCTATGAACCTCTTGAATGCTCCCTTCCTGTTCCATTTCCTTATTTGTTCTCAGCCTGCTAACTGCTGCTATGGAAAGTTACCAGAGATTCTTTTCTACTCATCCTCTATCACGAGGAGGCTACAACAACTCCCTTGACTATAAAATCACCACGGTACCATTTCCAAACCTGTTACCATCCCATGGGCTGTCCCTGATAGATTCACTATTAGGAAGAACTACTAGATTGCTATAGTTATGTGCCTAGTCAGCATCTCAAAAACTAACATGATTTTTCAAAACTTAGTCCCTAATTTCACCACATCAATCCCTCCAGAAATTCTAGCTTCTCTGAGATTCTTCCTCTTCTTTAGATGTATGTAGATCAAGAGAGTGTGGGAGTTCAAATTAATTTCTCTATCACTTTAAAACTCTACATCTAGGGGCTGCAGAGATAACTTAACAGTTAACAGCACTTGCTCTCTCTTGCTGTCCTGCAGAGGACCTGGGTTTTGATACCCAGCACTCATATAAGACTGAACACAACCAACTATCTGTAACTCTAGTTCCAGGAAATATGATACTTCCCTAGCATCTGTGGATACTTACATGTTTATAGCACATATACGGACACTCATGCATACACACACACACAAATAAATACATACATCATACATACATACATACATGCATAATTTTAAAACCCATATATCATCTGTTAGCAATACTTATTGGCTCAATATTCAAAACATAACTAGTGTCCAACAACTTCTCACCATTGCTACCTTCTTGGTCCAAGAAATCATGACCTCTCACTACGACCACTTCAATAACCTTCCTAGATTGTCCTCCCAACCTGACCTTGTCGCTGTAGACCTTACCGTCAATGCAATGATCAGACTGTCTCTTTTAAATATACCAGATCATGTAATTTTCTTCTCAGAGCCTTCAAGAGCTCATTATTTACTATCATTATTATTAGTCATGAGCACTGCCTACCCTGGACTTATTTTCATTTTTAATTACTACTGTGTTATTTTTTGCCCCTGAGTATTCAGTTTATACCATAGACACAGGATACAGTCATATTTTTCAAAACTTTCTTTTTACTACCAGCGATGGTAACTTTGATTTTTTAGCCCTTTTCTGCTTTCATTTCAGTAGCCCAAGTTCTGACAACAGAAAATTTCCTGGTACAATAAGAAGACACTTCTGGTTTCATCCTCCCCAAGCCAACAGACCCCACACTCTATAAATCTATTTTTGGGTGTGTGAGTCAAGACAAAGACTTTAATGGTAATGCTGACATAGCAATGTTCACAGGGGACAGCTTCACAGGAATCCAAGTGCTTTTTTACCTAAAATCAAACTCAGAGATGATATTCAAATCTGACAATATGTCTGTCTAAATCCAAACTGAAACATCACCTATGACTTGTTGATAAAATCTAAACAGCATTGTGCTAAATCACTCACACATGCAGAATGCTGTCAATTAAAGGCAGGAATTAAAGGCAGGAATTGTCAAGCAAAGAGAGGAAGTTTAGCCCCCAATTGTCTTCAGTTTATCTGGTATTACTAAGAATGGATTTATTCCCATTCTTTTAATGCTGTCTTATAGTCTAAAGAGAATAAATCAAATCCTGAGTTTAAGAAATTGAAGATATTTTGATCTGACTTCATCCACGATGCTGGTAAAGATCATACTTTCTTTAATTCTCAAATATAACCCTGAAAAGTTTAGACCAATAATAAAACTTATTATTTTTATCTTATAATATTAATCCACATAATAGATGGTGTTAGGGAAAGATGTGGTTTGGGGATGAGCGTAAGACATGATGTAATATCAGAGAAAAACTAGGTCTAACATATAAAGAACCCACAAAAGAGAAGGCAAAAAACCTCTAGAGATCATAATGGCAGTACCAGTCTGAGAGCTGTGTGCCCAGCCTATAGATAAGGGTCTAGGCCAAATGAAATTAGAGAGATCCAGAAAGATACATCCAAAAAGCAAAACTGCAACCACCCAGCTGAATGCCCAGAGATTTCAAATTACATACAGGAGGAAATTTTAATGATTGAATTAAAAGAATCACATGGAAAACAAAGAAAATAATTTAATAACAATCATTATCCTAGAGAGAACTCAATGTTGTTCAGGGACATAATCAGAGCGCACCACATGGCTTGGTTGTAGAAGGTGTTTAGAGAGCAGTAAGAGTAAAAAGCAACATTGTGATTGGACCACAATCATAATCAGAATGCATCAAAAAGGTAAAAATCTGAAATGTAAGACATGGGGGAAAGGAAAAACTACTATAATTTAATTCATCAGAGATAGACAGCAACAGACAGTGTTGACACCAAAAAATTCCTCTAATAACATAGATAATAAGTACCCTCCAAAAAACCCAAGAATTACATTAAAGCACTCTGGAAAAGTGCTATACACTATATATTTTCTCTTTAAATGGAAATGTATTACTTTGATTTAAAAACAAATTTCTATTAGCATATACTAATAGTGCAAACGAATGGGTTTCACTGTGATATTTTTAGATATACATATGCAATTTAGTCATATGTATTCCTTCTGGTAACCTTTCATTCCCTCCTGACTAACTACTATAGCTCTAACATTTCCCTTTAAATTAATTTTTCATGCATGCAAATATTCTGAATTATAGAATTAAGATTAAAAAGAAAAGAGTCAGGTAAATGACTGCAAAATATCTGGATCCCCTCCCCACTCTATGGGTTCAGTTTCTTCCTGTTTCTCTCAGCTGTATCTTTTCATATCAACCAGATCCAATTACTTAACTTATTTTCTCTAAGAACTGCTCTAAATGATGAAATTATCAAGTGGGTTCCCTTCGTCACAGGGAAGCTGGGCTCAAGCATCAGAAGACATTAAGATCTTTCCTTGGATAACTGAATGTGATTTTGTCTTGGTTAAAGTTTCTTTAAAACATACATATATGATTATTGTTCTTCACTTAACCAGAAAAAAAATTAAGCACATTTGTGCTTCTAAAAGTAAGTATTGAAATCATGCTGACCTTAAGCCTCCCTCTCTAGTCAAACTTAATAATTAAATTCAAGGAGCTTGGAATAGAGCCGAATTAATATAGTACTTGCCTACCATGCAAGCCCTAAGCTCCATCACCAGCACTATAAGAACCAGATGTGGTAGCATATACCTGTGCTCATAGCACCTCAGAATTGAAGGTCAAAGGATCAAGATTATCCTGGCTACATAGTGAGTTGAAAATCAACCTGGCCTGAAATACTGAAAGAGGCTTTGTCTAAACTGTATTTGTGAGATTTTATACATGTATGTATATATATATATATATACATATACATATGTATATGTATACATATGAATATGTATACATATGAATATGTATATATGAGTGTATGATGTATATGTATATGTATCTTATAATATATAGATACATATATAGATGTGTATGTGTGTGTGTGTATAATTGTTTGCAAGACATTTAAATTCTACAGTAGTGTTTTTCTACTGCTAAACCCAAAAAATAAAATAAAATTTTCATTTATGTCCAGACTCAGTTATGATTAAGAATAAGAAGCACAGGGATGTTTTCTGCCCCTATAGTTCCTGGGTCCTCTTAATTGCCACTTTGTTTCCTTTCATTGAAATTGATAGTCATATTTCCATGTTTGGTATGGAAACCAACAGCTTTTTTTTTCAATTATCTGTATAGTTTCTGCTAAGAATGAAGAAACTCGCTTTGCTTTGGGTTTTGGATTAGACATTTTAAAGCCTGTAGCCAAAATAGTCCCCTTAAAAGCATAAATTACTATTTTAAGTGCCAGGCTCTTGAGATGGAAAATAACTTTGCTATTGTTCTTGTTATATTATGTTGCTAAAGTCTTAGCTCTTTCCCCAGAAGACATGGAAGGAGGCAGAGAAAGTAAAATACAAGTCTGGGAAGTGACAGTAGAGACCCAAAGCAGGGAAATCCAAAGACAAAGGGATAAATCCTACTTCCCCATGCAGAACGCTGGGAAGTCAGAATAGTGGGAAATCGGGTGTAGAGCAGCCTGCATGGCCATAGAGATTCCTCAGTAAGTAATGCCTCACAAGCATGGAAATGTGAGTTCGGGACCCACAAAAAGTCTGATTATATGGTACATACTCATGATCCCAGCACTCCCATGGCCAAATGGGAAGAAGGGACAGGAGAGTGTTTAGACACTCTGACAAGGCTCTGACTCAAACAAGGTAGAAGGTGGGACCCAACGGCAAAGACTGTGCTCTGACCTCTACATGTATGATGTGGCACATGGGTGCCTACACTCAAATATATGAAAACACAGAGTGGGGGGAGGGGGAGGTAGGGAGGAGAGAGAGAGAGAGAGAGAGAGAGAGAGAGAGAGAGAGAGAGAGAGAGAGATTGATTATCAGTGGCCTACAATTACCCAACATTCAAAAACTAAGAAATTGTAGAACCGTCAGCCCTAGAGGTAACGTATACAACTGTAAACCCCTAGAAATACTGAGAGATATTACAGAAGAGGGAGTAGAGAAAGTGTGAGAGCCTCAAGTGGTGGGCGACTACAAGATCACATTATGTTCTGCGCACAGCAGACTTGTGACACATATGAACTCACAGCAGCTGTGACAGCATGTCCAAAACTTGTGCAAGCCCAAGCCAGCCTAAATCCTAGCAGGGAGAGAGGGATTGGGAACACAGTATCACCCCAGACCCATTGGGCTATTGGTAATTGTTAGCTACTAGGAGAGGGAGAGACAGTTTTCTCTATGATGGTCCTCCAGTAGAGGACACACCCAAGAATATTGGGATACCGCAAATTGTTTTCTGAGATTTTTTTAAGTCACACAGAGTTGGGTGGGAAGGGGGATGAATTGGAGAAACTTGGTAGTACTTGTGGTCAAAAAATCTTGTATGAATCTCTTAAAGAACCAACAAAAAGAACAAGTAGACAGTGCTGTTGAAGGTGCTTTGGGAAACAGAAGGAGGCAGAGGCCTTGAACGTACCTCTTTTTATAAAAATCTGAAATAAGATGTGTATTTCTGCTTCTCCACTCAATGTCCATATACTTTAAGCCATTATTACAGAGTTGTGTGGTTTTAGCCGCTTTTCAAATAAGGAGTATCAAATCCACTCATCTCTTCCAAAATAATGCTCCTGATGAACAGATCTAGACTGTTGGACAACTTCCCTGACTTTGGGACTCCTACCTTAGTTGGAGAGGCAAGTAATAAACACACAAAGAAAAATACTAAAGGATCCAGTTACAGACTTTAAGAAGATAAAAGAGATCCAATGTGAAAGGTACATCCATCTGACTAGTGAACATAGACTTCATGGCAGCAAGCCACAGACAAGGCACTGTAAATTATCAAGCCTTGATTATTTTTTTAACCAAAGAATTAAGAATAAAAGAGTCAGAACCGTCTTATCCTTGTTGGTATCACTGAGCCGTCTTAGCTCCTCCCTACCCCACCCAAAGGGCACACCCCGGCTTGCACGTTTCCTCCACCTTCTTGGTAGATCTCATCATATGTTTTTGCTTTGCTGTGACAAGGAGCCGGTAGTCAACATGAGATAAAGACTTATGTCTTTTGGGGGAAAAGAGTTTCAGAGACTCTTGTGTCATCAAGGACACACAAAGCTGGGTTTCTAACGGCAGAACTATCAGACCTTGTCATCAGAGAAATACCTGGGAGCCAGCTGTCCCCATTAAGTGGCAACTGTGAGAAAAACCGTCCAGTCTCTCAGGACAGCGCCCTTGCTCGGCCAGTGATTCATTTCCAATATCACAGCTTTCAGCATTTTGGAGGAAGGCAATCCAGCAGCACAGAGAACTATCAAGGGAAGCCGATAAGGGAGCAAGGGAGGAGAAGGCTGAAAGCAGCTCAAGGGTCACATGAGGTGAGGGGATTTCCAGGAGGCCTGTCAGTAACGGGAAGCTGCAGGACGGGGGAAGAGGTCCACTCCCGACGGAAAGTAAATGGAGATAGGAAGCCAAGCCCTGCTTCAGGAAGCATGAACGTGGAAGAGAGATGCAGAGGGTAGGGAGTGCAATGCTGTGTTTATTCACATCGGTGTGTGCTTTTGGCTATGGGCTAACTAAAAGCCAGAGGAAGAGATGGGGATAAAGATACAGGGGAGGCACCAAGAGAGCACAAACAAGGAGGAAATCAACCTACAAAGCATATCTGACCACACTTAGGCTCACTTTACTGAACTCTAGAGCCATATATGTAACAGTTCACATGACGTTACAAAAGACTGTCTTTGGCTCAGTACAATAACTACTTACACCAGTAAGTTAAAATGAATTCTCCTCTCTCCCTCCCTCTGTCCCATTTACAAGCTTCGACCATAAGTCTACAATCTAACCAATTCTGACTACCACCACCATCATTCCTCACTTTGAATACTGAATATTCTATTCTCCCTTGAATCTTTACAGATTTCTTTTTTATACTCAGCATTAGAGCGACGGTTATAGAACATGAGAAAGTCATGCCACTATTCAGGGCTCTGGCAATCTAAAACAGGAGCATGAAGAGTTCAAGGGCATCATAGCAAGATCCCATCTCAAAAGAAGAAGGAGAAGGAGGAGGAGAGAGGGAGAAGGGAGAGCAGGAAGAGAAAGAGGAGCAGGAAGATCAGGAGGAAGATCAGGAGGAGGAAGAGGAGGAGGAACAGCATAGGATGAAGAAGGAGGAGACAACAACGACAAAGAACAAGAAGTCTTCCTTTGCATTTGACTCAGAATAAAAGCCATCTTACAACACAGAGTGGGGAGAGGCTTGGTATGAAAAGGTTCAAAAGTGAAATTGTAAGTTTAAAGATTACATTTGTAAGAGCTACTATCTGGACACCAACTAAGGCAAAGAAGTGTGGTCATAGGTTTGGAAGAGCTGAACAGGGTAAATATGAGCAAATACGAGAGGGAGGAGCCTGAAAAGTGTAAGGTTGAGAAGCACAGAGTTCAGAAGCACCTCCCTTGTCTGCCCCTGATTCCGGCTGCTGCTAGGAGTCCTGAAATAGACAAGAAAGGAGCATCCAGATGGAGAAGTCTGAGGATGTCATGCGGTAAGGGGTCAGAGGTTGAAGGAATGTACTTGAGTGCTCACGTGTAGACAGAAGTGTCTGTCCTCAGCTAGGAGCTCGTAACGAAAGACGTTGAAGAAAGGTCTCAGGACTCTGGTAGACAATCTCGAGGTCAGCCCAAAGCAAGAAAACATCCCCAAAAATACAAATCCCCTAACAAACTCTCCGAGGAGGAGTATACATCTGACTACAGACACCAATGAAGGGGTTTTTCCTTCCCAACTACTTCAAATTGGTAATGTTTCCAGGTTGGAGTTATACAAATGAAGAATACTGGCCTATCTGAAATATGAATTCTGCTTTAAAGATGGTAGAGTCCAAAGGGCAGCTGTTGAAACAGCTTCTGAAAGGGCAGCTGTACCTTCAAAGAGAATTTGTGATGTCCCCAGTATTTCTTGAAATTCAAACAGAATATAGTTCTCATCACGTAAACATCATATTTCCTATACACACAACCCCAAGGTAGCACTGTATCCCCGGCTGCTGACTTCCTAAAGAGAGTTAACACAGTCTTCACAGTTCAGATAAATAGCAAGTAAGTTAAATAAGTCCTGGTGACTTAGAAGCTGACTTAGACAGCGTCCCAAAGAAAATCCTTCTCTAAGCACACCGAAACCATTCTTAAACTCCAGCATAAAGGCTGCGATATTTATTCTAACTACCACTCAATATACTCATATGTGGATTTATGTCTTTCAATTTATGAAAAAATAGTATTTTAGGCAGTATTAAAGTCATCTGTCAATTGACTCTTGATAGCACCTGTATGCAGATCACATGAGGTTTCGATTCTCAAAGGGCGCCTCATTGTCTCCCAGGTCAGCCTGTCCTGAGAAGTGCATAGCTCCTTAGAGGTCAAAATTGAATTCACTGGAAATCAATCAATAATTATGTAAAGAGAAAATAAACCTCTCTTCTGAATAAGAAGTCTTCTCCAGATCAATTTTAGTTTATAATCCAAGAGAAATTTTCAACCCTATGTTCTCTTCTCCATCCTCTTGGAGACTCTACTTTCCCAACTCAGCCAGTTTCACATCCCTCCTGTCTGGACATCCATTACTTTCTAGACAATAATCCTAGAGCCACCTCTCCATGGCTCGGGTCTCTGAAGCCCCACACCACACTCCAATGGCCCATCCTGGGGACCAGCGGTGTCTTCTGCCATCCTGCGGATTCCTTCTCGTCTGCCTCAAAAATGTTCTTTATAGCTCACCTGGCTAAATTTGTAGAAATCTATGAGTCCTTTTAGCTTCTTCTCTAGCACCCCACACACTCACTTCATCAACTACAAGCTTAAAAACTGTCTCAGGAACTTCTTACAGACTCTCCCAAATGGATATCCCAAATAACTCTGCAAGATAGGGTGTGTTCTCTACATCTTATGGGTGATGACTTAGACCCAAGCTTCTTAAACTTTCTCCACTTGTTACTCCTTTCTGCTCCAGATATTTTTATGCTACCCTAAGAATATGGGCATATAAAATAGATATACAAATAGCATATTTACTGATAATAAAACAGAAAAAATTAACAATTATTTGTTATACATTTTACTATTTATTAAAATTAAACAACTTTGCAGAGTAATAAGAGGGGTTGTTTATTTTTACATAAAAATTTTAACTATGGCTGAATATTTGACATTGCAAGACAAAAAGGGTCTAACCTTTTCTGGAGTTGAACTTATTGACTTTTGTAACTTGAATTCTGTAGATACCACTTTTTATAAATGTGTTTTGTAAAATGGCAGATGTATGCTTTAGACCATTCCAGAAATTGATTGAAATTCTTTCCTAATCCTGGATCAAAACTCATTTAAATATTTTTATGAAACTCGTCAGTAACTCAGCCAACAATTTTCAAAATCAAATATTCTAATATAATACACTCCAAAGACAGACAAATTTGATACATGCTGAAGAGCAAAGGCAGGGAATGTTTAAAGTATGCTTTCTGTAATCAGAGTATGTTTCTGTAAAAGGTGGCAAGTTTTGGAAGGACAGCCACAACACTGAACCCACAGCACACTAGCCTTGGTTCTGAGCCAGGATAGTAGGCAGCACCCATTAGTGGTGCAGGGTTCAGAGATGTGTTGTCTGCTCAGAAGCAGAGCTGCAATGAAGTCACACAATGCAGCAGGAGCAAGCACTGCCAAAATACCCCCGACCCCTTCCACAACTGATTTTTTTTTTGTTGATTCTTGGTATTGTTTTTTTTTTTGATTGTTTGTTTGTTTTTTTTATTAACTTGAGTATTTCTTATTTACATTTTGAATGTTTCCCAACATCCCCTAACCCCTCCCCTCTCCTTCTTTATGGATGTTCCCCTCCCCATCCTCCCCCCATTACCGCCCTCCCCCAACAATCACTGGGGTTCAGTCTTAGCAGGACCCAGGGCTTCCCCTTCCACTGGTGCTCTTACTAGGATATTCATTGCTACCTATGAGGTTGGAGCCAGGGTCAGTCCATGTATAGTCTTTGGGTAGTGGCTTAGTCCCTGGAAGCTCTGGTTGCTTGGCATTGTTGTTCATATGGGGTCTCAAGCCCCTTCAAGCTCTTCCAGTTCTTTCTCTGATTCCTTCAACGGGGGTCCTGTTCTCAGTTCAGTGGTTTGCTGCTGGCATTCGCCTCTCCACAACTAATTTTTAATTAATGTTTGATCTTTGCACATTCACAAACCTATTATCGATACCTACTTTCCATGTACCTCACATTCAGTCACATTCATGACCCACACTGTAGAAAGCTGGTATAAATTCTTATAAGCGGTCATCACTGCTTGAACCCAGGTTTCCAGCCTAGAAAGTCTATAGTCTTCCACAAGCAGTGAGCCACCTGGTCTGCCACATGTTCAAAGCTGGATTATGCTCATTCATTGCTGTGCTGTCTATGGACATTCTAGCAATACAGTAGTGGAGATGAAAAGCTACCACAGAGATGGCACCATCAGTAAAGTCTAAGATAGTTACTATGTGGCCCTACAACAAAAAATGCCAACTCTACATTTAGACACTTCCACACACCTCACACCTCATCATGTTGTCTTGACCAATCACAACAGCTTCCTAGTTGCTTTGCCAGTACCCAATGTCTTCTCCAATCAATCTTCCACACAGAAGAACCAATTTCTTTTGTTTATCCCAGATCTTTTAGTATAAAAGTCAAAGCCCTCTTGAAATGAGGAAAAGCCTTTTTGTATCTTGGTTTTCCTTCTTTCTCCCCAGGCACGTCCTCTTTCCACTCAAGTCAAAATAAAATGCATGGAGTTTCCACCAAAATGCCAAACTATTTCCTCTCTCTCTCTCTCTCTCTCTCTCTCTCTCTCTCTCTCTCTCTCTCTCTCTCTCTCTGTCTCAGATGTATCTTGTCATTTCCTTACTTGGCAACACATTCTAAGTTATCCTGAATCATTCATTTACACACTCAACGTGGGCTCAGTGAACACAGCTATTCACTGAAAGGTAATGTTTTCTACTAAATAAACAACAGCAAAAGGGACAGACACAGTAGTTGGGAGCTTTAATCTCTTAATCATTCCTACAAAGTCTTGGTTCCTGGTATACAGAGATCTAAGCTGGAAGTGGAGAAAGAGATGGACATTGTGATCAGTAGGAAGGTAGAGTTGAGGTGGGAGAGAGAGAGAGAGAGAGAGAGAGAGAGAGAGAGAGAGAGAGAGAGAGAGAGAGAGACAGTCCTTCTCTTCTCTAACATCCTGACTGTATCAAGAAGCTCTCTGGGGGCCAAGAAGCTTCTAGTGGCAGACACATACCAGTGCTTTACAATGGCTGCTACAGTCCCAAATGAACTAACGAATTCTCACTAAAGCACAATTCCCGTTCCTGAGTCCTGGATCTCAACACCACACCCAAGCTTCTTAATAGACCACGAAGAACATTTCTTGTTGTTTTCTAGAAAAACTCTTTATAGATTCTGACAGGCTTTTTGGAAATGTGACTTGGCATAAAAAGAAACAGAACATGAAAGAGTATTCCTGCAAAGGGCAGTTCTATTTCGATAAGGAGACGGGGACAAGAGTGCACCTCACACGGTCTTTTTTTAAACCACTGGACTACATCTGAAAGTATTAACCTTAAAAGACTACCTAGAACCATGAACTTTGAGCTTCATAAAATGCGTTGCCTCGTGGGATACTCAGTTCATTTAAGGAAAGAGAAGATAAAAGCAAAAATCTTTCTTACAGGCAAGCAAACTCAAAGAACTGGCCCAGTTTCCAAAATAAACACTAGGCTTAAAGCTCTCCCCACCCGGCTAAGCGGGAAACCCAAGTGAAAAATGAGCATGCGCACACTCGAGTTTCCTCCCGCACCCGAGAGCAGGCACAGGAGACCATGGAACACACAGCAGTTAATGTCACACCTGAGCTGACTCAATTGTTATGTGACAGTTGGTGGAAGAATGTCCTTAACGTTGGAATAGAACCATAACTCACATTTAAGCCTTTCTGTGAATCCATCTAGGTCAGGTAACCTCTTAGGTCTCCACAGGTGCTTGTGAAAATGTCTTTTGTGCCCCGAGCCAAGTACATTTCAATCTTCCCCGTGCTTCATTTCTACATGGAAAACCAGTTCCCTTTCCAAAAGTACTTTGTGAAAGCATGTTTTCTTACCTTCACGATATCCCCCTGACAACCTACTCAGCTTACTGCATAGAAGACACTTCTTTTATCCAAAGAGCAATGACACTCTTTGTGATGCC
Organism: Rattus rattus; assembly: GCF_011064425.1. NCBI lineage: Eukaryota > Metazoa > Chordata > Mammalia > Rodentia > Muridae > Rattus > Rattus rattus. The sequence goes on from NC_046160.1 coordinate 89,266,672, forward strand.
ATCTCCTTTCTGCAGAATCGTGTGCCCCACACAATGGACAGTGGTATAACCATATGAAGGGATGCTAGGATGTCAGCATTATTTTTTTTAAGTGATGGAAATACCACCATTCAACTCCTGCATTTAACATTTGAAAAATTAAAACACAGAGAAACTGGTAAGATGGTCCCTCGGGTCTTGACACCCAATTAATGTATATTCTCTCAGTCTCTAGGGCTCCTGTGCTCTGTTGTGTTCTTTCCAAACAAGGAAGTGTCAGGGCAAAGTCCATTGACTTTGAGTATGACTTGTACAGAGATACTGAGTGAGCTCACCAACTGTTGAGGAGGATGGGTGACGCTGGTCTCTATTTGATGATGAATGACAACTGTGTGACTGGTCGCATCCCAGTTACCCCTACTACCCTCATGGAAAGTCAAATTTCCCATCACACACATGCTGCTGGCAGATGGTCTTGCTGTTCTGATAAATCTACCAAACCATTTTCCTGCTTGACTGTAAACTTTTCTAGTCCATTACGGAAAGTTTCTAGAGTGTTTAAGTGACCTTCAGCGATATCATTTTGGGAAACTGCACACTATCGTCATTATTAACTGGGTTTATGTCTGCCAATTAAACCTCAAAATTTACTTACATTCATGGTTTTCAGTCTTGCTTTTCTTAGCTTCTCAAATTCTCACTGTTATATTTCGTATGAGTCAAGCTACCTCAATCTGGAAACTCATCAAACAATAGTAGAAAGAATAAATGATGTTTTAAATAAAATGAATGTTCAAAATCCAACCTGGTACCCCTTTGATGCGTGCTGTCTGCCTGCTTAATAACATATTCAATAGAAGATTAAAATAATTATACATATATAAGCATGCCCAAGGAGAAAAATACTAATTATTTATGAGCGAGAGTTATCTGTAACTTGCTTTCTATTTGTGTTTGTCTATTTTATAAAATTGTAATAAAGAAGAAAATATAGAGTTCTTCATGATGGTTAGATTAAACTAAAATGCAAGTAATATGATAATTTAGTAATAAAGTAAATTACTTTCTTGATGAATCTTTAGAAGAAGATTCATAAAAATACACTAAGAGGATAATCACATTAGAAAAAATCTACACTCAGATCCTGTTGTTTTAACCCATCAAAACAAATTATCCTTGTACTAAGGTGTTTTATGAATAGCTGCAAAATTAGACAGTCTGCTGATCTTTAGAAAAGGGAAAATTATTAGGATTCAATAACAAGATTATGTAAATTAAGTGGATTAGAAACCACTTCACGAAAGCATCATTAAGTATTTACTGGGCAAATTAGCAAAGAGATTACCCACCTCTTGATTTAACAAAAACAAATCTGTTATTTTCCACAACGGCTGGAGAACTGAACTGCTGGGATACTCTCTCACTAACAGCCTTTGAGGGTGAATTTCATGAATGTGAAAAATGTCAGATTCATTCACAAATGGACAGATGTGAAGCACTGGAAAGGTCCTGACTAAGTTTTTAAGGTGATGGCTACTCCCAGAACTATAGAGGCCATTCCAATGGGAAGTATGCCAAAACTACAAAGAGACAATTTGAAGTCATAAAAGTATGTTTGAAAACATATATTGAGAAGAACAAAGAAATCAGTTCAGACTCAATAAACGGATTTTACACATTGAGCAAGCTTAGAAATGAATGTCTTTAAGTTTAAAAACTTCCCCAATATCAGATAACAGAAATATATTGTGATCCTAGAGACATGGGAAGTAGCTGAGACAACATAGAAATAGGCCAAAACTCCCTAACTATTTCCTCTGAGTTAAAACAGCCTTTGTGGAGGTAGGACAGAGTTTGTAAGATTCAGAAAACTCAGGACACTTATAAGATCCAGGTAGTTCATGAAACTTCCTTGAGAAACTCAGAAAGTTACAAGATTTATAAGGTCCTTTGTAAAAGGTTATAAAGGCAGTAAGCAGTTTCTGGAGAAAGTAGACTCTTCAGTGAAGCTACCTCCAAGTTGAGCACTGAGATCCAGAGCTGCAGTTTCCCTGAATCATCACAAATACTAGGATGGGATTTCTAGTGAAAAAGCTACCATTGTTGAGTCATTAGTGCTGCTATAATTTACTCAAATTACCTCAAAGATGACATGAAAGCAATCATTCCTTTGGTCAGTCCTCAGGACCATATACGAGAAGGAAAGATCTGTGTTTCCAGTCTCCCAAAGAAAAGTCAAATTACAGTCACGGTCATAACTTTAAAGATTTCTCTAATTCTCACACACAAAAAGATTCATGTGGTTAAATTATTAGACAAAGTCAACATGCAGCTTAGTATTATGTGACAAGAGCATGGGAATTAGAAAAGAAAACACCACAGAAGTAAGAATTCAAAGGGGAGGGAGAAACTGGATTAGCTACCACTAAAATCTTTAAATTTTGCTGCATGGCATTAAAATTTCAAGTGGCTCTCCCTATGAGAAAACAAGCCATTCTTGATAAGTGATGATTATTTTTCTCATAGGCAATTGACATCATCACCATCATCACCATCTCCATCAAATTTTGATAAAAGGTTTTCCATGGATATTGCGTTATAAAGTCCAAAGTGGTACAAACAACCAACACACACTGACTGGATTCCCAGCGCAAATGAAGACATGAACTTTTCTGTTTTCTTCCCCTTCTCTCCTTACACACACACACACACACACACACACACACACACACACACACACACACAGCACACCCCACAGAAACACACTCGTGCACATCAGAGAGAAAGAGAAAAACTCAGGGAGAGGCAGAGTGAGAAAGAGCACTTTAAATTCCTGTCCATGATGAACAGAACATACTCAATTCTGAGACCAGCAGTAGGATATTTTTGCTTAGTTTTCTTCGTAGTATTAAATGAAGAAAAAACAAGATTACAAACATCTGCAATGTTCATATTTGGTATTCCATACATGCGTGCCTAATGAAATCTGGGACTGTTAAAGCTATAACACTTCATGAGTCTGAAAATTTCTATAACCCTCTCAGTTTATCTAAAGGGAAATATTCCACAAAATCACTATAGACTGCATAACTAAGAAGAATATTAAAACCTATCTTCTTGGAACAGTCTGTCTATAGAAGTTGGACTCACACAGAGGCTTAAACTGAAACATAAAGCCAATTGGCAGGAGGATGCTAAGTACCAGAATAGATGAAAAATGTCTATTCATGCGTTGAAATGAGATAGCAGAAACCCAAGGAAGAAGGTGGCCAAGTATAAAACTAGTCAGGAACTGAAAACAAGAGGGATCTAGATCTTGCAGATATAGTCAGCCACACACAGCATAGAGAATAAAATAAAATCAACTATGAATCAAAGGCATTTTGAAAACCCAACTAAAACTGTGTGAAATTTTCTGACAGAGGGAAATGCAGAGGGAGAGTAAAGGGAGAAATCACTGGTGATTGTCTACTGGATGTCTTCTTAGACCTTATACCAACAAGCCATCTGAGATATTTAGGGTTGATCAATACAGCTACAGAAACTTCTAGAATCCCAAAGGAAAAACACATGTATATCAGCTGACCAGGAACTTTACAGAAGAAATTAAAGCTTAGAGTGCACATCTCCCTAACCAGCCTTCTTCATCAAAGCCCAACTGGGGGCACAAGTGCAGACAGGAGAACCTCATCATAACTGCCAGGGTCCTCTTCAACTTTGTGCGATCAGAATCAAGCAAGCATCGGTTAGGAATTGTTCAGATGTTGAGGATGCAGATGGAGAAAGGAGCAATCAAAGACCAGGTCAGGAGAAACTGACATTTCAAAGGAAAAGTGAAATGGGGTAAACTTGATTTCTTGAGATGTATTATAAAGAAAATGGGTAAATGTGAAGAATGTGGATACTGGTGCTTGCTGAAGTAGTTTTTAGAATAGGATAGTTTTAAAGGAATTTATGGAAAGAAAACTCAGTGACCCTGCATGAATCACGGCGTAAGTGTTGCAGGAGTTTCCTCTGAGATTAAAACTCTCATCTCAAGTGAAGGTCCTGAAGAAACCAGATGATCTAGGGAGATGAAATATTTCATGCTGTGGGCAAACACATTGAGCTCAGGAAATAAACAACTCGATAGCTTCAAGAAGTCCCTGAAACTGACTAGATTCACCAGGCTCTTCTCTCTCCAAGCACATATAAGCTGTAAATACTGCTGATACCATCAGACCAAACAAGTTGACAGAAATAAGCATAGACCAGCAAAATGTTCTAAAAGAAAAGACTAGCAGATGCCTGGAAGAGTTTCAGACAAACTGAGCTACTTGGAAAGTGCATTGTTCAACTGGTTGAGCTACCTCCCAGTTGTGTAGTGTGCTTCAAGTTTGCACGTTTTGTGATATATCACCCATGCTAGGATGGGATATTGGTGATTGTTGAGTCATTTCTGCTCCTCTAAATACTCTCTTCTTCATATTCTGTAACCCCAATAAAATCCATTGTTTCACCAAGCTAGACTTTAGTAGTATCCATACTTTGGTATATCATCAGTTCTCTATCTAGGGTGAGTAAGTGTTCGTACCCATCTCCACAGTGATATCATACAACAGTATGTTAGGGGGTGAGTCCTGCAAGTAGAAGGCTTGATATTCTCAAAGACATCCAGAGACCCAGCATGGACTGGGGAAAAGAAAACATGAGCAGGAAGATTAAAAAACCATAGAGGGTAAGATAGGCTATGATCTCATTAATAATGCTGGCATAGGTAATTAGTCACTATTTACTGCATATAGAAGTTTCTGTAATGAGAGTTGAGATGAACTATTCTGTGATCATAACAATAAGTCATTAGGAATCATAGTTTTTTTTAATACTATGTCCATTTAGCATACTATCAATAGTAGGCTCTTCCTTATGGCCTATGACCAATCTAGTCACAGGTTCCTGACTTGACAATGATCTCAGGAGTGGGTTTCCTCTGTGGGGTAGAAAGTGCATTATTCAATCTATTGAGCTGCCTCCCAGTTGTGTAGTGTGCATTGGGTTACCTCGGGAGGTAGGAGGTGGGGGGAACCCTCTATAATGTACCAGAGACCTGGGAGGTAAGAAATGCTCAGCCCTCCAAGGGAGGGACCTTAGATGAAACACCCTACAGTGGGGAGAGGGAACTTGTAGAGTCTATCTCCAGTAGAACAACAGGGCATCAAGTAGAGGGATGGGGTTGCCATTCCAGTCAAATATTTAGACTCAGAATTGTTTCTGTCTGAAAGAACTTCAGGGACAAACATGGAGAAGAGGCTAAGTAAAAGGAAGTCCATTAGGATCCAGCTCAGAGGGAGGCCCCAAGTCCTGATACTATTACTGATGCTATGGTGTGCTTACAAACCAGGGCTTATCATGACTACCCTCCAAAAGGCCCAACAAGCTGCTGTGTCAGATGCAGATATTTACACCAAACCAATGGACAGAAGCTGGTGACCCCTGTAGTTAAATCAGGGAAAAGCTGGAAGAAGTTGAGGAGGAGGGAGACCTATAGAAAAACCAGCAGTCTCAACTAACCTGGATCCTGGGGATCTCTCAGATACGGAACCACCAACCAGGCAACACAAACCATATGAGACCTTCCAACACATATACAGCAGAGGCCTGCCAGGTATGGACTCAGTCAGAGAAGATGCACCCAGGGAGTGGGGAGGTCTGATGAGGTGGGGTCCACTTGGAGATGGAGAGGGAGGAGGTGTGGGATTTGACTGGAAGAGGGATAAACTCTGGACTGTAAAAATAGATTAAAGAATAATGAAAAAGATGTATGTTTCCACTTCAAGAGATTTGGATTAGAAGTGGGTCTTCCCACTTCATGTGATTTAATTAAGAAATATCCTCACAAGTATACTCTGCCACTTGGGTTTTAGTTAATTCCAGATGCAGTCAAGTTGACAACCAAGGAGAGACATCAGAGTAGGGAATGTGGTTGATCTGGAAGGGATTGGAGGGGTAAATATTATCAAAACACATTATATGAAATTCTCAAAGAACAAATAAAAATAAAATAAAATACATTCTACACACATGTGGAAACAGTAAGTAATTTAGATTTTCTTTTGTATGCATTTGAGATATCTGTGCTAAGGAATGATGCTGTGTATTTACTTTTAAAGGGGGTATTCTAGCTTCTAGAGTCTACACAGAGATTTTAGCATAAGAATAGCAATAGAAGGAAAATATAGGAAAGTACTTCACTAGTCCAAGCTATCTACAACATTGATTTGGTCTTAGGTAGGATGTTGTGGCTTGAGCAACGAAGGAAATAAGAATGTGTTTAAACTTCTACATAGTTTTTATTTTGCTTTGATTATGTTATGAAATGCTATTCTGGACTACTCATCCCAAAAATGAGTTTGGCAAACTCTTTAATATCTAAATATGTATTTACTTGTGAGCCCAGTCATTATTACAGAGAATTTAGAACCTATATCCATGCGAAACTATATCTGCGATATACAAGCACCTTTATCTGTAATCCCTTCAAAGTAGAAACATTCTAAAGGAATCCAAGTTGAGAAATCCCAAACATACTTGCACATCTGAATGTATAATTTAGATAGGTTCACTTAGAAGTTGGCAGAATTCTCACATTGGTTCCCTGTCCTGTGGAGTGATGGCTATTATGGTTGGAAAGGCTAACTGGAAACCTTTAGCATTTTCTCTGCCAAGGAGAATAGCAAATTGAATGAAAAAAATGGTATCACACCCCTGGAGGCACTGCAGAAATTAGTGCCACCGTCAAGAACTTGAAAGATGCAGGGGTGACGACTCCCAACACATCTCCCTTTAACTCTTTTATTTAGCCAATGCAGAAGGCAGATGGATCCTGGAGAATGACAGTTGATCTTTGAAATCTTGATCAGGTAGAGACTCTAATTGCAGGCTTTCCACCAGATGTGGTATCCTTCTTGAGCAGATTAGCACGTCTCCTGGTACATGTTATTATGCATCTATTGATCTAGCAAATGCCTTTTCCTCCATACCTGTCCATAAAGACCACCAAAAGCAATTTGTTTTTAGTTGGCAATGCTCGTAGTACACCATTACAGTTTTACCTCAAGGATACATCAACTCTCCAGCCCTGTGTCATAGCTTAGACAAAATTTTGCTTATCTGTTTCTTCCACAAATTTCACATTGGTTCGTTAAACTGACATTATACTAATTGGACCAAGTGAACAGGAGATAGCAATCCATTGAGCGCTCTCTCTCTCTCTCTCTCTCTCTCTCTCTCTCTCTCTCTCTCTATCTATCTATCTATCTATCTATCTCTGTCTTCACACACACACACACACACACACACACACACACACACACACACACCAATCCAATAAAACTTCAAGGGTTTTCTACCTCAATGAAATACTTAAGTTCTGTATACGGGACACGCAGAGATATTGCTTCCAAGGTGAAAGATAGGATAAGCTATTGTATTTGCCCATCCTTCCACTAAGAAAGAAGCACAATGTTTAGTGGGCCTTTAAGGATTCTGGAGACAACACATTCCTCTCTTGAGTGTGTTACCCTGGACCATATGCCAAGTGGCTTAGAAAGCTGCTAGTTTTGAGTGGGCCTGGAACAGAAAGCTCTTAAACAATTCAAGGCTGGTGTGCAGGCTGCTCTACCACTTAGACCATGTGATCCAGTAAACCCAATGGTGCCTGAGGTATCCATGGCAGATAGGGATGCTGTTTGGAGCCTCTGGAGGACCCTTTGAGTGAATCATAGAAGAGACATTTGGGATTTTGAAGCAAGGTTCTACCATCATCAGCAGATGACTCTTCTCCCTTAGAGAGATGGCTTGTGACCTGCTACTGGGCCTTAGTAGAAATGGAACATTTGACAATGAACCACCAAGTACTGAGACCTGAGCTGCTCATCATAGGCTGGATTTTATCTGACCCATTAAGATCTTACGTAGCATGTTGACAGTAGCAATCAATTATCAAATGGAATTGGTATATACATGATCGGACCCAAGCAAGTTCTGAAGGCCCAAGCAAGTCACATGAAAAAGTCATCCAAACGTCTATGGTTTCTACTCCTGTTACAACGCTGTCTGCTGCCAAGAATGCACCTGTAGGCTCCTGGGATATGCCCTATGATGACTGAGGAAGTGAAGACTAGGGCCTATTTCACTGGTGGTTCACAATATTACACAGTCACCATACAAAAATGGACAGCTGCAGTGTTCCAACCATTTCTGGGACAACCCTGAGAGACACCAGTGAGGGGAAATCTTCACAGTTGGCAGAGGTGCAGGCGGTACACACAGTTTATGTTCTCCTCTGTAAGGAGAAGGGGAAAGAAAGCTCTGCAACTGTTTGCTGATTCGTGAAGCATTCTCTGTGATAGAGAGGTTATGCAACCAAAATGGAAGGAGAGGCAAAGAAAATATGATATGAATACTGGGCATATTCATAGACATAAAGAGAAAGGAATTTCTTAGGAAGAAAAATAAGTGCGATTGAGATATTCTTTTTAATTTAATTAAACAAGCCTCAGACAAATACTTAATGTTTTCTCTAATTTTCAGCCCTTGGGTTTCATATAGTGACATAAAATCATATATGTGTATATGTCATGAAAACAGAGGAAAATTGTCTAAGAGAATAAAGGCTCCTAATGGAAGGGGGGCAGGGAGGCTGTGAAGGGCTCTGTTCTCTGAACAGTGGACACTTGTGGTCAGGTGTCCTCACATAACACAGCGTCCTGGACAGTACATACACACAATGAAGACTTCTTAGGAATCATAACAATTAAAATGTTTAATTAAGATGTTCTTCAACAGATGAGCCATTAAACAGCAGTGGTCCAAACCACAAGATGCAACCCAGAAGAAAACTATCAGTAAATTCCAACCCCATTCATATCAAAGGCCTAATTGGAGCTTAAAAGGCAACTTTTAAAAGTTTTATTTTACAAGATTCCATTTTTATTGCATCTTAAAATCACAAGATCATAAAGAGGTAGAATAGATTATTAATTTGAAGAGACTGGGAAGGGTTGAGGAAGGGTTGTAATGACATGGAGAAGATCGTTATGCTGTTAAGACAGTTATGAATCTTTTCTGTTTTGAGTGTTTGTAGCAATTACTTTTCTATTGTGGTAATAAAACACCATGATCAGAGCATCGTGTGGAAGAAATGGGCGCAGGGCTCTAGAAGCTTAGAGTCCCCCATGGTGGCGCAGAGGCATGGAAGTAGGAACAGGAATCTGAAGGCTCACATTTTGAACCGAAGGTAGGAAGCAAGAAGAGCCAGCTAGAAATGCCATGAGTTTCAAACTCTCAAAACCCACCTCCAGTGACACCCTTCCTCCAACATGGCCACATCTCCTAAACCTCCCACCGTCAATCGGGGACCAAGATTTTCAATGAAGGGGACTACAGGGGACATTTCATTAAAGTCACCACAGTTCTGGCAGAGAAAAATGATCAGGGCTTCTCATGCTATGCAAGCATGCTACACTGACCTCCACCCACAACTCCCAGTTCTGTATTTTACCTGCAACGATAATTACAGGAATCAACACCTGTGGTGAAACATATACTATAAACTCGGATACTGTATTCCGGGAATAAAAGAAGGAAATCAAGACAAGGCGAATAGAGCCCTTCTCTGCACAACCACTGCAAGTTCTAGTTCAGGTAGAAGTTCTTCAAACTTCTACCCAATTCTAGATTTGCCTAAGTACCAGGTAACATGTTTTTCATAAATGTTAAAAGCAGCACAGTGCTGAATTCTATCTGTGATGGAACATTTTCTTTATCACATTATTGTCCAAACATCTTTTCGATATAAGTACACATTTAATTAATCATGGGAGATCTCTCTCTATGTAGAATATGGCCCCCAAAGGCCCCTAGAGGAGACACAGCTTGCATTCTAATCCTTGCTCTTACTGAAGCCCTAATCCACACTTAGAACTTGGTTATTCTCTTCTCTGTGGCTGAATACACAATAACTAGGGAACTAAACACTTGCTAACACTGGTGTTAAAGTAACTTCAGGTTACTCTGCTAGGCTCCTCTCAGGGACCTAGCAACAGCTTATATCATCACCTGTCTCCTCCCCTCTTCCCCCTTATTCCTCCCTCTCTCCCCTGATCCCTAATCCCTGCCTCCTGCCTCCTGCCTCCTGCCTCCTGCCTCTGGCTTCCTGCATCATGCTTCCAGGAGCACTTGGTATGGGCTGCCTATAAAAGGACTGCCTGCCACTCTAGCTCCCTCTCTTTCCCACATTTTCTCTCTCTTTCTCTGTTCCAGCATTCTCTCTTTCCCATTTTCTGGCCTTGCCTGCCTCCCTACCTCATTTCTACATGGCTCTACTTTCATCTGTTTGTCTGTCTACGTGTCCACTTGTCTGCCTCTTCCCCAGGCCCTCACTCCTCTCCCTTCCCCCAGTAAACCTCCGTTATAGCAGATTTATTGCATAGCATAATTACTCAGTGGCATACCTTGGCATGGGCCTGCCAGGTATCCCCTTGCCACATTATATTTTATAACAACAGTAGCTTCTGGACACTCTGACATATGAATGTGGTTCTTAACCTTTGGGCCACAACCCCTACAGGGTTCACACATCAGATATGCTGCATATCAGATATTTATGTTACAATTCTCAAGAGTAGCGCTGTTGAGCTATAACATAAGGAAGTGTGTTAAAGGGTGACAGCATTAAGAAGATTGAGAACCATTGGCCTAGACCCTGAATCTTTTTCATGAATACCCACATCTAAAACTCTATAGTTTGGAGCCTCATAAAAGCAGAAGGAGAAGAAGGCTTACACTAAATTATACAAAACACCAGCAATAATGACTTCAAGGCTTATAGAACGTATTAATGCTGATCATGTCTTCAGCGCTATCTTGAAGTTACTCTAGGTGTCTTCAATGAGTCATGTAGGTCAGCTTGAAGGTGGAAATGCCTGGAAACTTTCCTTCAAGACATTTGCAAACAGCATCTAAGGCCTGAGCATCTTTCATGGCTAGAACTCTGCTGTCAATCAGTTAGAATGTGGAGGCAGAGCACATGGTCTTTAGCTCTTTGAAAGGGCATCCTACTTTCAAGAGCACTGCCAACTCACTGTAGGCAGGCACGCAAACTGAGTCTTGGTCTCTGTCACTACAAAGGCTTTCAGTTCACCAACCCTTTCATTCTCTGTCATGAACTCAACAGACTATAGTGTTTGTCCAAAGACTACATTTATGAACTTCTTTTCACTAACTTCATTATAAGAAAGATAAAAAAGAATACATCAAATTGTATCCTGAAGTCCACTTTAATTCAGAAATTCAGTTATTGACTAAAATATTTTCTAACTTATGGTCTTACATCACATCCCATCTGCTTTTTTAGGAATCCAACTGCCAACAAAACCTACAGAATGTGCCAGACGCCTCCTGTCTAGATACCAGAGCCGGTTCCGTCTCCAGAGCTGCCAGGTTCAACACCATGCATGCAATCAAATTGCAGACTCTCCAGTCTGAGTTTTTTATCACCCCCCCCAACACACACACACACACACACACACACACACACACACACACACACACACACACAGTTTTTCATGTGCTAATGTATTCCAAAGAGTAAAATGCAGTCCTTCCTTGCACTTTTATTTCCTAGGGCTGATTCAAAAGTAAACCAGTTACAAATAATTTCAATTAAAACCTTTCTTAAGAAAAAGATCCTTTCCATCCAGTCAGAGTTCAGAGGCAGGAAAAAAAACCTGTAAAGACTAAAGCTGCTTTTTAATAGAGAAAGAAAAAAGGTACTTACAGCCAACCATCATCATGGCCACTGAGAACATCTTCTCCACGTCTGTGGTCGGAGCTATGTTTCCAAATCCTATGGTTGTAAGGCTCGTCATGGTGAAGTAGAGGGAGGACACATACAGCGAGTCTTTGCTGGGTCCTCCTTCCCAGATCCCTGCACTGGTATTGTAGCGATATGGAGTCCCAATGCTCAAGGCCAACTGGTAGAGCCAGCTGTCTATTTGAATGGTGTTGGTGACTTCATCAATGACCTCATAGTCTCCAATGCTGTACCAGATGCAGGCCAGCCAGTGGGCAACCAGTCCAAACACACATACCAGGAGCACAAGGACCGCTGCTCCATACTCCAGGTAATGGTCCAGTTTCCTAGCAACACGGCCCAGGCGTAAGAGGCGTACCACCTTTAAAGAGCTGAAGAGACTGCTGATTCCCTGTACAAATGAAAAAATTAAATGACAGTAGGAAACATTATGATGGGCTACTTTTATAAATTTGATCACCTAATTATATACCAAAAGCATACAGATCCTAAGCAAGCAAGAAAAAGCCACAATGGTAAATATTTTTCTTTAAAATGCAAATTCTATCCCACCCAGGAATAGAATATTTTTGAAATTTACTAGCTGAAACATTTCCATTAGCTAAGAACTGTTCAGTCTAGGAGAAGTATAATTTTCAAATGTTTTCTGCACAGGGTACAGATAAAAAGGTGGTAAATTCGAGCCCTTTCTTTTTTCTTCCTATGAAAGTTTCCATTTATCCCTTACTTTCTAATAGGTAAAACACGTAAACCTTCTGAATAAGGAAACCCAGTCTGACTGGTGAGGAAACAAGAAGCTCTTCAGTGCATATGGGGGCAAGAAGTGAAAATCATCCTTAGTCCCTGTCTTCAATCACCCAAATGAGCAGAGCTAAAGCTAGAATTGGTACAAAGACTCCAAATTCCTACATTCTCTAGTTACAGCCCTACAGAAGTCATCCAAAGGAAGAACAGCAAGACATTCACATTTTTGTTGAGAAATTCATCAAAATCATGAAAGGTCCCATAGTTGGTCTTCTGGAAGCATATGAGAGGTTACCTGGGGAGTAGGAGGAGCAGGAAATGCATCCCTTAGACAGGTTGCAAAACAGAGGAAAATTAAAGCAATGACCTGGGGTGTTCTTACCTGCAATTCAAGTGAGAGCCATGACCACCTCACATAAATTCTATTTCCAAGATGTCAGGTAAAGCATCCATCCTAACCTACTCTGACCAATGGACAGACGGACTGACAGGGTGGGACAGATATGACATCAAACAAGATTCTAAACACAGAATTGTGAAGTTCTTGACTTTTAAGTCAATAAAAATAGTTTCAAAATTCATCTACTCTATTAGACATTTAGATGCTTATTATCATGGAAAATTTGAAGAGAAAGAAAAGCCAGAAGAACACGAGATGCAGAGGCGACTGGAGACATGAGAAGTTGCAGGCCATCCTGGCAAGTTTCCATCTCCGCCTGGCTCGCTTTAGGTTTCACTTACCAGCTCTCAGATGCCAGGTCATAAAATAAATCCTCTTCCACTCAAAAGTCAGACTAAAAACAAGACCCTGAACTTTAAGTAGTTAAAAGACATAGACGTGAGGCCCTGGAGACAACTCAGCCAGTAAAGTGCTTGTGGCTCTAGTATGGAGAACCTGAGCTTAGACCCTGGAGACCCCGTAAAAGAGGTCAGGTATGGTGGCACGTGCTTGTGTCCCCAGCACCAGGGAGGCAGAAACAGGAGCATCCAGTCTCTGGTAGGAGACCCTGTCTCAATAACAAATGAATAAATAAATAAACAAACAAATGAAATGAAAATAAGGTGGATAGTGTTTGAAGAGGAGCAGTTCCTTCCCACATACACAAACATGTACATATAAACAGAAGAGAGAAAGAAAGAGAAAAGGACTGGAGGGAAGGATGAAGGGAGAGGGGTAAAGAGAAAGAAAAGATGGAGGGAGGGAAAGAGAAAGAATAGAGGGAGGGTAGGAGGAAGGGGAGGGAAGACGGATAAAATTAAGAAGACAAATAGGCATTATACAGTGGCACCAATGTTATATAAAGTGAGAAGATTCAAGACAGCTCAGAAACACTCAAATATGGACATGTATAATTGTAAAGAAGATAAGGGTTTGCAGAGCACTTCTGGATGCTGGGGTTCTGCGTTGAGTGCTGGGGACATTGAGATAAATATGTCTTACCTCTGCTCTACAGGAATTCATAATTGAAATTCATGAAAACTCAGAGTTTAATTTTTAGAAAGTTAAGTGCCGCTGTGGATGCTGTTTTCTAGGTAGCTTGAGTTTGTGAAAAATGGTGGGGCTTCTCTTTAAATGCTGCACAGAAAAGTTATTTCTGCTTGAATTCTTCTCCATTAAAAACAGAAGGAAAGTCAGAGGAGATGTCATTACTCCATTTGAACTAATAGAGAGCCACAAACCCCAGCGAGAATGCACGAATTAGAATCTACTAGAATTGGAGTCCCAAAGCAAGAGAGGATTCGTCCAAAAGGAAGCAGGCCAGCCTGAAGGACAACTGCTGTGAGGCCACTTACTCAAAAGTTTGTTTACACAGCCTGGCCCAAATCAAGTAAAACATGGGCCTTGTGAACTTAGATTTGGTTCCATGACCACCTTTTCCCTTTTAACTTATTTTCAACCAATTCCCCAACTGGCACACTTTGCAAAATCATCTTCCAAAGCTACCCTTCTCCACATTTCTTTCATGGTCTGGGATTCCTATCACGCATGCCTCTACCCTTTTAAGGTTTCATTGGTCTTATGAATAGGAATGGATGATCCCCAACACTTCTTTGCAGAACACTCAACAGAAATCACACTTGAGTTTGTTGAACAAGAGGGAAATGCCTGCTATGCATTTCCTTGTGAGTTTCCCACGGATTCCAAAGGTTGGTAGGGCACAGAGATGCTTCACTTCTTCCACCTCCATTTTTAATCCCTTGTCCTGTGATACACATAACTGTTACCAACCTGCTCTATGAGTCTCAATTCTTTCCTCCTTCCGACAGATCAAGTCATGAGCTGTTCATTACTCAAAGTGCCCAAGGACCACACTTACCTAGATTTATGAATTTATCAAAATGTTTCTTTCCTTTTGCTCCTATGACCATACCTTGGTCCCGGTTCCATGTTTTGTTCTGTCTTAGTCATTGTTGCTATATTGTTACACTTGTGTGGTACAAACAACCACTTCCTACAAGTCCCAAATCACACATTACAAGCTACCAGCACAGAACCTTTAGTAAAATTTACATCTGTCTAATGTAATGTCCCCTTCTGACCTTAAACCATTTTCTACTAACTTATTATTCATAGGATTAAATATTACTTTTGTATTGTTACATTGTGAACCCTTAGTGATCTAGTCCTAATCTACCCTAGCCATTCCTCTCTATGATTATCAGGCCACTGCAGGATCTGCTCACCACAGTGAATGCAATCCCAGTCTGCTCCATAGGACATTGCAACTGGGTCATTCCTGCTATGTAAATAATCCTTTCCTCCCATTTTCTTGATGGCTGGGACCTTATGTCATGGCAAAGAGTCTCTCCTCCACTATCCTCACTGTTCTGCTCTCACCTTCTCTCCCCACTGAGAACTGGGTGTTTAGCTTTGTGTTGCCATACACTCTTTGCACATCTCTAGTAAAGCAATTATCACAATCACACTTTATTACAAATCTGTTTCCATGCATGACATGCCAGGAAACTAGAAACTCCTTGAGCAGTGTATCTAGTATCAGCTACCGATCTGGCAGTTGAAACTACATTAAGCAGTCAATATAGTCCATAAATGAAGATAGATAGATAGATAGATAGATAGATAGATAGATAGATAGATAGATAGATAGATAGATAGACAGACAGATAGATAGATAGATCTAGGTGCTCTGGTTATACCTAACTGACTTGACAGCATAATGTGGAGAAGAAATAATGATTGTAACTTTACATTGCATGAATAGAGTTCAGAAAACGAATAGGAAATAGAGATTCTCTCTATGTCTACACTGACCAGGCCATACATTTAAAGGGCACAGGATTCACCAGAAGACTGCAGAGAAAGAACTAAAACCTATAGACTTTGGGAAATGGGGAAGAATCTGAAGAAATGGAGAATGGACAGGACCCGGCGACATTCCCATACACAGGCCACAAGAAAGGGTGAGCTCATTCTGTGAAAACCTAACCTGAGCAGCCTGGCTCCTAGTTGGACTGGCATGCATGGACGAATGTACCAAAGACATCAATAGCCATGGCCGTGTGCTCCATGCGGTCAGCTGAGCAAAAAGTTGGCTCATTCACTGCTGCTTCAAAAAGACAGTCTAGGTGATAATACGCACCATGTATTTGCCACATGCCAGGCACTGCTTTCTGTGTCTTCTGTCTGTGAACTCTTTCCTTCTCCGAAACAACTCTATGTGATAAGGATCATGAAAACATGGTCCAGAAAAGTTCAGTCATTTCAAAAGTTCACAGAGTTACTTCAGAAGGATTTAAGAGCAAACATGAGCAATCTGGCTTCAGGTGCTTTGCCCATTTGAAACCCAGTCTGCCGAGAGCACGACACTAACCTGCAAGCCGGCTCATAAAGGGTCATTCTCTATAGACTAGAAACGATTCTCTATAGGAAAGAATAAAGATGGCATGTCTAATCTCCATTGGCAGGACTCAGTCACAGCAAAAGTCACAGAGGGTATTCTATGGAGGTACATAGTCCTGAGACACGTGGCAAGTCATTTCATTTTATAGTAGTGGGATTCTCACACTTCACTGCTCACAGAAGAGAAGAGAGGCTTCTAGGTCACAGCAAGCAAGCAATGCGAGCATCACCCAGGCCCAGACCTCAACGTTCTTAATACATCCTTCACAACCACATGCTTTGCAGTCTTCTGGTCGCAACCCATAGTCCCATCACATCCCTCATAGTTCCAACAATATGAATCTTGCTAAACACCAGAACTGAGCACATCCCCTGAGGCCTCATCAGCGTATACAATTAAACACACTGATGGGCTTTGATAACCACATGCCCATCTTTGTCTGCACTCCAGGTCATTTCCCATTATTTTTGTACATAGCAATAGTGCATCAGACCTTTCTGCTACCAAAAGTCATGCCAAACTTCACCTTTGATCTTGCCTACAGTGTTCAATTTACTGTTGTCTCATCTAATCAGAAACTGTTATACGAAGTTAATAGATAAATAAGTTGGCTTAGTTCAGAAATTCTTCTCATTACTTTGTATAAAAATGAATCTCATGCTCTCATTACAAATAAATATTTGGAATGACCTAAAGCCAAACGTCTATCCCTGCAGAATGGATAAGGGATACTATCTTCATTCAATAGAATACTATATAAAAATAAACTAGCTAATTAATACTACCTAATTAGCTATATTATTAATACTACCTAATACTAGCTAATAAACTACCTAATTAACAGGAATAAGTATAAAAGTATTATATTAAGAAAAATCAAAACACCAAAGAATATATACAATACAATTCCATTTGTGTGAAGTTCAAAAAGAACATAAATTACCCTATGGGTTTAGAAGGAAGGAGATGAGCTTTCATTGTTGGGGGACAGGTAGTGATAGGGAGTTTGCCTTGTGAAGTTCCCTGAACAGTCTGCCTAATGTTGATGTGCTTCTCTTAAAGAGAATCAGAATATCCAATGGTCTTGCCTGTGATGCTAAAATATTACCAGATACAGGTTCAAATGAGTGATTCCTCCCTCGTCGTCCTATTACTAGAGAACTGGATGAGCCAAAGTCTGTATCTAATATTAGTATTTTCTAATCTTATGGTTCATTCCTATGACCTTCACAATGGACCACAAATTAGATTTAATTCATTGGTAATTTTCTTTTTACTCCTCTGATAATACTGGATCTTTTATAGAGGTATCTTCAAAAACATCTCTCTTTTTCTACCCATACTTTTAACAACAGTTTCTTGATTCTCTATTTTCCACCAGTGCTACATATTCTTTCATTTCCTGCTTCATTTCCTCCAAACTTTTCAGTCGTTTTGTGCCCTCCTCTGCACCCTATGACTTTCTGCCTTACCCCTGAGATCTCACAGCATGAATCCCTGGGGCTCTTCTGGTGGAAAAAAAAATATCAAACACAGCAAATGTGTAATAGAACACAGCAGGGTTAATAGGTGGATTCTCAGGCTTCCCATCTCCTTCACCATCCTTGCCAGTTTCCTTCCTTGACAAGGCTCCCAGGGCATAGGAGAGCAAGGAACATTCTAGAGCAAGATAAATTCCATGCTATAAACTCTTCCTTGGTTTGTGAATTGCCACCTTAAGAAATCCTAGCAACGATAAAGCCATACAAAACACTCATCAATCCATCCAGTTATTGATCATTCACTATAGTAGACTAATTCAGCCAACATCCCTTCCTGCTTTCTTCCTTTCCTTGTTGTATAAACATAAGAATAATCAAAGGACTTGCCTCTCCAAGGGTCCCATGACAATTAAGGGAAGGCAAAAGAGCAGATATTGAAGCACAATGTCCTGCTGCATGGCTTTTCACTTATATTGTGCCATCTTGCCACATAGAATTTTGTGACAAACCAATATTTTTTTTCAAACCACAGCTGGGATTATTTCTCCTCTTACTATATCAGTTTCCTCTTCAAAGTAATTCGGGACCCCATTAAGAGATCAGATTTATTTCAGAGCCCTCACATTGGAGCCAGCCTTCTGGCTGGCTTTGCCCAGCAGAATGTGATATGAATGACACTGTGTCAGTTCCAACCTAGACCACGAATCCTCTGCACAGCTCTACTCATGTTCTTAGAAGCCCTCCATGTGAGGAAGACTAAACAAGCTTTTGGAGAGAAGAGGCGACAGAAGCTACCCTTTGCATCATCAGCTCCAGTGACCCCAGAAGCCACTACTGATATATGGGTGAACTTGACTAAAATAAGTCCAAGACCACCTAAATCAGAACTATTCAATTAAATCCCAGACTTGTCAGTTATAAGTAAAATATGTCACAGTTGAAGTGCAGAAGAAAATATAAATATCAATCTGACACAGTAGATTTTAACCAAAATAATCAAGTAGGTAAGACATGGGGTTGTGAATTAAAACAATATATAATATGTAATTGTTAGGTATTATTTGTCTAATACATTATAAAGTATGTTCTAACTACTTTACATGGATTCATAACTGTAAATTCTCCATAACAAGGAACACAAAGATATGTCTGCATATATCTTTAAAGTATTTCTGAAATCCAGTCTTACCTAAGATCTCATCATTACTTTAAGTGGCATGAATGCAAACAGTTCTTTCAACAAAACAACATCAGAGATCATCTGCCAGCTTAACTGCAACAACTTTCCCACTTCTCAGATATCCATGCCTATGGACACAATCTGAAATGCACCACACCCACTGCAGACTCAATAACCTTGAAGTCAAAAATCCTTCCATCAGATCACAATCTATTCTCCATCAAGTTCAGTGGTGCAGGTACAACATGCAACAGTAGTTCAATCCCAGCCATACAGCAGACACTTTCCCCAATCGCGCAATCCTCGGGAATCTCTTTCTCTTATTAAGCAGGATTATACTGACTTAGTCAACTTGACACAAATTAGTCATCAAAGAGGAGGGAGCCTCAGTTGAGGAAATATCTAAGTTGATCTCAGTTGAGACCCAGCTCTAAGACACTTTCCCAATTAGTGATGGACATGAAAGGACCCAGACCATGGTGGGTGGTGCCATCCATCCCTGATGTGGTAGTCCTAGGTTCTACAAGAAAGCAGACTGGGCAAGCAATGGGAAGCAAGCCAGTAACCAGCATCCCTCCATGACCTCTACATTAGCTCCTCTCTCCAGGTTTCAGCCCTACTTGAGTTCTTGTCCTGACTTCCTCAAGTGATGGATCATGAACTGGAAGTGTAAGCCAAATACACCCTTTCCTCCCCAGTTTGCTTTTTGGTCATGGTGTTTTGTTGTAACAATAGAAGCCCTAACTAAGACAAGCACCATGATTTTAGCAACATCAACACTAGAAATTCCTTAGCACTCCTTACTCTTCTTATACTCTCTACCAAAATCTGATTCCTCACCAATTATTAACTTTCTTTACACCTGGTCAAGATTGAGGATACCACATAGTAGAGTGTCATATCAATTCTCTAGTCAGCCGTCATATCAGTTCTCTAGTCAGCCGTCATATCAGTTCTCTAGTCAGCTGCAATGCATTTGCAACTACTTAGAAACTTTGCTATTTTATTTGGAACTTCATTTACCCTCTGTATTTTAAACTATCTCCACTTTAGCTCTAACCTATTCCTCATCCAATTATGTTTTCCCATAGAAAGTATTAACTTTTTAGTATTTTTATGTCTCTCAATAGAAGGGATAACATACTCTTTCTCTGTCTTAAAGATGTTTTCTGATTAAGAAATCAGACACAAGGAAGTATCCTTGACATCTTTTGTTAACATACCTTACTCCTTATCTATTTTAAATTGTATTGGTTTTAACCCCTAAATATCTCTCAAATATTTATTCTCCTCCATCTCCACTGTCACCACAGTATGAGACTCTCTCTTCTACAACTCCAAGATGCTTCAAGGCATTTATTTTAATGCATTCAGTCTGTTATGAGCATTACAATTAAAAAGTTTCATCATCAAAATCACTGCAGGTTCATCATCAAAGCTCTCAATTTTTCCAATTTGTCCAGCTTTGCTCATACATAATCTAGCCCATGCTTATCACACCAATCTCAATTTACACCACTCTTCTGTTCCCCAATCACCTTGCTTCCTATCCTTTGACTATGACAGCTCCCTCAAACACAAGGACTCTGTATTTTCATTTGCTCTAGAAGGAATGTTCTATGAACCTTTTGTGTCCCTGTCTATTAAGACGTTACAGCTCAGCACAATCATCTTCTCTCAGTGATACCTTTCCTTTCCTATCTAACCAAGTCATTTCAAAGCTAACTATACATTTTTATCACTATATTTGTATTTGTGATTGCCTGGTCCCATCATTTTTTGTCCATTCTTTCATCCACAGGACATCTTGTAGTATTTTGGCACATAGTAGCCATTCAAAAATAGTCCACTACTAAAAGAATAAAATAATAAGTATGTCTCTCATAATAACTTCTAACTCCTTCAGCATTGATATTATAATAAATAATGAGTAGATATTTAATTTTCACAGATAGACTATATTAGACGAATGGATAGAAATCACAAAACAATAAGCTCTGTTTCATAAGTACTGGGCTCTTACTCTAAATAGATTTTATACATGAGTGACTACACAGTCCATTTCCATTTCCTTTTGCAGAGTACAATCTGAAGACTGAGAGAAAATTGCAAACTACATTTGTTATGTGAACCTCTAACCCAGATAACAAATTCTATTGCCTCCTTTCTATTCAGAACTTTCTTCTCTGACTCATGCTACCAAGAGCTCCGTAGGGAAATACTCCTAATTACTCCAAGCATTAGCAACATCCTTCAGTAAGGGAGCTGAATTTAAATGACTTGTACATGACACCTGCTTTAGCCAATTTGTGTTCTTACTGAATCACAATGATTTGCATAGGTAGACAGACAGACAGACAACAGGTTAAAAGGGGGATGTTTTCATTTAGCACCAAAAATTTACTAACTTTTTTAATGCTTTCCATTACAGAGACCTTTTAACAAATAACCATTGGGTCAACAGCAAATAGAAGGCCTGATCAAAATATACAACATACAAAGAGGTATGTTAGCTAAAACCTCTGCTTTCTCCAAACATTATATTTACAATTAAACAAAGTTGGAGGACACTTGGAACTCCTCCTCGTATACATTTTATAGCCTTTATAATCAAATCTAAACTCCGCAACACAATCTGCCTTCTCCCCACTCCCCAGTTTCAATCTGCAGGTGCCTCATGCTCTCTGTGCTCTGTTAATAGAGAACTTCTTTCCTTCCTTCAGAAAACCCCATATTCTCTTTCTCCTAGTGGATCTTCAAGCTCACTGTTTAAAACAGTGTCTCTAACCTCCCAGCTGCTTCTTTTGCCTGACAAATGTCTACTTATCTTTCAGATCTGAGCTTAAGTAGCATTGCTTTAGAGACTTCTCTTAGATATTTCTTTCTTCAAAGAAGCTGGGACTCTTGCTTTAAAGCACTGACAATTAGTCCAAGAAATGCTGGCTGAATAAAGTCACAGGCAATGAAATTTGAAACAGAAAAATACTGAAGCAATTAACTATGTAAACAAATGAGAAGGGGAGACTTTAAGTATGTGTGCCTATTAGTTTTTTATTCACTTGACACAAATTAGGGCTACCAGGAAAGAGAGCCTCAAATGAGGAATTGTCTCCACTGGGCTGCCCTGTAGACAAGTCTGTGAGGCATTTTTATGATTGATGTGAAATGGCTCAGACCAGGTGGAAGGGACTACCCTGGCCAGGTGGCCCTGGATTGCATAAGGAAGCAAGCTGAGCAAGCTATGGACAGCAAATGAGTAAATGGCTTTCTGCCATGGTCCCTGCCTCGGCTCTCCTTGGGTTCATGCCCTGACTTGCCTATGACATGAAAGCATAGAGCAAATAAATCCTTTCATCCAGGTTTGCTTTGGGTCAGTGTTTTACCTCAGCAATGGAGAGGAAAACTAGGACAGTGCATGAACCAGAGTTTTCCAGGGAAGCAGAGCCAATAGGAGACTTACAGATAGAAGTAGAAATAGATAGTATAAAGAGAGAAAAAATACAGATGTATAAGGTATCACATCAATCACGAGAGATGTAGGCAGCCACAAAGAGACCCTTATTTATATCTATGTCAAAAAAAAAAGAGGTTTAAGAAATTAGCTCACATATTATAATGGCTTCACAGGCCCAGGTGTTAGCATCTGTAAATCGAAGTTCCAGGAGGGCCAACAGCATAATCAAATCCAAGTCTGAGGACTAAGAATCAAAGCTGTTTTATTAGTCCTCATCTCTGAGCGAGACAAAATGGATGAAAGACCCAAGACCCAATCAAGTTATCAAACAGAAGAGAACAAAGAAGGCAAAGAAGAGGAAGGAGAAAAGGGAGAATAAGGAGGAGGAGAAGGATTAGGAAGAGGAGGAGGAAGAGGAGAAGGAGGAGTGGGGAGGAAGAGGAAAAGAAATTCCTCTTTTTTTCTATTTTCATTCCATTTTGCGTCCTTAACATACTCAAAGAGACCCATCCACCTAGGGGAAGGTGATTTCCTCTATCAAATACGCTAATGCAAATGATCATCTTATCTAGAGCTACAAAAACAACAGCAGCAGACAACAAAAATGAACAAACTTAACCTTCCAAGAGAAGAGGAAAAACTTGAGGACAACACTGAGTAAGTCAGATTAATCATGGAACAGTTGAGTGAAGACCTGCAAATCCTGATCAGAGCTACAACTTTGGAGCAAGCAATCACATTTTCTAAAGCAAGTTTCTAATGATTTATTGACAATATATGTTCATGCATTCGTGTGGGCTATCATTAAAATTATATCCATGTCAAACAAGACAAATAAATGGGGTCAGAAAGTAACTCCCTGTTCACTTGAGCCCATTCTGATCCCAACTTCTCCCTATCCAACCCCATCAGTCTAATCATTAGCCAACCCCATAGTGTTAGACCCACCCATCTAACATTAGGATTGGCCGTCTACTGAGCCGAAGCCTCCTTAGTCATTCTGATCTAAGACCATATTTTGCTTTCTAAGCTAACATTGTTCTTTTTTTTTCTGTGCTCTAAAACAATGTCATCCTTTTATTTAATCTGCCTATCACTTAAACTCACATGAATATCTTTTCTTAACAGCTACATTTAACCATAACGGTCTTTCCTATGTGGTTCAACTTCTAAGCACTTAAGTCATTAGCTATGTAATATATACATATATACTGTTTAAATTTTTCATTTTCTTCACTGCATTTTTCTCTCACTGGAATATAAACTAACCAAAATGGTCAAAACTTGATTAATCTTCAGGCAGGCCTCATCTCAAGTCCAAGCCCCTGACTTCCCTTTCCTTAGGGCATTTACCATTGAAAACGTCCAGTGAAAAAATTCTTTCTCTAGTCCTTTAATATGTAAATTCCTTAATCCCTCGCTGGTTTTATAAAGCACAAATTACTCTTTATCAAGGACTTTGGGGAATATTTCTCATGACATACTCATATAAAAGACAGAGCCCTCTCTATTGTCCAGACCCTAGACCTGACTGTGATGAGCTCCAGTTAGCAAGCACAGATGGCCTAATCCCATTGACCAACCCTCCCAGGATTTGTCTCAGCAAAGTGATTTCATTCTCCTACTTCCATTGCAACAATCTTTCTCCAATAGTCCTGAATAAAAAATTCTTTGTTCTTATTAATAATGTCTTATACAACTTCTCTTAACTGTTTCTATGAAGACAGGAGGATTTGCAAGCTCACCCACTGCAAGATCCCTATCATTTAGATACAAAAAGAACCCATTACATAATTGGGAGCATGTCGGTGAAGGAAATAAAGGAGAGGCATTTTCCTTTTTGCACCTAAAGGATGACTTCAATAGAAAACATAAATACTCATTGAGTCACGCTTATGTATTTCTAAATGCACCATCACATCTCTGAAGTCAGTTTAAACAATTATTGTTTGCTATGAATACCAGAAACACAATCAATGTTAGTGGTATGAACCTATCACTTATGCTAACATGGATATTATATATCTCATAAAAATAATCAGTTTTGCCAATATAGACAACATTGTCATTAATTAGACATATTGCTATTAATTTTATCTTTTTAGACTTTAATACTGAACATGAAATACAATAGATTCTAAAATCCAAACGGATACATTAGATGTATAGTTTAGTTAGTCTAAAACCTTGTAATTATAAGAAAGTAATGTTGCCTAATCCCTGATATCGATCATCTCCTCAGTAACAGTGTCAGGAACAATGGAAGAGGGAGGGGCTCACAAGCCTCACCCCTAATGGGAAACTACTGACAGTGAAGGGCTTCTGGAGGAAGGAGAATTGGTTCTTTAAAGGTGTGACTCTCAGTAGGCTGACTACGCTCCAGCGAATGGCACCACAGCCATGAATATAAAAGTAATACGATTGGATTCCCTTGTATTACTAAAATAAAATAAAATTTTAAAAAGAGGTGGTGAGGAGGAGGTATGGGGTTGATCTCAGAGGAGTTAGGGGAGGAATGAATGGCAAATATGATTAAAATACATTGTGTGCAATTCTAAAGGAATTGATAAAAATACTATCTTATGTGGCTAGAACAATTATAACAGCTATAAAATCAAACAAAAGCTTTTGAGAAGACCATTCCAAACTTAATATAATTCCTTGTGCAACAATAATAGTATCTGAAGAGAGCTAATATTTAATTGGCACACTGACCTAAGCACAAACACATATTGTCTTGTCACTGCATTTCGGGCACTCAGAAGCTTGAGAGGGGAGGCTTGTTAAACCCTGAACTAGCCTAAAATACAGAGTCAATTCAAAGCTAGCTTAAGCTATATAGAGACCCTCGAAGAGGGGAAAGAGGAAGCAGAGAGAGAGAGAGAGAGAGAGAGAGAGAGAGAGAGAGAGAGAGAGAGAGAAAAATGGGGAAGGGTAGAAAAAAGAAAAATGGAGTGAAAGAGAGGAGGAAGAGAGCGAAGGAGAGAAGAAAACGGGCATCCCCCAAAAAGAATACAAAGTAAAATCTGTATCTGTACCTACAGTACTGACCAATTAACCCTGTCAACTCACAAGACTGCCAATGGTTACCACCGACTCAGAAAGCAGGCAAGATAGCAATTACTGCTCATTGGTAAAACAAACCTCTTCTATAGGGATTGACCTCATAGTAATCTGTGGTATCTGCCCATCTTCCCACAACAGACAAGTCATAAATGAGAAAGGAACACTAGAGCTACCTTGACTTAAAGCAATGAGATCTGAAACTGCCCTCCCCCAAACATTCCATTGGACACAAAGCTGAATTAATATGTCTCCATTAGCATGGCTTTTTCCTCTACCTCTGTATCTACGAAAGTGACCCTATTTTCCAAGAACTTCCTGCCCCATATTCTTGTTTTCCTGTTATTGCACATTTCCAAAGACCCATAACTCATCAGGCAAGAGCATCAGCAGACAGCTTGTTCTTGTAAGATCCTTTCATCTCTTTGATTCAAAACTCACATCCTGGAACTGTGTGTATCTCAGCAGTGGAGCTCACGCTCAGCATACACAAAGCCCCGAGTCATTCCCTGGGGCCAAAAATAAACAATCATCCTCACTTCGCTACTGCCACTAAGGCTCATATCTTAAAGTCTTACCCAACCTAGCAGAGCACCACAACCGGCCCCAGCTTAGAAACTCCAACCTTTGCGGAACATTTGCCCTCCTCAAGAGTTTCTGTCCTTGTCTGTCATCCCAGTGATGCAACCCAAACTTCATAAGGTACTGTTCTCCCTTACCTTTGATCAGTAAAAAAGCCAAGTCTGTTATGTCTTATTGGCAAGTTGTGTTAACGATTTGGAAGCATGGAACTTTTGAGAGCCTCGTGGCTGGCTTTACCAAACCTGGTATCTTTAATAGCAGTAGTCCCGGTGTAGGTGTCTGAGTCTCACATGGATATGTCAGAGTCACGCCATTTATGAAACTCACTTGGCAACTTCATCTGGGTGTGTATAGTGGATTGAAAGTTTCTTGTAGTTCAAATACAAATGCTGACCCTTCTTTATTATTATCTCTTTACTTGTTTACATCCCAAATGCTGCCCCTCTCCTGGACCCCTCACAGTTCTTCCCCCATCCCTCCATTGCCTTTGAGAGGGTGCCCCCGGCATCCCCCCCTACCTGGGACATTATGTCTCTACAGGATTAGGCACATCCTCTTCCAATAAAGCCAGAGAAGGCAGCCCTCTGCTACATATGTGCTGGGACCAACCCATGTATGCTCTTTGATTAATGTCTCAGTCTCTGGGAGTTCACCAGGCTGACCCTTCTTTTTAACCTCTTTTTTTTACTTCCAAGGGACACAGATGAATTTCCTTCATTGATCCGTAGAGTGACAAAGGAAGAGAGTTTACCAAAGTCAGAGTCTCATGAAGAAAGAAAAGTGGTTTATTCACTCTTCACAATGTCTGATAAACAAACCTTTCCTCTTTTTTATTTTTTTTTTTTTATTTTTGAAGTAGGATCTCATTGTGCAGCTGACTGCCCTGGAACTCCCTGTGGAGAGCAAGCTTTCCTCAAACTCAGAGATCTGCTTGTCTGCTCCCCCTACCTCTCCCAAAAGTGCTAGAATCAAAGCTGTGCACCACCTTAAACAAAACTTTTTAAGGATGAAGCAGCAGTGACAGAGATGAGCATATTCCTGTGGATTGCTGTACATCATGTGAAAGAGGTAACGTCGTGGAAGTCAGTAAAGGTAGGGAGTTCTTCCCATTAGATCCACAGAGAAAACATCCTCAAGCATGGGAATGCGTGCTGCACAAAAAGATGAGAACAAGTTCTACAGAAGCATGCACATGGCTGAGGTACGGTTTCCACTCACAGCATGCAGACAGCAATGTGTTCCAGCTCTCCTTTGCCCTTATTTTAGAATCATGCCCCAAAGCTCAAATACAGGAAGCATTCATCATGAATGAAGATCAGAGCAGACCAAAGTGTCTTCTTATGTAAGCAGAGAAATCAAATAAAGGCGCCGCGTTACTTGTTTTTCCCTATTCTCTCCAAGCTAATTCCCTCAGCAGACAGACCATTTGGTCTCACTGGAAAACTCATGCGAAATAATATGGGCCTGCAACATTGTTCAATTTCAAATATAAGAAGAATGCTTATCATTAAAGCTGTGTGTTACCCAGCCAGTAAACACAAGGAATAGAATCTAAAGTCTTAGACCAGACCTACTACATTCCAATTCGGAACCCAAGGCTGACCCTACCCTCAACCCTTTTCTCCCCTTTGAGTTTCACTCTGGCCCACCTTTTATCACTAAGATTAGTTGTTTAAAAGTCATTTTTCTCTCAAGCTAGAATTTGGGAGCTTTTCCATTCTGAGACTGTACCATGATCACCTTTCACTAGATACCCTCAATGCTGTGTATGCTCAGTGGGAAGTCCCACCTACACCCCAAAGTAATCAACCACTAACCACATGCAAAGGAATGGCAGATCTGGCCAATCAAACTGGAACATTTCCTGCATGTGAGGATAAGTCTATGCATAGGTTGGAACTGATCAGAGAAATGAGCACAGTGTCCAAAAGGCAAGGAATCCCTTTTTATCTGTGATTTTCTCCTGATTCTTCACTTCTACTAGTAACAAGAAATGGGTAATACAAGCAAACATGATAAACTATAAAACCTCAGCAGAACAGTAATAGTGTAGGAAATGAATGGCAGTAAGGTAGGAACTGAAAATCCAAGGTGTTCAGTTAGAAAGAATCTTTACTTTAGGCAAGCATAAGGTCTGCCTTCTACACTTTTCAGAAGCTAACATAGTGCCTAACCCTTCAGTGTTTAAAGATCTTTGTACAGTTTCAACTCGTCATGGAAGTGGCAGATCACATTAGGTGAACCATGAATCCATGACTCATCAAAATATAAATATAAAATACAAATCTTAATTGGAACACTTAGGTTGTTAAAAGTAGGAGAAATCAAGCGCGCGCGCGCGCACACACACACACACACACACACACACACACACACACACACATATATATCAGGCATAGTATAGGAGAAACCATTGCGTGTATGCTTATCTAAAAATTAATGTTTAAAAATGAGAAAGGAGACTGCTGATTACAGAATTCCACTGGATAGATTGAAGTCAACTGAAGGACTCTGAGATAAGACCTTCTGCTGTGGCGTGTAAACCAGCAGAAAAATCAATGCCACATACACACTAAAAGGTAGAAAAAATGAGGATATATTCTAGGTTTATGGATAACAGCACTTCATATAGCATTCATACTAACTCTTCCTTATTTGAGCTGTCAATAAAACAACATTTCAATCAACATAACAGCAAATGTTTTTAGTGGATACCAACAAAATGATTCGGAAATCTATATGAAGAAGTGAAACAAAATATCAAGCATACTATTGAAGAAAAAGAACAAAACCAAAGATGGTTGATGCTACCTCATTATAAGGTGTACTGTAATGCTACAGTGATCGAGAGAGTATGGAGTTGGTAAAAGATAAGAAAAACAGATGAATACGGCAGGACGCATAACCTAGAAATACATAGCACATAACCCACATGCAACACTTACTCAGCTGATTTTTGACAAAAGAACAAAGTAGAACATGGTAGCAGTTTTTTTTTTCAACAAATGGTAGGAGAGCAAGAACAATAGCGCATATTCCTATGTAAAGCCCAAAAACACTTAGTCATAGTCAATAAAAAACAGAAAACATAAAGCATGGTGGGGCGGGGTAACATAGATGTCTCGGTCCATTTTCTGTTGCTATCACAATACAACACACTGAGTATTTTATAAAGAAACATTATCTGAGTTCAGGCTTCTAGTCCACAGTTAAGGGGACATAGCTTATGAAGTCTACCTTGCTAGAGATCGTAAGGCAACACAAGGCATCACCAAGCAAAAGCCAAGAAATCCATGAGAGCCCTATCCAAGTGGGTGCTGATGACAGGCTATGACACGTCTTAAGACTGAACGTAGATATGGTGCATTTTCCCAATGGATGCATTGGGAAAGAGCAAAACAGGCCGAGACCTCTCAGAGCTTTAGGATAGCTTTCTCGGCTACAAAACTCATGTCGGAGCATATTCCTCAATGCATCAATGTTGAGAAAGGATACCTAAGGGAAAGCATTTAGACCCCAAGTGCTCCATGTCATGAATTGTTAATGCCACATATGTCAATGTCTTCTGCTATGTGAGACACTGCATAAGGCCCTCATCGCTCCCATGCCAGCTCCTTCACCCACGCTTCCAACCACTGGAACCAAAAAGCAAATCCCTGTTACTTATAATTTATGTTTGAAACAAAGTGAGCAAGGCACTAACTTAATAACTTCAACCAATCTGCCAATCTACAAAATCCCTATCGAAGTTCCAATACCATTTATCAAAGAAACAGAAAAACAATCTTAAAATTCATATGTAGACACAAAAGATGTCAATAACAAAAGCAATCCTAAGGACAAAGAATAATGCCAGAGGTATCACCATTCTGATTTCAAATCAGGCTACAGAACCATAGTAAAAATATCAGAATGGTCCTTACATAAAATTGGAGACATAGATCAAAGGCACACAGTAAAGGACCCGTATACAAATATTTTCACTCCTCTCCTTCAAATTCATGGCCTTTCTTGTGTGTGTGTGTGTGTGTGTGTGTGTGTGTGTGTGTGTGTGTGTGTGTGTCTAAATATAATCTATTCAGTCTTTATAAAGTTACTTGTACATATGTTTTCAGGGATAAATGACCATTTGACACTGGACAACATATTGGCATGCTCTTCCCTGGGGAAGACCCACCTTTCCTGTTCCCAGATTTCTTCTGTTGCCTGTTGTTGTTTTTTGGATAGGTTGAGGCCTCATGGGCTTTTCCCATCCAGTGCTCCATGTTTGTTTCTGACATCCTTGTTTGGCTCATATTTGAGCAGTCATGTTGGTGAACTATTATCTATATAGCTTCTTTCTGATGTTACTAGGAGACACAATCTCACAGTAGACTCCTTGATCCTCAGGTTCTTTTGCATTGCAGAGGAGGAAAACTACATTAGCAAGAAGAACCTCTTTAGCATCCAATGTTAGAAAGAGCTGGCTCTCCATTTAACAGAAGAATGAACCCTATTCCCTTCTCTCACCCTATTCAAAGTTCAACTCCAGATACAGCAAAGACATTAATAATTGAGTTGAAACATGAAAACTGCTAAAGAAAAATTAGTCAAAGCACTTCAAGATTCACATATAAATAAGGACTTAATAAAGCTCCAGGTACTCAATAAATAAGGCCAACAATTAAAAAAAATGGAACCTCAAAATTTAAAACTTCTACTCAGAAAATAAAAAAGTTAATAAATTGAAGAGGTCAAGTACTAAATGGAGCACATCTTGGATAGCTATACCTATCACTAGGGACTAGTAACAGGAATACACACACACACACACACACACACATACACACACACGTACATACATGTACATATACATACTTACAAAGCTAAATAAGAAGAAATCAATAAGTCTGCTAAGGAAATAGACAGGTCTCAAAAGATTAAGAAAAAATAACCAATAAACATTTGGAAGCACATTCAGCCTCATTAGCCATCAGATAAATAACAATTAAAACAACTCTGGGATTTATATCAACCCTCTTAGCATAGCAGTCATCAAAAATATAAGTAACAACAAATACTGTGAGGGTGTGGACAAAAGGAAAGCTCTCACTCTGCTGGTGGAATATAAAGCAGTCAGCCCACTACGGAAATCAGTATGGAGTTTCCTCAAGAAAATAAAAATAGATTCCCTGTGTGACCAAGCTACACCCCAAAGAGCCCAACTCAACACATCCCAGAGAAACGTGTACACGAACATTCATTTCATCATCCCGATTCACAATACCAAGAAACAAGATCAGCACAGATGTCCAATAACAGAAGAGCAGATAAAGTGTGTTTCAGCCGCAAAGAACAAAGTTATATCCTTTAGGGAAAACTAGAAGCATTGGAAATAGCCATAAACTTAATTGAGCCATCTCATAAAGAATATTGCATGTTTCCTCTTATTTGTGCTTCCTATATTTTATGCGCATACATAAAAGCATGTATGTTCATAGGATGTGAAAGTGGAAACAAACTGTCTAGGAAAATAAGGAGGTCTAGTGGGGAAGGGACAGAGGCACAGGGGATGGTTAGGCACACAATGCACACCTGTACAAACTGTAGCCTCATACAGCACAGTACCACGAACAATGATTACTAAGAGGAAATGGTAGAACGACACAGAAGAAATTGCATTCTACCACCTTCCTAATCCTCCCATTTTTGCTTTCAATGATCTATTTTAATTTAAAACATAATAGCAAGTCAATTGTTTAATTAATGGTATCTACTATTACTATTCTTGGATCCGAAGTGGCAAAAGGGACAGAGAGGTTCTAGTCTGACAAAACTCATTAACATCTACGAGCCCGATTACCCTCATCTGGATTCTCAATTCTTATTATGATAACTAGAGGTAAAATCACAGTTTTAAATGTATGAGGTGACGTGAGGAGCACTATGACAAGCATAATTATGAACAAATGATAATGTGGACACTGTTTCAAAAGACTTTTCTAAAAATTAAAACTCATATCGATTTCTACTTAGCCATTACGATTCATCTTCTTTCCCTGCAGCATCTGTGCATGAGTGATCATTTTCCTAATGCTGCTTTGCTCTGACTCATTGTTCAGGCTTACCATGTAGCCATGCCATCACCCCTCCAGCTCCCTTGCTTCTGAGTTGTCTGCAGACCCAATCTTCTTTATATACTTTATACATGTAGCTCCCCTGAGATTTCCCCAAATCAAGTACTCTAGGCCCCCATGCTGGTTCAAACACACACTATGAATGAGCTAGATTCTACTCTTAGGACTCATGAGAGAATATTTTATCCTCCATTTTATGATTTCTGGAACATACATATTCCTCATTCTCAGACCAAAAGCTTTCTGTAATGGGTTCTTTCTTTCTTGCCCCGTAGTTTTCTCTAAAAGGCACATATCCAGTTCACAAATTCCTAGTAAATCAAATTACCTTCAAAGAGAATATCAAGGATCTTGAAAATAAAGTGATATTAAGCTGCCTTAAGTTATTTTGTACATGTACATGAATGAAGGATTAAACTGTTGTTCCCAGACTTATAGTCTCTCTTATTCCCTAGTCCCCACTTGCTGGTGTAATTCCTCTTCCATTTTTACATCATTGTAGAAATCACCAAGAGTTAGTAAAACCACATGGCTTCATACCATTGGTGTATATCTATACAATGAATAAGCTACCACAAGGACTTACTGTTCACCACCTCAGTATTTACAATGAAACTACACACAGAAAACACAACAAATAAAGTAACAACAGCCTCTCAGACTGGTAGAATTTTTCAAGTGAAGCTCATTAGTATCTTTTCACACTTGAGTCCTTGAAACCATCTTGTAAGAAATTCAAGGCAAGACTGAGGAAAAGCCACTCTGTAACCACAAAGCATGTCCTATACTAGACAGAAGAGTCCGGGTCATCCAAAGACTAATAATAAAGTTGAAATAATTTTAACCATATTAATGCACATGGATGCACACAAGTGGAGATGAAATATGAAGGTATTAATTAGAAGTGTTGAGATGGATGAAAGGAAGCCTTCCTGGGAAAGGAAGCCGAATGTTATGTAATGAATGGTTAATTAAGAGCCAACTCTTTAAGAACTGAATCCGGAGGAGGGCAAGGATGCATTAAATACCATACAAGCAAAGAAACAAGTGGATGCATAGATCGTACTGACAATGAGGTGGAAGAATCACATAATTAAAGGAGAGAGCTAGGAACGATGTGGAACAAAGGATAATATATTTAATTTAAAGAAAGTGAAGACGAGCTGGAAAGATGGCTCAGCAGTCAAGAGCATACACTGCTTTTGCAGAGATTCAATTCCAAGTCTACACATGGTGGGTCATAACGATCTGCCATACCAGTCCCATGGCATCTGGTGTTCTCCTTTGACCTCCACAAGTACCAGGTCCACACATGGTAGTGTACATGCATACATACAGGCAAAACACTCACGCACATAAAATAACAAAATGAATAGATGTTTAAAATTATCAAGAAGAACGAATGGAAGTCCTCGTGTTATTCAGGAGAAAGGTAAAGAGTCTCCCAAGCTTTTGGGATTTAAGTCAGTTGCTAATATAAAAATGTAAGAATCATGGATTAGCAGGGATATATATTCAACCCTATATATTCAACCCATTAGAAAGGGTCCAGTGTATTAAGGGAAGCCTTAGTCCATACAGTAGAGGGTAAAGCACCATAGAGGCAGCACAAAAAGAAAAGACAGGAAAAGCATGAAAAATGAAAAATGTACAATGCTCTAAATAAGTCAGAATGCATTTAATCACAGTAAATATGAGTAAATTAAGCTGCACAGTGTGATGACTCTTGGAATCTATCTAGTCTTTATAAAATATACATTGACTGTAATAATCTGCAATTACAGAGCATTAAATATAGCAATGTACATGCCAAGTGCACACGAATGATACAGAGCAAATTTAGCTGCATTGGTATTGAGCAAAAAGGCATCATTGTGGTCAAAGCGAGTTAGAAAATACTGATAAAGCAATCCCCAGAAGCTGCAGCAGCAAGATGATGCTTTGGAAAGCAGCTTAGAATAAACAAGAAAATTACAGGGCTTGTTCAACACATTAAACAAAAAGTGCTCCAGAGGGGAGAAAAACAGAAAAAAAAGCAGAAAGGAGCAAGAATTATCATGAAAATAAATTATCAAGCCAGAATTCATTATCTTTGAGATCAAAGAAGGCCATTCCATCGATATCTGTGAAAATGTCTGAAACTGGCCCTATTCTAAGGCATGTCATCAGGCAGTGTCTAAACCTTATAGCACAAGAGATACATTAAACCTCTACAAAGAGAAAACAGGTCATGGGGAAAGGATCAAAAACTATAATGGTTTCAAGTTTCTTAAATGGAACCATTGAAAGGTAGAGCACATTTGTATCATATCTTCAAAATCCTAAAGGAAAATTACCTCCAGGCAAAAAATTCAACATCTAACCAAACTCTTGAATGGGAAGGATGGTGAAGAGACATTTGTGTAAGTCCATGATATTGAATAAACATCTCTTGCACTGGTAGAGGAGAAGATAGTTAATCAAGGAGTGGAAACCATCAGATTAAACATGGGATAGGACGTGCATAGAAATGAGCGCCTTTGGGGGAAAACAGAAAGGGCAGAGAAGGAAAAGTAACCATGGGATGCTGGACACCTCAGTGATGGCAAGTCTGTTGAATATAAACGTGCTGGCAATGTTTATTGAACCAAAGAGATGAGCTACCTTTATGAGAATAAGTTGATGGCAACAAAGCAGGTAGGAAAGGAGTCTGAAAGCTGAGACTTCAGGATTCAAAGGCAAAGAGGAAACCTAAAACTGAATCACCAGAGGAAAGGTAGACAATTGTGTTCCTCAGTGACATGGAAATAAATTATAATAAATAAACCACCTAAACAATTGAAATCATTTCCTCTAGAGCTTATTCTTTTTTAAATAAGGTTTTGCCTACTGTTCTTCAAAGAACCTTTACCTATTTTTACTCCCTTGACCAATGTGTGACAGTCGCCCCCCCACCCTCTCCAAACTGCTTTGTCCATACACGTCCTAGAAGGAACAAGTGCCAAGCCAGAGTCACTGTGCAAAAAATTGACTAGAATAAATGTCTGAAAGGCATAGAGAATGAAGGACAGGAAGTTGGGGTGAAACCTCTAGACAGAACAGATATCTAGCATCATTCAAAAAGTTAACAGAAAATTTGACATAGGAGAGTTCAAAATGCAGCACAGAAAGAGAGAATGCCAGAATGATCATCATCCAAATACTTATATGCCTGCAGTATGTAGTAACAACGGAGGGAAAGAAAAGCCAGGAATTGGACGGAAAGCAGGAATGGATAGATGGAAAGGTTTGGAGAGAAGAAAGAGAAAGGAAAATCATTGTAATTAAAACACAATCTCAAAAGTAAATAACCAACGACAAATGTTAAGTCGTCCCACCATCCCTTTTAATGACGGACCTCCCTCCCTACTTAGTGACAGGCCGAGAGCACCTTTGAGAAACGTGTCTTCAACATGACAGTGTACCAGTCAGCCCCGGAACACAGCCACCTTCAGATAACTGTGTTCAGCGGTGTGCTGTCTGATGTTAGCAACTGGCTGGAGAGAGTTAAAGCGAAGGGGGCTTAATCTCCTGATCTGTGGCTTTCCACGGTGTACTAATGCACACTGTGGCCAGTTTCAAGAGACCAAGGCGACACCTCTGAATTCTGAGCTTGAAATCAGTGGGAACAACTGGCTTTCCATGCCAGAGCTTGGCCCGGGGCAGTGTTGGCTGCACAGGGAAGGAAGTGTAAGCAGCAGACCCCCTCAGATGCCGTACTCAGCCGCCTGGTGTTTTTAATGCAGCTCTGACCTTTCAGGTCTATAACTGGGAACGGAATCTCAAAGTAGATTACTCTGCACTGTCTTTAGAATGAATGAGGTCAAGTGTCTTTTAAAATAGTTCTATGTTCGCATATTATGACACAATGAAGCTCACGATCATAGACACATCTCATTATGATGGAATGAATTTCCTTATGCTCTTTTCTGTGAATCAAGTCACACTATTGACTTCTTTATCAACTAGCGAAACACATACACTTACGGTGTACATATTTGTCTGACTTATCTAGACATAATGGAATAACTAAATATCGCTAATTGATGTATGTATTGCCTCTATCCATCATCATTTTTGTGGTGAGAACACTTAGTCCCTGCTATGGTTTGCATACAGACTGCCCCCCCCAGAGACCCATCTTTAGGGGCTTCTTCCCCAGGGTTAAACTGGAGGCTTTTAGGAGATAGGGCCTAAGGAAAGCCCTTAAGTCACCTGGGAGTGTGGTCTTACAATGGCTTGTGGGGCCCTGCCAATACCCTTTCGGTGTATTTCTGGGGTAAGATGTGGCTGCACGTGCTACCACATGCTCACATCATTTCTTTTTAACCAGAGACCCTAAGAAATGGGGCTGCTAAATCTTGTTCTTGAACCTCCAAAACTATGAGCAGAATATTGCCTTCATAAGTAATCTGTCTAGGTATTTTGTTACGGTAATGCAATTTTCACTAATAGACCCTCATTTTCCCTAATCAATCCACTCCTTCAGTACTTTTTAAGAATATAGTACATTTCTAATTGTGTCCTCATGTGGCACAATAAATCTTTATCAATATACTCTTTCAGCATTTTTAAGACTATTGTATATTTCTAATTGTGTCATCATGTGGCACCTCTTCTGAATGAATGAAATTTTGTAGTCTTAGTTCAACATCTTCCCAAGCCTCCTTTAATAGTGTAGGGCACTGCCCCACCATTCTTCCCTACTTATGTGAGATCAACTTCATTCAAATCCCCACATAACTGATTGTTTCAGTAAAACCTTTATGCCTATGTCTAAGTAACTGAAACCATAACATGCTCATGTAATAATCCATGTGGGAAATGGAATACTGCTTACTCTCTTTTATCTTATGATTGGCATTTTCAAAGTTAGCTCCTCATATACTTTTAACAGCTTGCTGTATGTAGGCTCTAAAATTAAAGAATAGATATCATTCATTGATTTTCCATAACTCTAGAGTCATAGTTATGTGTACACTATCAAAATAAAAAGGGCAACATTTAACTTGGGGAAAGTACATTTAAATATCAATACAATGTTGATGGAGAAAGAAAATTTATGGAAAACTCAACAAAGAAAAGGTTCAGTCTCACTCCCAACACAGACAGAGTCACAGTAGTGCCATGAACTTTCCAACTGGGTGATCTAATGGGGATACTGTAGCGTCTTTAGGGAAAACAACATGGTTACATTATCATGTTAAAACCTTTTAATAACAGACTCGTTATACTGTCTGACCTAAGTTTTCTTATTGGTTTCATCCTCCCATCTTGGTGCAGTGATTTGTAAATCATTCATCCGTAACTTAGAGAGAAGAAGCTGTGAGCGAAGGGATCCTTTAATACCCTTTAATATTGCCATTTTCACAAACACCATAGAGCAGAACCCTGAGTGAGGCCAGACATCAGAAGTCACCAAATACACTTTCTACCTATCCCTGTATCTATAATGAATTGAAAGCAAAAGCAGAAATCAAAATTGTAACAGTTCAAAAACTGTTGGAAAATATGTGGGCTTTTAGGTTAACTCTTAAAACAAGCACCATGTGTGACATAAGTGAAAAGTTTGTAAGCACATGGAGTTTTCAAAGCTGCTGTCTTCCAGAGAAAGCTTGTTTTTTGTGCCCTAAGCACATCACCTGGCCTGTGAACTACATTTGACTCCAAGTGTGCCACTGCTGTGTCCTCCCCAATGAACCTTCTACCCCTCCTCCTGCTGCTCTTCCTCCTGCTTTCTTGTTCTCCCTCTTCCTGCCCTCCCTTCTGCTCCTTCCCTTCCTCCTCCCCTGCACTATCCTCCTTCCTCCTCTACCTGCTTCTTCCTCCTATTTTCCTCCAATCACAATTTTCATAGCCCTTTTCCTAGCAATTCACTTGTTCAGCCAAAAATCATGGGGAAGACACAGGGAGAAGTTAATATAAGAAAACCAACTGTGAGGGGTTGGGGATTTAGCTCAGTGGTAGAGCGCTTGCCAGCGCAAGGCCCTGGGTTCGGTCCCCAGCTCCGAAAAAAAAAGAAAAAAAAACCTGTGATTTATGGCACATGCTTAATAATAACAGGGGCGTAAATGGAAGGGAAACTGAAAAAGACATTTTATCGTCTGTGCAATCCTTGGAACTCTACCGTTTTCAAAGCATTTGATATCCAATACTCCAAAACTAAAACCAAAACCAAAAAAAAACTTACCTCATCCACATTTTCAAAGGCATTGATGATGTCATAAGGTAAACAAGACAGCAGATCAATGACAAACCAAGTTTTCAGATAGTTCATCCGTATGAGCTTCGGGTCAGAAATGACCTCTCCACCCGGCCCCACAAAAGTCGTGTGAAAGTTTAAAACGATGTCCACCAGAAAAATAACGTCCACCACGCTGTCCAGAACCAGCCAGGCGATATTGTTCTGTTTTGTTTTGAAGGAAACGTTGTAAGGAACCATGATGGCGGTGTAGAAGGTAAGAATTAAAATCACCCAATCCCACGTAGTTTTGAAAGCACAGTAGTGTAGAATGATGTGTGGCGGCGTCTTTGGCGCTTCTTGTTTGTACTGAGGAAGGATGTCTGATCCCAGCTGAAGAACCTAAAAGAAAGCAACGGTGTTTATAAACATGCGGGACACCTCTGAAGACAGATATGACTGCGCCCCTGCTGGGCGCTCAAACCGCAGACCAAGTCACGTGATCGTCAGTTTTAGGCCAATCGTACTTTATTGTTTCCCTTTTCCAAAATGCCCCAAAGTTTACCCAAAGGACTCATATGTAAGTGCAACTATTCCACAGTTGATATGGTCACTGGTCACTGGTCCATCTGCCTGGCTCTCCAGTGGCTAATCTTCTTTTTTCTTTTTTTCGGAGCTGGGGACCGAACCCAGGGCCTTGCGATTGCTAGGCAAACGCTCTTACCACTGAGCTAAATCCCCAACCCTCCAGTGGCTAATCTTGACCCGGGTGTTCCTGCGCATGCACTGGGCAGGCCTGACAAGAATCATGTGACTTTCACTGACTGTTCCATAGTTACTTGGATGACTGACCATCATTCATTGTTCGCATATATTAAACACCTTAGAAAACATACTTTTGCTTCTAATGGTCTCCCTGAATCCCAGGGCCTCACCGTTGGCAGTCTTGATGGATTTGCTCAACAAGAATCCTAGTGGCTAACAGGACAGTGTTGGGGGAGGGGGGGTGATACAGCCTATTTTTTCCCTTTTCTCTCTAAAATCAGGATGTAAAATAAGCATTGTGTTTCTTCTCTGGTACAAACTTCCTTCGGAAAACAAAACACTAAATACCAGATTTAGCTTTCTGTACCACTTTGATAAGTGAAAAACTATCAGAGCAAGCTTTATACCAACCTTAACTTACTCTGCTGGGTCTAATTAAAGTAAGAGGAGGAAAGCAGATGACTCCAGCAAGGGTCAAAGCTGGAGACCTGAAGACAGGACTCAGATTGCCTGCTGGAACCTGGGAACTGTGAAACAAGTTGAGGAAGCATATCCAAAATTTCCATCTCTCACATTAATGCCATTAAGGGTAATGCGAGTGCCAAAGAGTGTGGCAATAGGGCTTCTTAACTAACTATTAATTACTCAGTGTTCTAGAAAAGGAAAGAATATAGGAGGGAGGAGTCAAAGTGATAAATGCATCAAACATTTGAATGCATGAATAATCAAAGGTAAACATTAGCATATAGCTCTATGGTTTATTCAATAACACACACACAC
Organism: Rattus rattus; assembly: GCF_011064425.1. Taxonomy (NCBI): domain Eukaryota; kingdom Metazoa; phylum Chordata; class Mammalia; order Rodentia; family Muridae; genus Rattus; species Rattus rattus. Next base: position 89,306,732 of record NC_046160.1, read on the forward strand.
ACACAAGCAAGTGCATTTGCTTATTCATGTATCTTTTGAAGTCTGGAAGAGTATTCTAAAATTTCTCATATATCAAGCTTACTTAGAAGACTAAGTATCTTGCTATTTTCAATATTAAAAATGCTACTAGTATTTTCTGTGGCTGTATATCATACTTAGGATTTTAACTCGGGGCTCTTAGCACTATTTTAAGGCCATTTCATGTATTTACCTACACTCTCGGAGCCCCAGGTCTATTTACCCCTAAGGTCTTAACTTACTTACTAACCATTTATCCTAGCAGGAAAGTGAGCGCCACGTTGAGATGGAGTGCTAGATATAAAAGAACCGCACGTAATTATGGCTTCTCTCTTACCTTCCGACCACCATCAGCTCCAGTCTCACTGGGGGAGGAGATGGAAAATGCTTCTTTTACCATCATCTATAACTTCACCTTCTCTAGTTAGATCTCAAGTGGTAATCCAGTGTGTTTTAAATCTGGCTCACAATAGAATCTTCTCAAGTTTTCTGAAGTTTGGTGTATTCGCACCTAGACCCCACCCCTAGCCCAGGAATCATGGCACTGGCCTTAAGTGGGTTTTGAGAAAGTCTGCATTTTATCTTTACCAGGCGATGAGTGTAGAGCTCATATAGTGTCTTTTCTTCTCTTTTCCATTTCAATCCTAGCTAGTCAGACGGGATTAGCAAAGGAGAATGCTCTACAGATTCCAGAGGAAGGGGAGCAAGAAGAGGAGGAGAAAGGGGAAGGAAATAGAGAGGCCAGCGGAGGAATAGGGAAAGGGTAGGACCACAGAAAAAGATGCAAACCTGTTGGGATTTGACCTTTGACATAGGCAGCCAGGTCTTCTACCTGAGCTCGGCCTTGTGCTCCTCTGTGTGGCAGTGACTGACAGCTCTGCCTGCCAGCTTCCTTTCTCTAAGAGTCCTGTGAGAATATAGTTACATGGCTGAGTTTGATTTTGCATCAATAACCACACTGTTTCCACCTGAAGATCTAAGCCCTTGTTCTAAGGCAGAACTCACTGACAGAGAGAAGACAGTATTTATCTCTAGCCAACATTAGCTGAAAGCAATCAGTCAGATAACAGTACATGTGGACAATGTAGTAACTGCTTCCATGTGGGCAGAATCTTTTAACCTAGGATCTTCTCTGAATCAGGTGGAGAGGAGAACTAATTTATGTGTCTTGGAAAAGTGAAAATTCCAGAGGAAACTGTATCTTAGGACTTTGGTGTAACCGAAAAGACAGTACTCCTGTACCCACTTGGGGTTTCTTTTGGGTCTGGTTTTGGAAACCCAAAGGCACACTCCTCTCCGCTCCCCTGCATGACCATGGAAGAAGTCTCAGTTGGAAGTCTGGCAACTTCTCCCTTCTCTAAAGCAGCAAACTTCAGACCTGATAGAAAGCAGTATTGTGTTGGACTTGGTTTTATGAATCCTAAGTCACTGTCTGATTAAAAAGAAAGCCAAAAGTCAGAAACAAAAGAAAAGGAAAAGTCAGATGAAAGGAGAGTGAAAAACGTCCCTCGAAATGATGGGACGGAATGCAAAAGCTCATACAAGGAACATCCTAGAGTAGCTGTGGCTCAGGGGGATGTTGCCCTCCTCCAGGCCCCTTCCCTCTAGTTGGGTAGTAGGGGGAAGAAAATCTAAGGATAAGGCAGAAACAGCAGCCAGCAGGAAGCCTGCCTAGAAAGCCTCAGCACATGCAAAAGCAAACTCGGCCTGGGCTGGGCTCAGTGAAGGAACTGAACACTTCAGGCAGAAGGGAAGGAAACTTCAACGGAAGCAGTACTTGGTAAGGAGCACTGTCGTACTCGGTATGGAGCACTATCGTACTTAGCGAGGAGCACTGTCATACTTGGTAAGGAGCACTGGAGCACTATCGTACTTAGTAAGGAGCACTATCATACTTAGCGAGGAGCACTGTCATACTCGGTATGGAGCACTGTTGTACTTGGTGAGGAACACTGTTGAAAAGGAAACTCCACTCGGCTGCATTCAATAGTAAGCCAGCTGTGGGTCGTCTTTGTACACAGTATGAACAGGAATACTTAATATTGTATTCATCTCTTATTTAAGCGTGGCTATACCAAAAAGTGTTCTGCCTTCTCCATGATAACAGCTATTAAGGGGGGGGGGTGGCAGAGAGACAGAGACAGAGACAGGAAAAACAAAGAGAAAAGGAAAACTTCTAACAGGTCTCTTTGTTGGTTACAAACTAAGGAAAACTCCTGAACTCAAAATTTAAGGAATAGGCTTTATTTCCCAGCCCTCTCTGAATCAGAATTGGTATTTATAGCTAATTAAGACATGCCTCAGCTCACCTTTCTCTAGTAATGTAAATCAATGAACATATGGATTTAATGGTGTCTTTCTCCTCCTTTCTAAGTTAATTCACATTTTACAAAGCCAGCATCATTTGGTTAGCGCTCTCCCCCCCCCTCTCTCTCTCTCTGTGTGTGTGTGTGTGTGTGTGTGTGTGTGTGATTGGGGGGCGCTAAGGTTATGCCATGACACACATGTTGAAGTCAAAGGAAATCTGCAGAAGTCGGTTCTCTGCTTCCACCATATGGATTCCAGAAATAGAATTCAGGATGCCAGCCTCACCAGTAAGCACCTCTGTCTAGTGAGCTTTTTCACTGCCCCTAACTCTTCTGTGTTTCCTGCACACTCTCTCTCTCTCTCTCTCTCTCTCTCTCTCTCTCTCTCTCTCTCTCTCTCTCTCGCACACACACACACACACGAATGAAAGAATGAGTGAATGAATGAATGCATGCTCTGTCCCATTTGTTCAGTTAAATCATACATGCTCTAAGCATCACTTAATACAGCATGAACTACATTTCCATGCAAAAGTTGGAACAAACAAAAGGAAATATTTCACATTTCTACAGTTCTATAGATAGATAGATAGATAGATAGATAGATAGATAGATAGATAGATAGATAATTAGATGGATGGATGGATAGATAGATAGATAGATAGATAGATAGATAGATAGATAGATAGATAGATAGATAGATAAATGATGGATGGATGGATGGATGATGGATGGATGGATGGATGGATCGATAGATAGATAAATGATGGATGGATGAATGGATAGATAGATAAATGATGGATGGATGATGGATGGATGGATGGATGGATGGATGGATGGATGGATGGATGGACAGGTGGGTGGGTGGATGGATTGATGGATAGATAGATAGATAGATAGATAGATAGATAGATAGATAGATAGATAATTACCTAGCAATTATACTTATATTGAATAATTTGGGGGAAAGTGTGTCAGTGCCACTTCCTGGGAACACAGTCCTTCTCATACTTACTTCTGCCAGTCTTGAATGTTTGTGGACTGTCTCTGTTTTATTCATTGGTGTAAGCTGCTGTAACACACTCCGGCTGTTTGTCAAAGCCCGTGTCAACCGGGCAAATTTCGTCCAACCTTCAAAAGATGAGGAAAGAGTTTTGGTTATTGACATACAATGAATTGAAAACCCCACATTCTCTCAGAATGTCAAAGGATTGCAGCCAATCACATGCTATCCATGAAAACTGAGAAGTGTCAGTTTTATTCCTAAGTAAACACCCAACATATATTTGAAGTGTGACTAAAATGATGTACATTCTAATCTTTGTGGCACTTTGTAGCATTCGTGCCTTTCTCGGATCTATTATATAGTCCCTGTAGTCAAGGTAGATACTGGGTTTAAAAATAAACTGTGATCCTGTTTGCTTGGTATGGGTTTGCTAAGGGAAAATGGCTGCCTAGCCACACATCTGTGTGTTCCAAGTCCCTAGATCTCACTAATGGAGTGTAAGCAAAAACACAGTGCCACATCCGTATCTCTATTTCAGAAGCAAGCTGGTATCAAGGGGTTTCTTCCCCTTCTACCAGCTGGAGGCAAAGGGCAAGACCTGAGGGTAACCGTAGGCCAATAACTGGATAGCTGTGCAGAAGGATGCCAGCCAGGGCCACTTGCTTTGGATTATTACATGAACAAAAAAATAGGCTTCTCCTGCATCAAATAAATGTTGTTCCTTATTAATAAAAATAACACATAACATTAATACATTATTATTGTTTGTTAGAGCAGCTACTATCACCCTAATGAAAACAGTTCTTCCGGGTGTTGTACACAGATTTGTACAGGAGGAATAGCTCAGTTTCAACCGCTCTCCCATATTGTAGTTCTTATCGCACATTCTACCTTCCTTGTAGCATAACAAACGTTATTTCCCTCATTAACAATTGCACTGATACCTAAAAAGTTATGCTTTGAATATCTAAAGCCCTAATCACATTTTCTGAAAGAGAAGTTGCTTTTGGGAAAAAGGAATGCAAATTTAATGGGAAGAAAATTTCTTCTGGGGCCTCGAATTGCCATTATTAAAATCATTAATTTCAAAGAAATACCAATGAGATGTGAGCAAATAGAGAAAAACCAGCCATATTCTGGCCCTGTCTCGACTCTCCTTTCTCTAGCTAGATCAAAAGCTAAGCTCTATTGAAGATTTGTTTAAAGCCATTTCAGCATTTCCACAGTATTGCCCACTGACGGGAGAGTCTCCAATCCGCTCCTTAAAAATGAAAACTGCAGCTGGTCAAAAGGGCTGAATGTAGTGGCTTGATGAAATTTCAGATGATTCAATGAACACTGAAAAAAACCCGGGCCTACAGAAGACTAATGCCTGTCAAATCGCAGAGTACAGGTAACACGGACTTTACTACTAGCCTGATTATTCAGGCTTAGAATTTCTCCCACCAATTTTGCTCCTTCTGTGTGTTCACAGATTGGGTGAGAAGTAAGCTGACATCCCTGGGTGGAAAGTCCTGTTTTCTTCTTTAGTAACAGACCTTATCCTAGTGACTGGCACTTAGAGTCAGGTTGGAGACAGCCTTACCTGAAACCCAAGGTTCTATACAATGTTCTGGTTTCCCAATGAGGCAACAAAGACACCATCAGCTCTCCACTTAATACAACCCCTGCACACACACACACACACACACACACACACACACACACACACACACACACACACACGTGCTTCTAAGCCTTCTAGTTTATAATTTGTGAATAAATATCTTTCAAAATGAATGCCTTCCATCCTTAGATGTCAAACAGTACAGCCTGTGTAATTGCGGTCAGGTGGCAACCCCCTAAGAGCACATCCACACGCTGCTGAGATTCTAAAGCACAGACCAGAGCTCCCATTCCCCTGTTTCAACCTTCCATATCAACCTGGAAACTTCCGGGATAGCACAGTGAGCCCTTGGAAGAGAGGCCATTAGCTTCTGACCACAGGGATTTATACCACATCTATCACCTGTCATCTCCTCTTACTGTTTCCAACCTTAATAAACCAACAGAAAATTAATTTAAAAACAATTCAAAAATGTAGTCAAGTCTTCCAGAGTTCCTTTTACTCACTATAATATCCCATTCTTTTCTATATTACACTCATCCTGCCTGTCTAGAATTCTATCTGGCTAATGGCAGTTTGGACTCAATTGAAGGATTACTTAATTCTGCAAGCTTCCCAGAGCCACCTGAGATGCCATCCTTCGTACCATGGCGCGTGCGCGTGCACGCGCGCGCGTGCACACACACACACACACACACACACACACACCATGGCATACACACACACACACACACACACACACACACACACACACACATCATGTGACGTAACAACATCAATGCAGTCATGGTTTACTTTGGGTAAATTAAAGTTCATCTCTTCGTCGTGGCACTAAAGCTGTCGGTAGGTTAATAAAAGGTGACTGACTAATCCAGTTTTCCTTAAGACTAAAGCCCACTTATGTGTTCCTATAGTGGGCCTTGGTCAGTTTACTGGATTGGGTGTAAATAATGAGGGTGCCCTTTGATGACTGCAACTATTTCAGTCACCAACATGCTAAAATATATTGATAATTCCTCATCTTACAGTAACTGAGTATTATAGTTGCATTGGCTATTTCTAGAAACTTCTCAGCTCATCGTTTTTCTTCCTGAAGGCTCGCGTTTCTTTAAAAAAAAAGATGATTCAAGATCTCTGTATATCTGAGTAGGGTCAAAAGAGAAAACCATTTGCACTCTGTATATACAATAAAGTTTGCCTGGAAAAATATTTTGGGAACAAAGGAGAAATACGGGAAGAATGTGTGTAATAAACCGAACAAGAGGGCAAGCCTTCAGAATGTTAACTTTTGCTCATCTCCTACAACCACATCGACAATAAGGCATGTGAGGAAGGAAGAACACAGCCATGAAAGCTATCGTCACTGATGCTGCTGCATTACAGAATAAGGGAGCAGTAATTCCTAATTTAAATACTCAGAAAACACTGGTTTCCATGTGTCTGTGCACAACTATACACAATCTGATCAACATAGCGTGTAGAGGGCAGTAATTGCATTTTGATAGAATAAGTGAAGCACTGAGTGAAAAAGTTAAACAGATTAGCACACATCTTGCCTTAAATACAATGAAAACGCAGCAAAGGCGCTAGGCTCAGCTTTCGGTGCATGTCGGTATGATCCATGACATTAGGGAAGAACTGTGGAGCGGAGAAGGTAGAGTGGCTCCTACTCTTCAGAAAGAACTTGAGGAACCACTAGCTGAGAAAGAAAGGCAGGGCTAGGTGAGGAGCCAGTTCTGGCACCAAGAAACCAAAGTCAAGGGCAATTGTCAGGGAGTCATCCAGTAGGAGTTTGCTATCAACTTGGCCCATAAGTTGGAGAACCAAAGCCAAGCCAAGGTGTGCTCCTTTCATATGTAAATTAGCGGAAGAGCAGGAACCACTGCTCCCCCAGTGCACTGGCCAGCCCCTCTGGCAGCCCTCTGCTCTAATGCTCTAACATTAGCATTTTTCTGAAGACTTCTATACCTCCTTACCCCCACCACATTCCCACACACTTCACCTGAAACCAATAAAAGCCACACCAAACATAAGAACCTGAAGCTTCCCCTCTCGCTTGCTCACCATGGGACCTCACTCTTACCTGCTCCCCACTATCTCTAAGAATTAGGCACTCGTTTCTCCTTGATGACGCATACTATACACAGACACATGCTCAAGAAGTCTGCAGACTTTCCACTACTGTAAATCACGCCCTGTTGAGTCTTCTCATGCCGATCCTTTTGTGCTCCGGATCTGCCTCCAGACGATGGGAGTCTACTTAATCTTTCCCCAACCCCAACGTTACAGTCAAACTTTGAAAAGAGTCACACAATCACACTGTCTAGGTCAAAGCAAAAAGACTCATCAGCAGTTCTTACTTCTCCCCAGGACTGCATCCACCCACCTCCCTACAGAAATCTAACTGTGCCCCTGACAGCTCAGCAGTTCGCTGATGTTACTTAGACGTGGTCGATACGGGGTAATCTGAACAGACAGTTGTCTATGACGAGTAAAATGCTTGCACTGTAAGTTGTTCATGGCATTATGAGAACATTTGTTCTCCTAAAAGCTCAGGCTGCCAACTCCTTCTTAATAAAACATTAGTTTAGCTCTATTGGGTTGCAATTAACCTCTTTGTCATGGACTGCCTAATCTTAAAAATGAAAGGAAGTCACAGAGGCAGTTAAATCAATCTATTGGGCTGCAACACAAGATTCCAATCTATATGGGAAAAGCTTAGGTAAACAATTTTGCTCTCAGCCAACAAGACGGCCTTGGCATAATTACTCCTATTTCTTCTGCCGTCTCCTCTCTAAAGAAAAGCATTGGCTTTTGCAAGCAGGTTACTTTTTTTGATGTTATTTTTATTCCGGAAGAATTTTTTTAACCTCATTATTGGCAAAAAGGTGTCATGACTGCTTGGCAGAGGATGTCTCACACGGCAATTATCTTGGCAGTTTGGAAGTCTGTTTGAAAATCGTGTACAGTATCAATGGGCAGAGATTTGGATAATGATCTTCAGAACACAAAAGATAATCAGCAGCATGGACCTCCTGGGCTTTCATCTGCATTTTATGATAGATAAAGTATCAGATACAGTTGATAGATTGCCTGAACAAATCTTCCAACAACCCCATACCAGGAACAAAACATAACAAGACTACTTCGCCCTGTGGAATTAGCATCAGACCATTTGGTTGGTTCTAAGAACACAACTCTGTCAGAAATACAGCATCCCCCTGAGGCCTATGCTTAGGAACAGGGGATTAAGGTGGCTGTGCTTGCCAGTGACTTCTCTCCTGTAGAAGACGGGACAGCAGTGGGCAATCTGGAGAACGTGAGGCTTGAGTCTCTTCAGCAGAAGAATGGAGATGATAACATAAACGTCACAATTAGCTCAATGAGCAGTGATGAACTTAGACCTGGTAGTCATGGACTCTCCATCAGAGCTGATGAGCTTCCCTACACTGTTTGCTGCCATCGCTTGTGCCCCAGTTTGTCATGATTCATTGTTGATATTAGACATTAGCACTCAGTTTAAGAACAAAACCAAAATAATTCAGGATGAAACTGTGGTGGACATAGGGCTTGCAATAAGCAGGGCTGCCTCAATTACTGATGTGTTCATAAAAAGATAAATGGGGGGGTATATGTTCTATGGAGGTGTGGTGAGGTATGGAGGAAGGGGGTGCCTCTGTTTAGGGCATGGTGAGGGGAGTTGAGAGGGTAGTGGGGGTAGAGTAAGGCAGAGAGAGAGACAGAGAGAGAGAGAAGAGGAGTAGAGGCCAGCCATGAGAGAGAGGGGGAGGGGAATGGGGAGAGAAGGGACGAAGGGGGAAGAGGTTAAGAGAGAGCAAGAGAGTGAGGACAGGGCAAGAAGCCCCTTTCATAGAGCCAGGAATACCTGGCTGTTGCCAGGTCACTGTGTGGTAGGGCTTAGACAGAATGCTACAATTACTGCAGCCATGGCCTTAACCACCACAGTCAGTGTCTAATCTGATTCAGAAACTAAATTCAGAGTCCATTTCTTCAAGGCTTTTAACCATTTGTCTGAGTTTCTTGGTGTGAGGGGGTAGGGGTTGGCGATATAAACAAGAGATCAGTATGAATGCAAACCAGCAAATTTGGCAGATCTTCAAAGGCCAGAGGCCCTCGTCTAATCAATACGCCTTCTGAAAATCCCTTCCCTTGCACCTAATCAAAACTGAACTTCAACTAAACCAACTTTTACCCACTGCTCATCTCCATTTTGACTGGACAAAAGATCATGAAAAAGTTTGTATTAAGTTACTGTGAGGCCAAAGGCTGCATCAAAGGCAACACCACTATTTTTTATTCAATATTCTAAACACAAATCATTTTGATATTATGGTAATTATAATGAAATTGCATGTCCTCTATATCCAAAAGGTTTAATTTCTTCTTTGTCTTTAAAATAGAAACATATACTATTTTACAAAGCTTCTATAAATGTTCTCCTCTTCCTATATCACTAGCTTCAAAGATATAGTAGGATGATGACTTAATGGTATAAATATTTCATGTCTTTTGAATTTTTCATGTTAAATGTACAGTTCACATGAATAATAGAAAGTAGTTCGTATGCAGCATTCACAGCTGCATTACGCAATGCCTTTTCAGTAATCTGTTAGCTATAGAGAAGGCATACGGGAGTCTCAGAACAAAAATTATTTTGAAATTAACCCATCTTCTAGAATATCTGGCACTAGAAAAAGGCATTTTATACCAATACTGTTCCCAGGATTTTTATTTTGCGTACTTATTGAGCTCACTGTCCAACGATCAAGTGGTCTGATCCATCTGGAGTTACTCAAAAATAATTTATAAAAATAGATAGTTCAACTCAAAAGAGACTGTGTCTTACAAGCACACTGATACTTACATGGGGATGCAGAGTGATGAAAGTGAGAATAGAAGAATGGAGAAGCATTCACTTCAGAAATAAGTCAGGTCTTCAGTTACCTCCATATGCCCCAACCCCAGTTCATGCCAAAATGCTGCCAACTTCCAGGTCCCATAAATACAAACTTACTAATTACCCCCAAGGTTCAGCACGTCAAAATGGTGCAGAAGCATTGCCTGTCCTTGGGCAGGTTCAACTGTGTCATAAATTACACAGAGTAAATCGGAACAAAAACACGCCTCTAATATACATATATGCATATTCTGGACTGAAAATAGGATATGAAAACTCTTTACTCAAAGATGACTGCCATTCATATGTGAAGACATCAAAAGTCACTTGAGGAATGTTTTAGGTTATCAATTACATATCAACTATTTTATCTTTAATGTTTTAAACACCTCACCTAAGAATATAGTTCACTGTTAACCACAAGGTTTGCATGTTCTTTATGAGAATATGGAAGATCATCCCCCTGTTCCTACTTTTCTGAGGATTTTTAAATCATGAATGAATGTTGAATTTTTTCAGATGCTTTTTATGAGTGAGTTTTGAATTTTTCAAATGCTTTTTCTATGCCAACTGAAAGGATCATATGGTTTTTTTTGTTTGTTTTGTTTTTAACCACCTCACTGACAGGATGGATTTGGAGAATTGCTTTTTGAAGACTGAACTCATTTGATTGTCATGCATAATTCCTTGTATACTTTATGGATTCAGTTTTGTGGATGATCACATGTTAAGAGTGAAGCATTCATCTATCATTTCCTTTTTCTGTAATGTCTTTCCTGGATTTGGTATCAGAGCAGTACTGTCTTCCTCACATGAGTTGGGAGACTTCCCTCTGCTTTTGCATTCTGGAAGAGACCTAGAAGATAGGCAGGCAACCCCAGAAATGTTGTGGGCACATGTGTACAACAGGCATGTCCAGAAGGCAGCAGTTCACAGACCTCTTCCCCATCCCTCAGCTCTTGTGTTCTCTCTGCCTCTTCTTCCAACACGTTCCTTGACCCTTGATGTGTTGGGAGACTGATTAGAATCATCCATGTAGGGAGGGAGGCATTTGAGGGGAGGGGAGGAGAACTTGGAAGAGGGGAATGGTGGCTATCTTATATGGGTGTGTAAAATCCTGAAGGAAAAGGAGAAATATCTTCCTTCAGCATTTATTAGGGTCTCCTGATGAAACTATTCCATCTCTTTCCTTGGTTTGGGTCAATTACTCTTTACTGCTTAAGTGTTTAATGGTGATGAGGCATTAAGATTTTCTGTTTCATGAGAGTGGTCTATTTCTTGTAAGTCATCAATGGTGACCACAGGGTGGTCATTGTCTAAGCTTCAGTAGCCACAGCATAAGTGGACATAGGCTTTTCATTTTCTGCACTGGCAGTTTGTGTCTTCCCTCTTTTTTCTTGGTTATCAGAGATAGAGGGTAACTATAATGGTATTTTCATTATAGGAGTTAGCCTTGAATTTTGGTGGGTTTTCCCCAACGTTGTCCTGTTTTTCAGTGATTTCTCCCATACAGTTTAGAATGTCTTGTCCTCCGCTTGCTTTGGTTTAACATTCTCTTCTTTACCTAGCTTCTTAAGATGGAGCTAGGCTACTGTATTTTTTTAAGACATTTTCTTTTGTCATATATATATATATATTCCTCTAAGTAGTGCCTTTACTCTCTTCCACAAACTTGAAAGGTCTAAATTTTGATTTAGTTCAAAATATTTTTTACTTAAGATTATTTCACTCATTGTTTAGCAATGCGTTCTTTAACTTCCAAATTTTGCAGTTTTCCATGCATCTTTCAATTATTGAATTCTAATTTGATTCCATTATGGCCTGGGATACATTTTCAAAGGTATATATTTGTCTAAATTTATAAAAAAAAAAGTATAGCTCAGAATATAGTATATATGGTGAGTGTTCCATATACAACTGAGAAAAAAATCTTTCTTTAGCCTTTGTCTGAAGTACCATGAAGTTTCAAAGAAATAAATCAACATTAAGTACAAAGATGATTCGAAGTATGTTTTAATTTTTTAAAAGTAGTATTAGCTGGTTGTGATGGCACATGCCTGGAATTCCAGCATTTGGATGACTGACACAGCAGAATACTGAGCTGCAGGTTTGTCTGGGCTATACAAAGGAGAGAGAGAGAGAGAGAGAGAGAGAGAGAGAGAGAGAGAGAGAGAGAGAGAGAGAGAGAGAGATATCTAGGCGCTAAATTAGATATTTTACTTGATCTTCCAGAAAATGATTTCATAGAGTCTAGAATTTCAGAGACACGTATAAATTAATTTGTTCAGTCATATTTTCAGTGCCTGGCACAGTATAAAGTTTCTCCTTTTAATTTGGTACTAACAAAATGTGAATAGATGCAATATTATGTATTTAGACTCACCTGCAAGGGATAAATTAATGTCATTTTCTGTAATTACAGTTGCGGTTGGAAAGCTTAAAGCTCTGTGCTGGTTTTTCTTTTCTTTTAGAAGGAAGGGAAAGGAGCGTTTGCCAACTGCATAAAGGCAGGCATTCCCTTTTGGTCTCCTAAGAGGTTCTTAAAAATAACATTTTATAAAACCTATTTCTAAATGAATTTAAAAATCTCCATTTATATGACACCAGCTTCTAATTTAAACCTAAATGGAGAAATTAAATCGGGAATAAAATGAATTGGAAAGAAGAAAGAGTGCTCTAGGTTTCCACAGCCGGGTCTCTGGATGCCGCTGTCAACAACGCTCCACTTGGGAGGCTTGCATTGAGCCAGCCACTCTCGTTATGACAAAATTATACAACTTCCACTCAAGAGAACATACAACTGAAATAAATAGAAGCTGAGAAGTAAACTGAATGTAATCAGCTGGCGAGACTCAGTTGATTGAACAAAAAAAAACTCCATCAAATTATCAACAGCTCTCCGGTAAGACCTCAGCAAAATCAGTCCTGGGTTTGTGTAATCCCTTCCCTCTAAAGCTCCCTGGGTACAGGGTGCCGAAATGCCAATCAGGCTGTTCCCAAATTAACCACGCTCTATGGAATTCCTCCCCACACTTCACTAGGATGAATGTTGAGAAGACTAAGGGCCACGGGTAGACATGGCAGGAGAGAGAGGCAGGGAAAGAAAATATGCTGTAGACACCCATGCATCCTATTTTTTTTTTTTATTTCACTGCCCCATACTCCTAGATTGGACAAAAGGGTGAAGCGCTCCAAGAACCCTGACTTCATCCCACTTTCACTGTGCACCATGAGGGGTCCTTGGGAGAAGTCTTACCTCCTGTGTTGAATGGAAACCTGGGTTGAGATGTGTCTGCTCTTGCAGAAGTGCTTTTGAATCAGGAACATGTATACGAGGCCCTGTTCCCATCCACAAGCTGAGCCGTATGTACATAATCTAGACTGTTCTTTTAGGATCTGCACTTTTATAGCCTATTTTTGAAGAGTAATACATTTGCAAGATGATTGACTCAATCTTTGTCTGAATGCAGCCAGTGTACAGAAAACTCACAGAGGCAATGCACGTACATCTTGGGGAGGGGTGTATATGTAATAGGGGGCAGAATTAAACCTATATTTTAAAAACATCACCAAATCTGTTAGAAAACAAGTCAGTATGTGTAATGCTGAAATGTGGGGGCTTTCTGATTTCTCTAGCTACATTTTCTAAGTGCATAAAAATTCCAGCTTTTCAACCTGAGCTTCCAGGGACTAAGCCACTACCCAAAGACTATACACGGACTGACCCTGGGCTCCACCTGCATAGGTAGCAATGAATATCCTAGTAAGAGCACCAGTGGAAGGGGAAGCCCTTGGTCCTGCCAAGGCTGGACCCCCAGTGAACGGGATTGTTGGGGGGAGGGGCGGTAATGGGGGGAGGATGGGGAGGGGAACACCCATATAGAAGGGGAGGGGGAGGGGTTAGGGGATGTTTGCCTGGAAACCAGGAAAGGTAATAACAATTGAAATGTAAATAAGAAATACCCAATTTAATAAAGATGGAGAAAAGACAAAGAAAAAAATCCAGGTTTTTCTTTGTCTGTCAGTCTTTTGTTTGTTTATTTGTTTGTTTGTTTGTAATCAGCCCTTTGTACATCACAGTGTGTTCTTACCATCAGTATTAACTCCCAGGATACTACTGGCTTTTGTGTCTTTCCCTTTGAGGCAACCGTACGTGTGATAAGAGGTACAATTCATTGGATTTTTGTTAATTTATTTATTTCATTCCAGCTTGATTTCTTTTAATTGTTGATACTTAAGTTGTCAGTGGACATGCTTTTTTTTATGTTATGTTTCAGCTTAAAGTTATTCATTATATGTGGATGTAAATATAGATTTGGTGTTTTACAAAGAAGAAGAGGAGGGAGAGAAGGACGAGGTGGTGGTGGTGGTGGTGGTGGTGGTGGTGGTGGTGGTGGTGGTGGTGGCAAGTAAAAAGGTCACCAACTCCTCGGGCATGGAAACTCTGTTTTGGAGATACCTTTTGTTGAGTCATCCTCTATGGGCTGTTTGAACAGCGTGATATCCTTGAACGTACACAGGAACAAGACCACCTTCTCGTGTTCGTTTCTTATTGGTGCGATTTGCATGTAAAACCAAACAGGGGTACCTGCAGTGGAGAAAGAGGGAGAAAGAGAGCAGAGGTTTGTCAGGCCACAGCAAGGGTTAGCTTCCCTGACTCTGCCCTGTCCCTTTGCTTCAGCACCAAAACAGTGGTTTTGTTATGGGAATAAATGCAATGTTTTAACCAGAGCCGCTGGTTCAGGCCTATAATCAGGCTCCTGTATACTGAGGAGGCCGAGGCAGGAGGATCACAAATTTAAGAATGACCTGTACTACAAAGCGAGCTCAAGAGTACACCGGACAACTTAGTAAGACCCCGTCTCACAAATAATTAAGATTAAAATTAAAAGTTTAACAAGGGCTGGGGACGTAGTTCAGTGATGGAGTGCTTGTCTTGTATGCATGAGGCCTTGAATTCAATCTCCATCTAAAGCAACAAAATGAAAGGAAACGAAATATGTGCCAATTCTGTTTAAATGGTCATGGTAATAATAGCACTCTTAAATCACTGCTCTATCAGCTACCAGTTGCTCAGATTCAATGAGTGTATTTTTAACCCCAAATATGAACATTCTAAAGAAAAGTACAGGGGCTCCCCCAACGTGCACACCTGGTCCTAAAGTAATACCAGTATCGCCTTTAGGTCTGTGTCCTGAGGCCTCTGACAGTCTCACCGAGTGTGATCACTCCCGCACGCCCTCTGGTCTTGTCACTTTGACAAGTGTTTCCAATTAGCTGCAACAGCAACACCGCCCTGACAAGCTCGGCTCTCAGAAGAGCATCTAGAATGTTGCTTCTGTCCCAAGGCTCTCTCTTCCCTCAGATGGACTTAAGTGTCACCTCGATAGCTGTGTCTCCTGTCACTGGAGACACCACCAATACTTGATACCTACTGTGCTACCTGAAACCTCTAAGGCGATCATCAAAGGGAAAGAAAGATAGCCTGTGTGTTTAGGGCTTGAGAATCTCCAGTGTCTTGGTGAGCCACAGCCTCCTGCTCCTCAGGCCACATCATTCTTCAAGGAACAGCTACTGCACTCTCCAGACGGATGAGAGCTTCACAGTTTTAAAGCTCAGGGTCCAGACAGACCCAAGAACTGGGAAATAAACTGCGACGGTGGACTAAATGGAGGCATGAGAAGTAACCTCAAGGGAACAATTCTCCGCACAGTGGCAGCACACTGAAAGAACATTCTACCACAGTGGAAAGAATAATAAATAAATAAGTTCATTTTCCATCAGATTTTTATCAAGCAAAAGAGCGATAAAGGCCCTCAAATGGCCCACGCTTAGGGGCAGAAGGGGTTTCGTCAGGTTCAGGATTTGGAGAGTGGATGTGTAGCTGACGCAGCTGAGAAGTTAGAGCATCTTAGCGACACCCCATGAAAACCAAGTAACATCCTCCTTCATAGCTGACCCAAAACTAGGTCCCCTAATGCCAGTTCCGTTTAAACAGTCACCGTAATAATAGCGCTCTTAAATCACCTGCTAAACCTGGGGAGTCTACCTAAGTCATGGAAGGGCTAATTGGTCACTTACGCCAGATGAGTTGAGTCCCTCAGCAGGCTCCAGAAGCCAGAGCACTGCAGAGGGATTTATAAAATAACGTTCAGCTCTGGCCACCGAGTCTCTATGGCTCTAACAAGTCCATAGAAGGGCACAGCCCTCTCTGAGATAATTGCAGAATGAGAAGGGGACTTGGAAGCAACCCCATCATCTCCCAGCCAGGCTTTCTCCCTATTTCCTGCTCCTCCTGTTACACAGCGTGTCTGGGAACTGTGAGTGACACACAGTTTTACAAATAACCACTGCCAGGCACTGCTGTGTTTATAGCCAGTGGCTGCTCCAACATGGTGAGCCAGAGGCAGAGAGGGTTATAAACAAAGAAGAAAGAGCACTGAAACTCCTTTTCTTTTTCCAGGGTCTGCTAGAAATCTGGACGAGAGCTGCTGTCACAGTCGTGCCTTCCCATGGTAACAGCCACTTCCGAAATTCTGGCTGAGGCAGGGCTGTCTGAAAAGCTGTTTCCAGATATCAAGGTAGAATTTTTTTTTTCAGTGCGCAGGCTCAGACTTCCCCCAGAAAAGGCTGAATATTTTCAAGCAACTGTGAAATAGCCTCTATATTCTAGCTTTAAGGGTCAAATAGACAGGAAGTCTGAGAAGGAAGGACAGAAATGCATTCTTCCCAACACTCTGAGCAGGGCCTGTGCACTGGGCACTGGGCACCGGGCACTGGCAACAGAGGTGGGTTCTGTCTTTGCCCCAAAGATAAACTTTCCCCAGAGTAGGAAATGCCTCCTTGTAATAGGACACTAAAGGGGGAGAAATAAAAAGGGGTTACAAATAGAATGTCAACCCTGAGTAAATCAGAAACCTTGATTGCTCCATTTGCAAAATGCCATTTACTTAATTACTTGATGAAAGTTTTCGGGGCAGGGCTTGCTATTCTGGCATTCACCTAACAGTCTTCAGAAGACTTGTCAACTTTCCCATCTCACATTTTTCAAAGTCACAAAACACTCTTCTTGCAGTTGGTGTACAAAAGCTGTTTGAGATGACCCCTTCCAAGATTCCTCTAAATCTGACTAAAATGCTTGTGCTCTACCCTGATGCGTGGATAACACCTATCCTTCCTATTAAAAGAAAAATCAAAATTAAAGACAGATGCAGCGAGCACACAGAAGGAAAGGGGAGCTTTCTGCAGGGCTGCAGGGCCCGTCTCCTACCAGCTACATGGCAGACATTCATACAGCAATATTCAGTTCCCTTGAGAGACAGGGCAGAGTTGAACAAAAAGTCATATAATTTCAAACCATAACTATCCTGGAAGGAAAATTGTAAAAATGTAAATTTCGAGTTATTGCCAATGTGTTTAAAAGTAAATAAACAAAACAGAAGTACTTTTGACAGACTCTAACTGTGGCCTTGGCTACAATGTCTGAAAATTGAGCAAGTAATTGTTAATTCTGCTTAATGGGAGGGTCCATAATCTTCAATTATTTGTTAAGCTTGGACCATACAAGTCATCCAAAGACTAAAATTATCTATGTGAAAATGAAGGGGGCTTGGGCATTCAGCATCCTATGAATTATAAATGAATATTTGAGCCTAAAGAGAAGACGGGGAAAACATGCACAGCTTGTGCAGCAGGAAGAACTGATCATTCAGACCTGATTGCTTTCTGTGTGACACACCAGCAGCTGAGCATGACTTCACACAGAAACATCTCTTTGGCCTTGATTCTAAAAACATAAGATGAAATATTGAAAGTTTTGATAAGTAAAACCATGGGAAAAAATGTTCCCATTACCAAATGCACTTCTCTGAGGTGATGTCTATGGGGGCTGTTATCCTTTTGTGAATCTAGTGCTAACAAAGAAAGTCTAATTTTAATCCCACATATTCCATAAAGAATAACAGGTTGGAGGAAAAGAAAGGATAAATTGTGCGCCATGTAATCCAACATATAATGAACCAAGACCAGTGTATCCTGCTGAGGTTAGGGTATCTCCCACACTTAAAGAGACTATAGCATCCATTGAAGATGAATATGGATTTTGCTATCATTTAACATGAAAGCATGTGCACACACACACACACACACACACACATTTTAATATACATGATTATTGAAAATAAATTCTTCTTACAATATATTCTGATTTCAGTTTTTCCTCTTCCAACTCCTTCCAGCTTCCCCCCCATACCTACCCAAACTCCATGTCCCCCCCCCCTCTCTCTCCAAGAAACAGGCAAACAAAAGAACAACAACAAAAAAGGCAGAATTTTAAAATAAGAAGAGCAAGAAACATATGCAATACATACACACAAATAACCCCATAAAAACACAATAAAAATCATAATATACAAGCAAAAGACAAATAAGACAAAGAAACCCCACCAAAAACAAAGCAATAAGAGGCAAGAGGTCTACAGAAGTACCATTGCTTGTTTTGTGTAGGCCATCTACTGTGGAGCATGGGCCCTGCTCCTAAGTGTGGTCAATGTATACCCAGTGAGAGACTACACTGAAGAAAATAGTTCTTCCTTTGCATACAGATGTCATTTAGAGATGGCTTCTTGATTAAGGACTATGAAGGGACTACATATCAAGAAGAAGAAAAAGGAAAAAAATGACATTTGAGAAAGCAGCAAAAAGAAACGAAGTTCATGTGACCATGCAATGAAGCCACAAAGCTAAATAGAAGACTTGATTGTGGTGGTAGGTTGGATGGATGGATGGATGATTATTTTTCCCCAAATAGGGGCTGTACCATGAGGTTGTGTGTGATGACATATTTAATAACTGTGTATAATTCTGACCCTAGAGAATAATTCATAACACAGGAGATATTGACCAGATGTGACTGCCCTGACTGAAGGATAATGCCCATCACTCTTAAACAGGAAACAGTTCAAGTCTAGCTAAAGATTATTTTGTAACAGCTGACACCAAATAACCATATATCTACCTCACTGATATTTGTGCAGTAACCATAAAAAGGGATTCCTATAATAATGTAGTTATGAACACACCTTAGCACAGACACTAGAGAAAAACCACTCTGAGAATAACTTAAAAGTTTTAAAACATAACCACCATATGATGTAACAGTCCCACATCTGAGTGTTTACCCAAAGATTTGAAGTCTGCAAAACATGCACACTCATGTTCACTGCACTACAATTCACAGGAGCCAGTTTATAATTGACCTGAATGCCCATTAGTATATAAACAGATAAGACAATGCATGTATACAAAGTGAATACCATTCAGTCTTTAAAAGAACTTCTTCAGCTGGGGAGATGACTCAGTGGGTAAGAATGCCTGCTAAGCAAGCATAAGGACCTACATGGAACCCACACAAAAAACAAACATGGCTCTGTGTGTGAATCACGCCAGCACTGGGAGAAACAGGAGTGAAGAAAGGCACAGAGATAGAGGGATGAGTGGAGTTTGCAGACTAATTAGTTTAACTGAAAAGTAAGAAGCTCAAGTGAGAGACCTGGTCTCCAGGGAGTACAGAAGGGAAGAGAGGAAGGCATCTAATGTCCTCCTCTGACCTCCATATTCTGTGTACCCCCATATGTGGGTATACACATACATATACAATACACGAATATACACACATGTATACATATGCACATATAGCACACACATGCACACGCAGAGTGTGGGGAGAGAGCTAGTTTATGATATTTACAACAACATTGAAGAAATAAATATACATAGTGCTAAGTACTAAGTAAAATAAGGCAGATAGAGCAGACCAATAGTAAAGGTGTGCTCATTTTAATTGGAACTAAGTCAACGAAACACATAGCAGACAGCAGAGGTTCTCAGCTATATGGTTGGGGTAGAAGTGACGAGAAGATGATTTAAGAATGCAATGCTTGTGTGACACAAGAGATAAGTTTCTCTGTTCAGGTGTGAGATATGTTGCACAGCATGGTGAATATGGCTAATAATAACTGCTGACACCAGAGTTGCCAAGAGAGCAACTTCCAAAATTCTTACCACAAAAAGGAAATTTTTGAAATGCTGAATGTTATGTGTTTAAGTGTACATATTGTATTCCTAAGTCATAGTGTCACTTTGTACCCAATAAATATGAACAACTATAACATTTAAAATAAAAATGTGGGACTGGAGAGATGGCTTAGCAGTTAAGAGCTCCTTTGCTTTTGAAGATCTGAGTTCAGTTCCCAGCATCTGCATGACAGCTCATAACCGTCTGTGATCCAGTTCCGGGAGATCAACACCTTCTGACCTTGGCTGGCACCAAGTGTGCACCTGGTACACATACATGCATGCAAGCAAAACATTCATCCATATCATATATTTTCACTAAATAAAACATAAAATAAATCTGTAACAGTAAAATGAAACACACCATGCTTGTTTCCATTCTTCAAGAGGATTTTTTCAAGGGTTAAACTCATTATTAATTTTTCTCTCTAATCACACCAGCAACCTCTCCCCTCACACCAAGAGCACTAATGAAACATTGTATCTTCTCTGCCTTGTTTCTTAGCTACCATTTCCCAAACTAAAACTTAGAAAGACCTGGGTCATTTTATTGGTAACAAAAATACCTACGGTTTTTTTTATACAGAAGAACTTCAAAACAGTTTGACTCGTAGTTGTCAAAAGTCTGCCTGACTTTCTCAATGGTCTTCTTGTCGGTCAGTTCTCCATACATAAAACTGGAAGAAATAAAAAAAAGCCTGTTTCATTTTTGTGTCACAAATCAATCACGTCATTGCCTATGGTTAACTATTTCATTTTGCCTTGAATGATGTCCCTACACAATGAACTCAAATATGTAAGCCATTATTTCAGTAAATCTCATTGTGTAACACTAGAAGTTTGTGATCTATAATAGGATATATAAAGACAGTAAAATGTTAAGCCATGTTTTAATCACTGTTGCTAAAACTTCTTGCTGATGGTTAGCTTTACTTACATAGCAAAGCAGAGAGGCAGAGAGAGCACTTCCTGGTTAGAAATAGTTTTCATATGCACTACCATTTCAATTACCATGATTCTATTAAACATGTATCACATCAACAGAGACCTTAGTCACTAGTATGTTGATTGCAACTGTATGAAGTCAAACCACTGAAAGACACTGGTCCAGCCACCTCCCCTTATCAAGTGTTGTGCTTTCTCCTGTTTCAAATGGTCAAGCATGATCCAAAACTATTAAATGATAGATTCTAAAACATACAATTCAAATGTTGAAAATCATGTATCATTCCAAACAGCAAGATGAAAGTTCTTGCCACCCTGCATCATCTACCACAACGATGTGAGCCCCATGCCCTGCTCAGGATATTCCAACTCTGTACAAATCTATACACTCTGCATGCTACTCTGTTGGTCTCGAACTCACTGTCTCCATTAGCCAATCAGCTTCTTTAGTTTGACAGTGTGTATATTCTAGCAGGCATTATTTACTTATTAATGGTCCCAAAATACAATAAGAATGACTCTGGAAATTCAGATTTTTTCCAAAGAGAAGCCATACGATATTTTTTTTTAGTTAAAAACTAAAAGTACAAATAAAAAAGTTATGTTTTAGAGTCATCATATCCCAATCCAATGCATTATAATTGTTCTTTGTGATTATTGTTATTACTAAAGTCTTGAGGGAAACTTGTTATTACTAAATTTATAAAGGAAACATCATGAATTATATGTATAGGAGAAAACGGGTATGCAGTGTTTGCACTATTGCTATTTTCAGAGTGTCCTGGTGCCCTGGAACATATACCCCAAGGACAAAGGGGAATTATCATTGATAATAGCTGCCTTTCTAGATGCAACCAATCACATCATGTCCTTCAGAGCCTGCTGGTATTGGTAACCACACTGGATACTTAGTTCACACAGATGGTGTTCCTCGTAGCTGGGCTTCCTTTTTTTTTATTTTTATTTTTCTCCTCCTGGTACTTCTATGCAACATTTCTTTAAACAGACAATAGGAAGTAGAGACTAATCAACAAATACTAAATTCCACCAAAAAATGAAGGATAATAATTGTAACCAGTTGAAAGTAAGAAAGAAAGGACCATAGGAATATTGCTATGCCAAGTTGAGAGATTTTGCAGACTTTCAGAGGAATTTCCATCAACACAAACAAGGAAAATGGTTCATAAACATAGGAGAATTCTTAAGCTGGTGTCTGGGGCAGGTTCATGTTTTAGATGTGGCTAGAAAATACAAAATAAATGTGGGATTAGGGAGTGAGCATCTACGTGCCATAAAGGCTTTCCACTGTTAACAGTAGAAGAAAGCCCATAGCTAGATGGCTGGCTAGTGGCAACAGAAATAACTATAAAGAAAGGAAAAACTGAAGGGAAGGAAGAACAGGTACTATTCAAACAAGATATTTAGCAGAAAGAGCTGGAATGCAGAGAGGTTGGAATGGAGGTAAGGTGGGGCATGAGGGCAGACAGTTGAGTAAAAAGGGACCGAAACCTACCAACTGCCCCAAGACAAGAACTGTTTGACACTTAGAACATTCGACCACAATGAAAAAAATACACAGGAGACCCCCTAACAGCTGACACTGACACCCTGAATTTTGGCTGCTGGGAAATCTTGAAGCCTCACTGTGTCTTCAAAGAGGGCATGCTATGACACTGCTCTAGATGGATGAGGAACTCTGGTCATGAAGCACAGCTTCTTCTACCTGGGTTGCTGTTGCACACCATCCACCTTCCCTGTGCCTGACTTCCTGTGTAACTTCCACTTAGGGTGCAACGATGTACTATACATGAATACTGCCCCCTATCCCATGGTAACCATACCACACGTGCCCAGGGACCCTCCAGCCTGGCTTCACTGGAACATGGTCCACAGACATTGACACACAGTCCTCACCTCTTGCTCCTGTGCTACATTACACTGATGTTGCCTGAGCCAACTAAGTTCTCTTCCCTCACTGCTCTGCATACCATACCCTCCTTGGCTGCTTGAATAGCCCCACCTGACAGTCCTGCAGAGAACAACGGGCTTTAGTGTCCTGCTTCCCATGAACTGCACTCATAGCCAATGATTGCAGTTGAAGAAGTTATTTCCATGCCATAACTATAGTGGTCAACTTGAACCAAAGCCAATGCAGCCTACTAAACAGACCCTCTAAGACACAGAGTTTAAGAAATTTCTCCAAATATGAAAAGCACTCAGTAGTGGAGGCACACTCCCCAATTCTTGTATGAAGGTTATCTAAGGAAACCACCATATTCCTGAGATACACCACGCCTGCTACACACCCAGAGGACTCTGAGCCCCACAACAGAGATCTTGCCTATCCATGGTCATTGCTGCACCCTTTGCAATAGAATGGATCCCCTAGAGATGCAAATGTAAGCATGAGGAAACACGAAGTAGGAAAAGTGCAAGGTAACAGGATAGATCTAAAAGAGTGTTAATTGTTCTCAAACAAGACTCCAGGGAAGGGAAAATAGAAAAAAAATGTCTGAGCAGGAATTCAAGGGAATGATTTCAAGGGTGATCAATGACGCACAAGATGATTTAAATAATCCTCTGAAACAGAAAAATCAATTAATGAAATGAATAAGAATTCATCAAAAGGAACCAATTCTAAGCCTTGGACGTGAATAATGAAAGAAGTCACATAAAAGATGTGAATAGGAGTCTCAACCACGAGCAGGATCAAGCAGAAAAATGTCTGAACTTAAAGACGGAGCGTGTGGAGTACCACTGTTACACTCAGGAAATAAAAGAGGAAAATCATTAGCGAGAACAAAGAAAGTTTCCAAGACTTATGAGACATGTGTAAGGAACAAATGCTCAAATTATGAGGTTTCCAGGAGGTAAGGAAGGGGAGTGAAGAACAGAAAACCGATTCACATAACAAATGAGTCCCAGTCCCATCCATTTTCCTGAGTATGCCATGATTTCATTTTTCTTTATGGCTGACTAAAATCCCATCAAATATAAGTACCACAGTTTCTTTACCCATTCATCTATCAATAGACATCGAGGCTAGTTTCATTACTCAACTATTGTAAATGATGTGGCAATGACCATGGGTGGGCAAGTATCCCAGTGGCGAGTTCAGAGTCCTCTGGGTGCATAAACAGGAGTAGTACAGCTCAGGAATATGGTGATCTTCAGTCTTAGATAACCTC
Source organism: Rattus rattus (assembly GCF_011064425.1). Taxonomy (NCBI): domain Eukaryota; kingdom Metazoa; phylum Chordata; class Mammalia; order Rodentia; family Muridae; genus Rattus; species Rattus rattus. Next base: position 89,330,793 of record NC_046160.1, read on the forward strand.
CACACTAGCGATGGGGAATATGGCTCAGTTGGCAGAGTATGTCTCTAGAATGGATAAAGCTCTGAGTTTGCTCTCCCAGAAATGCATAAGATAGGACACGGTGGCACATACATTCCAGAACCAGAAGGATCAGAAGTTTGAGGTCACCCTTGAGTTCAAAGCCATGCTGGGCTACATGAAACCTTATATAGAAAATAGAAAAATGAACCTTCCACAGTGACAAAGAAAAAGCTGTTAACTTCCTTAATCTTGGAGAGTTACAGACACAGAGGAGCCCCAGAAAACCCAAGAAGCCCTGAATAGATTTGACTCAAACATGTCCCCATCATTGCATTTCACAATGTGCCAAACTTCCAAACTCTAAAAAATAAAAGCATTCACTCACATTTAAGGTCACCACTCTTAAATTGATGGGAGATTTCTCAGCAGAAAACTAATAGACTATAAAAGGGATTATGACACCATATCAAATGTTAGAAGGGAGAAAAAAGTGTTAACTTAGACTATTGCACTGAGAAATGCTACGGGAGAACAAAAGCGAGCTAACCAATGTACAAAAGTCCAAGGTAAAAATTAGGAAATCCATCATTGCTAAAGCAGCCTTAACCAAATGATGCTCAAGGGAAGGCACACCTGAAAGTGAAAGAACAAAAGAGCTATAGCTACTGCTCTGGAAAGATGCGAAAGACTAAAACCCTCTACATGAGCAGTTACATAAAAGATAGAAAGAACTGAATCTCACCCACGTGGAAAACAACAGAGATAAAGCTCAGAGCTGAAGACTACAATGTGGCCATTTGAAACCAGAAAATGAAGAAAATGACACAAATAGTTCTCCACATAACACTAATAACCTTGGATGCAAATACATCAGAAGCCCCGAAGAAAAAATAAATATTGCCTGAAAGAACTAAAAAGCAAGACCCAACAATGTGCTGCTTACAAGTAGGACTTACTTCCTGCTTCACCATTGAGGATACACAGACAAGGACAGGGACGGAGCCTGCGAAAGTCGCTCCACACCAAGCGATCAAGAATGGCTATACTTGGACAAGCAGACCATAAATCAGAAATGGCAGAAAGACACGGAGAGGTGGTGTCTGTGTGCTGATGAAGGGAATCAGCTCAATGGAAGGTGTAACATGTATCTCTAATGCTAGAATGCCCCATAGAGGTATTACATAGAGTATCCCTGTCTCAGAAAATAAAATAAAGTACACAATGTTCCAAAAACATATTGTTATATCTAAAGAAAGAAAGGGGCTACCACACAGTGACAGCTGTGGATATGAACATCTCACTTCTGCCAACGGACAAATCCAGAGCTCTCAGCAACATTCATCAGAGAAGTATCAAAGATAAACAACAAAACAGAGCAAATGAATTCAACATAAAAAGGCCACATATGATGGTCTCAGAGCAATACCATAGTGAGTAGAGAGGAAGACATTGAGATCATTTCCTATAAGATCTAGATAACATGTGCAACTCACACAAGCCATAAAGTATGGTGCATTCCTAGCCAGAGTAATTAGACAAAAGGAACAAGCATGATCCAGACAAAAAGAAAAGCATATCATAATGTAAAGACCCCATCAGAAGATTACCAGGTCTGGTAGTCAAATTTGGTAGTTTCTGGATACAAACCCAATATAGAAATATGAGTATTTTTATGCTCTGTAATGAACTTGCTGAGAAAGGAATCATAAAGCAAGCTCATTTGTAATAGCTGTTGAAAATATCAAATACCTGAGAGCAAATTAATCTCAGGGAATAATTGACCTTGACAATGAAAACTGCAAAAGGCTGATGAACAATTGTTGGAAGATTCACACACTCGAATGGAAAGATCTCACATGTGTGTGGATTGAAGCAATTAATCCTGCTAGATTGAATGTCCGTGGGACTCAACAACATATGGAATCTTCCTGGAGCTTCTATCACAATTCCATTATTCTTCACATAAACAATAATTTCCTCAAATTCATAAAAAGCACACAATACCCCCAAGAATTAAAAGCATCTTGAGAATAAAAAAAATCAAAAGCCAAAGCCAATTACAATGAGAGGTTGTAATATACACTACAGGGCAGCAGTACCTACGATAGCACAGGTACCACATAAATTCTCACATGTGCATCAGGGGAACAGAGTAAAGACTTCAGCAGTAAGCTCATATATCTATAGTTAATGTCTACACCCAAGGGAGCTAGCACACACGCACACGCACACACACACACAGCCACACAGTCACTCACACATTCATACAATCACTCATTCACTAAGGCACATGCACACTCACTCACGCACGTACGCGTGTCATATTCACCTATGCACAGGCACACACACAGACATACACACTTATACACTTACACAGTCGCACAACCACTCACTCAGTGAGGCATGTGCACACATTCTCATTCATTCAAATGTGCATGCACACACACACACACACACACACACACACAAATACATTAGTGAACATAAATAATAAACAAACCTGGGGAACCTGAATATCAATATACGGAACAAAACTTCATTTCTTTCTCTCAGCCTATGCCCAAATCAATAGAAAATAGTATCAAAGCACTGAGTCTGAAGCCTGAAACTATATTGCTATGTGGATAGGGCATGTTTGTGTGCTCACTTATTTTACTTGCAAACACTGATGATTTTGTTGCGATTTTTCAAGCCCTGACTTTGAGTGACCAAAACGCAATGCAGTCGGTCAGCTAATGGTCAATGGAATTTAAAGGTGCTCACACTTTAGAAGTTGCAATTGTGCTATATAATGTCTGCTCATACACAATGCTAAGCTGCCCTTTAGGAATTACAACTGACTTCTATTTTATTTCATTAAAATAATGAAATTGGTTTCACAGCAATGACCCATCTCTCCTGTGGTACCAAGAGCCCACGATATATCAGGGAAACTGCACTTAGCCTATTGCAAAACTATACTTGGGGAATGAGCTGTCAGACATCTCCTCTCCGATCAAAATGATAATAGTGATAATAGTTCAGGATAAAGATTAAAAGGATAATGCCCATGGAATCATGAATTGTAACAGGTCATGTGATGGACGGAACACCACAGGACTGGTTCTTGTGAGTAGAGGTATAAAGATACACCCATGGGTCAGCTCTCCTTCCTTGCTTTCCCACACTCAAGGATGCAAATCGGGTCATGTTTGCTAAAAGATGGAGTCACTGTAGCTTACAGGGAGACACACAGTGTTCTGGGACTTCCTCTCGTGTGAAACCATGAGGTTGAAGTGAACCTCCTAGCACAGCTCGCTCGATTTGAACTCGGTGATAAGATTTGAACTTTGAATCTAGGGGATAAGTTCTCTTCAAAACTAGCATAGGCTTCACCAGGCTTGACTGGCCGTCTACTTATCTTCCATTTATATATGTTCAGAGGACATCTTTGAGAAATGTGGCTTTGGCTCATAGCAAGATTTCTTTATTCTTGCATTCTGTCTTCTGGAAATCTCGTAAACAGTCATCATTATATTTAACAACCAAGATAACTGTAAGGTTGTTAGACTTCCAAACGAGGAAAAAACCTCGTAACTCTAAAAATAAATAAATAAACAAATAACCTAATCATGAGCTCCATCAAACCATCCTGCTTTTCCGTTGGACAGCAATGATCCTAGACAAGTGCACCACAAGCATACAGTCACTCCTCATAAGGGGCGACATGTGCAGACCAATTCACCCTCCAACAAGTGCTTCACCAAAGAACCAATGCAGAGTGAGTGGCGCTGTTGCTAAGCGTGGGGTTCAGCTTGGGAATGGTTGCAACTGCAGAGTCCTTAGACAAACGAAGGATGGAGCCCAAACTGAGATGTGTAGTCAAAGAAGAAAACAGAAGGGCCCAGAGAGAGAGAGCTAAGGGGGAAGCGGGAAACTCGAACAAAACCATCATCTTTGGAATTCGAAAGAAGTAATTTAGAGAGAATTCAAAGGCATTGCTTTGTATAGTAGATCCTAACAAAAAAGGTTTTTTACAAACCTATTTATTTATATTGCCTTAAAAGAATTTAGAGGGGGTCACGAATGTTAGATCCATGGCTGACAATTAGGGAAAATCAAAATATTACTAGGTATAGTTTTCCTCAATGGCTCTGAGAGAAGCAAAGGCACCAGCCGAGTGGAACCCACTGACTTCCATCCATCATGTCTGCTGCACTCATGTGTGGATAAAACAGCTGGTGGACTCTCACAGTCTACTTCTTAACATCTCTGCTTTGCTGTCCAATTCGATGATTTGGGTAAGGATTGGGAATGGCTTTCCAATGGATGGCAGGAGTCTTGAAAGCATCTGTCTGCTCCTCAAGCTCCCCTGCCCAGTCTACATAAACACTCTTCCACCCCACTACCCCAGAAACAAAATCAGAACAGATTTCTCCAAGTCTCAAGCTAATTGGAAATAGAGGCTACAGTGGTCCCCAACTAAGCCCTGACAACAGGTTTTTGAATGCCAGAACTTCCTCCCTTAAAACCTATCATCCTTTGAACAGCCAATACTTTTTGTGTCTACCAACATACAGCAAAAAATATGATGTTTAGAAATTCAATTACTAGTGGGGAAGCATCTAGAACACATGGACACTGGAGAAAATTTTCTGAACAAATCACCAATAGCTTATGCTCTAAGATCAAGAATCGACAAATGGGATCTCGTAAGGATACAAAGCTTCTGTAAGGCAAAGGACACTGTCGTTAGGACAAAACAGCAACCAACAGATTGGGAAAAGATCTTTACCAATCCTACAACTGATAGAAGGCTTATATCCAAAATATACAAAGAACTCATGAAGTTAGACTGCAGGGAGACAAAAAACCCAAAATAGGGTTCAGAGCTAAACAAAGAATTCACAGCTAAGGAATGTCGAATGGCTAAAAAGCACCTAAAGAAATGTTCAACATCTTTAGTCATAAGGGAAATGCAAATCAAAACAACCCTGAGATTCCACCTCTCACCAGTCAGAATGGCTAAGATCAAAAACTCTGGTGACAGCAAATGCTGGTAAGGATGCGGAGAAAGAGGAACACTCCTCCATTATTGGTGGGACTGCAAACTGGTACAACCATTCCGGAAATCAGTCTGGAGGTTCCTCAGAAAATTGGACATTGCACTACCTGAGGACCCAGCTAACCTCTCTTGGGCATATACCCAAAAGATGCTCCAACATAAAACAAAGACACATGCTCCACTATGTTCATAGCAGCCTTATTTATAATAGCCAGAAGCTGGAAAGAACCCAGATGCCCTTCAACAGAGGAATGGATACAGAAAATGTGGTACATCTACACAATGGAATACTACTCAGCTATCAAAAACAATGACTTTATGAAATTCATAGGCAAATGGAAGGAATTGGAAAAAATCATCCTGAATGAGGTAACCCAATCACAGGAAAACACACATGGTATGCACTCATTGATAAGTGGATATTAGACCAAATGCTCGAATTACCCTAGATGCACAGAACACATGAAACTCAAGAAGGATGACCAAAATGTGGATGCTTCACTCCTTCTTTAAAAGGGGAACAAGAATACCCTTGGGAGGGAATAGGGAGGCAAATTTTAGAATAGAGACTGAAGGAACGCCCATTCAGAGCCTGCCCCACATGTGGCCCATACATATACAGTCACCAAACTAGATAAGATGGATGAAGCAAAGAAGTGCAGGCCAACAGGAACCAGATGTAGATCTCTCCTGAGAGACACAGCCAGAATACAGCAAATACATAGGCGAATGCCAGCAGCAAACCACTGAACTGAGAATGGGACCCCCATTGAAGGAATCAGAGAAAGGACTGGAAGAGCTTGAAGGGACTTGAGAACCCATATGAACAACAATGCCAACCAACCAGAGCTTCCAGGGACTAAGCCACTACCCAAAGACTATACATGGACTGACCCTGGGCTCCAACTGCATAGGTTGCAGTGAATATCCTAGTAAGAGCACCAGTGGAAGGGAAGTCCCTGGATCTTGCTAAGGCTGGAACCCCCAGTGAACAGGATTTTGGGGGAGGGTAATGGGGGAGGATGGGAGGGAACTCCATATAGAAGGGAAGGAGAGGGCTAGGGGGATGTTGGCCTGGAAACTGGGAAAGGGAATAACATTTGAAATGTAAATAAGAAATACCCAAGTTAATAAAGATGGAAAAAAAGAAATTCAATTACTAAATCATAAAACAAAATAATTCGGAAATCCCTTGGAATCCTGATATGTCATAGAACATGTTTTTTATTTTACTGTGATGAAAAGAAAGGCAACCAGAAGCCTCAGCTATGGCTGGGGACTGGGAAACTAGAAGGGCTCTCTGGGCAGCAATGTGAGGGAGGAGTCCCTGACATTGCATATTATACTGGCTCCCTCCATATGCTTTCTGGCTATGAGACAAAGCCCTTCTCTCCCACAAAGCTGTGCTGTATATAAGGTTGTTCATCTCCAATCAGTTTGAGGTATAAAGTATGGGAGGGCAGATGCCATGGGTAGAATGGACAACTGAAAGGAAGGCTGCGACAATCACTCAACTGTAGCCAATCCCAATGAAGGGGAATGTGACATAGAAGCTTAAAGAGGTCTCCAAAACCTAGTGGTGGAGGAGGACATTCAGAATGACCAATAGTGCTTCACAGTGCAATTCTGAAGGTCTTAGGAATCAACAGCATCTTCAGCTCAAGAATCAAATGAGTGGAGAAGGCGCTCACAGGACACACTGTACACATCTGAGGGAAGCTTAGGGAGAAGATGAGCATGAGGGATCATGAAAGAAAACTTTTCAAAAGATAAAGACACCACAATGGTGGTGCTGTGACAGGTGAGGACTGTGTGCAATTTCATTCAGCCCAGTGCAGGAGAAGTTGGACAAAAGATGAAAAAAAATTAAAAAGAAAAAAGAAATAAATCTCAGTCTCTTGATACTGAAAAGGCACAATTTGACATTGTTTAAAGATTTTCCCTATAGAGCAATTTACATTTGAATGTTTTAAAATTATGATGGACCACTATTGCTCTCATCATTGCCCTATTCCTACTGATTTCACATCAAATAATCAAATACGTGCCACATATATCATATACTATTCCTTTTCTCTGCTATGCAGTGTCATAGTAAGACTCACTGATCTGTGAGTCACTGATTCTTATTTTATACATTTTAGTAAAAATGATCAATAAAATCAGTAAAAAAGAAACATGTTTAGATCCTACAGATTGCACTGTTTTTACTAATGGTCTCAAGACCCACTCTCCTGACTAATTAATTGCATCTTTGGAAGGAAATTTTATGTCATCTTCCTTTCCAGATTTAGTGATATTGTTTTATTATTAATTATTTTCTTCCGTTGAACAGAGAAGTGGTAGAAAGGAGAGTAACAGAATATGTGTGACCTAAAAGCATGAGGGAGGACTGTCTGAGGAAGAGGATCAGTGAGGAGGAGCTGGGGAGGTGAGGGAGGACAGGGGGGGGAGGAAGATAAAGAACAAAGGGGCGAGGTATGGAGCAGAGACTGAGGGAATGGTCAGCCAATAATCAGACCAACTTGAGACCCACCCATAGGCAAGCACCAAGGAGTCTAGACATGGCGGTCCTCCACACAGCAGCTGACTCAGACACCCAGAGCCAAACAGTAGATGGAGCTTGAGGACTCTTATGGAAGAATAGGAAAAGGATTGAAGGCCCAAAGGAGATAGGAACTCAGCAGGAAGATCAACAGTCAACTAACCTGGACCCTTTGGGTCTCTCAGAGACTGAACCACCAGCCAAGAACATATATGGGATGGACCTAGGCCTCCCTTCATATATGTGAAGCTTGGTCTTCATGTGAGTCCCAAATGACTGAAAAGGGGGCTATCCCAAAAGCTGTTGGCTGTTCATGAGATATGTTCTTCTAGATGGGCTGCCTTGTCTGGGCTCAGTGGGAGACGATGGGCCTAGCCTCTCAGAGACTTGATGTGCCAGGGTGGGGAGATATCCGGGGTGGGGGGCACCTGCTCATAGAAGAAGGGAAGGGGAGATGAAGGGGGGATTGTGAGAAGAGGTGAAGAGGAGAGGGGCAATGAGGTGGATATAAAGTGAATAAGTAAAAAAATAAAGAACAGTGGCATATATTTGCAAAAATGACACAACAAACCCCATTTCTTTGCATTAAATTCTTTAAAGATTAGCAAAAAGATTGCACAGATTCAGAAATCAGTAAAATTGTTTGATTTCTTTTCAAAGCCCTTTGTTGTGCAAAGTGACTGATCAGTGCATTCAATTCAATGGTTATAGAATCATTGCTGATAATGTAGTGACCTTTAACATCCATCTTATGTTTCTAGATCTGGATGTAACTCTCTTCTCCCCTTCCTCTGTTTCCTTGCACCTCGTGTCCAAAAGATGTTATAAAATTACTCAAGAAATAGGGAGAGAAATCTGCATGTTATGAAAACTCAGACTCACAGACAGACCCTGTTTAATACATATATGGATTGGTTGGCTGTAGTCTCCTTCTCTGTCCTGAAATTTGTTATTTAATTTGTTCACTGTTGTGCTCTCAATGCATGTGGTTTAGGAAGTTAGGGCTTTGTGATAATAGTTTAAACAGATTTCCTACAACTCAATATTCTAATTATTTCTTGGTCTTCATTCTTCTAAATAATGGTGCAGTCAACACAAAATAGGTAGCTTTTGTTTGTTGTTTGTTATTTAAAGAGGAAAGAGAAAGTTTAAAATGGAATAGTATTTATGCAATTGTGCTTCCAATGAAAGCTGTCAGGGCTGGGGTATTATCTGTTCATTCATCAGCTACTCTGTGCAGACCTTAAATGGCTGCAGTTTTTAGATAAGCAAAAACGCACTTCATATTTAGTGTACAGGTGCATAAAGACTGTTTACTCAAAAGGCAGCCATCTCTGAAAGTGTGTCTCTCAGAGTTGAGGGAGACGAGGGAAGACATGGTCACTTCTTCTCATAATGGAAAAGTCCGAATGATCGCAAATTTCTTGGAACGCTTTAACACTTGGGATGACACTAAAAATCAAAGCATGCTTTTCAGGAGCATAGGAGACCTACGTTAGAATTTACTGCAAAGGTAGACAACATAGTTTAACAAAGACATATAAATAAGCACTCTTATATTCTGTAATAGTAAATTCAAAAGTAAGTGTGGGCTAGTAAGACGACTCAGTGAGGAAGGTCATATGTTGCTAAGCCTGACTACCTGAGTTCAATTCCCGGAGCTTACATGGTGAAAGGAAGGAGCCAATTTGTACATGTTGTACCTTGTCCTCCATTATCATGCCACAACACAAGATGCATACACACAATAATTAGATAGATAGATAGATAGATAGATAGATAGATAGATAGATAGATAGATAGATAGATAGATAGATAGGCAGACAGACTGAATGATGGTGGATGAATAAATAAATGGTATAAAACAAATTAAAAATTTTAAAGTAAATATGGTAGAATCCCTATTTTCAAGTTACTTCTCCTGGTACTAGTGACTGGTGACATAAAGGAAAAATTAACTCTTTTAGAACAAAAAAAACTGTATAAATATGATGCACAAGCATTTTTATGCATTTGTCTATAGAAAAACCTATATTTACCAAATAAAACATCATGGAATAGGACAAGCACATGGGACACAGAAGGAAGGAAAATCTTAAGAGACATGCAGACAGCACTAGACATGGTGATACACACCTTTAATTCTAGCACTGGAGAAGCAGAGGCAAGTGAATTCCTGAGTTCAAGGCCATCCTGATCTACAGAGTGAGTTCCAGTGCAGCCAGGGCTACAGAGAGAAACCCTCTCTGTAAAATCTACAGAGGTAGGGGGCCCATGGGGAGAAGAGAGATTCAGATAGCAATAGCCAATCTTCTCAGAAACAGCTAAAGCAATAGGAATAAAACCCCCAGCAAGAGCTGGTGAGATGATTTAGTGAGTAAGTAACCAAGGATCTCAGTTCAAATCCCCAGCTCCCAGGTAAGTGCTAGTTATAGGTGCCCATGTCTGTACCCCATCGTTGAAGGGCAAAGACAAGCAGAGCCCAGGAACTCACTGGCCAGGTAGCCTAACTGAAACAGTGTGCTTCTAGTTCAATGAAAGATCTTGCCGAGAGAGAGAGAGAGAGAGAGAGAGAGAGAGAGAGAGAGAGAGAGAGAGAGGTGGATAGCAATAGAGGAAGACACAGGATGTTCTCCACTGACCTCCACAAGCATGATAACAGCCACTCACATCTACATATACATATCACATGCATGTAGACACTGGCACACACACAAACCCATACATGCACTTTACACACACACACACACACACACACACACACTCAACCTGTGCACATACATAATACATGCACACATGAAGATGGCAAGTTGTTCATTTCAAACTAACATGATGTTGCAAAGATACACACATGAGCTATCTGGAGTCAGAAAGGACAAGCACAGCTTGCTTAGGGAAATCACAGATCTCGTTAGATGCAAAATAGCATCTGACACAAAAAATGCGATCCCAACCATCTAAGAATAAGAGGTGGGGGAGCATCTATGTTCTGTTGGGCTCATTATAGTGCCTGTCCCACACGATAAGGTTGACCAGAAAGCTTTCCCTTTTTCTAACCTAAACTCTCCTAAAATATGTAAACAGTGGCACACAGACTAATTAATCTGCCACATCTCACAGCACTGAACACACCTTTAGTGGTCTAAGGGGGAAGTTGTTTTTGTTTTTTTAGCACTAAGTTCAAATGTCTACCCATGTTTAAAAGATATCAGTACTACCAAAGGCGTGGCCCATCCTCAGGCCACAGTTTTCCTTATCCTCATTGATTCTTATATTTCATGCTTTGGAATGTAGACAAACTGCAGGGATAACCTCAAGAAAGAAAAATGAGGGTGTCTGGTGGAGGAGGGGTGAGAAAGTGTGAACAGATTGTTCCTCAAGCCTTAATACACATGAAAATCATCTTAAGATTCTGGTTTAACTTGCCAACTACTAGCCCAGCATACCAATCTTGTCTAACTATGGTTCAACTGGTTTGAGAGTTTTAGAATCTGTTTTGCAAAGGTTATTTAAGTTTTTCTGTGTGCAGTGTCAGATTTAGATGTTATGAAGATGCAGATCATTCACATATATACCACACACATACACACACATTGCATCTCAGTATAAATAGATAGGAAACAAAACCCAGAAATCTCTCTGCTTCCCTGGGTAAGTCCCTTAACAAAGCACCCCCTATGTTTTCTTAGAACTTGAACTAGAAAGAAAAGTCCAGATCCTTTTCAGTTCCAAAATAATTTGACTCCAACACTTAGTTAAGTGAGAAATTTAAAGAAAAACTAAAGTGGTGGCAGGCAATGGGGGATGGGGTCCCATCTGTCCTTACTGAAATATGGTGGAAAAGTTTTAGATTCTAAATTAGTTCCTGATTCATAGGTTTCTTGTTTGTTTGTTTGTTTGTTTTTTCATTCATTTATTTTCTGATCCATTTTTATCATAATTCTCCATAAGCTTTGTAGACATGGCCTATTTTTAAAGTTGTCATAACTAATACAATATCAATATTCTATTTTATATAAAACAAAACAAACAGCTGGGTTAACTATAGCAACAGTATAATGTCATGTGGTTGGCTCAGTGTAATTGATAGGTTTCGTTTTTGTGGTTTTACATTCTTATGAACTATGCTCCCCTTGGCTGGGTCTGGATTTCTATTTTGTTAGGGACTATTTTAATTGTTCCAGAGGTATCAATGTCATCAGTGGCTTCCTAATACTGACTACTCCTTTGATCAGTCAGGATCTGTGTGACCTGCTGGCCCACTGTAGGTGACCAAAAAATTTTAATGGGTGAATTAATTCACATATAAGCTAAAGTCTCCCTTTGCAAAAGTTATCAGAATCAGTTCCCAAAACTCATATTTGCTATTCACGATTAAGTCTCTTTTTACTTCTTTTACATAATTTTCATCCAGTCGTGAGTATGAGTAAACACATCTTCTCACCACTCTCAGAATTTTGCTCATATTTGGAAAAGATTTTGCTTACCTGCAAGTGCTGCTTTTCTGCATGACGTCAGCTCGATGATATCCAGAGAGTTTACAAAAACCGTCATTACTATAAACTACAGGCCAGTCCACAATTTGGGCGTTTCCCAGTAAGAAACTTGATTCTAAAGAAGAAAGAGAAAATTACTTAGCTTTATTGAACAGCCTTTGTCTTTCAAGTGATCAAAAAAGAAAATTTTATAAGATGAGCAAATACAATGGCTGTATGCTATAAGACAAATGATATGAAAGGTGCCATAAGCCAGTCAGTATGATGACCAATGACATCTTCAATAAACCCAAGCTTTACGTCACAAACCAAAATTCCCACTGAACACAATGTAGGGCACCTCTTTGCAGTCAGGTGTCTAATGGAGAAGAGTGTCCTTAGTGGTCAGTAGTACTGATGTCTACACATGTCTTCACTTATTAGATAGGCTGGAGTCTCTTTTCCACAGACTAAGACTATTGATGTTATAACAGGTATGCTGAATATGTTCCCCCCAAAATGCTATTAATGCAAATAAGATTTGACGAGACGAATTCTTTACTCGTTTTATTACTTGATCTCGAAAACTCTAAAAAAAAAGCATTAAAGAGTTCTCTTTGGAAATAAAAATCATTCAAAAATCTAGCAAATATCAAAAACTATCAAAATCTATGACTTCTGCGTGTGACATAGAACCCAGCAAATATATGTAGTTCATATTGCTGCTCTACTGTACACAGAAAAATAGGTTTGTTTTAGGTGTAAAATTAGTTCAAAAAGTATATTTGGGTATTAACTGTGGTTGGAAAAAAACAACAGTTTTAGGCTATGACTTTAAAAATGTTAATGGTCTCATGAGAATAAAGTGAAAATGAATTCAAATAATAAGAACATAAATGAAAATTATTTTAAACAAACATCTTTAGAAGAACTTTAAAAGTAAAAAGAATAGTCTACTTTTAAAATCTACTATAAAATAATCCTTTGGGCTCCTCTTCAGGTAGAATCCAAAAATGGAAATTAAATTGTAAGCGGCAGGTTTGAAATCCTCACTCAGAACTGGCTCTCCCAAAACCAACAATGCAATTCAATAGTTACTGAGCGAGAGCTGCTGTGCGAAAGGAGGACCTCTGGGTCAGATATCGGAGTGGAATAGAAGTTAGAAGAATGTGCTCTGTGTTCTTCTTCTCAAGTTTACATATTAACACTGTAAGTAAAGCGACCGTCAGAATGATCTAGAGAATAGATATCAAATCGAGCCCAGGATGACAGATGAGAAATGTCTTTTGGGAACAATCATGACCAAAAATGGGGAAAAACTGAAGAAAGACAAATCCTTTAGAGAACAGGTGCTTTTCTAAGACTCCCAGTAGGGACAGTTGATGGGGTGACAGAGCCAAGTCACATAAGGCTAAGGTGTCAAAGGTCATAGATCTCATAAGAAAACTGAAAGTCATAAATGAAGACAGAAGAAAAAACGCAAGAGTGAATTTAGCAGTCTTGAGAAAGACAAAAGTTTATCGTATAAAACTCATATCAATCAACATAAAACAAAGTATTGATAAATCAGGCACATCAAGAGGCAAATGAAGCCTCCATCCAAGAACACTGTTGAGAAAATAAAATGGAAGCCTATAGTCTGGTTGAGAAAATATTCATAATGTGGATACCTGAAGTCAACTCAGAATATACAGAGAATTCTTGCAAAATCCCGGGGATATAATTTGTATAGTGTATGGTCCCACTCAGAAGACACGAAGACAGTCCAGACTAATAGCACAGTGACAGTTCACCACTCATCCAGCAGAGAAGCTACAAAGGCTACTACTACCATCACTGGTAAGAAAATGGGACCACTGGACCTAGATCTAAATATAAGATGTTATAAAAATACAAAATGTTATGAGCCTTTTTGAGCATAATTTCTTGTAAAGTTAAATATACATCTCTAACCCAAAAGGTACATCTTACTTGTTCACTCAAGTGAAATGAAAACTCACGTGAACAAAAGGTCCATTTAAAAAAGGAAAGGAAAGGAAACCACTCACGTCACATTCACTCATGTAGTCAAACCTTGGAAACAATGTCAATCAAGAGAGTGGTTACACGGTGTCAAATTCATACAAGGAACACCGCTTCAGTCTATAATGGAACAAACTTCTGGTATGTACCACAGTATAATATATATTCATTCATGGTGGTTAAAAAAAAAAAGTCATCCATATGAAGTATAAATACAGACAAAGCTACCGTGGTAGTGGTGATGGTGGCCACACAGCAGTTTCCTTTACATTGTAGTTGTGATGGAGCTTAAGGTGATGACTATGCTAATTACTCACGGCAATGGTTTCTGAAAGGAATGACGGGATTATAGGAAGGAAAAAATAATAATAACTTTTTGGGGGGCTGCCACATCTGGCCTCAGTAGGAGAGGATGCGCCTAATCCTGAGGAGACTTGATGCACCAGGCTGGGGGAATATAGAGAGGCAGCCCTTTCAGAGGCAAAAGGGAGGGGGAGGGGAAGGGGGGACTCTCCAAGGGGGGCCTAGGAGAGAGCAACATTTGGGAAGTAAATGAATTAATAATGATAATAACAATAACAACAACTTTCTGGGAGATGTAAGGGCTCACTGTCTTGAGGTATATGAGCGTATATTTATCCACACTCATACTGTACATTTAAGAGCACTTAACTGCACATAAGCTTAGAAAGCACAAAAGGATAATAGATTCTCCTCTCCGTTCGGTGCATGTTTTTTAAAACACTGACATTTGAGTTAGGTCTTCATTGTGAGAATAGTTAAGAGTATCCCTCGGAGAGCGCAGCTAGCACGATGAGGAAGATTAGCTGCTTCCTGCAAAGATGAGTCAGAAAGCACAAATTCCTCTTTAAGCGCGTGGTGTTTTCATTTATAGGTGGCATCGATTATAATCATCAAAAGTGATTCTCTTTTCTCCGTTAGCCCAGGTTAGGTTGCCCTCTCTAATCTATAAGTCATATGCGCGGTGACTGAAAGCCATGGTAGGCCGTGTGGCTGCAATTCTTCCTGATTTTCAGTCTCATATTCAAACCAACATCAACTCATCTTGAAACCCCATGTCTCTTCATGCAGCTCAGGCAGCCCAGATGCTTACATCATCAGATCTCAAATCCAATACCAGACCTATAAGCGCCCCTCCCTAATAGAAGAAGCACATTGACCCTAAAGTCCACACTGTTAGGTTCAGGTCAGTTTCTTTATCAATTCCAAAGTATGCTCACTGGCAATGCTAACTCTTTACTCTTGCTTTTCCTGCACCCCTTTGCCTATTAAACACTTAAGGAGAGCATCAACTCTGCTTCCTCTGTACCTCATTCAGTGAGGACCACACACATCCCCGCACTCACACACATCCTTTACCTGCACACAGTATACAAGAGGCTGAACAGAATGTATTATATACGTATAGTGGAATAACGTGCATTCTTCAAAAACAGGGAACCCTGTCATTGGCCACAACATGGGCGAGCTTTGGGGACTTCACACTAAGTAAAATAAGCCAAAGGCTAACGCTGCATTTGTCTTTGCGTTTGCATATTACATAGGCTCCATTTGCATATAAAGTACAAAATTGAAACACACAAAACAGAGAGGAAAAAAGGTGTTAAGTTAACAGGGACCGAAGGGTTGGGGAACTGGACAGAGGTAGTCAAAGGACTGGAAACTAGTTAGCAATTGCATGTTTGAGAGAAGTACAGTTTCCACAGCAACCAGAGTTACAGCACTACATTGCATATTTGAAAGTCACCAAGGGAGTAGATTTTATTCTCGATGACAAAAAAGATATGTGATGTAGTAAGTACATTCGGTAGCTCGATTTAGCTCCTCTATAACGCACTCATATACTAAAACATCATATTATTTACCACAAATAGGTACAAAATGTATAGTTTTACTTGCCAATTTAAAAACTTTTTAAATTTGCAATATAATACATTGCTTATTGATTGAAAGAATTCCCGATGTCCTGGCAACAAGGAGCCCATGTGCTTTGAAAAAAGAAAGAGAAAGGTTGGAACCCTAACCTGCTTGCTCAGCCGGGTTTATTTTCCTCCCAGAAACCGCTTAGAAAGCAGCTTTTCACAAATGGGGGTTCACCAAGAGAAATGCACACGAAGTGCATAGCCCCCCAAATTTCTTAAACAATACTTATTACGTACGTGACATGTACTGTTTTATAATCTGTTTCAATTTTCAAGTGTTCTAAGCTTCACTGAATCGATGGAAAGCCTGC
Organism: Rattus rattus; assembly: GCF_011064425.1. Classification (NCBI taxonomy): domain Eukaryota; kingdom Metazoa; phylum Chordata; class Mammalia; order Rodentia; family Muridae; genus Rattus; species Rattus rattus. Next base: position 89,347,133 of record NC_046160.1, read on the forward strand.
CTTAAGCAACCCTCCCCCCCCCCAAGGCTATGCAGACCTCCCTACATCATGAAGAGCCTCGCTTCAAAACATCTGTTAGATTTAGAACCAGAACTCTGCTTGTTCCATTTTGGCTCTGCCGTATCTTCCTACTGCCTCTCAACCGCTTTCTCCTGCTCTCCACTGGGACCATCTTGGAGACTACCGCCCAGCAGGGCAGCCATCACTACTGATCAGCCGGTGATGTGCTTCACACACTCTCCGGTATCTCCGCGTGATAACAAAGCAGTCAACAAAAGCAGGACCCACTCTGCGACATGCATTGTTCTGACCCAGGAAGTATCCTCACTCCCCTCTTCCTGATTGGCCAGCCACAAGTCAGAGGTTCCCAGAGCCCAGGCGCTCAGGGTCAAAAGGCAGAAACCGGAGTACATGTTCTCCAACTCCCAACTCCTGACTGAGGTGTGCATACTCAACTCTTTCTGGGGGAAGCCAGGATTCTTTTTTGCTTTAGATGGAAAAGCAGATAGATTTAGATGAAAGAAACAAACGAAAGTAACCCCGGCAGGGAGGGCCTACTCCTCTTAGTGGTTTGGAGGCAGAGTTGTTCGTGGAAAGGAAAACGGAAGTTCCAACCAAAACTGGGCAATGGATGTTGTGCATTGTTTCAAATCCATTTTTAAAATATCTACTGAGGGTTGGGGATTTAGCTCAGTGGTAGAGCGCTTGCCCAGCAAGCGCAAGGCCCTGGGTTCGGTCCCCAGCTCCGAAAAAAAGAAAAGAAAAAAAAATATCTACTGAGTTACAGCAATAACACTGAATGGGGAGAGCTAGATATTTTCCGGGTATACACTAGTGTTTGCCTGCACAGCCAATCAGAACTAATAACTCAGAGAGAATTTTAAAGGCTGTCACAAGCTTTTAAGATAGTCTGGGCGATGTGTCTTCTGTTGGCCTTTGTGCTTCAAACTGGAGACCAGCCATTTAGACTCTGAGAGTAATTAGACTCTGCCGTTCCCTGTCCCCCCTGCTGGGTCTTAATGACATGACTCTGGCCTTATGAGAGACGACTGTAAGAACTCTTACTCTTGTTTCTGAATATTTTATAAAATCATAATTGAGCAAATTTGCCCATATAAGAAGTCATCAGCTGGTAAATGTTCATAATAATCAAAGTCCCACTGATCATCCTGTCCAGATTGATTCTCGACACTACTGAGAGCACGACAGAAAACCCGGGGATTTCGACGACAGCATCGGTTTCTACATATACAAATCAGCAAGAGTGATAAGCACCCCTCTGCGTAATTATGGGGACTAACAATGAGCAATGCAAGCAAAACCTTCATAAACTATCAGAGCAAAAAATTCTTCACAAAATATTAGAGTGTACTATTTGCAGGAGCTCTTTCCCAGCTGCGCCGTGAGTGCAGAGACAGCTAGCACTGTGTGTAGGGGGTGTAGGTGAGCGCCCATGTGTGCAAGCACAGAGCAACTGCAACAGAAAACCACTTCTTCCCACTGGACCTACAAACTGAAACCTGGGCGTTTATATCAGGCAGAGAGGTAAGTTACGAGTAAACAGGAAGTGAGAAGTAAACACGGCTAAGTTGGACAGAAGTTGCTGAGCCCGTTTATAAATTTGCATATGTAGTAGGCGAAACACTGTGTGCATACACAATGCTCACATTACCGCCTCCCTGAAGTACACTACTTGTTTTAACAAACAAGAAATGTGATATCACTGACAGATATTAAGAACAGGAGTAAAACTAATTAAAATTACCTCCCAGAAATTTTTAATTTCTCTCAGCTTTAAAGCGGAGTGGGTGAAGGAAATTCACTGTGGAGGACTAGCTCACTGCAAAGGAGGCAGGTCAGAATCCAGAAGGTGGGGTTCTTCTAGATGGTCAGTAGCAAGATAGGGTTCAGGAAATTTCCCAGAATTCTAAGTGGCCATCACTGACCTCAGCAGCAGCCGCAGCCGCAGTCGCAGCCACAATGGCTGCAGTAGCAGAAGCAGCAGCAGCCATTGCTGCCAGTCTTGACTGGAAATCTAGCTCTATCGTGTCCTCACTATCACAGCACACAAAGCCATGGATTCCTGAGTATTGAACTTCCATTGGTATCCAGGCTATTCCAGCTCTTCAAATGTTTACAAACATATCACTTCCGGAAGGCCCAAATGCACAAATGTGGTCCTTGTAAGGTGCCTAAGGTGTGATTGCCCACCAGGGGGCTGAGATTTCAGAAGCACAGTTCTGGGCACAGGTACTGTAGTTTCTGGTGCTTTGTGGCAGGATGAGTTAATGATGCTGTTGTTTTTCAATTTAGTAAAAGAGAAGAATTTTGATGGTCTCATCCCAAAGAGAAGACACATATTTGATGTGATGGATAGTCATTAGACTCATTTGGTCATCCTACAATGTATACATGCATCAAGACATCATACCGGCCACATGAATGCATACACACAATTTACCAGCTAAAAACCAAGTATAAAGAACTGTAAGTCTCTTTAAAGATGGTGACCGCTGTTTCTCAGTCTTGAGTCCACTTTGAGTCAAGGAGCTTCAGGTTAGGAGCATAAGGGCTGTTCATTCTGGATCTCATGCCCTGAGGTTTCTGGTTTAGCTCATCAGAAAAGGGACTTCCAAACACTGGGATTCATTTTTAAATCCTCTCAAGTGCTTCCAATGTGCAGCCAAGATGGAGCTACGCTCGACTAGCGTAGTAATTCCTGAAGGCTGGCAACTGCAAGAGAATCTTGATACAAGTGTCAAAGTGGAGATTGCTAGCTTCTAATGTAGATGCACTGAACAGACTCCCTCAGGGTAGAATGAAAAAAAAAATACAGTCCAGGAGATAAGCCTCCTGCTCAACAAAGTCTGGGACAGACCCAACCTAGACCTTCTGAGAGAGGACCTGAGGTTTAAAAAGAACCTAGGATGATTCCTAAGAGTAATGTCATGTCTATCTTGCATGCCTTCTCCTTCCTTTTCTATAGATGGGAAAACAGGCCAGGAAACTTATAGGACTCTGCTGGTGAAGTCAGGCAAAAGGAGTCAGGTACCAGGAAAGGGCAGAAGCAGGCTTCGATGACTACGACTCTCTTCTATCCTTGTTTCTCAACTGCATTGAGCTCTCACTTTGTTTGGCTTCATTTTAGCATAAAGAAGCATTTCTTCACAGAATGACTTCTTCAGGAGATAGGAAGATAATTACACTTGAGTTCCGCTCCAACATATTAATCCCGTCTATGAAGGAGATCAGAAACCCATGCTGACAGAAAGCTCTGAAAGAGGAGAGGTCAGAAGCTGTCCGAGAAATGCTGTAAAGTCACCTTGGGCAACTTCTTTCCTTTATACAGAAGTTCAGGTGGGGAAAAATGGCTTTCCTCTGGGCTGCTCCAACAAGCTTTGACTTTCTACCATGTACTGTTTTGGTTTTATGAAGACTATACCCTTTAGATCGATGAATTACAGGACACTAACAATGGAAAGAGGACAGAGAAGTACATGGAGAGAAGACTGAAGGGAGGCAGGCTGAGACTGCTCAGACACATTTTAGCTCAGAAGTTACCATTGTGGGAAGCATTGGAGCAATGGGTAGGCCAGCTTTCTGGACCTCCCTGATGCTGTCCATATGTCTATATGCGTGCATAACATTTTAGCTGGGGAAATGGCCCCGTGGATAAAGTATGTGCCAAACAAATGTAAGCATCTGAATTCAGAACCCAAAGTCACAAAAAGCCAGATGCTGTAGCAGACGTCTGTAATCCTAGTGGTGTCTTTGTGATTGGGTAGAAGACAGGAGAATTCGCAGAAGCTCTCGGGCCAGCGAGCCTGGTGTACTAAACAGCAAATGTGAAATTCTGTGTCAAGACTACATGGTAGGTGATGAATGATACTGAGATTGTCACTTTACACACACACATATGCACACACTGAACATATGTATACACACACACTACACATATGTATAGATACACGCATATACATACATACCATACACATATACAAATACACACATATACACACATACACAATTTTTAAATATTGCATATCTTAAATAAACACACTACTTTTAAAGAGAGAGAGTAGAAAATGTTGATTAAAATGCATTTGGGTGGGTTAAACTACTATTCTTTCTCCCTCTTGACTTTTTAATGCACATTATCTTTGAGAGAAGTATTAGTGAGAATTGTCAAATATTTTAAGAAGTGATATAAGACAACCAAATGAAGTCTAGAATATTGAGAGAGAAAGAAGGCATGGAGAGAGGTGAGAAAGAACTTAAGGAGAAGAAAACACTTTCATTATTGTGCAATTTTTCCTAGGTCTATAGCAGCCAGTGAGGAAGGCCAACAAGGTAGGCCTCTAAATATATTCACCCAGTCCTAGCTGGAGGGGCATGCCTTCCAGGAAACTGTGCAGTAATTCTAAAATGAGACTTAGAGGCTAGGGCGGCAACTTGCTCAGTAAAGGACTTGCAATACAAGAATAACCACCTGAGATAGATCCCACATTGAAAAGGCAGGTGGAGGGGCTCATGCATTGAATCCCAGTTCAAGGCAAGGACCAGGGGTGGGAGCGGGAATAAACATGGGTATGAAGGTGGGACATAGTAGATAGGAAGTTGTAGGTGGAAAGGCGAAGGGTGAAATTTCCAGTTTCCCCATCTCAAAGGAAATTTCCCTACTTCCCTCTACACACAGACATCGAGCCAAATGCCTAGCCATCATCCTCCATGCCTGCTGTCGAATTGTTCTACAAATGACACATATTGGAAGCATCCCATCCTCTGTGTCCCCACTGCTACTCTCCCAAGTCAAACCACTACCATCCTTTCTTGCTTGGGTCACTGCAGTGATCATGTATCTGCCCCTCCACAACCTTCAGACAAGCACCCTAGTGCTCAGGAGGTCTGTTGGGGGGATTGGGGGGATTGGGGTACACAGTCTCCAACTGCTCTTTCTCCCCACGTTGCTTCGCAATGCACCCATCCACTCCTGTTCTCTCTGCTTGCAGGAATTTGCATGTTTTCTCTTTGCCTACAGTAAGCGTCTTCCCAGTTACCTCACACCATTTAGTTGGGCCTCCCAAAATTGCCTTCCAATCAAAACGAGTCCCTGTTACTTGGGACCTGGGCATTCTCTCCTTTTCCTTCAAAACGCTGACCACAGTTTCTACTTAGAGGTTCTCTGTGTGTTTGTTGCACAGCTGCCCCACCCCTTCCAGCCCCTGAGACCCATGAGGTCAAGGTACATTATTACACAACCATCAATCTTTGCTGGGAGAATAAAATTAACATTTCCATTCCATTAAGGTAGTCACAAAGTAATGACAATTACAAAGCAATGTTTTTTATCTAGACTATACGAGGACTCGGCTAGGCCCATTTCTTGAAAAAGCTACATTATTAAGAGTAATTAATAAGAATAATAGGCAAACTTAAGCAGACTTCCCACACTTGGAATAGCATCTGAAAACTTGTGAACCTGAGTCAGGGAGCCAATATTACTTTTCTGAGCTTGTCTTCTGGGTGAGTGATATTTATAGACATCTTTAAGTTTCATGTGGCAGTAACAGAAAAGCCCCTGAAGCGTACATAGCACATTTTATTTGGGTTAAACAAAATCTTGATACATATGGCTTATAAAAGGCATAAATAATTTATGTGTACTGTCCCCATCTACAGTGTTGATTTCTGGTACATGCATTTCGCATTTCTACAAAAGGCTGGTTTCTTTTACGTTCTTACAAAATACACCTTTCCCTACAATTCTGTAAAAATGCAGCCAGTGTATAGACACATGCACTTCGTATGCTCCAGACTAAGGCTAATTAGTAAGTATCTAATAATATTGGCAGCATTAAGCAGACCATCACTGTGGGAGTTTGAAATATGCAAAAAAAAATCTGTTAATTTATTCAAACGTGTTCAGCTGTCATCAAAGATAAAAATATGCCTCCATGTTTCACCTCCTTCAAGATCAAAGGTACATTTTCAAGTTTCTGTGTTTCTTGGATGGAGTTAACTTCATCATTCTCTACCTAGCCAACATGGATCAGAAAGGAGCTACTTCAACATCGAGTCCTGAAATTCCACTGTTGGAAAGAATAGAACTGTTACAGAGAATATTTTTTCCACCACCATCACCGCCACCAAAAACAAAAACAAAAACAAAAAAAAACAACAAACAAAAAACAATCAGCAGTTAAGTTGGTATTTGTGTGTGCAGTCATGCACCCACATGTGTGCATGTTGAAGCCAGAGATCAATGTCACGTGCCTTCCTCTGTCTCTTTCCCCATCTCCTACTTCCGAGATGGGGTCTCTCATTGGAGCTGTTTGCTGTTTCTCTAGACCAGTTAGCCATCAACCTCACCAGATCTGCTTGTCTCCCAGTACTGAGATTACAGATTCACAGCCATACCCACTTCTCTCTGGGTACTGGAGACCCAACCTCAGGTCCTTATGCTTGTAGAACAAGCACTTTACTCATGGGCTATGGCTCCGCCCCCCACCCCCCAGCTTCCACTTTTAATAGGATGGATTTGCTCGTGAGATCTGTTTCTAAGAGTTCTTAGAAACACTGATCAGAATCATTAGCCCAAAACACGGCTGCCAAGACTGCCTACATGATCCATTGACTCACAAAACATGACACATTCACCTTGAGGTAGTTGATGACAACTAGCTACGGAATCCTGTCCCAATGAAATGTCTGAAAATACCTAAAGCTTTAGACATCTACTAGTTATATAATCTTGGAGAATAAGAGCTAAACCGTCCAGATGTGTTTGCCAGGAGAGAAATGTGTTACTTATTTAATACTCAGGCTTCATTTTGATGCTTACAAAATAGACATTTTTTAACAAGAGTCTTTTCTGAAGGGATTATATTTTTCTTCAAAGTTAGCCTTTTAGGACAATCAAACATCTACAGCAGTAACACTAATGAAGAATTTCAACTAAAACCAGTCCCACTCGGACACACGCTTAAGAAAAAAGGGAGGGAAGGAGGGAGGAAAGGAGAGAGAGAGAGGGAGGGAGGGAAGGAGGGAGGAAAGGAGAGAGAGGGGGAGGGAGGGAGGAAAAAAGGTATCTCAGTTTGGTTCTATTCTGTGATAAAATACCAGGATCAAAAGCAACTCAGGGAGGAAAGGGTTTACTTCAGCTTACAGCTTACAGTCCATCCTGAAAGGAAATCAGAACAGGAACTCAAGCAGGAAAGAACATGGAGACAGGAACTGAAGCAGAGATCACAGAGGAGCCCTGCTCACCACCTTGTTCTCCAAACTCACATTCAGCTACCTGGCTTTTACTTCACAAGACCTCCTGCCCAGGGGTGGCAAAGCTCGCAGTGGGCTGGGTCTCCTTTATCAATCATTTATCCAATGTCCTGACAGATGTGCTTGTAGGTCAATCTGATGGAGGCATTTTCCCAACTGAAGCTCCCTCTTTCCAGATGAAAAGTTGTTGTTGTTATTATTTTGTTTTGTTTGCTTATTTCAGTTTTCTGTATTTTTTTCATTCTGCATTCCATGTAACAGGAGATAATCCAGTGGTTCTCAACATGTAGGTCATGTTGACCCCTTTGGAGATTGAATGACCCTTTCTCAGGGGTTGCCTAAGGCTATCTGCATACACACACGTTGGTGTTTTGCATGCAAGTATGCCTGTGTGAGAGTGTCAGGTCCCCTGGAACTGGAGTTACAGACGGTTGTAAGCTGCCACGTGAGTGCTGGGAACTGAACTTGGGTCCTCTGGAAGAGCAGCCTGAGCCATCTCTCCAGCCCTGCATATCAGTTATTTACATTATGGTTTACAGTAGCAAAATTACAGTTATAAAGTAGCAACAAAAATAATTTTCTGGTTGGGGGGTTCACCACAACATGAGGAACTGTATTAAAGGGGTGCAGCATTAGGGAGGTTGAGAACCACTGAGCTGCCTGTCTAAGGGAAAGAGTTATCTACAAGGCCAACTCACTTTCCTCCCTGGCCCATGTTCACAGGGCTGGTTACACAGAGATGGGAGTCCCTGGTTTGTGCTGTCTTCACAGAGCATGTCCGGATACTGGGACAATCCAAGCTGACCCTTCCTTTACACTAAGTAACATGTCATTGTTTGGAGGTTGTAAGGTGGTGCTCCGGTGTCCTGTTTGTTCAGCTCTCTGTCGGGGTTTGACTACACATTAGGAAAACGTTGACCAACTGAGTCCAACACTTTAAAGCTCAGCTAATGACTTTAGAGGCTTCCAAGTTATTTAATATTTTGCCCTCATTGGGTCTCAAAAGGGTAGAAAAAATCTCCCATATCTTACCTTATCCAAAAAATTCCATGAAAAGTAAGTCTGTATTAAGTCCTGCCTATGAGGTACCGTTTAATATCTGGGACCTGTGTGTCCTCCCCATCCCCTTATCTCCCCAGCAGCCCTTCCAGACCCAAGTTAAAATCAGAACAGCTTTGAGCATCACTTTGGAGTGAGGCCGAGGAGTGACAGAAAGACGGACCCTGGAAGCGGAGTTTCATAAAATTATCAGCGGCCCTGAACACTGTTCTCTCGGCTGGGACAGGTTGTTTTGGGTATGGATGAGAGAGTCTCCCTCATTCAGTCCTCACTCCCGGAAGCCTTGTTCCTGAGCTCACCTAATGAGCCACTGTCCTTTGGGTGTTGTATTCCTATATGTTGAGCACACAGAAAGTTAGCTGTGATCTGAGCGTGTTCAATGAGGCCCCTAAGTTCACACACCGTGCACACAGCATCCACAGGAGCAGCAAAGGGAATGGGTGCAGAGTCCGTCCCTGTAGGCTTTCTCATGTTCTTGGTAAATTGAGACTAGCATTGTGCCGAGTGGGGAGGCAAATATAAACCTAAGATTTCTAGACAGAAGGACAAAAGTGTTTAAGTGGCCTTAGACTGTGGTGATGAAATGACACAGAAAACTGGTGGATTTGACACAAAAAAAAGTAAATAAATCCAAGTCCGGCCACAGTTTAGATGACACATGAGAAGAACAAGAAGGGAAACTCCAGATGCCACAGCCCACACAAGACAAAGAAGATGGAGGCCAAACCCTGACCTCAGACAAAACTGCTCTGGAAAGTGGAGGGAGATGAGCAGAGGAGAGTGAAGGGAGGAAGGTAATCCACTGAGGACCAGGAAGGAGAAGAGAGGGTGAGGGGATGGAGACGAGATCTAGTAAAGGGAGAGAGAGAGAGAGAGAGAGAGAGAGAGAGAGAGAGAGAGAGAGAGAGAGAGAAAGTTGTGAAAGGAGACAGATTCCGTGTGTGAAGAGGATGGGATAGGGAGATACTGTCTGAAGTCTCACAAAACCATAACGATCCAAAGGAGAGCACTCTGCTGAGAGGAATGCTAGGAAGCTGGAAGTCCTCTGTGGCAAAGAGATTTAGACAGAAACTCAAAATTGAAGACCTCAACCACAGCTGGGGCATCCAAAGATTTAAACAACTAATAACTGTCAACACCGATGCACTGTTTCCCTTGCACTTGGCACATATTTAACCACCATTCTAACCATGTGAGCCAGGTCCTGTTGTTACCTGGGAGGCTACAAGGTGCAGGTAAGGCAATGACAAGATAAACAGAAATGAGTTCTTTCGCTTTAATTTATCCCCCAAATAGAAGGAATTGCATAGGCAGAAAGGACTGGGAGGAAGGATAACCTTTCCCTAAATGCAAGTCAGTGGACCACTATTTAGTTACATTTGGCAATCAGAACTGGCTCCCTAGACTGTAAGCTGTTTTGACCATCAGTAAAACTCTGTTAAACGGGCAAGGACTGGTTTTCAAATATTAATAAGTTCTAACTGCAAAGTTGTTGAAAATAATTTAATTAGAATATGAAAATTGATAAGCACTGTTTAAAATACAAATTAGTCCAGCATTTTAGGCCCTGGGGATTAAAACGAAGATGATAGAGAACGTTTTGTTTGCACATCAACTTGAACTGGGATGCAAGCATGCTCTCATGGGTACTGGTGATACGTTCTGTGCTGTATTTCTGCCTTCAGATACATACAGTGTGTAAATAAACATCTTCAGCTACGTAATTACTTAGCCAATTCCCTTCACGGACATAATCAGAACTGTTTGGAAGAATCAATTATCAACTTGGTTACCTTAGAAGCCAAATCAAATACACTTCCTCCACCAGCCTTTTCTGTGGACTGCACAGGGGAGCTGGGGGAGGGGTTGGGTGCAGATGTGTATCCTTGAGGAGTTACCCTCATGTTCCAACACTTTCATGGCCCTATATATACAGCATTCTGACTAGAAACTGATCTACTTTGAAGCTCAGATCTCAAACTGCTTACTTCTTAAAGCTCATAGGACTTTCATGACATTTAACAGTTACATTTCTTTGATTGGACCAGAGCCCCTAAAAAGGACAAAATCATTCTTAGTAAAATTTCAAATTGTTTTTAAACCAACACTCATTTCTATATCTTGCCCATTGATTTTTTTAGTTTCTTTCCGTATGAAAACTTAATATATTCCAAAGGTATTGCCTACCCTTCATACAAACGTATCACTATGAATGTGAGGTCTGAGTATCCACATGTAGCCAAATGCTTAGATAATGTCTAACATACTAATTTATTGCTATGATAATAAGCATAGCATCCTTAACTTGATTAAATATTTCTAGGTCTGGCCTCTTACACCACTGGTAGTGCATGCTGGTCAGTAGGAAACTGAACCTCTCAGAATAATACATTTCTAATCATGCTTCTTGGAATTTAACAACCTGGGGAACTTTGAAGATAATTTGTTTTAGCTTTGAAATTTATTTTCAAATTTTGGGAAACATCAAAGGGCTAGAATTACACATCGGCTATGGAAATAACTATAAATCTGTGCTCTCTCTTTCAATAAAGTACAGTTATGAACTGACTGTACCTCAAGTCTAATATAAGTTATATAAAAACATCTGCATAAGAAAAATTCTGCTGAAATAGTAAATTCATAGCCATCTCTCTGAGATTAAACCATTATATACAGGAAAACTTTGTCTTTTGCATACATTGCCATGACACTGAAATTAAATTTTCATTTGATAGTATAAGTTCCCTATTCATCTAAACCACATCTTATGAATGTCACATTATAATTATTCATGATGTGTGATTAGTCAATATCACATGTTAATATTTACAACTTTATTGCTATCATATTTGTTTAGTCTTAAGGCAATTGTCACCAATGTAAATAAATTAATAATTAAAAAAAGTAAGTACCTTGTTTGACTGGACTTTCTTGTTTGCCTTATGTTTTGTGTATTTCCTTTTATGCACAAACACTATGTAGATTCCCCTCCCCCGCCCCCATCATAATTGCGGAGTCTGGGTGAAGAGAGCTAAAAGGAAAGATACTGGCTGATCACTAATTGTGGCGGAAACTACAGTGACCTCTTGTGGTAAATGGTAACCACAGATGCTTGATGACCACACAACCTCTGCCTAGGCTCACTCTGGGGAGTGTGAACCACAGCTCCCTTCAAGAGAGCATCAGGATGAAAGCTAAAGATGGATGTTGACTGAACTTTAAAGCTTCAGAGTGGAAATCCACTCAGTCGTTACCAATTACTGCTACCTTCTGTTAAAAATACAGTAGATTATTATTTAGAAGAATGACTGAAAGAGGGTTAAGTAAATGGATTTCTTATACATTCTACCTCTGGAATCCAGCAAAAAAGATAGACATTAGTGAAGGCAAGAGCATGCATGGGGGCAGGAGCATGCAGGGGGACAGGAGCAGGCAGGGGGGCAGGAGCAGGCAGGAGGGCAAGAGGAGGCAGGGGAGCAAAGCAGGCAGGGGGAGATGGAGCAGGCAGGGGGCAGGAGCATGCAGGGGGCAGGAGCAGGCAGGGGGTCAGGCAGGGGAGCAGGAGCAGGCAGGGGCAGGAGCATGCAGGGGGGCAGGAGCAGGCAGGGGGGGCAGGAGCAGGCAGAGGGAGATGGAGCAGGCAGGGGGGGGGCAGGCAGGGGGAGCAGGAGCAGGCAGGGGAGCAGGCAGGGGGGGCAGGAGCAGGAGCAGGCAGGGGAGCAGGCAGGGGGGCAGGAGGCAGGGGGGAGCAGGCAGGGGGCAGAGCAGGAGCAGGGGGGGAGCAGGCAGGGGGGAGCAGGAGAAGGCAGGGGGAGCAGGAGCAGGCAGGGGGAGCAGGCAGGGGGGCAGGAGCAGGCAGGGGGAGCAGGAGCAGGGAGGGGGGGCGGGGGCAGGCAGGGGGAGCGGGAGCAGGCAGGGGGGGAGGAGGAGGCAGGGGGAGCAGGAGAAAGCAGCCCTTAGCCAGCAGTGCACGCGCTCATTATGTAATGTGGTGCAGGCTCAGAAGTGAGATGATATTCTTGGTTATTTGTCAATATAATTTAGGAAGTGGTCAGTATAATTTCAACCTCTTTGATATTTTAAACATTAAAGTGGTGCATTATAAGACTTGGGTAAACCGAAGCTTCAAAACCAATATGTGGTTGTATCAATATTTCCTGAACAGTGTCTTAAATGTAACAGAAGGCCATTCAAGAATATATATATATATATATATATATATTCATATATATATATAATCAATAACTTTATAACATTGCCAACAAAAACCATTTGCCTAACACTGTTCCTTTCAGGTTGGGTCATGATTAAGTTTTTTTTTTCCCCTTTTGTTTTGATGCCAAATCACTGTTTCTTCTCCTGGGGGGATTCTGTTAATACCACCTTGTTTCTAAATATCAGATACAGCATGAAAACAATTTTTGGAATCATTTTACAAGGAAGAGGTGACAGAGTAAAGAAGGTGAAGTCCTTCAGAATGGACAACTGAAGCTCCTGAGAACCTCTTGAAAGATGAGTCGCTCCTAAAGCACTCTCTTCTCTGTTTTCTTCTTCCCTGAGTTCTTCTTCCCCAAAGAGAAAAAAATCCCGCTTCTAGATTTTCATTAAAGGGGGAACTCCTTAATTTTTAGCAGTACTTTAATATTAGTGGACAGCCTCACATCAAAAGTGTTGATTTGAATTTATAATTTTTCAAAAACAGCATTCTAATTTGCCATCACCCAAACTAGCCACAGCTAGGTATCCATTAGGCCTTCTGGATGAGCATGCAGGTGAAATATGCTACCCACGAGGAAGGGAACATTGAGAGCTTTAATATAATTTTTTGTCTTTTGAAACTAATATTCCTTGTAAAAGTCCCTTGGGTATTTAACTCCACATGTAATTTTACATCTCTCCACAACCTAGTTTTTACTGACAGATAGCTTGCATGAATATGGACCGTATAAAGAGGGAGGAGCTCCTGACAATGCCAACACAGACTTGGTCCATAGCTACTCAGGAAAGGAGCCTTCTACAATAGCGCTGTTCAGGTGTCATGGACTTGACCACAATTCTCAAGCCCTCCCTTCTTCATAGCTTATTTTGACCCAAATAGCCAAATATACACTTAAACTTCTCTATGAATGCCAATCTGACATTTCAGACCAACCATTTCTAAGGCAAAGCAATGATAATTGTTCAAGGAGGTAGATATGCCACTTTCTATAACCTGAACATTCTACATTGTACCCAAATATTGAAATGCTACACCACAGCCTATAAATATGTCAATCAAAATCAAAACTCTATTTTTAATGCTTATCTAAATGTTCCTGTTGTCTTCATACTTTGACCTTTACAAATTTTTGCAAAAATAATATGCTCTCTGTGTTTACAAGCTAGGGATTATCATATTCATTCCTTTTATCTGTTTTATCAAGTCTTTAATCTTAAAACTTCAGGGGAGAATTCCTTGCTTCTCCTATTTTGAGAGTTGACCAAAATATGTATGTGTCCATCCTATGCAACAGTGCGCACTGCTCTACTTTACAGACATAGTCACCGCTAACAACCTGCAATTCTGGCCTAAAACACTCAAGTAAATAAGGAGGAAAAATGCAGAGAGTAAAACAGCAGCAGAGAGGTCACCATGGCCACTCAGAGCATAGATGGTGGCACCGTACCCCCAGAAACTGTAGATGAGGACTTCGGAGATTGATTATAAAATCCTGAGCTTTGGAAACTCTGTGCAGATCTGACATTCCCCTTGCTCATTTGGTCTGCATTATCAAAAAGTTGTCTGCTAGATTCCTAGCTGCCTGGGCTCTCAAGTCACAAGCTACCCATGGACAAAAATAAATGTTTGGTATTCTCTCTCTCTCTCTCTCTCTCTCTCTCTCTCTCTCTCTCTCTCTCTCTCTCTCTCCTTCCCCCTCCTTCATGTCCTTCTCTCTCTCTCTCATGTGTCTTTGTGTGTACATGTGTCTCAGTGTCTTTGGGTGTGTGTGTGTGCGCGTGTGTGTGTGTGTGTGTGGTTTTGGTTTTCTCTCCATGTCTCTGTCCATCTGTGTGAATTATGCACTTTTTTGCCTCTCCTGTGTCCATCTCTATGTCTGGGTGGATGTCTGTCTGGGTGGGCACCTGTTTGTCTAGCCTTCCATGTCATCTCTGCCTCTTCCTACACACGTTTATCTGACTCCATGCAGGAACCGATCTTTTCCAAAGAAAATGATATTGTGTGAGTATGGGAGCTCATCAGTATAAACTGCAGCCTCTGTGTCTTGAGTTCCTAAATCAACAGGGAAGGCTGCCTCCTTGACTTCCTCCACTAAACCTCTGCCAGCAGTGCATTCCCAATGTTATTAAGTTGGTGAATGATTAAATCTTCAGTGTGACAAACCTGATCTCTCTATGAGAATCCTAGAGGGAATTGTATCTGTTATGTCTTAATTAAACAATCTCTTCGGGTGAATTTTTCAATTTCTCTGCCAAATCAGGTAGAAATGACAATGGGAAGGCCCTCCCACATAAACGGATAGACCAATCACATTCTGCAATTTTCAATTCAGGTACTTGTTGAGGCCTTTAGGTGCTGACTACATATAGATATGCATAATTCCCAAATCTCTAACACATTCCCAACAAAATCCCAAGGATGTATATCCAATAACGATTCAAAGTCGGGCATAGACAACAAAGGTGGGATCCCTAGGTGTCAAAGCAGGTAAATCTCACTCATTCTTGCTGTTAACCAGGGCAAGGAGCGCTACGTTAATGAAACCATCCAACTCCCAGAGCGTAAATAAGGTAAAACATTCCTATGCTTGGTGCAAGACACAAGTGGACATGAGGGGAGGAGACAGGCCTTGGCCACATGACGTACATCTTCATTCCAAGCCGCACTGGACAGAAATGTACTCATGACCATCTGATCCCGGGTCCCACCTGAGAAAGTTGTGCCACCAATATTGCTAAAATGATAAACCAATCCGGGACTTCTCATTGTCTCCCTTGCCACCACGGAGAGTGGCAGGGGGCCTATGGGTCTGGTTTTCTAAGGTCTTCCCTGAAAACTCCCCTCAAAAACCAAACTGTGAAGTAGAATAACTCAAGAAGATGAGAAATTTGGAAGAAAATCACCACGGTCCTGTAAGTAGCTGACTCCAGTAACCTTTTAATCCCACCCAGCCGCTGATAGTCTTAACAGCAATGTTCCTTGAATTCTAGACCTGCATGAGATACTCATAAAAAGAAGGCAGTGAGTTAATACAGAAGTTTCGTGCCATCATGAACTTATATTTTAATTTCTATTGTTATAAAACTGAAAGTGCATATGAACCTCACACTAGGGTAGCTAAAAATATTGCAGAGATTAAAATGACTGTGCAGTACTATAAGCTTTTTTTTTTTAATCCAAGTGTGTCGTTGGTGCTCTAGACTTACACAGAATCACACACGGACTAAGAGTCACAAGGAAGAGTCACAAGGCTCCAAAGCAAACTCCAAGGTGAACATTAAAGAAAACACCTAAGGTTATTCCAGTTCCAAGGATGCCTTTGCTAGCCTAGTTTCAAGAGAGACGCTAATCCAAGAAGTGGTGTTGTCTAAGCTACCACTCTGCCTGCTTGTTTGTCATCGTTTGTGTGTGCTCCTCTCCCCCACAGCCAAAGATCTTAGCCACGTTTCCGGGCAAATGACCCGCACTGTGTCTGCTGTGTAAGCCCCCCAAATACTCTTAGTTCCCATGAGTGAGGGACAGAACAAGGAATCACAGACCTCACAGAACCTTCCCACTGTTTTTCCACTCAAACCCATGGGCAGAATTATCTTTCTCATGGTTCTCCAAAAAGGGATTCCAAAGAGAAACCCTTAAATAACAGTCCATACACTTTGCTTGTGGAGTTGAAAAAATCATGTAAAAGAGTTTTAAAAAAACAATTAAAAGATGCATAAACCCAGAAGATCAAATTTTTATAGTCTGACCACATATAAATGGATGGTATTTAAAGGCACTTCAGAGGCAGGATGCCTTAATGTGCAGGAGCAAGGTAGAGTGATATTTTTCAAGTCTTTTTCCCAAGTGCATTGAAAGCACAGAAACTATGGCTTTGTCTCTAGCCTTCTCCTGTTCAAGTGCAGTAGGCAATATGTAACCTAGAAACCAGCACACAATGAAGAGCAAAAAAAAAAAAAAACACAAAACTTTAAATCGGCCTTCCCATTTTCCAAGCACTGACTCCTAAGAGTTCAATTCCTACTACTCGGCCTAAGGCAGGGTACTTTCAGATGCGCACAGTGGGTCCAAAAGCCATCCTAGTGACTTAAATTTGATGAAGTGGCCACTTTCCCTGTCATTCCCAACTTAAAAGGAAAGCTTCCTCCAAAACCTGGCTCTAAGAATTTGGTCAGCGCTTGCAGCCAGTTTGGAAAGCGATGGGACAAGGAGAGAATCAGCATCAAAAGTGAAATTCAAAGCTATTCTGATGGACCTCCGCTCTACTCACCCCCATTCCTAGCTCCTACTCTAAGGTCTGGACAGGTGGGAGGGGGTACATCTCTCTTAGGAAACAAATGCAGTTTAGGTCCCCCCACCGCCCCTTCCTGGCCCCCACCCACCCTAGGACATCAGGTACCACTGCCTACACCCCCTCCCCCCTTAGGAGAGGGATGGGATGGGCAGGACGGGGGCGCCGTGGGCGGGAGGAAGGTGGGGAATGTTCTGAACTGCAACTCTCCTTACCACTGGAGCGCCTGACGATGTTCTCCAAAAATGTGTTCTGCGGAGCCACCAGCCCTCTCTTGCCCCCCGGCATCCTGGGTCTGGAAAGCAGCGGCCAGGATCCGCGGCGGGGGAGGGGGGGAAGCAGGAAGAAAAGGTGGAAGAAGAGGAGGAAAAGGTAGTGGAGATGGAGCCGAAAGAAAAGGGGGTGCGGCGGCGGCGGCCGGGTCCCCTGAGTGTGTCTCCAGCCCGACCCGGATGAGCAGCTCTGGGAAGGAGGACCAAGCAGTTCATGGTAGTAGCGCTCCCCCGGCCGCCGCTGCCCAGACTGTGGCGGTGCCGCACACGGGGCTGGGGAACTGCAGGCTCCGCCGGGCACAGTGCGCCTGCGCCGCCCCCGCTGTCGCTGTCCCGCCGGTGCTGATGCTGAGGCTGCTGCTGAAGATGCTGCCGAGGAGGCAGGAGCCCGGACGCGGGCTCAGCATTTCTCCCTCTGCCCCGCGCCCGGGCTCTGGGAGAGAGCGAGGAGCAACTCGACTTTCCTCTCCCCACCCCTAGTTCAGGCTAAGACCCCATTCCTTAGCTCTCTGCTCCCTCGGTCTCCTAGTCCATCCTTGTCACGCAGCTGCTTCACAGCTGCCCAAGGCAGCCAAACTTCTACCCAGGCTTTGCGAGCGCCCAGTGGCTGCTCCTTTCTCCACGAAGATCCAGACAAGTGCTCGCTGGCTGGTGCGGGCTGTTGTTCGCAGAGGCAGGCACCAGAGAGGGCAATGGCAATCTCGGGGAGAGGGGGATCACATCTCAGCTTCTCCCGCTGCCGTGGTTCCAAACCCCAGCAGCTCTGGTGGACTCTGGCGGACTCGGGTCCTGGGTCCGAGGTGAAAGAGGGCTCCTGCTCTAGCCCAGGCTGTGCGCCGAGTAGGAAGTGAACTGGGTGGCGCTCAGGGACGCGGAGCAGCCACCTGACGCTGCTACCGCCCCCCTCCGGGCTCTGGTGCCTGAAGCCTTGACACCGGAGCTTTCGACGCCCTGAGAAACCCCAGTATCTGGAGCAGAAGCCAGATGGAGTATGAGAGCAGAGCTGCCACCTAGAATGGCCCTGAGCCCCAGGCTGAATTTGGCGCGCGGGGCGGTGGGGAGGGAGGTTGGCTCCTACACAACCTCTGGAGAGCTTCCCCAGGGCTGCCAAGTTCAGGAGTACAGGAAGCCTGATCCCCCTACCCAAACTTGGAAGAAAAAAAGAGTTCACTTGCTGCTAGGAGTCCTAAGAGAGAATCGACAATTCAGACAGGAGCGAGAGCAACCGCCAGCGCTTGCGTGGAAAAGTGGTAGATGCTGTGCGAATAAAGCTGCGCAAGGCTGGGGAGAGGCCGCCCTCCTACACATTCAGGACCTGGACTGGAGTGGGACTGTTAAAAAGCGGTCCAAAAGCAGGGGGCATCCACACAAAAGGGAAATTTTCACAAGTAAGAAAGGGACCAACCCGAAGACACGAAAAGAAAGGGGGAGCCCAAGGAGCGCGCAGCAGCCCTTTCTTTTACACAGAAGGCGTTGTTTTCATCTCCAGGCTACAGCATCAGCATCCCCTAAGAACTCTGGACATGCAAATTTGGGGGCCTTACCCCTAAGTGGGGGTGCTAAGACCTCTGAGGATGGAGTTTGACAATCTGTTGGTAATGAGCCCTCTGCCTAAATATGATAGACAAGCCACAAGCTTAAGGCAGACCTAAACTTCCCTTTAGGAGACTCCACCCGGCCCTGTAGAGAACAGAAAAGGCTCTAAAAAAGGGGGGTGGGGGATACATTTTGGTTACCGGGGTCAGGCTATGCTAGGCAAGGTAATCTTTGTGGAAATGATCACCTGTTAAGATTGCTAAAACAGGGCATGCTGAGAGTGAGAGCACATTACACATCGCCATCGTACCAAGGGACCTATGACTTTGAAATGTTCCTCTCTTGTTACCATTCCGGGGCCTTAAAAGGGCTCTCCCTAGCTCTCCATCTCTCTGTCTGTCTGTCTCCCTCCATCTATCTATCTATCTATCTATCTATCTATCTATCTATCTATCTTTCTCTTGGCAGAGAGTTAAATGTAAAGCCACAACCCAGGTTTTACCCTAGGGTAATTTTTCTCTCCTCCAGAATTTCCACCTAGAGCCAAGACAACAGCATAAATCTAAAAGGTTTAGCAAAAAGTTAGTTAGTTCTGTGGAGATTCCTTCTGAGGGAAAAAAATGTGGAGATTGTGGACTAAGGCTGGTTTGTTCCAACCTTCCATCTAAAGCAGTTTATCCTCCTACAGAAAGAATGTCTCCGCGCACCGGGCTGCCCTTAGTTAAGTAACAAGGGACTTGAGCACAGACTGAATCTCTGCGCTGAGCTTGCCACAGGCTGTAGTCAGTAATGCATCCAGGAGGTACACCCTCTGGTTTGGGCAACAGGAATGACAAGGACTTGACACCCAGATCCAGCACTGCCACCCCAATTTTAAACACATGCTTCACTCCCCACCTCTGCTGTGCCTTACGTGGCCTGCGCTCCAAAGAGCCCAGATCATTCAGCTGCTGATTGGAGCAGTGACTACAGACCGAACCCTTGAAAATACATGCATCTCTATTGCAAGGTTTCCCTCCTTGACCTGTAGCATGATGTGCCAACTCCACCAACAGCATTAACAGGGAATATTCCCAGCCTATATGCTCTTTGCACATCCTCAGCTGCCCACATCTCGCCTCTGGGTATTGATTTGAAGTCTCAGTCCCAGTGTTTCCTCTCTAATATAAATATCCCTGCTCCTAATCACTTCTCTGGGGGTGTATTAGCTCACACTTCCCAAACAGGGAACTCTTTTGGACTCCACTAAGACGCAGTCACACACAATCGCTGTAGAATGTTCCCATTTATTTCCATCCGCGGCTTTCGTTAAAGGGGCATGCTCCTTTTCTTTATCCTTAATTTCTGGATAGCACTACACTGTATGGAACGACTGTGTGGAACGAAAACACCTAGCTGGGCATTACAAAATGTCACAGCCTTTGGTTCCCCTTCCCTTAATCTTCCAGTTTAGACTTTCATTCAGGCAAAGCCTGATGCCTGGAAAGACGAAGTATCCTAATCGAGAGGACACAGTGCTTTAGGGCACTTGAGGTAGAAACTATAATGGGGCCTCCTACCCATACCCAGGGCTCCTCACCAGTACTAACCCGAGTATGGATCTGAGTGGCAACAGCCAACAACATCCAGGCATCTTTATTGCCGCCACTCACAGCTACGGGAAAGAGGAACACCTAGGGACAACTTGTAACAGCTCCCAATCAAATCCCAGTGGAAGAAACCAAAGCAGAAAGGGACAGTGGTGGCGGTGGGCAGGCGGTGGGCAGGCAGGCAGGGAGGTAGGCAGGCAGGCAGGCAGGCAGCATCGGGAATGCCTGACCCTAAGGCGAGTGCTGGCAGATTGCAGCAAGACGCCAATACAGCACTTCCGAAGGGTTTTTCAGACAGAGTCCATATGTTGCAACCAGACCACAGGACTGAACAGGTGAGAAAGTCAAGTTTTTTTTAATTTATTTATTATATATAAGTGCATTTTTGTGTATATTTGTGTGTGTGTGTGTGTGTGTGTGTGTGTGTGTGTGCTGCAATATCACACAAAGGGTTTCTCTTTGTTTGTTTATTTTCTGGCCAAAATTCTACTTCAAAGCATAACCTCTCCTGCCTTGTCTCCCGTGTCTTGCGGGATGGTCAGAAAGGTGTTGTCTGTGAGAGCCAAGAGTCCCAGCCCCTTGAGGCTCTGCTGCCTCCGGGGCCAACTGCAGGCGTGTTGCAGTTTAATAGGAGATGATGTGAAAGGAGAGGCTTAGAAATTAATCTATTAGGGCGTGGTGATTTGCAGCAACTCTTGGTCCCCTAAAGAGTTCTTATTATAAAGGAATTCCTTTCTAACATAGCATATGGAATGGTATCTGTAATTACATTTCAGTTTTCCAGAAGTGATGCTGCTTGAGCCCTTGTGTACAAATGGCCTGAACACCGCGCCATACAGAAACGATACCTTTCTTCGTTTTGGCTCTCTTCTGAGCTAGCCCGTTATGAAAAAACAAATGAGCACCAAAAGACTTATTTAGTAAGATTTTCCTGAGGATAAAAACGTGCTCTAAGTTGACGCTATTAAAACATATGGCATGTGCATCACCTCTTCTCATCATTGATGTGATAAACGCCCTGACGAAAGTGACCTAAGGGAGAAGGAGTTTACTTTGCCTCGCAGTCCACCATGAAGGAAAGCCTGAAGTGGCTGCTCACGTGGCATTTACCGCCAAGAAGCAGGGGGTTTGCCTCAGCCCGCTTTCTCTTTGTGTTCAGTCTTGGACCTCAGCCCATGGAACAGTGCTGCCCACATCTTGAAGAGTCTTCCCCACCCCAATTAACCTAATCTAGGTAAGCAGGTAAAAAGTACCATCTATGACTGTGAGAGTAAAGGCTCCAGCTTGCTATTTTCTTTGCATTAGAAGCTCTAGGTAGGGGTTGCCTCTGGCTTTCATGGACAATGTGCTGCCTTTTCTTCTTCCTTGAAATCAGTGTGGTCATGCCAATCGGTGTGGTCATGCCAATCGGTGTGGTCATGCCAATAGTGCTGATCACTGAAATATAAGGAAAGTGGTGAGTATGGCTTCCCGGTAAGAGCAAATAAGAAGCAGGACTCTGTTCCCCATGTTCCTCTTCTGGTGCCTCTGTGACTGAGAAATTCAAGAAGTGCAGCATCTGTCCAATCCCAGAGCCTACAACTGCAGCAATATACAAACAGGGAATAAATAAGGCCCTGGGTTTCCACAGTTTAGGACCGTCTTCTGCTGACACACATTCTGGATTTGCTTCAGGAATCGGAAAAGAAAAGGAGAACAATCATTTTCAACCTTGTCTACAACGGAAGATCACCTGAGTAGTTCATAAAGATATCCGAAAGTTCAAGGCATGGCACAGACCAGGTAAGTCCTAACTCCTGATGTTGAGACGCAGACAAATTTCTTTACAATCTTCCAATGTACATCAAGGTTGAGAACCCCTATCTAAGGTGATGCTTTAAACTCTATGAGGAGTCCCTAGGACTTGAACAATGTGTCAAGATCTTCTTTAGCTCCAAAGGATCAGGTCTTTGGTTACACCAGCTGGACAGGCTCAACACTGGGTCTTCCCAGTGCAAATCACCTCAGTAGAGACCCACGTGCCCTCTCAGACTCATGCACTGAAGACTCAAAGCCTCCTAACCTATTGACCCAGTCCAATCGGCCTGCATGTCCCTAGCTGTCAGTGTCTTCAGTTCTCTACAGTGACTTTCCCCACCCTTCCCCTCACTCACCACACCGAAGTTCTCCTAGCTCTTCCCACTACTCTCTCACCTCTCTGTTTCAGAATGTGACTTAGAACACGTCACACTGCCAATCCTTTGTTCTCTCCTCTCTTCCCTTCTCCTATGTGGCTGTGAAGTGCCTTGAGTTCCCGACCCTCTAACACCGTTCTGGATGATACTCCCTTGTACCTCTGGAGAAACGGCACTTTACTGACGATCCCCTCATTTACTATGCCACTTTGCTAAGTCCCCTCAGCATTTACTATGTTTGTTTTCCTTAGCTTACTGTGTCACTAGCTTTCTCTCTTCCCCAAACCTTGCTGATCGCTCTCAGAAGAGTAGGCAGTAGAAAGTGTTTCATTTCCTGTGACCTGGTCACTCTTAAGCCACCCATTCAATGGCCACTACTACTCCAGTCCCTGAAACGTCTCCACCCCATGGCTAATTGTTTTATTTGTCAAACCCAGTGAGGAGATGTCCACTCTTATTACTTTACTTGCCTCTGCCACTTAGCCCTTTTACCACTGCTTCCCCCCTTCCCCGTATTCTCCTCATTTAATCTCACTGGTTTTAAATATTGTATGACTCGAACATTTTATCAAACCTACCTGTATCAGAATCCCCCTGCCTGTAAACTGGGAATGGCAGTAATACTTACCTCCTATGGTTAATAAAATATTTATATAAGAGAATTGTTTGTCTGGAGAATGATAACGGATAAATAACACGTGTCAGATAGTTAGCGTCGCCAACCTGGGTACTTAAAACCAGCAGAAATTACTTGAGTAGCTTGATTGGCCGAGAAAATGAACATAAATTAACAAGTAGCAAGGTTTGGGGGAAAAGATCCTCTCCTCGGGTGAACGTTTCCCTTCTTAGTCCCACTACAGGAGTTTTCATACCACAGGGTGAGTAACTGTAGCCTGCGTTGGAAATGTTTTGCCTTCTGGCTGTTCTCGGGGACACAATATTTTTTTTTTATTTTATCTTACTTATTTGGTTTTTTTTTTTAGACAGGGTTTTACTGTTTAGCCTTGGCTTCCCTAGAACTCATTCTGTAGACCAGGCTAGCCTCAAACTTACAGAGATCTGCCTGCCTTTGCCTCCCTAGTGCTGGGATTTAAGGTGTGCTCCACCACCACCCAGTTATTTTTTTATTCTTAGCTATTTGCTTTCCTCTTCTTCCCTGTTACAGAGTCAAGGGGCCACCCTACCGAGGACAGGGAATTTTGGGGCCACCCTACTGAGGACAAGTTTAGAGGACTTATGATAAACATGCTCTAGTCTAAGACAAGGCTCACCATGGTCCCAGAAGCCCGCTCTCACCAAGTGTAAAACACGCATGACAACGTACCATTATTATTTATATTAGAATAGCACAGGGAACAACCTTATATCTGGGCTTATAAAATAGAAAATTCTGTTTGGTATCTCTAAATCTTTATCATAACATTTCCACAAATTCATTTTTTCAGAAAACCAGACTGGAACCATCAGTTGTTCATCGTGATCCCTCCTCATCCCACTTACTGTGACCATTGGCACACTTCGCTCGATGTGTGTTAGTGTGTTGCATAGCAGAGATTGTTCATCCTAACCCTCATATGAGAGACACAAACGTTCACAAATTCACAGGTTTCTAAATCTTCATGTGCAGATCTCCTGCCCACGGTGTAGATCTCCCATCACACCTAAGCACCGGCTGCCTTTCTCCGTATGGCGACTCCCCAGGGATCCCCAGTTCAGCCTACCCAATACAAATGAATCATCTGACAGCCCGCCTAAACTTTCCTGCTGGTGTTTCCATCCTAGAAGTGAGGGACGCCTCCTCCACACGCCTTGTAATACAACTCAGTGACTTCCGTACATCCCCCACCTCCCAAAGCTCTCCAGATAGTACCCACTCCTCACCCTCTCCACGGGCACTTCTTAAGCAAGATCCATCAGCTTTCACATGGACTCTAGCAACGGCCTTCAACATGCTCTTCCTGCTTCCCACCATCCTCCACGACAGCTCCAAGATCCACTTCTACTCATTCTTCACCTTGCTCTGGAGCTAATGCCATAAACCTCTCTCCTTCATGGATTCATGGAGCACAGATCTTCATGTCACCCCGCTATTTAACCACATCCAAGATTCTCTTTGACTTTGGGTGATGATTCAAAACCCTCTCCAAGTCGTTTCTCATCCTTCTGTTCCTGACTCATGCTTGCCTTGCCCATCTATCTCGTCTTGACTCTTAAGATCCACTCAGGATCCCTGTCTTCACTCTTCCTTTTATACTGGGCATATTTGTTCACACACACACACACACACACACCTTCCTATAGTACCTGCCATATTCCTTCAGCTCCCAGAATAGATGTTCTCCAAGAGTTTTTGTTGTACTATCCAAGACTTGACAAAAAAAAATCCCCCTCTCCATCTTCTCATAGAGTGGCCCTGTGCTTTCTCTGTTGCAACATTGCCTTCGCTGTTGATTAGGAGAGATAGCTGAACCCTTGCAGTTATACCCAGAAATGCCTTTGCTCCTGTGGAAAAGAAGCATCTGTAGGCAAGAGATGGCTAACTCGGGATGCACTAGAGAACAAGATGTAGGCTGGATTTTAGCCTCTATTTGTACCTTCAAGGGAAAGAAGAAAGGAGACTTCCAAGCTGAAAGAACTAGAAAAAAGGGCAAACTATAAAGATGGGAAGGTTTGTGGTGAGTAACAATTTGAACTTAACAAAAAGAAATGTGAAAGAAAGAGACAGGGGCCTCATCGGGCTCATCTGGAGGGCTGGGCTCTATTCTGTAGGCGATGAAAGGTCTGCTTCAGGTAAGGAAGAGGCATGGCATTATAAAAGAAATCAGTGTGGAAGTGAGAAACGAGATGCCTGGGGAGAGAAAAGTCCAGAGGTAGAAGAACCAGATACCGCACCCTTTGCAGGTAAGGAGCCGATGTTTCGAAACATGAAATGCCCCCCTTCCTTATTTACTGTCTCCTGTGAGTATCATCTTCTGTGCACCACTCCACACAGCCAATCTCTTCTCAGCTTTTTTTCTGAAACTCGGAACATGGAGGGAACTGAAACACACTAAGGAATGTGTTATTTAAAAGGCTATGCCCACTCTCACCAGACATGGGAAATTGTTCTGGCCACTTCACATTCATTTCCTCTTTTCATCACAATAAAGTGAGATTATGTTTAATTCAGCAAATGTTTATTGTTCGCTGGGCACTAGAGTACGTATTTAAACCATCTCCGTTGAACCAAAAATGAAATTGAGGCACAGAGTATCTGAAAGAGGGTCACAGTGCTGGTGCATCACATAGCCACGATTAGATGCCCACAAATTTTGCTTTCTGAGTCCAACTTCTTAGCCATCTTGCTTAATTAGTCCTGCCCTATATTGTCAGTGCAAAGGGTTGGAAAATATGTAGGAAGAACTGACTCTCCCACATATCCCACCTCTGTCCTATGGAGGGAAAACAACTCATCATCCTGCTAGAGGGAGAGAAACAAAGCACGGCAGAAGTAAAGGCAAGGAGTTTGGTGTAGTGGTGCACGGCCGTAAGTTCAGAGTTCACGATGCTGGGCAGGAAGGTGATGCGTTTGAGGTCAGCTACACATAAAACAAATGAAAAGAAAAATTCCCTGTCCCCAGGTGAATCTGTAAGGCCTAGACCTTCAACGAAAAGAATAGAAGCCCCCACACAATATTTTGTGGAGGAAAGCTTTCAAGCCATGACACCATTCTAAATGAATGGTAAAGAAAATGTCCTCCTGGTATCCAAAGCCTATTATCCAGCAATAGAGACGGTGCCCCTGCCTGTGCTAATTTCTAGCATAAATTTACCATTCCTTATTGTTAAAGTTGAGGTAGATGAAAATATCAGCCAGCATCCATGCTGGAACTGTCATCCCCAGCTATTAGCCGTGCTGGGTACAGACCTTGAAGTTCAGAAAAAGTCAATGAAAGTGCCTTGTGAGATTCACAGAGATAGATAACATGTGGAGAGGTACTGAATGTTTTATGGATTGCTTGAAAGTTGTGTGATAGGCATATTTTAATCAGAATTTATAATAAAATTAAATACACAAATGGATAGATATAGATATATATGCATTCTCTCAAGAAGCAACCATCAGACACTTCTGTATACACCACTGTCCAGATTCATCACTTCTGAATTTAGCTATCCCAATGCAATAAAAAGTCTCCCTAGTGTTGTGTTAGCTATCTTAACTTTAAGAAGAACAAGAAGAGAAGTAATTTGTTAAAAATGAAAGAGAGAGAGAGAGAGAGAGAGAGAGAGAGAGAGAGAAGGAAAAGAAGAGAAAGAGTTTCATTTGACATACAGTTATGGGTGTTTGAGTGTTTGAATCCAGGATGAATTAGCCCCATTGGTTTTGAACCTGTAGCCAGGCAGTAGACTGTGACTGAGAACTGGTAATTGAGCAGAGCTATTCATCACCTGGAAAAAAAGAGAAAGAAGAGGCTGGAGATCTAGGATTCCTCTGCCTTCCTCACTACTAAGGACTAGAAGAGCTCCCATTAAAGTTGCCACCACCTCCCAGGAGTGCCAATCCATAAACTCTACTTTAAGACAGAGGGGCCTTTAGAGGACATTCCAGACTCAAACTATAACAATTCACATCAACCTAATATCAGTTCAGAGAAAGATCTTGGCTTTGCCTATATCAAGAAGGTGATAGAGACCATCACAGAAAAATCACAACTGAGCAAAATTCTGAAAGCAAGTGATCGTGTGGTACCTGTCCCCAACTGATACATCTAGACCACAACTCCTGCACCTAAGTCTCAGGGAAAATCCTGGAAGATGGAACAGGAATAATGTAAGAATCAGAAAAACAGGAAGTCTGCTGTGAAATTGGGTGTGTTTAAATTGCCAGGCAAGCTACACCCATGTAGTCTTCACCACATGGCTGCCTAAACGAAACCTGAACAAGGATGACATCAGTAAACACGTTAATACAGAAGGGGGAAATCTCATGGGTCTCTAACCTTAGACATAATCTAGAGGCAACTAAGGAACACTGAGAGAATGAGAAATACTCCCAAAGAGACCCCCAAACAGTTATCTAATAACAGCAGTCATCCCTGAAATCGTGTGTGTGTGTGCGTGTGTGCGTGCGTGCGTGCGTGCGTGCGTGCGTGTGTGTGTGTATTAAAGATTTATTAACTTATTATATATACAGTGTTCTGCCTGCATGCCAGAAGAGGACACCAGATCTCATTACAGATGGTTACTGTAACTGGCACAGTCTGGCCCTACCTGGCATACTCTGTCTTGACTAGTCTCACTGACTTTAGAAACAGGCAAGTTCCCTAAAAGGAGGAAAGAGTTGCACACATGAGCTGTCCATCAGTAGGGACTCAGTGAATGGCAAGAGTCATCCATTATGGTGGGGACTTGGAGAATGAAAAGAATAGTCTCTCAGTAAGGAATCAGCAAATGACAGCTACTTCGACTTCTGCTTTTTTTTTAAGTTAGAAAACAAAGAAGAGTAACAGTTTACTCACTCTGGTGCACTAGATTAAATAATCCTGAGTGCACTGAAATCTTCCCTTTTCTAAGGCCACAGTAGAACTCCAGCCACCAGTGGTCCATGCATTTAATCTTCACCTCCAAGAACTTACTAAGCCTCTAAGCCACGCACTATGGACCCTCCTCGTTATCCCCACCTTCTGTGTCACTAACATCCTGTCTTAAATATAGTCCAATCATTTTTAAAACCCAGTTGCTATGACCTGAATTTCCATAGACTAGCTGGAGAAAGCATGTTCAAAGCTAGAACTGTAAGAACAAATCCTAAAGCACCGACACTGTCCAGGAGGAAGGAAGAAACACAGGGTCCATGTCAGGTTTCACTGTATGCACACAAAGTGTTCAGGGACTGGGGACATGAGCTCCAGAGAGCAGCTTTCAACTTCCAGAAAAGTTCCATAGTTGTGAAATTCTAGTCATAACCTTGAAGCAAAGTAAATTGTGCATTTAAAGAGTCATCCCAAAGAAGATTTTTATCACAAAAGACCATTATGCTGCATTCCATTTGCAGTAAAAGGCCCTGGTATAGCTTTAAAATTGGTCCAAACTGTCTCCTACTGCAAGCACAGCCTTTGCATGTGAATGTGATGAAGGCTGTCCATAACACACACCACAGTTGAGAGAAATGAAGCCAGTGTCTCCTGTGGCTGGGGGAGTCTTCCGGGCCAAAGAAATCCCACTTCCAAAAGGATAAAGGCAAGAAGGAGGTAGCTCAGGGCTGGCAGATGACTCAGGGGTAAAAGCAGCTGCCTTCTCAAGCGTGACAGCTTGAGCTTGATCCCCAGCTCCCATGGTGGGAGGGAAGAAACCACTCCCAAACCAGTCCTCTGACTTCTACATGCATATCATGCCATGGGGGCGCGCACACACACACACACACACACACACACACACACACACACACACACACACAATTTTTTAGGTAGATCAAAGAGTCGTGGGTGTATAAACAAGAGCAGAGAAAAGGTTTAGTTTAAAGTACGTGTATGATCCTAAAAGAAAATAGACCTTCAGAAAGTTAGAGAAGTCAGCGATGTCGTATCAGGAGAGAAGGAGCAGTCTGAAATAGTCTGCGAGACTCTTGGTCTAGGCCAGAATCTGCTAGTCGTGTGAAGGAAGTTCAGCATGGTTTAGGAGTTGTAAGGTAGTGAGTGGGGCAGGATCAGAGAAGGAGGGGAGGGGAGTGCAAAGTGATGCCGAGACCTAAAAGCCAGAGCATTTGGGATTTCTAGACCAAGCCAGGAGTCAGAAATTATCTTCAAAGACCATCTGGGCACAGTACAAAATGGCCAGA
The DNA here is from genome assembly GCF_011064425.1 of Rattus rattus. Lineage (NCBI taxonomy): Eukaryota > Metazoa > Chordata > Mammalia > Rodentia > Muridae > Rattus > Rattus rattus. Next base: position 89,376,365 of record NC_046160.1, read on the forward strand.
GGCAGGGGAAAAGGACAAGCTGGAGATGCATCATAGAAATAAAATCAGCAGAGACTCTGACAGAATCAAAATCAATGTGGAAAGGGATGGCAAGGGGGTTCCCCGGATTTCACTTGTCTTCTCCCCTCTCCTGACTTCAGCAACTGGATGAACAATGTCACTTCAGGCTGACATTAGAAAGACCAACTAGTGAAAGTCGTGTTCCAGCAAAGACACCGAGACCTGGGTTTTGGATATCGAGAATTTGATTCGGCCAAGGCAGTTTGGTGTTTGGGTCTAGAGGTCAACAGAGAGGCAGAAATTCTGTGTCTCAGAGGTGAAAAATTCTTCATTATCTGTATCTATAGTCTTGGTTCCACAACTGCCTATGTGTATGACAGAGTGCATGGCTCTGACCATCTTTAGCAAATGAAGTCTAGTGGGGAAAAAAATAAGGAAAATGAGTCAATCATGACAAAGAGAGCGAATCTTCATGGAATGCTTTACCCTAGGAAGACAGAAGAAACAACCCAAACTATTCATGGTAGAGACTGAGCTAAACATGTGAAATGAAACTACTTGAAATCCCTAAGACAAATCTACATTTATTTTCATTTCTAATATGAAAATATAGCTATAGTAATTCATGTTGGGAAAGCATGTTACCATTTTTGTATGGTCCACAGAATATCTATGATAGCTGTACTTTTTGGGTTTGGATGAATAAAGTTATTAAGCGCAGAGCAAGCCAGTGTAAAGAATAAATAGGAAGAAATAGGTAGGTGGTAAGGTGGGTAGTTAGGTAGATAATGGGTAGATAGATCGATAGATCGATAGATCAATAGATAGATTCATTGATTGATTGCGATTAGATATATAGATGATAGGTGAAAAGATAGAGATAAGATAGACAGATGCATACATATATATGTACATACACAGATTGAAAAGGTAGATGATAGATACATAGAGAGATACATAGGTAGATTGATATAGAAGATTGATATAGATGGATAGATAGATAGATAGATAGATAGATAGATAGATAGACAGACAGACAGACAGACAGACAGATAGATAGATATAGCAAAACATCATCAGAGCAGGTGCTCAAAAACTCCAGCAGAAATTCACTGGCAAAACCCCTGTAAGGCAACCAACTAGAGTTCCAGATAGAGTTCCAGGCAGAACAATGTCCCTTAAGGTGAGGCGTCTAAGTCAAAAACAGAGGTAATGTGATCAAACCTGGGCCCTTGCAGCATCCAGTAGAAACAGACTGGGTAAGTTGGAGTAAGACACTGGAGTTCCCAGTTGAGCTTTCTCTCAATGGAGCAGCTTCCCAAGGCAGCTCTTTTGTGTTTGCTTTCCCACTCCAGGCGTTGATGCTGTGGGGTAGACAATAGTACCATCTGGTGGACTACTTTGCCTTCTAGCTGTTCCTCAAGGGTACAATGCTTTCACTCTTAAGCTGTTTAATACTCTCCTCACAGCCACAGAGTTTGGGAGGAGGGAGTGGCCTATCCTCAGACAAGTGGCCTTGGGGGACACTTTGAAATAAATATGCTTGGGTCTGCAATAGGGAGGCAAAACTCCAATTCCAGAGCTCGCTTCTCTGTGAGCTCAAATGGTGCATGAAAATTCACCGCTGTAACGTGCATCACAGCTACATATGCTGTAACATGCATGGCATTTTTGACTAGGGAGAATGACACTGATAACAGTATCAACGTAACTTCCTTAAAAATAGCATAGACACAAAAATTTCTGAATGGTACTTCCTTGGGAGGGATGTTCTGGGTGGCTTTTATTCCATTTCATACTTTAATGCATTAGCAGATTTCTTTTACAATGAGCACACATTTTTTTTATATGTACATATTTTCGCTTCTGCTTTTAGACTAGGAAAAAAACAAAAGGAGCTGTTTTCATAGGCAGAACCAAACAAACAACAGACTGAAAACTTCAGGTGGTAACCAGCCAGGCGGGCAGGCGGCTGCCCTGCTCCTGCAGTGAGCGAAGCTTAGTTTGTGTTTACTGTTCAACTGAACAAACGTCACCCACACACCTACTCTGGGCCAGGTTCTTCTTAAGGGATGAGAAAATATAAATGAATCCATTTTAGTCTGTAACTTGTAGAAGTACATAAGGAAATGCCCTGGCTTTAAACAGACATTTGTGGAGGATGAATTAGTTTGCTAGGACCTCCTTCACAGGATTCCACCCGCCAGGAGTCTTGGACAACACAATTGTAATTTTTTCATCATTCTGAAATCAGGGAGGCACTGATTAAATTGTCTAGGGTGGAATCTCTCTCTCTCTCTCTCTCTCTCTCTCTCTCTCTCCCCCCCCCCCCCCCCCCCCAGTGTGTGTGTGTGTGTGTGTGTGTGTGTGTGTGTGTGTGTGTAAAGATGGCCACCATCTTGCTGTTTTCACAGGTTCCATAAATATTCCTCAATCTCCTTTTCTATGAGAACATTGGTTGGATAGGGTTGGACTGGTAGGATAACCTTAGGGTGCTATAAAAAGCAAGTGGAGAAAACCTTGAGGAGCAAGCCAGTAAGCAGCACCCTTCCATGGCATCTGCATCAGCTCTAGCATCCAGGCTCCTGCCTTGAGTTCCTGCCCCAATTTCTCTCTGTGATGGAGTGTGGCCTAAAAGTTATAAGATGAAATAAATCCTTACCTCCCCAAGTTGCTTGTAGTCATGGTATTTTATCACAGAAACCTGAACTTAGGTATTAGGCTTAAATAAAATCAAGAGTTAAAATGCTGAGACCACTCACAAGATTGTGTGTGTGTGTGTGTGTGTGTGTGTGTGTGTGTGTGTGTGTGTGTGTGTGTGTGTGTGTGTATTGCATAAAACTTACTCACTTTATTCAGGAGTGCTCAAAATCCACTTGAGTTTCCTATGGGAGGAAACAGAAAATGGAATTTAAGGAGAGAAGGCAATGATTGGGAGTCCAGGAAGGGAACATGTTCCTGTCCTATGAGTCTCATTAGGAACGGTTTTTGGAACTATTTCTTCCCCAGGAATGGGTTCTTTGGGGGCTTCCATGTGGGCCTCATAGAACAATGACAAATGTAAGCCCCTTCATCCTGAGTACAACAGTGCAGTTAAAATGATGGCTACATCATGACAAGGTAGTCAAAGTACAGGGGGAGGGGCCTTCCTTGTCCCTCCTACCTCTAGCTCCCTTCCACTTCCTAACCAGCCCTGTCTACTCTCATGGTATGTATACATGTGTCTATGTGTGTCTGAGAGAGAGATGGAGAGGGGAGAGGGAGAGGGAGAGGGAGAGGGAGAAAGAGAAAGAGAGGGAAACAGAGAGGGAGAGGGGGGGAGACAGAGAGGGAGAGGGAGACAGAGAGGGAGGGAGACAGAGAGGGAGAGGGAGAGAGGGGGAAGACAGAGAGGGAGAGGGAGAGAGAGAGAGTGAGAGACAGAGAGGGAGAGGGAGAGAGAGAGAAAGAGACAGAGAGAGAGAGAGAGAGGAGAGAGAGAGGGAGGAGGGAGGGAGGGAGAGAGAGAGAGAGAGAGAGAGAGAGAGAGAGAGAGAGAGAGAGAGGAGTTTCATTAGGATTAGGGTTGTTTACAGGAGCACGGCTACTTTATCATTGGCTACACCAGTAGAGAAAATGTCTATCCCACTAACCATCATTAACTGCCTATAGGTCCTCACAGATGGATGGGGTCCTCCTTCCATGATTGGATGTCAACAGGCTCAACCTTGAGGAGATCCTGAATGGGTAATCACAAGCACCATGAGTTCAAGTGTGCAATGGCCATGCCAAGTTCATAAATCAGCATTCCACACCACTCCCTTCAATTCTCCCCTCTCTCCCTTTCTATCTCCCTTCCTTCCATGCTGGTCTCTGAGCCTCGGACAAGATAATACAGAAGTCTGATTTATGACTGGACATTCTACAGACATTTATTCATTCTCGGTGCTTTGACCAGTTAAGAGTTTGCAGTCACCACTGACCACTTCAAAAAAAAAAAAAAAGTTTCTCTGAGGAAAGATGATGGCATCACTAACCTACAGGCACAGAGTTGTTTAGAAGGCAATTTTATAAGCACATTTTGTCTATTAATAAAACAATAGCCATAGCAACAGCTTCCCTACTAGAATCTACAACATCTCATCCATGGTCTTTTGTCCAGGTTTACAGTACCAGATGTGGATCCTTCTCTGTACAGTGGGCACCAAACCCTATCAGAAACCATTGGGCTACGCCACAGCTGACTTGCCGCTGTTGCAGTGGGATCATCTTGCATGGCTGGTCAACACTGTTGTACTACATGTCCATAGCTGAGAAAGACTGTTGATACTGATTCTCCCCAGCAGCCAGCAGAACAACTGCTAGCCATATGGTGGTTAGCCAACAGGGAAGCAGCTTCTTGTCAAGTTTCAGCTTGATTTCTTTATGACCTTTGACCAAAGTATCTGGCAATTTCATGAATAGGGTCTTACCATTTAGTTCAGTATAAAACCAATAGCAGTGGTATAATCTGCACTGTTTGGAGGTATGCAAGGGTCTCCCTGACAGACAACACATAGGAAAGTAGCCCACGCCTGGTTCTGAGAATTACCACAATAATACAAATATTGTTTTTATAGAGCAATGAATAAAATTGGACAGGAATATAGAAGATAGAATAGAACCAGGGAGTAAGACTTCATTACAGCAGGATGACACTGGGAGCCGAAGAATGAGTGAGCTAGGCTGAAAGAAATATCCAAGCAGAAAACAAGGGAGGAGGAGATCCGTGATAGTCTGTGGTGTCAAGGGCAGGATGTGGGCAGAATGGGAAAGAGCAGGAATAAAGTTAGCAACGTCATCTACATGATTGAAATAGAGGAAACACTGACAGCTCTGGGTATTTTACACCTTTTCAAATAAGTTTGGGGCCTGGGTGAGTCTAACCTGGCAGGATTTAAAGCTGCATTATTTTTATTACTGTTCATAGTATTTCTTTTTTGGAGGAATCGGTGTGGCAATGAGAGGGAGCCAGGCAACAACACTTTCTGAGCAGAAGGCAGGGTGCCCCTCTGCTCTGTGCTCTCAGCCAACCTGCATGTTGGCAACACCAGAGCATGTGCTTCCCTTTGCAAAAGAGCAGAGAGTAAATGATCGCACCACGTTCCCCTTCTGCTTTGGAACTTGGAGAGCAAACTGCAGAGTGTTGGAAAACATTGTTGAAGGTGGACGTTGTCAGGAATACTCAGCAATTACTGGAAGTTTTCAAATGCAGTCGCTTCTGCCAACTATAAAGTGTCGACCTCTGACATATTAGGCGACCAAATAACGATTCTTTTAATTTAATTGCAGCAGGAGTAGTCCAGTGTTAATCAGTTCGTGTAGGCAAAGGCAAAGGGGTGGGGGCAATATGGCAGGGTAGAACTAGCACATTGCCTCATGCGTTTGATCTCATGGTGTACCCTCTTCTTTACTGTGCTCCAGCCCACTGCTACCTTCCTAGCATAGATCATAAGATCATTAGGGTGTGTTTGCAGAAACCGAAATCATTCTGCCGTGCTTGCTGCCTTCATAGTAATGTCATGGCAATACACACAATGTCATGGTCATCTCAGCCACCAGCATTTAACAAAATTTCCCCTTGGTGGGATTACAAACTTCCAGAAATAGTGAAAGCAAGTTACACAACTAATGCCACTGGTGCCTGTTTTAAACTAAGATAACAGTCCCCGAAGGTAGATCGCTGAAAAAAATCAGATTAAGAAATAAGTCAAAAATAGCATTCCACATTGTTACGATGTGAGGCGCCTGTCTCTTTAAGGTCTCTGGCTGTACCTCGGAATTACGTTTACACTAGGAAGACAGAAAGCAGTGAAGATGGGAGGAGCCAGACCACGTGACTGAATCCGAAGTCTATTGCTCGCTCACTGAACAGCCACAGACATCGTCCTCATCTGTAAAATTAAACTAAGAGCACTGCTGTCTGGGAAAGTGTGTCATTCAGTAAAGCATAAAGGTGTGAGCCCCAATCCCCAGCACACGCAGAAATACAGACGTGGTTATGCACACCTGTAGTTCCAGCATCAGGGAGGTGGGGACAGGAAGATTCGTGAGGCTCTCTAGCCAGGCACTCTAAGTGATTTGGTGAGGGCCAAATTCTATGAGAGCCCCAGTCTAGATGATGATGGTGGTGGTGGTGGTGGTGGTGGTTGTAATGATGATGATGTGTAGATCTATTGAAAAAGATACCTGCTGGTAATCTCCATACTTATGCATATGTGCGCGTGCGTGAGTGCACACATACACACACACACACTCTCTCTCTCACACTTTCTCTCTCTCACACACACACATACACACACACACTCTCACTCTCACACACACTCTCTCACACACACACACTCACACACTCATACACACACTCACACACACAGTCTCTTACACACACACTCTCTCTCACACACACACTCTCTCTCTCTCACACACACACACACACTCTCTCTCTCACTATCTCTCTCTCTCTCTCTCACACACACACACACACACACATACACATATGTATGCATACTATACACACACACTAGCACTCACAGCCATCAGTGGCTCTTAAAATCTGGGAGATTCTTCATCAATGATCTTGGAAAGGAGCCTGCAAACTGATGTTGGTTTCTGCTTATGAATCAAAAAAGTTCTAAAAACATACTCTAACCTGGTCATCTGGCAGGGGTGTTATCTCTAACACCATGTAAGTGCATTTCTTGTATTATCTGTTTCAACTAGTGCATTTCAGAACTAAAACCTATTACAGTTACTATGGCTACACAACACATTACTTCTGATTTAGTAGCTTAAGACAACATTTAATTTGCTTGTAACAGGTCTACAATCTGAGCAGGGTTTAGTAATGCCTTCCCACCGCTCTTTGATTGGAATTCAGCCAAGACAATACTAAAGACAGGCTTGGAATCCTACGAAAGTATGCTCACTGACTCTGGTGACCTAAGCTGGGCAAGCAGGAAAGGCAAGAACGCCTGCGTCATCACAGCACAGTGAGAGGGAACCTGCTACGCTCCTTCATTTCATTCCCTCGGCTGTCCCTTCCAGAAAACACGTTCCAGATTGTAACCTCAAACCAGAAACACTGAGACAAATGTAAAATGTTGATCTTTGTAGCAAGGCTACCATGGTTAGCACTGAACTATGTATCTCAAAAGTCACTAAAGTGAGGACTCGAAATAGTCTCATCTCAAAGAAATAAAAAAATGTGTTGGATGTTAATTGGTCCACGTTAATCATTCTATAATTTATAAGTGATTCAAACCATCACATTATGCCCCAAAATATATATGTAATTATTGTTTATTAAATAAATATGTAGCCTCTCCCTCAAAAAACTCCTGTGATAAGACTACTTAATTCATTTTAGTATTTTATAATATTGGAATTAAAAACATTTACTAAGCTATATGACATAATCAATTTTATACAGATTGAGCTACTGGTTATGTTGGAGAAAGAATATATTACAGAAAATGAGAAGATGGTTAAATTTCTACTTTCTTCTGCAAACTGTATGATGATTAGACTTGACAGACAAGAGTATTTAAACCTAGAAACAAAACCTGTTTGAAGATACTCTGTCAGCACTGACACAGGAACCTAATGTTTATTTTAATGTTGAAACCATTGAAAGTATTTTTGTATTAACATTTTATTTGTACATAAATGCAGTAGGAAGACTGAGACTTCCTTTCGGTTTATTGTTTTCATGTGCTGGTTCTTTATCTTAAGTTTAATAAACAGAAGCACTGTCACAACTGCTTTAAATTAATTAAAATTTCAAGAATGCCAAGCAAGAATAATTATTCTTGCATCCTTTCTTTCATAAGAGTAAAGGGGAGGAAGGAACCCTATTGGCCATTCCAGGAAACACAAAGATATTTTGGGCATAAAGGTCACCCCAACAGTTTTATTATTATAAATGTGCAGCCTGATTTAGAATACACAAAATCAAGAAGACTTCACAGACAAGACAAGGATACAGGATCCCAAACCAAGAAATCATTGCATGCAATGGCTTTAAATAAATAGCCACGACGATCAACCTTCTTAGCTTCTGGAGGTATTTATTTTTAAAAGACGATTTCAATAATCAAAAGGCAAGATTAGAAGAACAGTTTACTAATAAAGGAAAAGTGTTGCCTTGACATAAAGCAAGTTGCTAGAAAAAAGGAACACCCAAAGCTTTGCCGGATTGCTAGTCTCAGCCCGGTGGGCGTGGCCACACGACAGGGCGCAGCAGATGGTTTGTGGACTGCTCCTCCTCTGCAGGGAAGTCATACAGTTTGTCAAAACTTGTAACACATGGCCTCGCTTTTCGATTCATTAGTTGTAAGCATTACAAATCTATATTGTTGAGGGCCTCAAATTTCCCTTTTAAGAAGCTCTCAGGATGCTCATCTTTCAGGGATGCTTTTCCAAGATTCCTCAAGGAAATGCTAAGGAATAGCGTAGAGAAGGACAAGAGAGAGGAAAACAGGGTGTGGTCGGACAGATTCAATGGCGGGAATTTAAGTCTCATTCGGCATGTGACAATCACCTGGTAGAGTTCATCATATTCAAGAAGAACAAAGAGTGTTGATATAATAATTCAACAGCCAGAAAAAAATAAAAAAATAAAAGTTGGCGAGTTAGAAAAAAAGAGGGGAATTTATTTATCCACTTTACATCCCAATATCAGCCCCAGTCTCCTCCCAGTACTCCCTCACTCAGATCCTCTCCCATTCCCCCTCTCTTTATCCTCTGAGAAGGTAGCACCCACCTTGGGTATCACCCTGTCCTGGCACATCAAGCCACTGCAGGACTAGGTTCATCGAAGAGGGGAATTTTTTTTTTCTTTTTTCTTTTTTCTTTTTTTCGGAGCTGGGGACCGAACCCAGGGCCTTGCGCTTGCTAGGCAAGCGCTCTACCACTGAGCTAAATCCCCAACCGGGAATTTTTAACATACTGAATACCTAAGAACAACTTAGGTTTATCATCAGTTGCATAACCGTAACATACTGAACGTTTTATTCCTAAGAGGAAGAACAAGACAAGCGTACTCTTGCCCACTCCTTCAACTCATCTCTGCGTGGAGGTGGTAGCCAGTGAGGTTACACACGAATGGCGAATATAAGACTGGAAAGGAAGACCAGACAGAGAGAGAGAGTTCATCTCAGCTCATGATTTCAAGACCAGGCCATTGTAGCAGCAAAGCATTTTGGAGCTCATGGCAGTGAAAGCATGTGGCGGAGTACTTCACATGAAGGCACACTAGGGAAGAACCAGGGATGGGGTGACCCTTCCAAGGCCTGCCTCTACTGGTCTGCTTTTGCAAGTGAGGTATCATCTTCTAAAAGCACCAAAGCATTCAAACAATTGAATGCCGGGATTGAGCATCCAATACATGAGCCTCTGGGGACAATTCAGAATCAAATCATAACACAATAAAACAGTTAATTTTCAAGACCGAGGGACAGTTTAGAGAAATACTAAAGATTTTTATACCTTATATTCTCAGAATAGGAAGTCAATACACGTAAATAAATGAATGAATTAGCAGTGAACCATTGGAAGATGTTTTTAGTATCATTTACAACATCAAAATGGTAATAAAAATAGGCATGAACAGATGAGATACAATAATTCTATAAAATGATAGCATCACTAAGTAGTCCTAAATAAACGGGGCAACATAAACTGTGTGTGCACTGGCAGTAGCATTCACAAATACACTAATTATCTAGCAATTCAACATCATTTCTGTCTAATCTCAGAAACTGTTTTGAGGAGCTGAAGTGCGGTTCTGAAGTTTATGTGAAAATGCAAAGAATTTCCAATAGCTAAACTCATCTTGAAAAGAAAAAATTAACTCATACAGCTCAAATTATGAAAAATAAAGTGCCTACTGTAGTCACACTATCAAGACTGTGATATTGAAATATAAACCAATAGAGGACTACAAATGCAGACCCCATAGATAGACCCAAAACTGTATGGGTCTTTGTTTTCAGCCAAAATATGAAGTAACTCAAAGAGAAAACAGAGACTTTATCAAATTGTATGTGTGTGTATCCATACCCCAATAAAACTTAGCCCTCAACAAAAAGGGTGCTCACAAAAAAGAACCTATCTATCATGACTGCCCTCCAAAAGACCCAACAAGCAGTTCAGAGTCAGATGCAGATATTTGCACCCAACCAATGGACAGAGGCTGCTGACCCCTGCGGTTGAATTAGGGAAAAGCTGGAAGAAGCTGAGGAGGAGGGCAACCCTGTAGGAGGATCAGCAGTGTCAATTAACCTGGACCCCTGAGATCTCTCAGACACTGGACCACCAACCAGGCAGCATACACCAGCTGATATGAGGCCCCAAACACATATACAACAGAGATTGCCAGGTCTGAGTTCAGTCAGAAAACATGGACTTAATAACCCACAAGAGACTAGAGACCCCAGGGAGTTTAGAGGTCTGGTAGAGGGGGGAAATATCCTTGTGGAAATGTGATCGGGAGGAGACATGGGATGGGGAACAGCCAGAGGGCAGACCAGGAGGGGGATAAAATCTGGAGTGTTAAAAAAAAGGCTCTGAATTAAAAAGAAAAAGAAAAAATACACTATTGAGGAAATGATTAGGCATACCACATACCAGAGAAGATACGTGTAATACATATTTTTAATAAAGAATTTGTACTACATTTATATTTTTAAAAAAACCCTCTAAATTCAATGAACATTATATAAGTATACATATGAACATTTCCATTTTAAGTCATAACATAAACAGAAATACACCATATCAAAGCTTGTGAGATATACCAGAAAACAATGCCAAGGAAAGGAGTTGGAACTATAAAAACACTTTTTAAAAACAAGGTAGGAAGCTTAGCAGCATAACTCTACAACATAAGGGACTGTAGAAAATGAACAAATTAAATCCAAAGCTAGCAGAGAAAAGGAAATAATAAAGATTAGAACAAAGACAGAAGAACTAGAGAAAATCAATTAAAGCAAACGGGATTTGTTTGGGAAGATCAATGCAACTGTGGAACCTTTAGCCAGCAAGAATGCATAATAGCTGAGCGACTGCATAGCAACAAACCGGGTAGCCTACAGGAAGTGAAGAAATCTCTAGAAACGAGACCTTTTCTTCAAAACCAATTCCTGAAGAAATAGAGAACGTGAACAGGAGCAGTAAAGAGGCTGAACCAATAAAAATCTTCCAGTGAAGAACAGTCTTAGACCTGATGGCTTCAGTAGTGAATCTCGCCAAGGATTTAGGGAACACAAATCCTTCTCAAATTCTTCCAGAACACTGAGCAGGAAAGCCCCTTTCTAATTCACTCTAAAAGAAATGTGATGCCTTAATATCGAAGGCAGGTGAAAATGCTACAAATAAAAAAAAATCCAAAGGATATTCCACAGAAACATGGATCCAAAAACCTCCAGCAAATTGACTTCAGAGCATAGTAAAACAGTTTCCCAGCACAGCTGTGTATAACTATTCACACGAGCAAGATTCGACTTACGATCAACACAATACACTATATTAGCAGAAGGAAATAAAACATGATCATTTCAACGGAGGGCAGTGAAAATGGACTCAATTCAACAATCTTCCATGAGAAGCAAACAATCAGCTAGTAACTAAAAGGAATTGTAGGAACTTACGAATGACACACATGAGGAACACACTGTGCTCCTGGAACTGGGTGGTGAGAGATGAAAAGCCTTTTCTTCCACATGAGGAACGGGAGAAGGATGCTCGTTTTCACCTTTCCTGTTCATTGTGGTATTGAACTTGAAGCCAGAGCAATTCAGCATATTCAGGACAAGAAATACAAGGCTTTTCAAACTGCGACGAAGGAAATTAAATTATCTCTGCTCACAGATAATAGCTCACATGTGGGAACCCACCCAAAAAAAAAAAAAATTAGAGCTAGTCAATGACATTGGCAAAGGAGCGAGATACAAAGTCAGCACATGGGATCTGCTACGTCACTAATGCTAACAATGAACAAACTGAGAAGGAAAGGACAGCACATCCATAGCTACAGCAGGGTCAGAAGAGTCATGCACAGGAATCTACATAACCAAAGAAGAAAATCACTTACACAGTGGAAACTAGACATCATTTCTGCAACGTTAAACATGCTGTAAATAAACAAAAACACTTCTTGTGTTCACAAATTGGAAGACTTATTGACCATCAATACTACCCAAAGAGATCTACTGGGTCCAATATAAACTATCAGAATTCTAATGAAAACAAGCTTGAAAGAAAACTCACATTTTGTGCTCTACAAACTCACTATAGCTACAGTAAGCGAAATTGTGATGTATTTATCTCAAAACAGACCTTGAGACCAATAGACTCCAATAGAGGATCCAGGGTTAATCTTCACATACATGGTCAAGTTGTTTTAACTAAGATCTCAAGACTATCCAATGCAGAAAAGTCAGTCTGTTAGAAGAATTATACTTGGGAAACTGAATATCCAGATGTGAATGAATTAAGTTAAAATTTTACATAAGAGAATTAAAAAATGAGACAAAAGGGACTATATACCCAGATGTAATATCTTTCTATGTAAGGGCTGTGAATTTAAACTGTCTCCAGTCCTAAACATAAAAGTATAAAATGCTTAGAAGAAAATAGAAAACACATAATTACATTGAATTTGATGGTGAGTCACTAAATCTGACACTGATATTCCTATGATAAAGGGAAGAGCTGGACTCCAGGAAAATTTTCAATTTTGTACATTAAATGATACTAGCAACAGGCTTAAGGGATGTTTCAGTCAATAAATTACTCATCTTGGAAGCATGAGAGTCTGAATTTCATCCCTAGAGCTTACATAAAAATGCTGGGCATGGTGGTGCGTACTTGTAATCCTAGTACTGGAAAGGTGGCCACAGACAGATTCCTGGTGGCTTGCTGGCCAGCCAATTTAGCCTAAATAGTGACTTCATATCAATGAAAGACCCTGTCTCAAAGGAGGTGGATGGTGGCGTTCCTGAGGATGACACTCAGCTGTCCTTCGGCCTACACACAGCTACATACTAACACATGTACTCCCCCTCCACCACGTATAACTGCATATACAAGATCATGCATATTCATACTTCTAGGCATTTTAAGAAGACATTATTGACAGAGTAAAGGGACAGCCCACATAACAGCATTAGCAAAGCTTAAGTCTGATAAGGTTTTAGTATCTGGAGTATACCTAGAATTTCTAAAATTCAACAAAAATAAGTCACTGATATGGAGTCATCACTGAGGCTAGGTTACCTGGCCAGCAAGCTATCAGGAGACTGCCTAAGATCACCTTCCCATGAAGGTTGCATGAAAATTGACTCGATCACTTTAGAGCACTGTCTAGGAGTTTCTCAAATAGCCAAATAGATTCATATAGTGCAGCAGTCCAGCTCCTCGGTCGGTACACGTCCAAGAAAATGAAAACATGTTCACACACACACACACACACACACACACACACACACACACACACACACACACACAAGTGCTATAGCATCATTACAGTAGCTAAAAGCTAAAACCAGAAACTGAAGGTAGAAAGGTTGATGAGTTGAGAACGGAATGAGATGCACTAAATGTTTGAAGAGTTTAAGTAAACTCTTCACGCTTCAGGCAGCTCTAAAGTAAGTGGCAGGTGGAAGAGTGGGGGACTCTTAAAGCAGAGAAGGAAGGCCACCTGGTTAGCTGAATTCTGAACAATCGCCTTGTTTCCATCCACAAACACATAAGTAGTGCTCCAGTGGCCATTTACAAACCGGGACCCAGGAAGGAAGCCATCTCCGCTTTAGATTACTGTGACAGTGGATAAACAACATGCCCTCTTACATACCACGAAATATGTGACCATAAAGGGGGATGACTTACTGACACTTGCTGTGACATAGGTGGAACTTGCAAACTTGTTAATGAAAGAAACCTGTCACAAACGTTCCCTACGTATTCTGTTTCTCATATCCAAGTTAGGCAAATCTCCAGCGAATAAACTAAGTTAGGGATACATTAGAGTTGGAGACTTAGGTAGGGCAGAATAATAGCTAGCGTCCAGGAGATTCCTTTAAGATCATGAGAGTACTTACAGCAATGATACATACAGGGATCCGTGACTATTCTAAAACCCTTGATTTATACTCCTATGAAGCTAGCAGTGGTGACATTTTGTCTTAGTAAGCACACAATTTTAAAAAGTTCTCTTAAGCCCTTTCTCTTAGACAGCCTTTGGGCATTCGTTTGTATATTAGGTCTCTGGCCTAGAAATAGACCATGGAATTTAAACAGGTTGTAATGTAAGGAGAGAATGCTCCTGAGGAAAACTTTCTGGGGTCCCCTTAAGGAAGGATGGGGCAGTCAAGAAACGCTCAAGCTTGGTGTGAACTGTAGGCACTCTGGAGTCTAAATCACCCCGTAGGACCATCCCCACCTTGAATCAAAAGGCACGCATGCTCTCATAAGCACCACATTATCTTTGGTTTCAGCGACTCAAAAACTTGGAGTTGGAACGTTTTGGACAAGCAGTTCCCGTTGGTCAAGATCCATATTTAACTGGAGAAAGGGGAGCAACTCTAAGTCATGACAGTAAAGATAAAACAGCCACACAATGAACACTCTCATCTTCCCGGAGGGGACTGAGCAAGACATCACCGAATCTACTAAGTACTTTAAATAAAGCATTTATGAAGTCTGGCAAATATTTAGCTAAAATAACTCATTATGATGATAGGAACCACATTCAACAGGCCCCCCAGATAGGAAAGGACATACTTCCTGACCATAACAAGCCATTACAAACATGTTTTTAAAATCATTCAGAAAAATAAAATAATTTCTAGAAATAACATAAGGTGAAAAGACTACAAATGTGAGAACAACATAATTTCATTTTTTTGTGAAGGTAACAACTTGCATATTTTACATTACTCTTCCTCCATAGGGAAGGATATATATGTGTATGTGTATATGTGTGTATATATGCATATGTACATACACACATGGCTATACATATATATACATATCATTATATATATACATATATACGTATAAAAATATATTATATAATGATTTCTGCTCAATGGCAGGATTAAAGCTATTTTGGTTTGTGTACTTTGCTTATTGGCTTATTCCGTACTACCTTTATGAAGAAAAGAATAATTTCAGATATGCTACTCCAACAATTCTCAAGTTTTGAACAGAAACAGTTTGACCATATGGAATGAATCAAGACTAAAACGACTTCAAAAAGGAGCACTGTTCCGAGAGAGGTTGCTGTCCCTCTGGGTGGTCCTTCATTTTTCACATCAGTTTTGTCACTGGTCCCAAAGAAGGTCATATTTTCAGCCACTAACCAAGAAGAAATGAGTTTACATATCAATACATCCATGAGCTAAATTCCAACAGAGTGCTCAGACATTCCGTTTGGTAGAAGAGATCTCGGAGGTGGACCCACTTCAGCACCTAGCAGTGTTTCCGGGGTTTTGTCTCCATCAGAGAAGTCAGTGAGAGATTGGACAGCCAGCACGCAGGATCAGAAGGGATTTCATTGCAGAGCAAAAGCACATTCTCCAGAGGGAAATCCAGCTTGTCAAGAGACACTAATGGCTCCTGGGGTTTTGAATAACTAGTTTTGTGTGCAATCATTAGTGAAGGAGACGATTGCTCGTGAGAGAAGGCAGGAGGAGAGGTGGCAATTAGAACACACAAACCGAGATTTCCTGAAATAAGGGTCACTCTCTTTTCTGCCCTACTACAAAGCTTTGGTTTATTTCACGGCATCACATAAGCTAGGAGAACAGGCTCGGTGAAATGGAGAAAGGATTGGTGAGACTTGGTTATCCATGCTTTGGGATGCTTTGCTGTTTACTATCAAATGATCGGTATATTGCTGTCATGTGGCTAGGCGGTTAAATCAGCCTCAAGTCATGTCCTTGGCTTCCATCTCTTCTTCCTCAACCTGGCCTACCTCAGGTCCGTTCATAAATTATTCGTGCTCCACCTCACTTCATGCTGAAGCCTAACCGAGCACGTTACATCCTCCAAGGTCTATCCACCTTCCAGTCTGCACTCCTGCCCAAAATTGGTGTGCACCCAGCACAGGAGCATCGCTCTATGCTTTGCTCAGAGATGTTTGTCTAACCTGGAGCAAAAAGAGGAGTTTATCCCAGCTGAGTCTATTGTAAATTCAAGCTAGCTAAGATTAAGAGAATGAAGCTGCTGGTGAAAGCAGGAGCTGGGGTGTAACCATGAAATCTTATAAGGGCCATAGTGGGTTTTGGAAGGGTGGTACAATGAGACAAAATACTTCAGAGAGGGAACTGCAGGTTCAGCAAGAGACCTTGACTCAGTAAACAAAGAGGAGAGCCATGGAAGAAGAGACTTGTGTCGACTTGAGGTACAGGCCCATGTATATATGTGCATCAGCAGATACACGTGTGCCCACATATATGCAAATACACACACACACACACACACACACACACACACACACACACACACACGCAAAAAATTCCCTTAGATGGGATCAAAATACCATGGGCAGGAGAACATGACAACCATGAAAACACAAAACGTTCCTTCAGGTCTCTAAAGTGACCTCAGCTCATGGCTAGTTGCTTTAGTCTTTTCCCAGATCTCTTCATGATAAACCCAGGATGAGCAAGACCTTGAAATTCAGTTCCTTTACCAAAATAATTTCACTTACTATCAAATAACCAACCACATCTGTTGGCAACCAATGTGAACAGGCTATAGGGACTTTGGGTCTCTAAGGGACTGGCTATAGGGACTGGACTCTAAGCTTCTTTTCAGAAGAAACTCCCCATGGATCTGAACCCCAGTGCTCTATTATAAATTCAAATAATGGACCTGAACTGCACTGTTCAACACATTGATCCCTTTCAGTAAATACAAGAATAGAAGAGGTAACAAATCACTCTCAAATGCTGTGTTTATTTTATCCCCATAGTATCTCTGTGACCTATTTGAGACACTGACCCAAACCTAAACTTCCAAAGCTTGTGCTTACAAATGGCTTCTGAGGTGAGGGCAGCCTATAGAATCCAAGCCTTTAGGATCCAAGCCTATAGAATCGAACATGGCCTGCAGATGAACTGTGTCAGATTATGACTACTGGAAAACCTCCAGATGATGTCCGTTGGAGAAGCAACTCAAGACCTGCTTGGCATGTGCAGGAAAGCCCACACATACCTCATCTCAGGAGTTTTCTCCAATGGTTGTTAGAAAGCAGAGAAAAACAGGCTCTTTGGTTTCTTTAGCCTGGCATGTAAATTCAAGGCTAAGTCTTGTCACCTACTAGTCTACTTAATGTGAATCTGTAAGATTGGATTTGGTTCCCTTACTTTGTTTTGGTTGTTGTTGTTGTTGTTTATTTTGTTTTTGTTTTCAGTTTGTTTGTTTTTATTTGCAGGATGACATGGTAATAATATCACACCATAGGTCAAACCAAAAATCATCAATATGAAACACCAAGCATAGTACCTGTACACGGCAGGCACACTATAAATGTTAGACCCTTCATCTAAGAAGAAAAAATCCTATACGCTCACAAAGGCAGGGATTTTTTAAGATAGGTAGGCCACCAGCTGGCACTTGAAAAAGAGACATTGAAAAGCATACGAGGGCAAAAACATATAGCAGGTGTCGGGAAAAACACATAGAATATTTAGAAACACAGAATAAAATGATGTGACATAGAAATAACCCCTGGCTCTTTTCTTGTGAAAATGAATTATAAATTTCAGTTTGAAATGCATCTTTCTCAGGAATTTGTCTGTGGGGTATTTTGCTTTAAGACATGTATTTAAAGAGGTCATTTTTCATCAACTTGACACCTGCAGTACATACATCTCTTCAATTCAAGCAGGAACACAAGGAGTTTCTCTTTCAATATTGCCTGCAACGAGATTAAAGAGAAGCCTTTCCGCGAAGTCACAATACGGAAGACAGAATGAAGAGAGAGTGTGTTGGTCCTGGGAGGTGCTTCATTTTTCAGTGAAGGGTGGCACTGTTCAGAGGACCCAATAAATCATTAGTTCAGGCTGTGTCTCCAGGCTTGTGTGAACTGTGTTGTACTCCACATAGGGCGGACATAAACCAACTCAGAGAGGTGGAACCCCTGCTACTACAAAAGCCCACCGCCCCAGCTTCCCAGGCTTCTCAAGCCTAAACCACAACTGTACACATGAGTCATAGAACGCGCTCCTGAAAACAGTGACACCGACTGAACAGATGTCTGTTTAAAAACCAACGCCCCTACTAATAAATCAAAGAATAAATGAAATCAAACTTTCCAGCCGAATGACTGACACCAGTTCAGTGTGCCTTCTCTAGGCAGTCCGGCCATGGAGAAGGGAGAATGTGGGACATAAAAAGACTCCAGGAGGGGCTGGGGATTTAGCTCAGTGGTAGAGCGCTTACCTAGGAAGCGCAAGGCCCTGGGTTCGGTCCCCAGCTCTGAAAAAAAAAAAGAAAAAAAAAAAAAAAAAAAAGACCCCAGGAACAAAAAATAAGTGCAGAGTTGACCTTGATGGGGTGCAACCAAACCCCAGCTTTCTGGAGGGCTGAGCCACAGAGATGGAAATAGTGTGTCTGGGTAATGGTCAGTAGTCCTAGTGTCTTGGGTCCAAGCTGGAAGCCTGATGCTAGGATAAGCCAAGCTAGTCAGATAAATTAATTAATTAATTAACTAACTAATTAATTAAAATGAAGATCACTACTTAAAAAGTTATTTTCAAAGAGAGACTCAGACAGCAGAGACTGCCCTGGGTAAGTGATTGAGCGTCTACATTTCTTCTCCCTCAGACCCTTTATCAATAAATCCTGGAGAAGGAAGAAGGTTAACTTGTGAAAGCTAAATTTAGAAAGAAATAGGGGCTTTGATCACGGTGAATCTTGATACAAAAGTAAGTGTGGACTTCATGGAGCAGACAAGCCTGGAGGTTGAAGTGAGAGGATCGTGAGGTCAAGGCCTGTCTAGGCAACTTAGTAAGATTCAGTCTCGGGGGAGGAAGGCAAAAAAAACAAAATAAAATAAAAAGATTCAGTCTTAAACCACTGAGAAGAGCATGTAAGGGAGTGAGTCTGTGGTAGAGTGCTTGCCTAGAATGCGTGAGGATGCAAGCCCTAGTAATGAACACCAACTCTAATGTGTCTTATGAGAGATGTGGTAAAACACTGGAGTACTCCACAATGGTGGGAACTTTTTGTCTGATACTACTGTGTTGTTATGCATTAAAACTGTTCAGGACCCCATTTGACATCATACCCTAAAACGCTAACTTTCACATCCACAGCCTTTTTAATCTTCTGGGCATCCTCTCTATAGGCTGGAGTCCACAATCCTCTTTTACAGATGAAGAGCTGTCAGTGCAAAAAGTTAATGAGTCTGACCAAGATGATACAGGTAGTAAACTGCTCCCACAACATTCCACGTGGTCTAACACAGACAGTAAAAGGTTCAGACAGCGTTTCACTCCCTATGGAGTCTCCCATATGTACTCGAAAGCCTAGATGGGATATATGGCATATGCACTGACCTCTCTTCAAAATAACCATAGGATAAAAACTTAAATAGGAACACAAATGTATAACTGATGTGGCTGGGGAGACGATTCCATCATTAAAGTGTGCTCCTTGCAAGCAAGAGGAGCTGAATTCAGTATTGAGCACCGATGCAAAAGAGCTAAGTGCAGTGGCGGGCACCTCTAATCTCAGTGCTGGGGAGACAGATGGGGCTTGATCCAGTGGTCAAGCAGAGTTAGGGAGCTCCACGTTCAAGGAGAGACCCTGACACGGGGGCGGGGGGATAGAGTTGACGGACCAGCAAGATGCTCAGTAGACAAAGATGCCTGCCACCAATGTAATCCCCAAACTCACACTGTAAAAGGAGAAAACAGACTTCTACACGGCCTCCACATATGCATGTGCACACAAACTCTCTTACACCCTACAGCCCCTCTTATCCTCACTTCTTCTCTCTCTCTCTCTCTCTCTCTCTCTCTCTCTCTCTCTCTCTCTCTCTCACACACACACACACACACACACACACACACTAGTATAACAGAATACAGAAATCATCTGTTACTAGGAGAAAAGCAGCCAGAAGATCAGCACAGATACTCAATAAAGAAAAAGTAATTATTCCCCGAGCATATTAAATTTACCATAATATTACTGAAGCTTTAAGCTTTAGTTTTCACAAAGGGTTGTTTATGGTACAGCAACGGTGTGTACTACATTTAGCCGGGAAATGCTGGGAAGTGTGCTTGTCTCGGTTGTACGGATTTTCTCTTTAAAATTCATTGTCTTTGCTTGGCCCAGTAATTACACTTTGAAGTTCTGTAGCACAGAGAAGCTGATGTTGCAACTAAGCGAGATTGAATGGGTTTCTCATTGTTTCCCATAAAAACATGATTTGCTGTTACAGTGTTTTCCTTCACACGGAAGCTTTCAGATGATCAAATCCTCCCCTTACAAAAAGAAACAAACACAGCCAAATTGCCAGCATCCTTCACCTCTGCCACCACGGCAGACAGCTAATTTGCATGTTCCAATGAAGGCTTTTATTAGTGTTCTCTCCAGACAGAGGCTTATCTGAAGTCTAGGATACTTTATGGTGGTCTTAAAAAGATGCAGTGCCTATAATGCCATAATTTTGGTGATGCCAGGCCTGTGTAGTTAAGTGCAAACCGACAGCAGCATCACTTCTTGAATTATTCTGTCAAGCAACCTGTAAGTACTTTTTAATCCAGTTGGTAAATAAGTTGAGAAGCCTCTCTCCAACACACAGCGTGGGCACTTGCTGCAGTTTCTTCTGATCTGCAATCGCCCTCCCTTCTTGCTTAATCAGAGTAACCGAGGTTCTCAGAAAATTACATTCTCTAACAGCCCAACTCACACCAAAGCCAAATCAGAGAATTTACAGAGAGACAGGAGAAGGTAGGGCACTGAGTGTTGGCTCTTTTGTCCTTGAGTGGAGTTCTGGATGTGTTCCAACACCAGGAAGAGGCTATCAAAATCTTGAAGAGCAAAACCTTGAGAAGCCCCTATGAATTTAGATTTGAAATTTGAGGTTGCAATGAATAGCAACCTGAAGAGAGGAGAGGTAAGCACCGTGGACAGAGACAGAGCAGGAAGAAGGTGTTTCCCTTCCCCCATAGATTCTGGATATTCTCTAGGGTGAGCCTGGGAATGGCCCCCTGAGGCAGCTGAAGAGTGCAGACTGGACAGATCCCCGTGTCATGCCCTACACCCCCCCCCAAGTCCAGACACCATTAGAGACTGAAATTCACAACTGTGGGGACATTTCCTGGAAAAGGGCAACGGCTGAGATGAAGAGACAAGTTTCCTAAGAGGAAGGAAGTTTGGGGGTGGATTAGGGTAGCAGAAAAGAAACAGAGACTCGTTGCTATCAGATTGTGTATAAGAATGGTTCTGTTTGAAGGCATGCCCTTGAGAATCAGAAAAGTGAGGAAGGTTAACAGAGACGAGCGCAATAGAACCCAAAAGATAAATCAATAAAACCAAAAGTCAGCCAGTAAGGCGAATAACTTTTTAAACAGGTTGATCAATATAAGAAAAAATATCAACAAATATCAGAATGTAGCATGGCTGGAGTTCCCACTCTACAGGAAGTTCCTGAAAACTGACATGGTTAAGACAGTAGGCAAGTTTCAAACAACCAATCAGCACACTCCGTATTATTCTCCTCAGAATAAATGGTAGGAAGAGATAAGATATCAAGCATCATCAATGTGGATGCTGTGGGAGCTGAAAGGCCACCTGCACGTCTAAGACTGCTGTACACTGGCAAGAGCACCCCACTGAGAAATTCCATACATCTAGTGTAATTAAATGTGTATTTTCCAATAAGGACTAACGCTGACCTTCAAGGGTCTCAGAAAAACTCTTGTCTATAGAAGATATTCAAAGGCACTTGTCATGAGTCTATGCATAGAGATATTCAAGAGCATTTGTCATGAGATCCATCATAAGATTATTTTTTTGTGACAGGGATTGGAGGCCACATAAGAGTCATCAAAGAACAATTCATGTCATGGGAATAAAGTGGAGAATGGTGGGATAAAATATAACTTCAGAGACACTTGTCATATCCTGCACTGAGATGGGTTATGAGTTAATGAGTGTGCTGACATTGGAACTAGAGATGCATTCTGTCATGAAAAGTACATTGGGCCTGAGGGCATTCATATGGAGAGCTCTCACCTTAAGCAAGGTGAGAAGTTCAACCAACCATCTTTCTTAAAGAGATGTTGGAAAGAGTAGAGAGCAGGGTGTGGAGAGGACTTGGCAGTACAAGGTATGAGTGGGCAGAGGATTTGCTCAGAGGCAGAACCCACTTGTACAACACACTGGGCTGTGAGTCTGTGGCCATCACACTGTAGTGTACTATGCTCTCCATCCTCTTCAAGACAGTATAGACCTTTGTGTAGTTTCTGTGAGTCTGCAATGATTAAAGGGAAGCATATCCTGATTAGGCATTGCAGAGTATGTGCCATACCAAGGGCTATTAGACTGTTATATCTGTAGTGATGGCTCCTAAGACTGTTGGAAGAGTGAGGCTGGCACTGTGTACTGGACACCTAGAGGCTCACCTGCCACCACACGTAGCAGAGCAGGAGGAAAAAGGCATCCCGTGACCCTCCCCCTACTATGTCATGAGGAGTTGGCTGGAAAAGACTCCCAGAGACCTGCTGAGACCCACCTGCTGCCACACACTCAGGAGGCTGTAGATACCACACCATGTGGCACAGAGGTCACACTCAGAGGCCATCAACCCATGGCTGGTCCACAGCCAAAGCCACTACACTGTGCAAGTAAGTGGTGTACAAGTCAGAGAGAAAGAGAAGCATTATAGGGGGGAAGGGGGAAAAAGAAGAAAAAAAGCATTATAAAGGGAAGTGGACCTGGAGGTATGAGGGTAGAGAGGAATAACAGCCTGTTGTGAGTAGCCAATCCTACCAACTGAAGCCACGGTGTATCACCAGCCTGTGATGCTCTGAGGGCTATGTCTGGGTTCATGACCATGCAGAAGCAGAGGTCTGTGTTGATGTCCATGGCTCATATTGCCAGTAAAGTCCATGTAGACATCCCTGGTATGGGCAGCTGCCTGGGACCACATAGATGTCAAAGGGCTGTACAGGGCTGACTCCACTCTTCACTGACTTCAGTACTCAGAAAGCAGCACCTCATCCAGGCAGCACAGTGTAGCTTCAGCCCCAAGGATGAGAGGGTGGGAGAGGTGGCCCAGCCACGTGTTTACCATGAGGTGATATGGGCATGGAGGTGATTATGGTGGTAATGCCCTCCCTTTCTTGACCCTCGGCACCTGTGGAAGTTGAGAGAGCTGGCTCTGGGGTAATAAGAGATGGAGAGCTGGCCCTGCACCTCTTCTGCTGCAGCAGGACCCTGCACCTCACCTCACCTGGGCAACAGGTGAGACAACCAGGATGGTGTGAGAGCAGAAGAGTTGACCCAGCACCTCTCAAGCTGCAGCACTTGGGAGAGTGAGCCCAATGCCTGGAGCTGAGCCGGCTGGCTCGGCTGGCACAAGTAACGAGTTGGCCCTGAGGGACATGAGAGCAAGAGAGCTGGCCCTGCCCCTATCTGCTGTGGCATTGGTTGAGCTAGCTGGGGTAGTACTGGAGAGCTTGCCTTCATGCTGTGGGTACAGGAGATCGGGTGAGTTGACCAACTCAGCTACCACCCGGGACTTTGAGTTAGCCCACCAATATCTACCTCATCTATGAACTGCTAGTGCATGTGAAAGGGCTGGTCCTGCTGATCCAAAGCTGCAGGATCTCCATGACACAGGGCAACAACAGGACAACTGAGAAGAGCCCTGGGAAAGATCCAATATTGATAGTACAGCAGAAGCTAGAGCTCTCAAACCAGACTCATTGCAATGAACATTTGCAAGTAAAGATATGTGGACAAAAGGGTCTACCGTGTGACATACTGTGACACTGCAGCTTCCATGACAAAATGGTCTCTATGCTTTTTTTTATTTGTTCGAATCTTGTTTTTTATTTCCTTCTGGGGGAAGTTTTCGAGGCCAAAGGGCAGGTATGAAGGGTCAAGGAGATGAGTGGCATGGAGGTGAATGATGTGAAACTCACAAAGAATCAATAAGAAGTTTAAAACATCCAATTCCCTGTGACAGTTCCAGATATGGAAACATCACACATTGGTCAAATTCCCCCATTACCCTCTTTGATCTTCCTCTGCTTCACAATTCCCTTCCTCGCCCTAACCATCCCCTTACACTTTCACGCCATTATTATAATTTCCACACATGAACGAACTGACTAGAAACTTCCTGAGCCTGATTGATTGCACTTACCAGGATTATCTTCAGTTGATTATCAGTTCTACAGGGAACACAGTTTTGTTCTTCTTTATTGCTGAATAACACACACACACACACACACACACACACACACACACACACACACACACACACATATATATATACATATATACATACATATATATACATATATAAACAGATAGAGATATAAAGATAGATAGATGATAGATAGATAGATAGATAGATAGATATAGATAGATAGATAGATAGATAGATAGATAGATAGATAGATAGACCATATGTTCTTTATCCAGTCATCTGTTGATAGACACTTTGGTTGATTCCAAACTGTGTATTATGACTGGTGTAGAATAAGTGTGAGCACACAAATATGTCCATTGTATGTTGATATATCCCTCTGTATACCAGGGTGATGTGGTTGGTTCATATGATAGTTATAATTTTAGGGGTCTTTTTTGTAGGAAATTTCTAATCATTTTCATAGTTACTGGACTAATTTACACTCCCTTTCTCCAGCATCCATGCCAGCAACTGTGTGTGTTTCTTAATGATAACCATTTTGACTAGGGTGAGGTGGAATCTCAACATAGCTTTGATTTATATTTCCCTGATAAATATGTTAAACTTTTTCATGTAATGATTAGCCATTTATACTTCTTTTGAGAACTAATCAGTTCATTTCCCCTTTTGGTAAGTGGATTGTTTGCTCTGCTGTTGCTAATTTGTTTAGTTCTTTATTCGGCACATCAACCCTCTATCAGGTGAGCAGCTAATGAAGATGGTCTCCCACTCTGTAGGCTGACCGTCTCCCACTCTGTAGGCTGGCTGTCTCCCATTCTCCAGGCTGTCTGCCTCACATTCTGTAGGCTGACTGTCTCCCATTCTGTAGGCTGACTGTCTCCCATTCTGTAGGCTGGTTGTCTCCCATTCTGTAGGCTGGCTGTCTCCCATTCTATAGGCTGACTATCACCCATTCTCCAGGCTGACTGTCTCCCATTCTGTAGGCTGACTGTCTCCCATTCTATAGGCTGGCTGTCTCCCATTCTGTAGGCTGACCGTTTCCCATTCTGTAGGCTGTCTCCCATTCTGTAGGCTGACTGTCTCCCACTCTGTAGGCTGACTGTCTCCCACTGGCTGTCTCCCATTCTATAGGCTGACTGTCTCCCATTCTGTAGGCTGGCTGTCTCCCATTCTATAGGCTGACTGTCTCCATTCTATAGGCTATCTGCCTCACATTCTCCAGGCTGTCTGCCTCACATTCTGTAAGATGTCTGCCTGTTCACTGCCTTGATTGTTCCCTTTCCTGTTTTCAATCTAACACAATCCTATCTGTCACTTCTTGTTCTTGTTTACAGAGCTATTGAAGCCCTATTCAGAAAGTCCCTGCCTAAACCTTAGGTTCCCTCATGTGCTTTTAGACTTTCTAGTCCTGCACTTAAGTTTTGGATCCACTTAGATGGGTTTTCACATCAGGTGAGAGGGACATCATTTCTGTCTTCCTCACATGGGTATCCATTTTTCTCCTCACCATTTGTTTACAAGATAGCATGTTTTCCCCAGCAAATATACTTGGTTCTTTGTTGACAGTCAGTTGGCTATGGGTCTTCTATTTAATTCCATTGTCCCACATGCCTGTTTTTGTGACAGTGTCATGCTGACTTTGTTGCTGTGGCTCTGTAATATAATTTAAAATGGGATATTGTTATTTTTACGTAGTCAAGACTAATCTCATACTTACTATTTAGCAGAGGCTGGCCTTGAACTTGCAATCCTCTTGCCACTGCCTCCCAAGAGCTAAGATTATAGGAGTATGCTACCATGCCCAAAGAATCCAAACGAATTCTTTTTTGTATTTTTATTATGTGTATTTGTAAAGGGTGTATTAGTGCAGG
Organism: Rattus rattus; assembly: GCF_011064425.1. Taxonomy (NCBI): domain Eukaryota; kingdom Metazoa; phylum Chordata; class Mammalia; order Rodentia; family Muridae; genus Rattus; species Rattus rattus. The sequence goes on from NC_046160.1 coordinate 89,402,657, forward strand.
TGGTGGCCAGAAAAAATGTCATATTCCCAAGAGCTGAAGTTACAGGAAATTGTGAGCTGGGTGCCAGGAACTGAGCTCAGATACTTCATAACAGCATGACCGTGTTGTAACTACTGAGCCATCTCTCCATCCTTGCCTTTCTCTTCTTGGTTCACTGTTCCTTTGGCAATCCTAGGTCTGTGTTTTTCTTTCCTATGAGTTTTAAGGTTGTTCTTCTAGATCCCAGAAGAATGTCTTTACTGCTTCAGTGTGGATTATGTTGAATCTGCAGATTACCTTTGCATATGTTGACTTGGATGGTACTGGTTCTGCTGACCCATGAACCTGTGACAAAAGAGAATACTTCTCAGAGATCAACAGTCAAGTGCAGTTGAGACACACTCTGACATCAGGAGTTGGCCATCTGGACAGCTCCCACTATGGGTGAACCGGTCATTCTCACTGAGGATTGCTGGACCTCAGGCAGGATGATAGCGGAGGGGTGATCTCTGCTCTTGTCATTCTGTGGCAGTTCAGTGGCAGAGAATGAACCTCTTCCCTTTGCTTTGATTTCTACCTAAAGCATAAGGAATGAAGATTGTTATAATTTAGAATTTGAATGTCTCCCAAAGGCCCATATGTTAAGGGCTTAATTCCCAGCTTGGTCCTATTAAGAGCTGGTAGAAAGAGACAGAGTCTTGTCAGAGGTCTTAGGTTAATGGGGGTAGTGCTGAAAGGGTCTGTTAGAGCCAAGTTTTCCACATTTTCTCTTTATTTCACCTCCCTGCTGTCAATAGCTTTGTTCCAGCACCGCCTCCTGCAATGATGAACCAGCAGTGATCACAGCAATAGCCTGAGAGCTCCAAAACCATAGGCCAATTAAACCATATCTCTTTATAAGTTGATTATTACAAGCATTTGTTATAGTAGCCAAAGCTAGTGCCACGTTTCGGTGCTGTGTGATGCATGAGAAACAAACTCGAACCCTAATCGTTCCCTAAAGACATTGTGCTTTTGTGGTTCTCAAACTTTCCTCCCTTGGGAATGCTCTGAAAATTCGCCTCCCCATCATAATGCACAGGACACTTCAGCAGTCTCTTCTCTGTGGCTTGGCTTGGGACAATCTCTGTGCATGCATGTGGGGTATCCATGCAAGTGTTCATCTGTGTTTGCATGTGAGGGGTCTCATGTGTGGGAGTATACGCGTGTGTGCATGCATACGAAGGCCCAAAGTTGATGCTGAGTGTCTGCCTCAATTCCTCTCCATTTTAGTTACTGAGGCGCTCCACTATGGCTTGCTCAAGCCCAGCTAGTCTAGCTAGGCAGCTTGCTCCTCTCTCTGCTTCTCTGCCTCACTTTCACATAGGTGCTGACAATCCTAAGTGACATGTTTATACTTGTACTATTATCCTTTAAGCCATCTCCCAGACCATACTAAAACATACATGCATTTATTTATTTATTTATTTATTTATTTATTTATTTATTTACTTACTTACTTACTTACTTACTTACTTACACGTGTGCTGGTCTACCTGTGCCACAGCAAGATCAAATGTCAACTCACGGGAGTCATCCCTCTTCTTCCACAACATAGGTCCTGGGGATTGAACTCAGATCATCAGACTTGGCTGCAAGCACCTTTACCTGCTGAGCCATCTCATCTGTCCCCTACTAAACCTTAACATACCGCTCTGGATGAACAGGGCTTGTAAAGTAGGCTCGTTCTTTTCCCTCTGCCTCATCAGCTCTTAGCAGTTTATTGCTCTCACCTATATAAATTATTCTACACACTTACAGAGTCAGATGTTGCTGGTTGTAAATTGGAATTTTTTTAAAGGTTCTTATAGTGCCTTAATTACTTATGCCTTAAAAATGTGATTATTTATCCTTACCACTGATAACTTACAAACACCTTTACTGCAGAAAACCATCTGTGTCTTCAAAAGGAGGCAACAAAAGTTGTCCTTAGTAACTCCCCAAGGTTGCCAGCAATACAAGTCTCAGGTCTTACTATTTTGGAAAGTAAATACAGTCATTCTAGTCAAGGGTTTTGATACACTCCAAGTGCCAGCGAAAGGCAGATCCAAAAGCTGCCAGGGCTAGGGTGGTTCCTATTTGCAAGGCTCCCTTAAAGAGGAAAACACAGCACAGAATATTGGGGGCTGAATTTCCCTGTGCAAGGAGAGCTGGGAATATCTCTAGAGTTTTCTTAACAGAGGGAAGGAAACTTAAATGGTTGCAGCAGCTATGTAACTGTGTATGATGTTTTACATCAGTTAAACCTTGGCACTGTGGGAATTTTCCTATCTGATTTCTGCTTCCCACCAAATGATGTTCTCAGAACACTTCTGTGAGGTCTCAGTGGTATTAGATAAAGGCACGCCAGGACCTCAGCATTTGTTCAAATGTTTTGTGTAATCCATTCAGTTTACTGTGCTCCAGGGCAGGCTGGCTTTAATCCTCATATGCAATCCATTGTGACCCTTCTGCCTGCACAGATAAGAATGATCGGCAAAGCTTCCACAATAATGTACTATCATCTCTGGAAAGGATTCCACAAATCCTCCTGTAAGATTGCTACAGAAATCCAATTTAACAAAAGCTCTACACGCACGCACACACATGCACACACATCAATAGACTGCCAATCCATGAAGCTCACTGTAAACACAGGTCAAAAAGGGGGATGAGGGAGATGGTATAAGCCCATGTCCCCAAAGGCCATCCCCCTTCCAAATGCACTCTGAACTGGGAAAACCTTCATAGGTAGTGAAGTTGATGAGTATTAAGATCTTTTAGACATTTTTCCCAATTTGGTTTGGTTTTTTTTTTCCTCAAACTAAAAAAAATATGTTATTTTGCGGTTACCTCACAGACATCACTTTTCCCCCTAACAAGATTAGCTTTGATAAAACCCTTCAAGGTACATTGTCGTGATTTTGGGGTAAATTCCATTTTTTTTTCTGAATTTAAGCTTGCTGTTTTATACTTATAGTATTATCCAGATTTGATGGGGAATTAATAAACAATCATAAAACCACTCGGCTTGCTGACTAACTGAAAGCCGCGTGCCTCCCTGCCAGATTCTGGCCAATGCTTGTCTCTGAAACAGAGTGGTCACTTCCCACCCAGCAGCCCCAACTACCTGCTCAGGCTGTTAATCTCTCCTCCTTCCCTACACTTTTAACCTGCTTCCTGGGTGTCTTTGTCGCCTTTGTGATGCAGAAAATGCTGATAGAGCTTTGTATAGACCAAAGGGAACACAGTGTAGGTCTGTGGTGGGAAGGAAGCAGTCAGAAACTTGGACTGCTTTGAGAGCTGAAAAATTGTGTGTCAAACACTTTCAATAACGTTCTGACCTTTGGAAAGAATGAACTGCTATTTCTTCCGTCGTGATTTTTTTTTCAGAAACACCAAAACAATATTTGGTAGAGATTAGCTTTATTCTATCTGTCCTGGATCTGAACCTTCATTTGTCAGACCTCGAGAGAGCCTTGGCTTTCCTTCTAGATTGAGTCTCTGTTCCTTTTGGATCCCACCACAGGCTGCCAAATAGCCCAGCCCTTTATTCCTCGTTTGCACTGACAACAAACTCCCACGCAGGCAGGAGCCCTTTCTGCTCTCTCATTCCCCGCCCAACCCCTGCTAGAACATCTTTATCCCCCACACACATCTTCTGGACCTAAGCCATCGGGCTTCACATCCACTCTGCAATGAGCTTACAGGTCTTCTAACTGCCCTGCCAGATGAAGGCATCTCAGAGGCCAGAGCACTATGACCCCAGACTGTGAATTCACCTGAATTTATGTTTCTCTTATCCTCAGTCATACCTCCCCAGACACCGATGCGAGGAAGCTCGAACTGATAAAACTGATGCGATAAAGTTTATTACTACTAAACTGGCCTAGGAAATCTCACTTTATACGAAGTTAAAATTTAGTTAAAGGTGGGGCTGCTTCTGACAGGACTGGGAGATAAGTAGTGTACCCACAAGACTCATTAGAAACTGTGAGAAGGAAAATTCTGCGCCATAATTGAAGTTTAGAATTGCTGAGAAAGTTTCTGCTAATGTTGATTCGCCTCTAATTGGGCTCCATTCCCATAACAACAGGAGACAACCTGACTTACAGTCATTAGGCCCAATCCCATTTCGAAGAACACCCATCAAAGGGGTCGCTCAAGCGGGCAGAGCAGGGTCACAACTGCCATTAAGTCCTGGCCTACCATTAAGTCAGTCCCCCACAATCTTACCAGGAAGAACACAATTCTTTCAGGTGGGCAAGATGACCCCGGGTTACAACTATTCTAAAAGAACACTAGCGTGTTTAAAAAATAATGCTGGCAATATCTTTGCTGTGATTCCTAGCTTCCAGACTCGCAGTCTCCTCTCTCTGTTTAAATTGCTCAAAATATAATCTGGGGCCAGGACCCCGATTGAAGGATGACAGCTCCGTGAAATGAATAAGCCTAAGGTGGATATGAGTTAGTAGAATCCTGCGTTCGAAGCCAGCTCCTCTGTGAGCATTAGCCAGAGCTGAATAGAACACTATTATTAAAGCATTCTTCCTTCATTAATCTCTTAATACGCAGAGGGAACTCTCACAGGGAAGGCACATCACTCTATAACAACACGAGTTCAAGCAAATCAAGTTACACCATACACTGAAGGACTTTGTGTAGGGCGTCAGAGTGGAGTAACTTCATCAGCCAAACTTCTAAGTGCAATCCTTCCCCATCCACCGCCAACCACAAGCACTACCCACATATATTTATGTCACATTGATTCAATGGCAGTATAGCACGTTGCCTTTAAAGACTTGGAAGACTCTTTATCTCATTTGAATGTTTATTTCAGTAACTGATTATACTGAATATTAGTTCTCTTTTTTAAAACTTTTTATTGATGTTTTTGGGAATTTCACATCATGTACCCCAATCCCATGCATCTCCCCATTCCTCCATATCTACCTCCGCCCTCGCAACCTTTCCCCCAAAGAAAAAAAAAGATAAAAATAAGTAGAATTAAATTAAAAATATATTGTCGTGGAGGTTGTGGTATGGCACAGTGTGGCACACAGTACACCCTTTTGCCCAGACAGCTCTACTTGGAAATGTTCAGTCCAGTAAGTCACTGGTCTGGTTTGAGGCCTCTGGCTTCTGCTACTCTAACAATACTGGATCCTCACTGGGACTCCTCTGGGTTATCCTGTTGTTGGCTTGGCATGGAGATCTTGACTCTTTGGATATGCAGGACTCTACTGAGGAACCTAATTTTTCATTTGCAAGGGGTCATCAATTGGAGATAGCTTCCGGGTTAGGGATGTTGGCTTGTGTCCACTTCCCCTCTGAGCACTGGGATCCTGTCTAGTCCAGAACTGTGCGGGTTCTGTGCCTGCTACCACAGTCCCTGTAAGTTCGTATTTGTGTCTGTCCTGACGTGTTTCGAAGGCCTTGTTTCCCTGATGTCCTCTATCCCCTCTGGCTCCGAAGGACTTTGTGTAGGGCATAAGAGTGACAATAATCAGCCTAACTTCTAAGTGTGAACCTTCCCCATCCACCACCAACCACATGCACAGCCCACACATATTTATGCCACTTTCGGTGTCCTGTTCTGCAGGGTCCCCTGAACTCTGAAGAGAGGGAACTGATGGAGACATCTCATTAAGGCTGAGTGTTCCAGTGTCTCTCACTCTCTGCATTGTCCAGCAGAGAGTCTCTGCATTTGTTCCCAACTCCTATAGCAGGAAGCTTCTCTGATGATGGCTGAACAAAGCACTCACCTGTGAGCACAGCGAAGTGTCATCAGGAGTCATTTTAGCTCTGCTTTTCTGTTGATTTGGGGAGGGAGGTGTTTGTTTGGGGTGTTTAGGTTTTATTTTTGGTTCAGTTTGGTATGTTGGTTTTTTTTTAGAGCAGTAGTATTTAGCTTTCCCATGAATAACATTGGGGATGGGTTCCATCTCATGGAGGGGCTCTTCAATTTAATCAGACATTGCTTGGTTGACTCCCACAAACTCCATGCCACCAGTGAACTAGCACGTCTTGCAGGCAGGACACCACTGGAGATAGAAGGGTTTGTGGCTGGGTTGGTGTTTTCCTTTCCCCTATTAACATCTAGGGTACCCTCCAGTACCAGGAACACTAGTCAGTAGGGGTGAAGGCTGTAGGTAGGCACCCGCTTGACTTCTCGATGGTCATTGAGTTCCATGGCTGTTGTCTTCAGCAATAGAGCTCTAGTATCAGTTTGTAGAAAGCAACCAGGTCCCTTAACATTAGCCTCGGTTGTTTGGGACTTCTCATGGCTCCCCTTTGGCCAATGACTCAATTAAATGTAACTCATTCCCAGAACTAGAGGCTTACACGGTGATGAAAGATGTCCAGTTGGGATTACCACTTCCCTTCGTTTGGTGACTACACCTTCGTATATGTATAGATTTTAGAAAGCTACTAGGGGTTTCCATATAACCCCTTGAATAGCCCTGAGTTTTAGCTGCCCCTCATCACATTACCTCCCTTGCCCCCTCTTTCCTTGCTCTCCCCTTTTAACCCTCCTGTTGCAGTACCCCCTCCTCATCCATCCATACTATCTATTCTATTTCCCCTTCTTAGAGAAATCTGACTCTCCCACTGCCCCTTACTCTATACCTAACCTCTGTGGCTATATGGAATGTAGCCTGCTGATGGAAGACTTAACAGTTGATAATGACATAAATGAAGATAGACCACATTTGTCTTTTGAGATCTGGATTACCGCACTCAAGATGATTTTATTTTCTAGTTCCATCCATTTACCTTCAAATCAAATGATTTCTCTTTTAACAGCTGAGTAATATTCCATTGTGTAAATATATCACAGTTTCTTTATCAATTCTTCTGTTGAGGCACATCCAGTCTGTTTCCAATTTCTGCCTACTATGAAAAGAGCAGCAGTAACCATGGTTGATCAAGTGTCTTTGTGGTAGGATTGTAGAATCCTTTGGGTATATGCCCAAGAGTCTTGAGGTAGATCTATTCCCAGTTTTCTGAGTAACCACCACATTGATTTCCATACTGGCTGTACAATTTCACAATCCCAGCAACAACAGATGAGTGTTCCCCTTACTCCGCATCCTCACCAGCCTGAGCTATCATTTGTTTTATTGATCTTAGCCATTCTGATTGTTCAGATGAAAAGACGAAACCTCAAAGTAGTTTTGATTTGCATTTCCCTGATGACAAAGAATGTTAAACATTTAAGTGCTTCTCAGACATTTGAGTTTTCTCTTTTGAGGATTCTTTATTTAGATCTGCACCCCATTTCTAATTGGGCTATTTGTTTTCTTTATATCTCATTTTTTGAGTTATTTATATATTTTGGATATTAAACCTCTATCAATGTATAGTTGGTAAAAGTATTTTCCCATTCTGTAGCCTGTCACTTTGTTCAAATGACTGTATTCTTTGCTGTACAGAAGCTTTTATAGTTTATTATTAATTGTTTAATTAATAATGAATAATAATTAATTAATCCGGGTCCCACTTATTCATTGTCAATCTTAGTGCCTGTACTATTAATGCTCTGTTCAGAACATCTTTTCCTATGTGGATGAGTTCAAGTCTATTTGCCACCTTCTCTTCTATGAGGTTCAGTGTATCTCGCCTTATATTGAAGTCTTTGGTTCATTAGGAGTTGAATTGTGTACAGGGTCATAAGGACGGATATGTTTGCATTCTTCTACATGCAGTCGTCCAGTTTGACCAGCAACATTTGTTGAAGATATTATCTTTCCCAGTGGTTATTTCTAGCTTCTTTACCTGTCCACAAGTGTCCCCTGTATGTTGAGACTTCAATTCTACTCCAGTGAATAATGTGTCTATTTTTATGCTAACATGATGAAGTTATTACTTAGCTGATCTTCCAGGCAGTGCCATCGTAGCCTTCTGAGCATTTCACATGCTCTGTCTTCTTGAAACCATCCACCTGGCTGCTCATCTGGTCACTCACTCTAATATAAATTTATAACTGTAATCCTAGACTTTCTCCTGGTCTCTAGTCCCCATACCCAACTGTCTTATTGGCATCTCCACCAGAAGATGATAGAAGCCTATGACACCGATTTATATAAAATATAATGGCCTGGTCTACAACTGTGCTAATGAAGGGAGGTAAAAGAAGTAAAAGTATAGTTCTTCTCGAAGCCAAAGGAAGCACCTTTGAAGTTAGTCTACATGACTAGAAGTCTGACGTGAGGTTGGGTACCCAGACACAACTCCCCATTCATTTTGCTCCTTTTTATGTTTTGTTTTGTTTTGTTTAATAATTTATTTATTTTTATTTTATGTGCATTAGTGTTTGCTGCATATATGTCTGTGTGACCGTGTCAGACCCCTGGAACTGGAGTTATAGGCAGTTGTGGGCTGTCATATGGATGCTCAGATTTGAACTCAGGACCTCTGGAAGAGCAGTCAGTGCTTTTAACTGCTGAGCCATCTCTCCCCACCCCCCATTTTGTTGTGTTTTGTTGTGTTTTGTTTTGTTTTGTTTTGTGTTTGAAACACTTTCATTGTGTAGCCCTGGCTGTCCTGGATCTCACTCTGTATGGACCAGGTTCCAACTGCATTTGAATTGAGAGTGGAAGGAGATCTGCCTGCCTGAGTGCAAGGGTTAGGGGATTAAAGGATGTGTACCACCACTGAGGGCTTAACAGAACTTCAGGGACTAAACCACTACATTGATAACAAAGACTATACATGGACTATTGACCCAAAGGTTCCAACTGCATATGTAGCAGAGAATAGCCTTGTTGGGCACCAGTGGAAGGGAAGCCCATTGGTCCTGCCCCACAGGTTGGACCCCTAGTGCAGATGGGAATATGGGGGGAACCAGTAGAGACACAGCCAGGCAGCAAATACAGAGGATGGATGGAGAACAGGACCCCCATATGGAAGGGGAGGGGCTTGAGGGAGGATGGGCTTATGGACATGAAACTGGGAAAAGGAAATAACTAGATTGTTGGGGGGGGAGGTAATTTGAAATGTAAGGAAAGAAAGGAATAATATTCTAAATCTAATAAAAAATCAAAAATAAAAAAAAAAAAAAAAAAAAAAAAAAAAAAAAAAAGAAAAAAAAAAAAAAAAAAAAAAAAAGAATAAAATATATCATATTGAAATTACATACTTTGGGTGGTCAGAAACAAAATGTTGGCTGAACATTTGAACTTCTCAATGGTCTTTATCTCAAACTGTGTAGCGATCTTCCATGGTTATCTCTCCCTCTCTACACAGGTCTAATTGAGCATCATACCCAATAATTCCACTGTTAATTATAAACAAAGTCACATAATCACCTCTATTCCTGTGACTACTGATTTTTTTTTGAATCGACTTCATCTCCCACTAGACTGTTATGAAACTGTCTTTTCTTACTCTGTGCTAGACTTTCTGCAATGATTTTTCTATAAAGAAGCCAGAGTGTCTTTTTAAAATGTAAATCTGACCGTGTCTACTTCATTTTAAATTCTTCAATGTGTCTTAACTTTTATAGGATAAAATTTAAAATATTCAATGTGACCTACAGTTCCATGCGTAATTTCATTCCTAGCTACCTGAATGCTCCCCGGCGCTCACTGTGCTCTGTCCACAGAATTTCAGTCTATGCTGCCAGAGCCTTTCCTTCTCCCTACTGTATCCTCTGCACCTCGCAATGCTTGCCGTGTACCAGTCCCATTAATATTTATTGAAGGTGCCAAGGAATGAATGAGCTTTCTGGATCGTAACCTTTATGATAGAAGAAGAGTTAAATCAGTTAAGATCCTGTTAGCTAGAAATAAAGGAGGATCCAGCAGGCAGAAGCCTAAACAATAAAGAATTTCATTGTATCATACAACTAGATGCTCAAGGATAGGGCATCTCTGGGTCACTTATTTAACATCTTCTGGCCTCTGGCCTCTTTCTTTCTCTCTACTCTGCCATTCTTGGTCTTCTATACCTCTCCTGCAGTCACGAGATCCCTGGACCATTTCAGACCCGACAGGCAGATGACAACAGAGAGTCAATAATAGGCATTGTGCTTCCCCAATTCTGTTTTTATTAATGAGAAGCTTTTCCTAGAAACTTCTAAGTAGAATCATCCTGATTCTTACAGGTCAAAAGTAAGTAACGTGTACTACCTAAATCTATCAAATCACCAGCAAAGAGGAGGGGAATCACCATAACTCACCTAAACTAGGAATAACCAGGGCCTGGAAGCTGAGAAGAAGTTCACTTTTCTTAAGAGGTCAAGAAAGGAAGCAAAATCAGAGTATCACCAACAATGAGGAGTGGGAGGTTATGAGAAGTAAGAAAAAGAATGGACAAAGAAAGAACAGTTAGTAAACCAACAATGTTTGCCCAAAAAGGTCATGGTCGTCATCATCATCATCATCATCAACATCATCATCATCATCACTCCTACCACCATTCTCCACACTATCATCACTGTTACCATTACTATCACCACCATCATCATCACCACACCATCATTATCATTAATATCGTTATTGCTCTGGTCTAGATAGCCAAAGCCTATGACTTAAAGACTTGGTCCTCAGCCTTAGTCCCAATGGGAAGTGACTGAATCTTTGGGAAGCAAAGTCTCACAGGACTCTGGAGACAAAACATAAAAATAAAATAAATAAATAAAAACCTCTCCAAGAAGATGGTGGAGCCTGAGTCTCTCAGTCACTCTGCTTTCTGAGTCATAATGTGAGTAATTTGACATCATTGCTGTCTGGGACCCAAAGCAATAAGGCTACCCGATCTCGTACTAGAACCTGCTAAAGGAATTCTTTGTTATTTTACTCATTTATTTTTTTCAACAATATTTACTGGGCCCCTATTACAGTCACAATTAGAGCTGGAGAGATGGTTCAATGGTTAAGGGCACTTTCTGATCTTCCACAAGACCAAACAGTGGTTCCCAAAACCCTCGTTGGGCAATGCACAACTACCTACAACTCCACCTTCAAGGGACCCAGTGCCCTCTTCTGACTTGTGTGGGCATGCACACATATGTGGCATTCACTCACAGACACACACATACATAAATAAAAATAAATCTAAGCAAAATCTCTAGCCAGAAACCAGGGGCAGTAGTGCATACTTATGAATCCAGTACTCAGGGGGTTGAGGCAGGAGGATGGAAAGTTCCAAATTAGTCTGATTACATAGTAAGACCCCATCTTAAAAAAACACAAGCGAACAAACACCTAATCATAAAATGTGAATGGCTTATTGCTTTAGTAAGAAGAGTGGTGTGACAGAAAAGCAAGCTTCCTACAGCTTAGCAGTTGCGAAAGGAAGCCGGCACCAATTCATCCAACAAGCTACGGGAGCCCTGAGGGCCAACTCTGTGTCCGTGAATACTTCCTTCATGAGAGCATTGCTGTTGGTCCTTGTTAGTTCTGTATCTTCAGTGACACTGCAGGGACAGGATGCATAGAGAATGGGGAGGAATGAAAGTGTGAGCTCTATCTCCTGTGTGATTCTATGAAAGGTTTTGTTTTAAGAGCAGGGGTCCTGCAGATGATAATCTAATAATCGATATTCTAATGTGTAGGTTATCACTATACAACATTATCTCTGGGAGCCTGATTTGTTCTCAGAAAGCATGCATGCTCTCCTGAGAGACACAGCCAGAGCATGTCAAATACAGAGGCGAATGCTAGCAGCAAATCATTGAACTGAGAATGGGAACCCTGTTGGAGGAATCAGAGAAAGGACTGAAAGAGCTGAAGGGGCTTGCGACCCCATAAGAACAGCAATGCCAACAACCATTGCTTCCAGGGACTAAGCCACTACCCAAAGACCATACATGGACTGACCCTGGGCTCCAGCTGCATATGTAGCAGAGGATGGTCTTGTTGGGTACCAATGGAAGAAGAAGCCCTTGGTCCTGCCAAGGTTGGACCCCCAGTGTAGGGGAATGTCTGGGAGTGGGGGGGGCAGGAAGGGGGAATGGGGATGGGAATACCCTTATAGAAGAAGGAGAGGGGGATGGGATGGGGGTTATGTCTGGGAAACCTGGAAAGGGAATAACATTTGAAATGTAAATTAAAAATATCCAATAAAAGAAAAAATTGTGGAAAATTAATATCAATAGCTTTGAACATCCACAAGAACAAAGGAGAAAATGAAAGTCACTTTTCTTATCCCTCAGCATGGAGAAATAGGCACCTTATTCGTGTATAGCATTCATGTTTCTCTGTACACACATTAAGTCTGCATATAATTAATTTATAAAACAAAACCAAGCTCTGTATATAATCATGATACATTATAAGTATCTTTTACACCAGGGATCTGATTAGGGGATGGGGGTTGTAAGTACAAACTTCATGTATGGAGGTCTCAAAAATTAAAGATTTTTTTAAAAGTGAAAATAAAAGAAAGCATGAATGCATCTGAGACGAGAAAGGCCATATGCAAATGAAAGCAATTCGAGGGGGAGACCACAAGTGCGTAGACATATGACAAGAACTCTAAAGGCATCATTTTCAACTGATCTTGGTGGAGATGAGGAGGAGAAAGAACCCAGGATTCTCCCTTGTCAAGTCCTCCCTTGACTGATTTCAGATGTGGATACACACGCACAAGTCTGTCAAGAATGTTTCTCAAGGGCTGGAGAGATGGCTCAGTGGTTAGGAGCACTGACTGCCCTACCAAAGGTCTTGAGTTCAAATCCCAGCAACCACATGGTGGCTCATAACCATCTGTAATGAGATCTGACACCCTCTTCTGGTGTGACTGAAGACAGCTACAGTGTACTTACAGATAATAAGTAAATAAGTAAAGAATGTTTCTCAAATTTTTTGTACTATGAGAAGAAAACAAGACCATCCTCTGCTACATGTGCGGCTAGAGCCATAGGTCCATCCCTGTATTCTCTTGGGATGGTGGTTTAGTCCCTGGGAGCTCTGGGGTGTCTGGCTGATATTGTTCTTCTTGTGGGGTTTCAACACCTTCAACTCCTTCCATTCTTTCTCTAACTCCTCCATTGGGGACCCTGTTCTCAGTTCAATGGTTGGCTGCGAGCATCTGCCTCTGTATTTGTCAGGTTCTACCAGAGCCTCTCAAAGGCACTTATATCAGGCTCCTGTCAGTATGCACTTCTTGGCATTCACAATATTGTCTGGGTTTGGTGTCTGTATATGGGATGGATCCTCAGGTGGGGCAGTCTCTGGATGGCCTTTCCTTCAGTCTCCGCTCCACAGTTTGTCTCCATATTTCCTCCTGTGAGTATTTTTGTTCCCCCTTCTAAGAATGTCTGAAGCATTATACTTTCTTTTTCCTTCTTCTTGAGCTTCATATGGTTTGTGAATAGTATCTTAGGTATTCTGAGCTTTTTGACTAATATCTGCTTATCAGTGAGTGCATACCATGTGTGTTCTTTTGTGATTCAGTTGTCTCACTCGGGATGATATTTTCTAGTTCCATCCATTTGCCTAAGAATTTCATGAAGTCTTTGTTTTTAATAGCTTAGTAGTATTCCATTCTGTAAACGTACCACATTTTCTGTATCTATTCCTCTGTTGAAGGACATCTGGGCTCTTTCCAGCTTCTGGCTATTATAAATAAGACTGCTATAAAAATAGTGGAGTATATGTCCTTGTTATATGTTGGAGCATTTTTTGGGTATATGCCCAGGAGAGGTATAGCTGGGTCCTCAGGTAGTACTATGTCCAATTTTCTGAGGAACCACCAAACTGATTTCCAGAGTCATTGTACCAGCTTGCAATCCCACCAACAATGGAGTATTCCTCTTTTTCCACATCTTCACCAGCATCTGCTGTCGCCTGAGTTTTTTATCTTAGCCATTCTGACTGGTGTGAGGTGGAATCTCGGGGTTGTTTTGATTTGCATTTCCCTGATGACTAAGGATGTTGCACATTTCTTTAGGTGCTTCTCAGCCATTGGATATTCCTTAGTTGAGAATTGTTTAGCTCTGTACCCCATTTTTTAAAAGGGTTGTTTAATTCTCTGATTTCTAACATCTTGAGTTCCTTGTATATATTAGATATTAGCCCTCTATCAGATGTGGGATTGGTAAAGATCTCTTGGTTGCCGTTTTGTCCTATTGACAGTGTCCTTTGCCTTACAGAAGCTTTGCAATTTTATGAGTTCCCATTTGTCTATTGTTGATCTTAGAGCATAAGCCACTGGTGTTCTGTTCAGGAAATTTTCCCTGGTGTCCATATGTTCAAGGCTCTTCCCCACTTTCTCTTCTATTCATTTCAGTGTATCTGGTTTTATGTGGAGGTCCTTGATTCAGTTGGACTTGAGCTTTGTACAGGGTGATAAGAATGGATCGATCTGCATTCTTCTACATGCTGACCTCCAGTTGAACCAGCATCATTCATTGAAAATGCTATTTTTCTTCCACCAGATGGTTTTAGCTACTTTGTCAAAAATCAAGTGACCATAGGTATATGGGTTCATTTCTGGGTCTTCAGTTCTATTCCTTTGATCTACCTGCCTGTCTCTGTACCAACACCATATAGTTTTTATCACTATTGCTCTGTAATACAGCTGGAGGTTAGGTATGGTGATACCCCCAGAAGTTCTTTAATTGTTGAGTATAATTTTCGCTATCCTGGGGTTTTTGTTATTCCAAATAAATTTGCAAATTATTCTTTCTAATTCTGTGAAAAATTGACTTGGGATTTTGATGGGGATTGTATTGTATCTGGAGATTGCTTTCCACAAGATGGCCATTTTAACTATCCTGCCAATCCATGAGCATGGGAGATCTTTCCATCTTCTGAGATCTTCACTTTCTTTCTTCAGAGACTTGAAGTTCTTGTCACCATGCAGTTTAAAGAAAGCACAAGCACTTCGGTGGAAGACATAGAACAGTAGAACACGGAACAACTACTTCTTGGTTATTTATGATCTTTGTCTTTAATACCATGCCATATATCACTTAATAATCATATTCAGCTACTTTTTTATTGCTGAGGGGAAAAAACACCATAATCAATGTAACTTACAAAAAAATGTATTTGGACTTCCCATTCCAAATAAGAGTCCCTCCTAACAGAAATATCTGAAAGCTGCCTGGCAGGGCCACAGGAGGAGGAAGCTAAGAAGTCATAGCTTCAACCATAAGCACCATTCAGAGAAAGCCGTCTCAAGGCCTGCCACCACTGTACTTTCCCCAGCAAGGCTGCACCACCTAAACCTTCCCGCATAGTACCACCAACAACAGTGCTCAAATATCTGAACCTCTGAGGGGCTTTTCTCATTCAAACCTTCACAGATGGAGATGCATTCTTTTTGTACCTTAATTTTTACTTAATTTTCTGTTAGCCTATGTAGTGCTAGATTCTCATAATTTTGTTCACTTATATCATGTGTTTTAACCAGTATCACCCTCTCATTCTCTTTATTATGTACTGCTGATGGCATGTAAATGAATCTGGCCACCCTGGAAATCAATATGGAGACCTCACTTCCCTCTTCTCCCAATGGTCCCTTCCCTTTCCTGACTCCTGTTTTGCTTTCATGTCAAGTAACAGACTGATGATGATGATGATGATGATGATGATGATGATGATAAAGACTAGAGATAGATAGCTAGATCAATAGTAGATGATAGATAATAGATAGATAGATAGATAGATAGATAGATAGATAAACAGATGATAGATAGTAGATAGATGATATAGATAGATGATAGATTAGATAGATAGTATAGGTAAATATATGATAAGATAGAGATAGTAGATATATAATAGATACATAGATGATAAATAACATAGATATAAGTAGATGATTTATGTAATTATGAAGTCTAGCACAGTGCACTGAGAAGAAAATGCACTGTTTGCCTTCTGCATCTGACTTTATTTGCTAGAATAATTTGTCCCGTCTTGCAGCAAATGGCATCATTTCACTTTTCATTCTGGTTGAATCAAACTCCACTGTGTGTACCTACTGCATCATTTATATCCATTCCTTTGTTAACAGGTACCTGGCTAAGTCCATAAGCTAGCTGCTATAAAGAGTTGTGATAAACATGGATGTGCAGGAATCTCAGTGGTATGTTAACTTAGTACCCTTTGGATATACCAATGACTGGGTCATATGGTACTTTTTAGTGGTTTGAGTTTTTTTCCTTTGTAAAAAAAAAAAAAAACTTCCATGCTGACTTCCGTAGCTCCTGCACTGATTTGCACTCCCAGCAGCAGTGCGCAAATGCTGCTCTCTGCCCCTCTTTACTAAGATCTGGTCTTGTTCATTTTGTGGATGGTAGCCATGCTGACTGGGGTGAGACAGAATCTTAATGTAGCTTTAATCTGCAACTCTCTGATGGCTGTGGATGCTGAAATCTTCTCGTTCACCCCGACTTAATGGTTTGTTCGCTTCATTTTTCAAGAGCTATCCATTTATTAACCCTTTACTGAGTGCACTCTTTAGATTTTTGCCTAGTCTGGTTTTATCAGAAGTCTTGCTAGCGAGGATTTCTCTCCCATTCTGAGGGCTGTCTCCTCACTGTTCCTTTGCCGTACAAAAGCTTTTTAATTTCACATGTTCCTATTTATCGATTCTTGGTATTATTTTCTAAGCTTTGGAGTTATTTCTCAGAAAATCCTTGTGTGTATCTCTATATCTTGGAGTGTTTTCCTAGGGTTTTTTTCTTAACAGTTTTGGGGGTCTTGCATCCTACATTAAAGTCTTTGATGCACTTTAGATTGTTTTCAATACAGGATGAAAGGAATCTAGTTTCATTCTTTTGCTTCATTCCCAGTACTATTTGTGAAGAGGCTTGAGACACATTCTGAGAAACGCACAGCACTGTCCTTATACCAAGTAAGATGACTCCAGTGTCACTTCATGCACTAATCCATGGGATTGCTACCATGTATGTATGGTCTATCATTGACCAAAATGACATCTTAGTGCCTATGACTATAATTTACTTCATTGTAAATTTATATACTTTATAATGCTTGCAATGTTTATCAGATGACTTAAAATTGAGGCTGTCAAGGTTGTTCAATGAGTAAAGGTGCTTGCCACTAAAACTGATAACCTGAGTTCAATCGGGGACTCACATGGTGGAATTAGAGAACTGACTCCCGCAAGTTGCTGTGTGACCTCTGGGCACCATGACACATGTGTTCACACACACACACACACACACACACACACACACACACATACACACAGAGTAAATGTAAAAGTTTTTTTGAGGGACCAGTAGCACATCTCTAGCACACCATTAGTCCAGCCATGTTCTAAAGATATAAAATGTTATCATTGCCACAAGGCACACAGAGTCTACTTGTAACTTTCAATAAAACTGTAAGGATGAGCTTCAGAGACATTAGAAAACAGGGAACTGTGGAAAGGAGAGGTAGGGCCTGCCAAAAACATCATAGAGCATATTAACAGCCAAAAACATACAGGACAAAACAAACTGTTAGATATGTTAAGAAAGTGTTAAGTACTCATAGCCGAGACTTTCAATGCCTGTTCTCCTTGTAGGTGAGGCTGCCAGACGATGAGATGACAGAAAGACTCAGAAGATGAGAGACGAGAAGCACCACTGGCCCAACCTATAGCACCGCTGGCTGCCCATCATTCATGAACTTAGTTGGCCCCCTACTCAGCACTCCAAAGAACGACGACGACGACGACAACAACAACAAAACACAAAAACAAAACATCCCCTGGGGATGAGTATTTTTGCACCATAAAATTTTATAAGAAATTTTGACTAATTATAAGAGAGTTAAAGTAGGAATGATAAATAACTGGTAGCCTTTGATGGCAGAAACATAGGAAATAAAATTATCAAAAAAGGATGAAGAAATAATTCACTCCCCAGCTACCCTACCAGCCAGGGCTTTTTTTCCCAACTAAACAACTTAGTTGGATGACAGAAATGCAATTAAAATGAGGATCATAATTCAGGCAGAACTTAATCCAAGGGTTTGAACAGCATCATTAGGATTCGTTTCTCCCTACCCTCTGGCTGTCTTTTACTGTGGGCCTCCAAGATCCTACTGGCTCGCATCCCATCTCTGAATGCAACCAGGGACACAGTCAATGCTCTGACCTTGCCAGAGCCTCTCGCCTCCTCTCTGATGCTAAGGGACCCTTCCAAAGAAGGAGGGCAGAAGGCTACATTAAACTCATTCTGGGGCTCCATCAGCAGAAACTGCAAGATTATGCAAAGCAATACCTTTTGGCCACTTCTCCTATGCGTCTAACCTTGTAAAAAGGCAGCACTTTGGGGAAAGTGCTTTTTTGCAACCACCGCTCTAGTTTCCCCACTCCAATACTGGCCCTGGAGAACAGTAAGAGGATGGTTCTTTTAAAGGAAAATGGTATCTGGTGCCAAAAAAAAATAAAAAAGGAAGGACAACAACAACAACAATAATAATAATAATAGTAATAATAACAATAATATCTCCAATCACAAGACAAGTGTTACACTAGGCAAGGGTGAGCGAGCCCCTGTCCTGGGGTGGCAATCCTCCTGCACATACCAGTTCCCACATTTCTGAGCCACACCTAACCCCAGCATCTCTTACTGCATCCACGGGAGATGCTGTCTCCGGGAAACAACTAAACAGGAAGGCAGGGAGGAGCATAAGTAATATTTCACCCCAAGACATAAGGGAAGAAAGAAAGTGACTGAAGGAGGAGCTGGGGGAACTGCCGCTTGGAATACTACGATTCATGGAGTCAGAACCAATAGGAAAAGAGACCTAACTTCAGCCCGGAGGCACCACCTGACCACACCTACCAGGCACAAGAATGGGACTGAGAACGCTGTGTGTCAGAAGGAAGAGTAAGGTGACACATTCTCACAGTATGGTAGCATTTACAGGTGAAAAGAAACAAAAGCCATAGCCTCCTTAGGCCAAGCCATCATGAAATTTTGTATGTCAGCTACATAACACAAAACTTATAAACAAGAAAAAAGTTGATTAAAGTGACTGCTTCAGCTGCACAGTAGCAGCAAGGATGCCACCCCATATCACAACACCAGCAATGGGATATTAACGCGATAAAGAATTGTGCTATGCGTTTATTCCACGAATGACAGATTTTAAATCCCCAGATAGACCTATACAAGGCATGTCTTTGGTCTACTGAAGTCTTCGGTTCTTCATTCTGTTTTGTCTACTCTGCTGATTGCCGGGGTTACCTGCTCCTTGGTGACTATACAATACTTACGTACCATGCTCTCTTACTGACCTGCCGATTGGGACTCAGATATTTACTTTGACGGGAAACTGATGGGTAAGCAAACATGGAAAAGGAATAAGAGGCAAAAGGCCCGTGCTCTTGGCATGGGAAAGTCGAGATGAGGACCGGATGGCAGGCGGGAAAGACAGACTCACTAGCATTGCTTCAACCTCTCTCTCAAGCTGGTGGCTTTAATGACAGACATGCGACACCGCACATGCTGGAAGCTAGACAGTCAAAATCAAGGTATCAGTAAATTGCCTCTTTCTGAGGACCATGACGGAAGGACCTGTCCTGACCTCATTCCCTGACTTATAGACTGGTGTCTTCCTATTTGTCTTCATGGCAACCTTTGTCTGTGGATCCAAATGGCCCATTTATGTGAGGACACCAGTCATGGTGTGTTAACATGACCCAGTTAGCTTGATTGCCTGTGCAAGGACCTTAGCTCCGAGCGCGCTCATCAATGATAGTATTCCCTCCTCCCTGCCTCTTGGGAGAGGGTGTCTCATGAGGGATACAATGTATTAAAGAAGGAACAGGTTGTTGTGAAAAATGGACAGGAATAGATACAGTTGCCAGAAGTTTAAGGAGTTAAGCCCCTGGCTACTGAAACTACAAATGTCTGGTCTTATTCCTACTCGGACATCCCGACACCCATTCATAGAAAGCAAATCAAACACTTTGTTATTTTAACTGGCATCCATGTGTGATACACCTTGAATATCTCTTAATATGACTTCTTCCTCATCAGATAAAGAACCAGTGTCCCCACACACCCTCCCCATTGTTTGCCCATGCAGAGATCCTTTCTTTAATACCATATACAAATGATGGCCTTAACCAGACTAGGAAATCTCTTTCAACGCAAACCAAATTATTTTAGGCAAGAATTCATATCAAGCAGCTCATCCCTGGGGAGACACTCTCCTCACTGTGTTCTCTGTGGCCCCTTCTTACAATGCAATAAAACCAGCAACTATGTCTAGACCACTGGATCCCCACAGACTCATATGTTAAATGCCTGATTTTCAACTGAAGTGTTATTTTTGTCGGGTAGGGGATCTTATAAGAGGAAATGGGTGACTGAGATGAAGGGCAGGGTGACCTTAAAGACAGCCCCCAGCTGCTGGTCCTTTCCTGTTTGCCATGACATGAGTAGCCTCTGTCACATACTCCCTGTCACCATGCTGTTCTGCCTCACCACAGGCTCAGAAGCAATGGCATCAAGGACTGTAGACTGATCCCTCTGAAACCAGGAGCCAAAATGACTCTTTCCTCCCTTAAGTTATTTATTTGAAGTACCTTATCCCATCAGTGAAAGTCCTAATACAAAGGCTCAATTCTAAAATGGAAACATATTCAACTATCTTCCAGTCTTAATATCGCCTTCTCTACACATGGATCGAAACCTAACTTATGATCACAGCATCACTCCAATAAAGCACCAGTAGTGTGTGTGTGTGTGTGTGTGTGTGTGTGTGTGTGTGTGTGTGTGTGTGTGTGTATTAAAGGGTTAACTCTAGCCTAGCCCAGCACATCCCAAAGAAAGGCCTGTCTGTCCTCAGGGGAACTCCTCCCTGGATCAGCTCCCAGGAGACAACTTCAGAGCTCCTGGGATACCCTGTCTGCTAAGCCCTTTGTATTCCTGAGGCCTTGCGCTAGGCTGCATCAGCCTCAACTGCTAGGTTGCTCTGGCACTGGGCCTTGTAAAGACCGTCTGCTGTACAGGCCTGGGTTATGCTGACTGAGTCAGGTCTCTGGAGACACTGGGACAAGTCTGGCCTGCAGATGCTGCACACCTGTGAGACTGATCTGAATCATAAAAAGCTTAAAAATCCTGGACACCAATACTTGGGGAAGCATGCCCGGTGGGCTCTGCTTTCATGCACCATTATTCAGTGTTACTAAAAGAATTAGGAGCACCTGTGTGACTCCCCTGGGACAGGTCGCCAGGTCCACTTTGTGTTCCCTTTGCCGACTTACTCTTTGCTATTTCACTGTGGTACAGAGGAGATTTTGAGTCTGATGATTCCTAACCAATGATCACCTTGAGCCTGGCCTTGGGGGTGTTCAGGTCAAAATCACGCTGAATAAAACCAAGAACCGAGTGAAGGAAACACCAATCAATTTAGTATCTGCAAACTTCGGACACTCACACACTGGGGATGTTCCACTTCAGACTTCACTTGGACATTAAATTCTCCAACAAAGATGTTTTGACTGCATCTAGGCAGATTTCATATGACTAACCGCTTTGACCAAACATTTCAACTTTTACAACCTTTACACACTTAACAGAAGTAAAGAAATCTCATAGGTTTTACATAGATACAATACAGCAATACAGAGCATTCATTCCAGTATTGGTTGTGACAGTAAAAGGTGAGAGTACATATATGTGTGTGTGTGTGTGTGTGTGTGTGTGTGTGTGTGTGTGTGTGTGTGTGTCCTTCAACACAGAATGGTTATAACACGCAGCACACTATCTGTACTGTAAAGCATTGTCCAGTGGAGAACAGATACAGAGAGCTGTCCAAGAGGGACTGTTAAAGACCAAATCCACAGCATCTCAGCTTTATAAAAACAAAAGTCAGGAACATGAAGCAGGGGTCGGGGTTGGGGGTGGAGCAGTTAAAAGCACTGGGTGCTCTTTCAGTCCCAATCCCCATCACCCACATGGTGGCTCACAACGGTCCATCATCCCAACTCCAGGAGATCTGATGCTCTTTTCTGGCCTTTGTGGACGCCAGGCACGCTAGTAATGACGATGCCAAAGGCACCTGGTTGGAAGTCATAGTACAGGGATAGGAGATGTGTCCGGGTGTAGAAGACATTGATGAGGACCTACACATGAGCCGCGTGCCAAACATGGCTAACACAGTGGGCTTGCAAAGGGCCACACCAGCAGGTACTGGAGCAGCATCACAACCAGCAAGAGTTCTCTGTGTCACTCCAGGATGCTCATATCCTTCTCTCCCAAGCTTTTTTCTCACAATGAGAACTACCACAGTCCTGCTGCCAGGTACAGGAAAGGCTTCATTGGAAGGATTATTCTTAGGACATCCCGTGGTCAAGGAAAGACAGGGTGGTTTTATTTAGTATTTTGAAGGTCCTGGTGACAACCAGGGGGAAGGTCAGATAAACACTTTTCCTGGAGCCTCATTCTCACGGTGGTGTCTGCCAGCTCCGCTCCAGCTGCCTCTCTCACACCTGGTGAGCCAGACTCCATCTGCTGAAACAACTGCTCCTCGGGATTTCCCAGGGGAAGAACTAGAACTAAGTGGAACAAGAGCTCTTACTGCAGGAGTGTGCTGACTGCTGGGTGACTTGGATGCTCTAAACAGAGGGGAAGTGATTAAAAGTTGCAGCTCTTAGTATGTTAAAGTCAGTGAATCATTGAAACAACATTGGCTGAAAAAAATTGCAGATTGTTAAAGAAATCCATTCCTTCTTCACACACTGCATGGTGCTCCCTGGCATTGGATTGTTCAGATTGCAAACTCTCTCCTTCCTCCCTTCCTCCCTTCCTCTTCCTTCCTTCCTCCCTTCCTTCCTCTTCCTCCCCTTCCTCCCTCCTCCCTTCCTTCCTCCTTCCTTCCTCCCTCCTCCCTTCCTTCCTTCCTTCTTCCTCCCTCCCTTCCTTCTTCCTCCCTTCCTTCCTCCCTTCCTTCCTTCCCCCTCCCTCCTTCCTTCCTCCTCCTCCTTCCTCCTCCCTTCCTTCCTTCCTCCTTCCCTTCCTCCCTTCCTTCCTCCCTCCCTCCCTTCCTTCCTTCCTTCCTTCCTCCCTTCCTTCCTCCCTTCCTTCCTTCCTTCCTTCCTTCCTCCTCCCTTCCTTCCTCCCTTCCTTCCTCCCTTCCTTCCTCCCTTCCTCCCTTCCTTCCTCCCTTCCTTCCTCCCTTCCTCCCTCCTCCCTTCCTTCCTCCTTCCTTCCTCCTTCCTTCCTCCTCCTTCCTCCCTCCCTCCCTCCTTCCTTCCTTCCTTCCTTCTCCTTCCCCCTTCCTCCCTCCTTCCTTCCTCCTTCCTTCCTCCTTCCTCCCTCCTCCTTCCTTCCTCCCTCCTTCCTTCCTCCTTTCCTTCCCTCCTTCCTCCTTCCTTCCTCCTCCCTTCCTTCCTTCCTCCTTCCTCCCCCTCCTTCCTTCCTCCTTCCTTCCTCCTTCTCCTCCCCTCCCTTCCTCCCTCCCTTTCCCCTTCCTCCTCCC
This sequence comes from Rattus rattus, assembly GCF_011064425.1. NCBI lineage: Eukaryota > Metazoa > Chordata > Mammalia > Rodentia > Muridae > Rattus > Rattus rattus. The sequence continues at coordinate 89,426,059 of NC_046160.1, forward strand.
TTCCTTCCTTCCTCCCCCTCCTTCCTCCCTTCCTCCCCTTCCTCCTCCCTCCCTCCCCTTCCTTCGCCCTCCTCCCTCCCTCCTTCCTTCCTCCTTCCTCCTTCCTTCCTCCCCTCCCCCTTCCTTTTCCCTTCCTTCTCCCTCCCTTCCTTCCTTTCCTTCCTTCTTCCTTCCTTCCTCCTTCCTTCCTTCCCCTTCCTTTCCTTCCTTCCTCTCCTTCTCCTTTTATTCCTTCCTCCTTCCTCCTCCTTCCTCCTCCCTCCCTCCCCTCCCCTTCCCCTCCCTTCCTTCCTTCCCTCCTTCCTCCCTCCCTTCCTTCCCTTCCTCCCTTCCTCCCTTCTCCCTCCCTCCTTTCCCTCCTTCCTTCTCCTCCTTCCTTTCTTCCTTCCTCTTTCCTTCCCTCTTCCTTCCTTTCTTCCTCCCTTCCTTCTTTCCTCTCTCCCTCTCTTTTTTAATTTATCTTTTTATTTATTGTCATCAAAAGAACAAGAAGAGTGGTTTACACAAAAAGAATCAATGACTCCTTGAGGGAACGTCACAACCGGTCCTACAGCTCCCTACCTAGCCCAGATGTAAAGACAGACACAGGAGGGCAGGGGCAATAGCTTAGTCAGTAGAGCACTTGCCTGGCATACATGAGGACTCAGCAGGCACCAGGCATGCTCGTGATGTACATACATACATACATACATACATACATACATACATACATACATATACATACATACATGTAAACAGTCACAGACACACAAAATAACAAATCTTTGTTCTTAAGCAGTAGTGGTACACATTGGTAACCTTAGTTCAGGGAAGGCAAAGGCAGGGGCTTATGGGCCTGCAGCCCTGCCACCCAGAAAACTCCAAGACACAGGTCTGTCTTAGTTAGGGTTTTATTGCTGTAAAGAGACACCATGACCATGGCAGCTCTTATATTTTTGGTTGTGAACCTATCTTTTAACGGTTGAGCCATCTCTCCAGCCCATATGGCATCTCTTATAAAGGAAACCATTTCACTGGGGCTGGCTTAGAGTTTCAGAGGTTTAGTCCATTATCATCACAGCAAGAAATATGGCAGCATCCAGGCAGGCATGGTGCTGGAGAAAGAGCTGAGAGGTCTACATCTTGATCCACAGAAAGCAGGAGACTGTGTGCCTCACTAGGTGTAGCTTGAGCACAAGAGACCTCAAAGGCCCCCCTACCCCACAGTGACACACTTCCTCCAACAAGGCCACACCTCCTAATAGTAGCACCCTCTATGGGCCAAGTGTTCACACACATGAGTCTATGGGGGTCAAACCCATTCAAACCACCACAACATCTCAAGAAAGAAAATAGTAAATAGCAGCCAAGCAATTATACCCATGGTAGAACCTTGACCTGCACACAAACACACACACACACACACACACACACACACACACACACACGAGAGAGAGAGAGAGAGAGAGAGAGAGAGGCAAATACTTTTACATATTAAAATAAAACAGTCCACTTCATTTTAGTTGCATTATATAATTCTAATTCTGACACAGCAGTTTGTCTTTTGATGTCTATCCAGCAGATGAATTAAAACTTTGATTAATGAAAAGCAAATGTCCCATATTTATCCATCCTCTTTAATCTTTTGCATGAAACAGGAGAAACATTAATCTCTGACAAAAGATGAACCTTCGGTGTAGAAATAATAAGGACTAGGTCCCAGTGTTTAACAGAAATGTAACTCCAAGGACCAACTTCTACATCTTCCTAACATTTATTTTTATCTCAATTTGAAATCAGTCTTGTCAGAAAATATGAGAAAAAAAAACCACTCATACACAGTCTTCAATTTCCAGAATAAATTGAGTCTCATTATAAAACGTCCACATTTTTTCTGTTGCAATTAATCTGCTCACAAGAAGGCTGAAGGCAAAGATTAATGATTCACAAAAGAGGGCTGCTCTGCATGGCAAAATGCCCGCCACTGCCACCCAGTCAGGGCACAGCACTAAGCAGTGACTCTACAGAACACTGTGACACTGTCTTCAAATCCCTCGGAATTATGAGTTCTTGTACGTAGACAATTGCACGCACATGCATGCACACATGCACGCACACATGCATGCACATGCCCACATGCGATTGCCTATAATTGTACTCCCACAAAGCCCCTGAATGAAGGTAAGGATCGTGAGAAAACGCTGGCAAGATCCGCTCTCCAGCACTACCCGTGTGACTGAGAATGCGTTAGTGACATTTACAGCATCCATGAAGCCCATGTTCTTCAGAGTGTTTGCAGAAGGGATTAATTTTGAGTGGAACATCAACAATACCTGAGAAGGGTAACCTTGGAAAGCTATCATAAGCAACTGTGACGGCAGTATAATTTACAGCTGAAGCTTAACCAGCACTCACATTTGGAGGACAGCTGTGAATCAGCAAACTGTCACATCTGGGGTAGGCACAAAGCATATGGATTGCTAAGTCTTCTGTGAACAAATTTGCCATCGATGTGGGACCCAGAACCGGGATGGTCACACTGTAATCTGGTAAGGAAAAGCATGAGCTATCCTGAATTCAGCTAACAGAGTAACTTCTGAGAGCCTGGGAATGGCCAATCCAGAGAGAGCTGAATATGTCTGGCTACATTCTGAGTATCTGCGTAGGTAAAACGAGACTAAAAGCTTCGGGCTTGGGGACCATTCTAAATGATGATAGGAATGTCCGAGAGAGGCGGATTCTTGATGGGACTGTTCTGATTACTTCTTGTTTAATTACTGCCTGGGGTGATAGACAAAAGCGATGTTGGCAGAGATACTCAAAACATCTGGACCAGACACTTGATGCAAGCATGTATAGTAATGTTGAAGCATTTGTGTTACCAAGCCTTAGAGTGTTCGGGGTCCCTCATAATATGTATTCATGCTTTGGTTTCTATGTGTGCTGTTCAGGAATTACCTCATTATGCAACACGGAGTGTACTTATAGAATCTGGGAGGCCACTGTATTACTGAGCCATATAATTGTCTATGGCTGCTATTGTACAGTGTCACTGATTAACTGGGAGAAGCTAGATGCATGGTACTGCACACAACTGCACTTCATGTACAGAACACAGCAGTAACCGAGACAGTGTAGTACCAGCACCAAGACAGACATAGAGCGGAGGGAGAGAACCAGGCACAAGAGTGAAGCCATGCACTAGGGTTAGCCAATTTTTTCTTTTTCCTTTTTCTTTTTTTCTTTTTTCTTTTGAAGGGGGTAGGTGTATTCTTCCTTTGAAAAAAGATCTGTATATGTAGCTCTGGCTGTCCTGGAGCCCACAATGTAGATCAGGCTGGCCCTGAACTCACAAAGATCCACTTGTCTCTGCCTCCCAAGTGCTGGGATTAGAGGTGTGAGGCACCATGTTGGCAAGTAAGCTGATTTCCCAAAGGATAAAGAACAATATTGTCCATGAGTCTGGCTGGAACAAATGGACGAGCATGGAGAAAGCAAGGGCTTAGGCCCTTTCCTCATGCCATGTTCAGAAATTCATTCAAGTAGACCAAAGGCCTAAATGTGAGCATCCAGCCTATGAAATTCTCAAAACATATCACAGGAGTTTGTACCCTTGTGGTTGAAGATACAATACCAGAAGCACAACAAAAAGATAAAATATACATTGGCCTGCATCAAGACTTAAAAGCATGTATGCATGAAAAGTTATTATCAAAAAGCAAAAAGGTAATTTGGAATCAGATAAGATATTTTCAAATTCTGTATGCTGAAGGGTCGGTGTTTAAAGTCTGCAGTCTCACTAAGCCATGAACAAAGGATCTGCATGAACATTTCCCCAGATGAGGTATACAAATGTCCAGGGGAAAAGATACTGTGTTGTTACCCTGAGGTATGACTACATCTGTTAATCACATGGGTTGGTCGAGTCTTTCCTAACTCTTGATTTGAGGTACAGGAACTAATGACTCCCTAAGCCAGTGGCTTTAGGGTTCTTTGTCTCATACCCGAAAGGAAGAAGCAAATGGGGCCAAGTGAGCAGAGCAGACAGATTTATTGAAGAAAAGCGAGAAAGAACCTCTGAGAATGGAAGGTGCTGTAAGGGAGGAATCATCACATTGCCCTGCCCAGTGGCCTTTTGTGGATCTTGTGCTGGGAACTGGATGGGGACTGAGGTTATCGTTATTAGGATCAGGAATTGTCGAGTATATTCCCAGCCAAGCTAGAAGCATATTAAATTTCCTGGGACAGATGGTTTCTCCTTTAAAAGAGAGGTCTCATGTGCTGACTTCTGATTTATCATGGGCCCCTCTCTTACTGCTGTAGGTGAGCAGTTTCTGGTCTCATTGGGATGACCATGATAGAACTAAGAGGGAGGGGGAGAGAAAGAAGGAAGGAGGGGTGGAAGGATTGACAGACAATAAAAAAATGACTGAGAACACAAGAAATGGGTGGAGTCATCTATCGCTGGAAGACATGGAAAATAATGTCCACTCCTGGAAGGACTCTGGAAGTTACCCTAAAGGTAGAACACAGAGTAACCAGACAGCCCAGCATGGCCACTGGATGTATTCTGTGTATAACCAGGATCACTGTCGGCATACCTCCACACAGCAACTTGGACTAGAGTGTTCCCAGCAGCAGCATCCATAAATAGCTAAAAAGCAGAAACAATCCAACGGTCCATCGACTGACAGATGGATAGATAAAATGTAGCTGGCTCACACAATGTTATGCGCTCGGCCATAAACACCCGATGAAATGCAAGAACTACTGTGCTAACTGGAAAAAGCCATCTGTGAAAGGGCACACGCTGCGGAACTCTGCATACCCAGACCAGACAACTCATACTGACGGACAGTAGGAGGGTGGATGTGAACTCAGCAGAGGTGAGCGCAGAGCGGTGCTAATGGGACGGGTTCCTCCTGGGAGTGACGAGGACACACTCTGATGACGAGAATACATTGTAGACAGGGGGAAAGGTAGCAACTGAGTGCTCTAGGAAGGAATTGTATTATACGCCAACCGAGTCTTGATTTTACAAATCAATCCCATACTTACCAATTTACAGCTTGGCTTCTACGAGAAAAAGAATACGCTGGTTCCCTGCATCTCTGAAACGCGAGCCATAATCTGTGTATTTCTTGGAGAAAGTGCTATTTGTCTGCTAGACCGTGGACGTCCTGCAGGTCCGGGGAACAGAAACGCTCTGTGAAGACCGACACCTACCGCGGCATGCTGAAGCCACCTGGAAGCACACCACATCGGTTTAATTCCGTCTCTTGGCACTATAAGCGGCCGCAGCGAGGTGTGTGGGGGAGGTGGGGGTCCGATTTCATTTCTCAATAAGGTAAGAGGCAAACTCCAGAAAACTTCGACAGCTAATAATTGGTGCAAAGATGGAGCAGGCCACGGGTACGCAACTGAAGCACTGAACAAGCCTGATGAGCAGAGCTTCAGTCCCTGTGGTTGCCCCTAGAGGTGGGAGAAGAGGTGTATGGGATGTTGGGAGGGAGGAAAGGGATGGGGGAAATGGTATAATTATATCCTCGAAAGAATAAAAAGAATTTTTTTTGTAAAAGGAAACAAGCATAGAGGGAACCCTGAAAGGGTGGTGTTGCCTAGAAGATGGGGGCTCCCTCTCTTGTTAACTGCCCCCTCTGTGAGTGAAAGGCTGATAAGGGAATGGCCGAGCCATGGGGCCACACCGAAGGCACTGGTGAAGCCTCCTTCATGAGCCTACTCTCTATAGCAGTATAACTTTGTCTCACTAGAAGATAAATAACACAGAACACATCTTACATTCACCTGGTTACTTAAAAATCCCAGAAAAAATATCGTCACAGCCCTAATGTAAAGAGCTACCTAACATCATCACTAAGGATTTTTAGCACTGAGACACCTCATGAAACTACAAAGGAGAAACACCGAACTCAGAGACAGTGAGCTGAGCAAGAGCAAGCAAGAGTGGGTAAGGCAGGACAGTGTGAAAAGGAACAGACAAGACTCAGAAAGGAGGCGGACTGCAAACACAGCTTCAGGCGTGAAATTTAAATTACAGGGAACACAAGGAACAAACAAACAAACAAGCAAACAAAACAGAACTAAGGATGGGCTAGATCAATCGTGAAGAAAATGTCAGAAATAAGACATGTACACACATATAATTGGTTCTATTTGTGTTTGTTCTCTGATGGAAAATAAAAAGTATTTAAAACTATTCCAAAATAAAAGTTCCTTGAAACAAAGAAGAGGGGGAAGAAGAGAGAGAGGCAGGCAGGGTGACATACGGATAGAAAAGTCCCTTTAAATACATTGAACGCAGGTACAGCCAACCCAGAATGATTAACACTGCAACCTTGACATGAACAGAGCCTAGTAAAATTACTAAACAGGCAAAAAAATAAAAAATAAAAAAATAAAACCCTTAGGTGAAAAAATAAAAAGAGTAAAACTACTTATAGAGAAAAAAAACAAATAGGTTCAGATTTATCAGTGCCAGCACTTATCAAAAATTACAAAAAAGGAGAGACGCAGTCATTTCCTATTTTCATAAGTGTCTACAAGATACTTATGGTTAAAAAAATACTTACCAAGGAATTCGTAGCCAGCTCAACTCATCTTAAAGTCTAAAGGCCACAGAGGATTGCAACTGTACTCATTCTGTTACTATAACAAAATACCACAGACTGGGTACTTTACAAAGAAAAATGATTAGATAATTCACAGTTCTGGATAACTAAAGGCATAACAATGGCACAGGCTCAGCTCTGGTGACAACCCCCACAGTGAAGTTATGGATATGAAAAGAGGCAGAGTCCCTCACCCCAAAACCTGAAGGCACTCAGCAGCTGAGACTCAAGAATTTGATTAAATGAAGCCTTTCTTCTTTCTCAGGTAAAAGCCTGAAACCCTCCAGAATTCTAACCAGAAACTCCATTTATAGAAAAAGAGAAATTAATTAATTAAATTTCAAAAGCATGTATCATTCTCTTAGCTCCTGGTTTCACTTGACAAGACTGAAGCACCATAAAGGTACCTCCAAAACCACTCTGTAGTCTCCTTTATTGAAAAAAGGAGAAAAATAAACTTTAAAAGTAATTTGAGAGCCACCAAGTGGTACACATGGCTAATACTAAGACACGTGTGACCAAGAAGCTTGTGTCCCTGCTCTCCAGGGTGACTTACACTTTCACTGACTAAACAACTTTCTATTTTTAATAAGCTCCAACTTTGTTTCATACTGTCCCATCCTGAGATTCTTTTTCTGCATAAAAATCAAGGATTACGCTTTATCTGAGTCCAGGTCCCCAAAACATGAAGGGAATTCCTGCCAATGACATCATCAGGGAGCCATGTTTCCATCCTGCTGACAGTACGAGTGTTGGAGCGGAAGTGGGACAATCTCATGTTGATACTATAAGTCAGGGTGCAGAGAGGGGCAGCAATGTCCTCTTACTGGAGTCCACCTCCTTAAGGGGCCCATTTTCTTTTGCCTTCACCATCCTGAGAAACAACATTCTTGGCTACTCTTCCTGTTGTCATGATAAAAATCCCTTGAGAAAAGCAATTTATGCAGGAATGCGTTCACACAGGAAGCATTCATCATGGCTCCCAGCTCAAGAGCACATGTCCATCACAGCAGGGAATCCAGGGTGGCTGGAACTTGAAACAGCTGGTCAAGGTGCATCAGGCTCACTTCCTCCACTCTACACTGCTCAGAATCCCAGAACAGGGATATTTAAGATGGGTCTTTCCACCTCAATTACCCTAACCAAAATAATCCCCACAGGAATTCCCAGAGGCCCAGTGTCTTAGTTAGGGTTTCATGGCTGTGAAGAAACACCATGACCACAGCAACATTTCATTGGACTGCCAGCAGCCATGGTGCTAGAGAAGGAACTGAGAGCTCTACATGTTGAGCCAAAGGCAGCAGGAGAGGACTGTGTACCGGAATAGGTATAGTTTGAGCATCAAAGCCTCCCCTCACAGTGATACAGTTCCTCCAACAAGGCCACGCCCACTCCAACGAGGCCACACCTGCTCGGACGAGGCCACACCTCCCAATAGTGCCATTCTCTATGGGCCAAGCATTCAAATCCATGAGTCTATGGGGCAGCACCTATTCAAACCACCACACCCAGCTTCTAGACTTCATCAAGTTGATAATCAAAATTAACTATCACACCAGCTCCAGCATATGGATTTTTGAAAGCCAAACCACAGTCAAATCTTGTTAGTCAGGGCAGTTCTGGTCTCTAGAGCATTGCTCTGAACACAGAGGAGATAGGAGTTCCTACAAGCTTCCGGTCAAATTTTCATCAATTCAGCAATAGCAAGCCTTTCTGGTTTAGGGTATTTCTGATAAAGGACACTTTCTTTAATATCTATCATTGATTCATTAACAGTTCACTGGTGGCCAACAGTCCTATGATACATTCCTAAAACGAGCTTATCTAGCATGCATTTCTCAAGCACACCACAGGCTTCCTGCACTTAGAAACACAGCACTCACTTTAACACTACACTTGAGGTCAGTAAATCACAGGATTGACCATGCAGAAGACATTTGTATGCAGTATAAAAACTGAAACAAAACAAAGTAAACCAAAATCCAGTACAGATCTCCACTGAGGTCATCCACACCGAGCATACCAGGTGGCTCAAATTACTTTACTGCCATGCATGAATGACCCCAAAGCATGGATTTTCTAAGCTTAGCAAGCAGGTAAATCCTTAAATACAGACTTCATAAACAGTAGAAACTGACTATAGTTACAAAAATCGAAGAGTTTGAGAAATACTATTCACAAATACTATGTTCCTTTGGGAAGTCTATGGAGGACAAAGCTCAGCCAGCCAAAAACATCCACTGGGTGGATGAAAACTTAATGGGGAACAGAGGGGTGGGGAAGAGAGCAGAAATTGTTTTAAGTCAAAGGGGAATGAGAGAACCAAGATGATTCCTGAGTGGAAACTTGAAACTTCCTGTAGCTCAGAGGAAAGGAACTGCAATTGAAAAAAATAAAGGTCTGTGTGGTGAAGTAGTTTAAAAATGAGCACAGAGAACAGACCATACAGTGACAGAGCTATGATCAAACACACACCTGCTGTCTATGCAGGCATGCAAGTTTATCTCTTCACAGGAAGACTCTTGTCAGGCCACAAGACAGAAGCTAATTCTGTAATTACAGTGACATGTTTAACACTAGGCCATTTTAATGCTTTAAATATATATATATTTTTTTTTAAATAGGGCTTGAGATTGAAATATTTTTAAGCAGGGTGGAATTTTGGTCAGATATCAAAAAGAGACTGGTCAAGTATCAAAGGAGAACAAGACCAGCACCTTTGCTGAGGGGACAAGCTGAAATGAAGACAGCAGTCATAAACATGTTGGCGCCCACCCACCAAGTTGGACTTACTAACAGATACCGTTGTGACAAGGGAGGCTTTGCCACATGGAGCACAGTTGATGAGTTAGACAGGGCTTGTTATACGACTGGGTTCCTAAGGCAGAACAAGGGTAGTCTAAGAAGTATGGCTTTGTTCTGGACCAAGTAATGTTAGAGGTGGGATAACTGGGTGCCCTGTGGATGTTTGTTCAGGAGACAGGAGGATCAAGAAGAGCTCATGCTGTGGTCAGTAATCAAGCACAGTGAACTGGGATTACTGATGTGTGGAATTCTGATTGGTTCCATGTCTATTTTTTCTTTTTTCTTTTTCTTTTTCTTTTTCTTTTCTATTGGCTATATTCTTTATTTACATTTCAAATGTTATTCCCTTTCCTGGTTTCCTGTCCATAAGTCCCATATCCCCTCCCCATTCCCCTCCCTCATCAGGGTATTCCCCCCATGCACCCCCCCTTACTCAACTCTGCTCATGAATGATGACAGTGCGTCTCATTTTGTCTCACTCTACCGATGCTGTCCCAGGATAACCATGTCTGATGTAGCCATGCTATGAAATTGTGTAAGTTAAAAGTAGGGCTAGCCAGAACAGATATCAACTACATGTATCAGGAGCATATAACAGTCTTTTGGTTTTTATATTCTAAAAATAGTCATAAACTGTCAGGAAAGAAAAAGTATAGAATGATACATGTAGAGGGAGAGGTTGTTTCTCTAATTGGTCCTTGATTGTGTCAATAAAAAAGGTGGAAGCCACTTGCTCAACAAAAGGAAAAAAGGTGGGATTTCCGGATCCCAGGAAGAAGAGAAGGGACGCAGGAAAAGAGAGAATTCTGACCAGGTATTGAGTAGGAAGCTGCAGACTTGTAGGTCTTAGGGCCCCTAGAGTTTGTTACCCTCTCAGTAATCAGGGGCTAAGGGGCAGAGGGTACTGGTTGATAAGATTAGGGCAGGAAATTCTTCACCTAGCCATTGAGTTATCTGGTAGTTTTAAAATAATAAAACTGTCTAGTGTTTCCCACCCTCAGGGTAAGGTGGGCAGGAGGAGAAAGAGGGAAGCCGGGGCAGTTGTTGGAGGCTCGGTGAAGCTAGTCGTGAGAGGCTGGGGTAGCAGTGGAACTGAGTGAGACCAGCAGTGGCTGATCTCCGAGCATAGGCAAGAGCGCAGCCTGGGGCAAAAGAGCAAGCTTGACTTAAAAATTACACACAACAGATGTATTAAACATTTATGATAGGAGAGCCAAATTTACTTCTAAGTCAATGCAATCTGAACAACAACAAGAAAAAAGCACATAGAATAAAACAGCATAGGCTAAACTATGGCTATGTTATAGAGCATGTCATCTTTTAAATATTTTTATTATATTTACTATATTAAATATATATCATTTACTATATTTAAACATAGAAAATATACCTTACTTTTATATATCCAGGAAGCATTCATGAAAAACTGAACACAAACTAGTCCACAAAAAATAATCTTGATAAATTCCTAAGAAGGGACAATACAATAAAATTATTCTAATAAAGAACACATAAAACCAGAAGTTTAGTAGAAATGTAGGGGAGGGGTGGAGACAGGGTCCCTTGCTCCATGTTGTGGCTTCATGCTGCATAGCTGGGGTTGGGCTAGAGCTTCTGATCTTGCTTTCAAGTGTCACTGTGGTCAGACTACAAATATAAATATTAAAAAGACTATTCTACCTAAAAGTAATCTTTAAAGTCTTAATCTTTCCATTCAAGTGGAAAATCTATGTAATGTTTCCACTGCTTTTCTAGAAAGCAGTAAATATTACATCCTTTGGAACAAACCTAATGTAAACCTCATGGAAAATGAATGTCCTTAAAACGCATAATAAAAAAAAAAAAAGAATTAAGGATGTGGCTCAAGAGAAAAAAAAGAGATTTAAGAAATCATTAGATAAACCAAAAGAAATTTAAAGGAAGAAATCCCTAAAAAGGTGCAGGGATAAATGAATATGTCAAAACACTAATGTGTGAGTGTGTGTGTGTGTGTGTGTGTGTGTGTGTGTGTGTGTGTGTACTATAACACTGGAGAAGGCTGTCAGTAAAGCAAAGCATAAAGACCTAAACTTGAACCCACAGCCAAATAAAGAGGCAGACGTAGCATCGAATGTCTACAGTCCCAACACTGGGCTGCAACAAAAAAGAGGGTCCCTGGGCCTCGCTGCACAGCCAGTCTAGCTGACTGTGTACATGGGTGTGGGGCCACCTCTGACTGCCGACGAGAGCCCATGACCCTAAATAAAACTCACTCTCCCTAGGCATCGGGTCCAGTGAGAGACCCTGACTTCAAAATAACAACATAAGATTGAAGAAGACACTGTCAACCTCTAGCCTTCATATATAGGCATGTACATGTGTACATACATGCAGGTACACATATAGAGTAGAAAAAGCAGAGAGAGAGAGAGAGAGAGAGAGAGAGAGAGAGAGAGAGAGAGAGAGAGAGAATGAATATTACCATACACAAACATTGTACTAAACCCTGAGAATAGACATGCAAAACAGAATAGAGGGGTGGGTGAGTGTGTGGGTGGGTGGGTGGATGGGTGGATGGATGGGCAGGAAAAATGTTTTCTGACTTTTAGTTTCCCTAAGTGCATTCTTCACACACACATTTAACAAATATGTGATATTAGTGTTTCATAGCTAAGCCCTTTGACAGCCACCATCTAATTCTTTAATTTTTAAAGCATTTTATTCTTTGAGAACTGAACATATATACAATAATTTTGATCATGTTTACTACCCCTCCAACTCCTAGATCCTCCCCACCATGACCCTTCCATACTTCTTGTCCCCCTCCACCCACCATGTCCCCTCCACCCACCATAGCCCCCTTTTTTAACTCACTGCGTCCAATTAGTGCTGCCTGCATGTACATGGGTGTGGGGCCACCTCTGACTGCCGACGAGAGCCCATGACCCTAAATAAAACTCACTCTCCCTCCCCCAGCAGCCATGAACTGCCAACCGGTCCTCAGCTAGGGTTGGGGCCTGGCGAGCCCCTCCCCCAGATCTTTATAGATAGAATCTCATCTCAAGCATTCTTGTGTCAACATTCAAAATATGTGGATCAGAAACATTTTTTTAGAAAAAAACACAAAATTGGCTCTGCCCATGGGAGAAAGATCCTGCTTTTCAGCATCTTGATGTGAAGTACACAATAAACAGGAAGCCTATTTGAGAAGAAAGAGAATCTCACTGCTCAGGCTTTATCTTCTCCATTGCTGTGTGAGAGATTAGGAGTTGGGAATACACTGCTTTAAGCAAGAGAAAAAACAGGATCCGAGAGGGTCTGAAAATGAACCCAATAATCAGGAAAACAAAACTTCTCAGTGGCTTTTTTTCCCATGTCTTTAAATATTTCTAGAAATGCAGCCATGACTCCTGGCATTCTTTCTGAGAGTCCTGAGAGCACCAGCCATCCCAGGGGATCCCTGTGAAGGACAGCCAGTGGCAACATGCCACAGCCACACCACGGATCCCACAGAGCTTCCAAGTGACTTACACGGTAATCCATCTGTGTAAAATAAAATGACAAAGGGGAGTGGGATAGTAAATGTACCAAATGGGAAATGAAGTGGATCTGCAGGTGCAAAGGACTGTGGTCCTCAGGGAGTGGATCCTGGAACTCCCTGGGGCTTCTAGGCATGGCCTGTGCCCCAAGAATGTGGCACTTCTGGGAGGAAGACACCTGAAAGCAGTCCAGGCTGCAAGTCCCTTCATTTCTGTCTGTGCAGCAAGGAAAAGCTGACTGATTCAGAAGCTTAGAAGGCACTAAATTTCAAAATTATCTATCCCACCTGCTGGCAAAGTGTCATGGAGGGCAGAGATGGCTGGATGAGTGGGGGAGGAGGAGGAGGGAGAACTAGGTAGGTGTATATGTTGGAGAGTGTTTCAGTGGGTGAATGAGTAGTGGATGGATGGATGGATGGATGGATGGATGGATGGATGGATGGATGGATGGATGGATGGATGATAGGTATTTAGATAGATAACTTTTCCCTGACTGAACTTCTTCCTCTAGGTAACACTCTATTGCACTTCTCTTACATGTCATATATAACATGGAGGGGGAGGGATAGTAGTGTCTACCTCATAGGATTATTCTTTAGACTGTGTACGTGTAAAATGCCTGAAATATAAGCAGCCCAGTGTACTTGCTGAGGTATTTACTAGGCACCCTTTTCTAGAACTCCCTATAACCAGACAGTTACACAATCCATCTGAGGTCTGTTTCTTTCCATTGCTAGTGCCTAAACCTGTCCAACCACAGCTGTCCTGGTATTCCAATCTCTCTTGCTTTTTTTCCTTTCAATTTTCCCCCTTCCTTCACAGCCTACCTTTTGACTGCACATGGAAACTGAGGCCACATGGTACTCTGGCTTCACAGGCTCCATATTCCTTTCTAGTTAACTCCTCCTGGAACCTCTCCCTCTTTTTCTCTACATCCCACTTGGGGCCAATTCTCACTTCACCAAACATGGTTGGTCAGATTGTACATCATGGGATTTCATTCATATTGGTCTTCATGATCAGTGTTATCCAGACCTAGCAGTGTTTACACTCTTCTACACCAGAGCCCTAACCACCTCTGCCTTATCTATAATGATTTTTGGTTTTAGGCCTCTGCTTAGAGATCCTTTAGTTTAGGAGACTCTTCTAAGCTCCTCTCTTGGCCACATTTGTCACTTCTCTCTCTTTTTTTTTTTTTCTTTTTTCTTTTTTTCGGAGCTGGGGATGGAACCCAGGGCCTTGTGCTTGCTAGGCAAGCGCTCTACCACTGAACTAAATCCCCAACCCCTCTTTGTCACTTCTCTTAAGCTCTATTTGGTATCCCATACTATTATTGATCAGGGATCATTTTATGAAGAAGAAGGAGGGGAAAAAGGAAAAGGAAGAGGAAGATGACAATGACAACACAGAGACTCACAAAATTGCTAGGTTTTAGTGACCTGGGCTCTCAAATAGAGGAATCTCAGCAGCCCAGAAGCTCAGTATGTTATTAAAGCGTTAAACAGAGGCAGGATTATTACATACATCTAAATGAGATAGCAGAGTTATTAGATACAGAATAATAATGACAGGTTTATGGTATACAGCTGGATCAAGGAGACAGGCTTAGCTAATCTCAGATGAGCATTCTCTGAGGGGGAAAGTCATCAGACACTCAGGGCGAGAGGGGGGGAGAGGGAGGGAGGGGGGACAGAAGGAAGGAGGGGTGGAGACAGAGACAGAGACAGAACACTTTCTTCACACACCACCACTATCTATACAGGAACCAGAGGAGAAGACTTTGCCATTCCCATGAGGAGTCTCATCTGTTTGCTATGGGTTATGGCTAGGGCCTTTGACATGGGTTTCCTCTACACAATTTTAATCATCTGTTTTCTGGTATTTGATTTTGGTGGTTTGGGGTGGGTATTAAGTTGTTTCTTATTCAGTATGTCCCAATCAAGCTCCATAGTTTTTCTCACCTTAACCTCACTTAACCACCTACTCACTACATCACCCAAACTTGCATCTTCTATATTCTGTATCCCTTACCCATCCGTCTCCAACCAACCTTGAATAATAATCTTCTCTTCTTCTATCCATAATTGGTAACCATAGCACTGTGGTAGTTCGAATGAGAATGACCCCATAAGCTCAAATATTTGAATGTTTGGTTGCCAGTTGGTAAACTATTTGAGAGCAATTAGGAGGTGTGGCCTTGCTGGAGGAGGTATAGATTTGTTAGAACAAGTACATGCCTGGGAATAGACATTGAGATTTCAAAGACCCATGTCTCCCTCCCTCCCTCCCTCACTCCCTCCCTCACTCCCTCCTTTCCTCCTCCTCCTCCTCCTCCTCTTCTTCCTTCTCCTCCTTCTCTTTCTCCCTCCCTCCCTCCCTCCCTGCCCCCCCCTCTCTCTCTGTGTCTCCACCCCTGCTTATAGATCACAATATAAAGTTCTTAGCACCCCAGCACCATGCCTTGCTGCCTGGCACCCCACTCCCTACCGTAATGATAATTGGACAAATCCTCTGAAACTGTAAACAAGACCCCATTTAAATGTTTTCCTTTCCAAAGGTGTCGCCTTGGTTATGGTGTTTCTTCACAGTGATACAACAGTGACTATGGCAGCCTTCTCCTGTAGATTTCAACAGTGGAGCCCTCTACGTACTTCACATTGCTCTTAATCTGTGCAGCTGCTGATCTGCACAGATGAGAAAGCTATGGAGGAAGTGCCAACTCTTTCTTTTCGCCCCATCAGCCATGAAGGAAGCTGTGCTGTATTAGCATATCTAAATGTTTGAAAAACAACTAGTTCTGTAAATTTCAAGTATAAATCCAAATAGACCATTGTCAAAACCTCCTTGATGTTTATATCTTGGGACCTCAGTAAAAATTTTTATTCTAATATACTCCAGTCATTTGAAATCTTTTTTTCATACTCCAAAAGTATGGGAAATTTTCTATAATCAAGCGAACATCTTTCTTTGTGTAAGTGAAAATAATTTTAGTCTCCGTTCACATATGTCATTATCTGAGAACTGTACTTTAGGACTGGACAGTTAACTGGCATAAAACAAATATTGGCAAAGAGGAGGAAGCTCCCTTGAAGAACACTATAAATAGACAAGTGACTCCGCCAGGCACTGGGCTCATCCCACTGCTCCCAGCAGTCAGAACTACAGGCAAAGAGTGTAGTGAGACACCACAAAATAATGTAAAAAAATGTAAAAACTCTTCTTGAAATGGAATTCCAATGTCTTCTGATAGCAGTAACAAAATATTTATTTTGTATGTAGATGTAAAATCATAAATGCATTCTTTTAACTACAATTTCTCCCACACCATCAAAAGAAAAAACAACTCTGAGTCTGCCCTCTGACTATAACTTAAAGATTTAATGACATCAATTAATCTTAAAAGCTTCACTTTCCTTATATGTAGATACATGATTAGTGATTATAATATGATCTCATAAGGTCAAACATCAAAAGTAAATGTGGCTGGTAGTGATTTCTAAGTTTAAAACTAAATATGGTTGGTATGTGAACTTGATTTCTAAACCACGAAGTGTAATGTCACTGTTCATCTGATTCCCAGCAAACAAATCTCTTTCTAAGGAACGACTCTGCCTCTGGACTGGAAGGTTCTCTCTCTCACTTCAGTCTCTCTATTGTTGGAACGGAGTCCCATAGACAACACTGACATTGTCTTGAACATGAAAGGAAAAACTATAGCATACATAAACAAAACATTCATGCATGTTAGTATTTAGATATATATGTACTTGCATTCACATCTTAATGACTTTTTAATAAAGCAAAGATATAAGTCAGTGGTCCAAATCTCACCTTCAGCTATCAAATAGCATGGAATGGAGGTCAGGGGAGGTCAAGTTCCTCCATAAAGTCCTGTTACGGGTTGGTCAAGGAGCCATAGTTTCCAAAGTCTCCCTCCCTCCCTCCCTCCCTCCCTTCCTCCCTTCCTCCCTTCCTCCCTTCCTTCCTCCCTTCCTTCCTCCCTCCCTTCCTCCCTCCCTTCCTCCCTTCCCTTCCTCCCTCCCTCCCTCCCTTCCTTCCTCCCTTCCTCCCTCCCTTCCTCCCTCCCTTCCCCCCTCCCTCCCTCCCCTCCTCCCTTCCTCCCTTCCTTTCCCTCCCTCCCTTCCTTCCCTCCCCCTCCTTCCCTTCCTTCCTCCCCTTCCTCCTCCCTTCCTCCTCCCTTCCTCCTTCCTCCTCCCTCTTCCCTTCCTCCTCCTCCTTCCTTCCTCCCTCCTTCCTTCCTCCTCCCTTCCTCCCTCCCCTCCCTCCCTCCCGATCTCTTAGTGAATGAACTGAAAATAAAGGCTCACACAGCTTTGCAGAATAGTGAGGAAACTTCACTGAAAATCAAATAGGAGGAAATGCTCTAAAAGAGAGCAGTGGATGAAGTGAGGAAGATTTGCTAGAGCCTGAGTGTTGCTTAGGGCTTCTTTTTGTGGAGGTCAAGAGGAGGAGACATTTGTTGCTAAGTGCTACAGTCTGGATATTGGGTAAGCCTCTATTTTGATTGACAGCCTTCAATTATATAGCTCTCTGCAAACTGTGCACATCCTGACTCATAATAGCTCAATTTAACCTTATTGGCACCCAGTCATGCATATGCATAACATATTAAATAGGGGATTTTCCCCCTAAAAGTTCAATTGAAGACGTAATTTTGCTTATTATTCATGCAACCAAAACCTTTCATTCACTCTTCATACTGAATACACTGGGACTATGTTTGAGTAGAAACTGTCCAAGACCATTTCTTGAGTTGAAATGGTCCCAGTTTTATTATCACTAGACGCAGAGAAAATGTTATATTTCAGAGAGGGCAGGAGGTTGAGGTTGCTAAGCATATTGTTCCAAGAGAGATATTGGGGGAGGGCATGAAAACAGTTCCTAGGCCACCAAACGCATTATTAAGAAATGAGTAGGTATATAATCAAATCCATTTCAGTCCTGTGGTGGTTGGAATATGCTTGGCCCAGGGAGTGGCACTATTAAGAGGTGTGGCCTTAAAGATTAAAACAGACACAGAAGGAACACCCATTCAGAGCCTGCCCCACATGTGGCCCATACATATACAGCCACCCAATTAGACAAGATGGATGAAGCAAAGAAGTGCAGGCCGACAGGAGCCGGATGTAGATCGCTCCTGAGAGACACACACACAGCCAGAATACAGCAAATACAGAGGCTAATGCCAGCAGCAAACCACTGAACTGAGAATAGGACCCCTGTTGAAGGAATCAGAGAAAGAACTGGAAGAGCTTGAAGGGGCTTGAGACCCCATATGTACAACAATGCCAAGCAACCAGAGCTTCCAGGACTAAGCCACTACCTAAAGACTATACATGGACTGACCTAAACTCTGACCTCATAGGTAGCAATGAATATCCTAGTAAGAGCACCAGTGGAAGGGAAGCCCTGGGTCCTGCTAAGACTGAACCCCAGTGAACTAGATTGTTGGGGGAGGGCGGCAATGGGGGGGATGGGGGGAACACCTATAAAGAAGGGGGGGGAGGGGGAGGGGATGTTTGGTTGAAACCGAAAGGGAATAACACTTGAAATGTAAATAAGAAACACTAAGTTAATAAAAAAAAAAAAAAGAGGTGTGGCCTTGTTAGAGTAGGTGTAAGACCCTTGTCCTAGGTGCCCAGAAGCCAGTCTTTTCTTAGCATCTTTCAGATAAAGATGTAGAACTCTCAGCTCCTCCTGCACCATGCCTGCCTGGATGCTGCCATGCTCCCACCTTGATGATAATGGACTGAACCTCTGAACCTGTAAGTTAGCCCCAATCAAATGTTGTCCTTAGTCATGGTGTCTGTTCACAGCAGTAGAATCCTAAGACAGGTCCCAACTGACTAAACTACTTCCTGTGCTTGTCTGCCACAATAGCGGAGAGTACGTATTTTAACCCTTGAGAGCTATATGGGATCCTGGTCTCTCAGAGTATTTCAATGCAGCCTTCATACAAAAACAATGGAAACAACATGCGAATGGATGGGCAGGGCTGTGTTCCAACAACCCTTTCTTTGTGCACTAAAGTTTAAACACCACACACTCTTTACTCCTATCTTAGTCTAGTCAGCTGCTGGTTTACAAGTAACAAAAACTCACTGCTCATAGTCTAGAAGGCGGAAAGCCCGAGATGAAGACAGAGGCTGACTCCGTGTCTAGGGAGCATCAATTCCTCATACACAATACGCATGTGGCCTTGCATGCCAGAGGGGCTGCCTGGGCCTCTTTCATAAGGACACTAATCCTACTTGAGAGGGTCCCACACTCATGGTCTAACCCCTTCTCAAAGGCACTGCCTATTAAACCATCACTGGGAGAACTAAGTCTCACAACAGAACACAGACATTGAAGACCACAGCCACAGACTGTGAAGTGATCTTCTCCCATTATTTAACAATGTAAAAATTAAAAATAAATAAATAAAACACCACTTTATTTCACCAATTGCTTGAAAATAAGCAGCAGGCCTCCAGTTAGCCTGTGGGTCAAGACCTACTATAAAAATGGCGCCCTGCCTCAGACATTCCTTTTGGTAAAAGAGCAATGCTAATTTATGCCTTTCACCGTGGTGATTTAGCTGTACTGGGCGGTATAATTAGAATAATTTTCCGATGATAGCAGAAGTAGCATCCACGATTGCCCCTGGAAATGTTACCGAAGGAGAGTTGGAGGTAGAATTCTAAGAGAGGTCACCAGCCACATTCAATCCAGGCCTACCTCGATGTTATTGGGAACATCCTGTGCCTCGCCATCTGCCTTCAGGTGGCTTGTCACGCCCCCTGAGCCGTGCATTGGCAGTATTTACCATAAATTCAGATCTGTGCCCTTAGCCGTCGATTCGCTCCATTTCTGAAGCAGCGTGGTATGGTTCGGGGGGTCATGCAAGTCAAAGCAGCCCCGCCTTCACCGGTGTGCACTCCTCCAACACGGGGTGCACCACGGTGTGATCCCTAAGGGGATGCCGTGAGGAGGCGAAGTCTTTGGAAGGTGCTTATGCCTGAGGGCAGAAGGCAATGAACAGAATCGGCACCTTCATTAGAAAGGCCCCAGGGAGAGCTGGCTGCTCTGCTTTGCATGTGGGGATAAGGCAAGATGCAGTGGTTCCCTGCCTAATGTGCCTGGCACCTTCAGCTTCTAGAACAGAAAAAAAGAAATTCAGCCATGTTGTCTAAAAGCTACCCAGAGCCGGATGCAGTGATACATGCCTGCAACAACAGCTGTTGGGAGGCAAAGGAAGGGGATCTTGAGTTCTAGCCCAGCCTGGATGCTAAAGAGTGGGACTCTGTCTCAAGAAACGAACAAGAAGAAAAGAAAAACAGAAGCCAAGTGCAACCCCAGGCTTTTCCGCCATACACCAGTTCCCAAATAATGACTTGGAGGCTTATTGTTTATGAATAAATGCCTAGGCCAGAAGCTAAGCTCATTCCATGACTAGTCCATAACTTACATTAACCCATTTACACTGTTCTCTGTCTGCCACACGGCTAGTTACCTGTCCTCAGTCCCACACATCCAACATTCTGAGTCCCGCCTGCTATTCTGCCCTTTCCTATAAGCCATTGGCTTCTTGTTGGCAAACGTTGTTTCCACCCAGTATACCAGAGATTATTCCTATGCCAAGTATACTGCCTAATCTCTCTACACCTTCATCTAGGACTTCCTGGTTTCTAGAACATAAAAATAAAGAAATTCAGCTATGCCTGTAATCCCAGCACTAGAGGCATAAGAATCCTAAGTTTGACACCATCCTGGGGATATTTCACTCAAAGGGAGAGGGGGATGAAAGGGAGAGAAGAAAAAGTTAGAAAAGAAAAAAGAAAAGAAAAGAAAAGCTATCCAGAGCCCAGATGGTGGTGTTTTGGGTACCACCAATAAAGATAATGCTTATAGCATCTTTCACAGCACCATGATAACTGATCTGCAAGGTCACTGGAAAACACAGGAAGCCGTCAAAAGGTGAGACCAGAGCAGCTCCAGGTTCCTCCTCCAGAGCTATCCTCACTTTCAAACTGCTGCTGAAGCCCGCCTGTCACTTCACAGCCCAGAGAGTGACAAGCCACTTTTAATTTCTTCTTCCGTCTTTGTTTTTATTCTGCATATGTGCATGATGTGGATACCTGCATGTGTGCATATTGCACATTCTCTTATTGAGTATGGGTGCATGCATGATATACTGTACGTGTAAAGACAAAGAGCATCATGCAATCCCAGCTCACATCCGCACCGGGCTTAAGACAAGGTCTCCTCCTTCCTTGCTGTGTAAACCACGCTGGCTGGAGTTCAGCATCTCTCTTGTCTCCATCGCCCATCTCACCCTAGGAATCCTGGGATTACAGATGTGGTCTGCTGCTCTAAGTACTCCTTCCTCTGGACACTGAAGCTCAGGCCCTCACTTTTGCGCAGTACTTTACTAACCAGGTTATCGCTTCAGCCCAAGTTTTGTTTCACTTTAAAGACCTCTTCAGAGCAAGTGTGTGTACACATTTTGCCAACATATTCTGTTTTTAATGCAAAGGGAGCCACAAGGAAACACAAGATTAAAAGCAGTGGACGAAGGTCAGATGGTTTTGGCGATCACGTGTGTTTTCCCTTGTGAGTCATTAGTATTTCTTTAAAATTTTCAAAAGCATGTCCACCCTGTTTCCTTTTCAGATGTACACAAGGCTATAAATCTTTCAACTCCACTGAACATCAAACCGAAACTGTGATGAAAAGTCTCGTCATCACACTGAATAAAAATAAAATAAAATAATCTTTTGACAAAGAAGAGATAATGTAGGCCAGGGCGGTGGCTCAGCAGGTGCAAAGCATTTGCAACCAAAGGCTAATGACTCACATTCAATACCTGGAACTCACATGACGGAAAGCGAGAACTAACCTCTGAGTAGTGCTCTCTGATGTCCACACATACATGACACACATGCATGCATGTGTATATGCATACACACATAGATGATGCAAACATAATAATAATCACTAAACATAAAGAGACACTACAAGGCTATCACAGCCAGTCAGTAATGAATGCCCGGAATGCTGTATTGGCTGAGAGCAGCATACTGAGTTAAATACCTAAACTCCAGTCCAGCTACTAGGTGAATAGACCTGAGTTGCTTCACTAAACTTCCTTGTAGTAAGAATTCTGAAATTTTGGTTTCTTTAAAAATCACAGAAATGTAATAAGAATGTGTATTTGTTTTAATCCCGGGTGCAGGGATGTGAGGATTGGACTATCAGCAGCAGCTGACTGTGATTTGCCTCGTGCTCTAACAGAGGCGTGGTTTTGCCAGCTGTAGATAGTTTCTGTGGTTGTGTTACATTTAGAATTCTGGGAACTTTCCAAAGGGTATATGGGTAGTTGTTCAGATTGGTTGGTTGAGGTTTGTTGATAGTCATATCAAAGAAGGAAAAAAAAAGGAAAGAAATTAGATTCGGGGATTTTCCGAATTCCTCTCTCCCCTCCATCCTTGTTTCTCCCTTATCTAGTATTAGGGGGTGAAATGGGTCTAGGGACAGGATAAAGGGTGGGGAACAAAAGAACCCACAAATAGCAAAGACCAGCTAAACTTCCCTGTGACTGTTTCCTCATTATGAAAAAATATGAATGACAGTAGTGTCTCCCAAGAGATAAACGTGGTGAAGATGATAGAGTGTGTCTTAATCTGAGTTCTCCCAAGAGCAGAGTTTGAGCCTGGACTTGAGTTCAGGTAGCTAGTTCACGTGGGAAAGCAAAGGGGGCAGGGAGAAACACCACACCAACAACTTTTGAACAATACCTTGTTTGGACCAGTAAATATTCTAGGCCACAGTGGCTCAGTTGCTCAAAGCAGTTTCTGAGAAGCTTGTAGTGTGCCCCTTGAGATTGTATCTTCTGACATGGGAAGCCAGAGCGTTTGTCCACTCCAACAATTTTAGCTCCCCCCACCATTTAACAATGGACTTCATGGTGCCTAAGTACCATCCCTAGCTTCCCAGAAACTTCTAAGACAGAAAATATGAGACATGTCAGTTGAAGGTGGCCAGTGACACCTTTGCTTGGAGCTTTTCACCATGGCTATACAAAAACCAAAGTAGATCTGGGAGTTTCGCAATGGACTCCAGTTATCTGGAGTGGTGAATGAAGCCCTGAGCACAGGATGTGAGGAAAGGCAGCCAATTAATACATTTTAATTAGTAGTAGTATCAGAATCAACACTGAGATGTGAGCTGGGCAAATCCCACTCCTTCTGCTGGGCCTTGAAGACCGAGTAGCATTGACAAATACTCAGATACACTGCAGAAAAAGTGTGCCTGTGCAGAAAGACAGAAGACCCCATTATTATTGTGCAAGATTCTATGTTCCCGCAGAGCACCATAACACAAATACTGAACAGGAGGGCTGGACTTTTTAATGATGTTTTTATTTATTCTTTGAGAATTTTATATGATATATTTTGACCATATTCATTCCCCTCTTCCAACTCCCCACAAATCCTCCTAATCTCCATACTTAAAGATAGATAGATAGATAGATAGATAGATAGATAGATAGATAGATAGATAGATAGATAGATATTGATTCTTGTTTACACTCGTTGAGCCAGCATGTATTGGTCAACTACTATTGGACATGAGACCTTCCCCAGAGATATGCCAGGTATCACACCACTGAAGAAAACTGACTTTCCTTCTCCCAGCAACAATTGTGTGCCAATAGGACTTGAAGAAATACACCAATAGAGCTGCTAACATGGAAAGGAGGAGTCTCACTGGGCCTCACCTACAAACAACCTTCCCAAATCTTTCTCCATCGAACGATGGAAACATTGCAAGGCAGCCAAATTATTTGGCCATCCGCTGGCTTTTCCAAACATGTGTTCAGATGTCCCATTCAGTCTAGGACTCGACAGCCTCTTATGACACCAGAAGCCATGCTTGTTTCCTTGTAGTAATAAACAAGTCCAATTTTTTAGCTCTGAGATTGGGACCCAATGGCCACTAGGTGGAGAAAGACACTCAGTGACCCCTGCAACCAAGACATGAGCTCCCTGGCTTCACTATTAACAATTCTCTAATGGATTCAGTGGTGAACACAAAGTGTGCCTATGAGCAGCGATGCAGCTACTCCGTACACCTGAGTCACTTCTCTTCTCCCTAGAATCTGGGCATTTCCTAACCTCAGCACTTGAACTAATGGGTCGTACGGCCTCTGAGCCTTCAGTCTCTCAAACCCACCCACAGAAAATACAGCCTGAGCTACATCTTGGCGATAAAGATTTGCCCCCTCATCTCCTCTTCCACTCACTCTACTGTCTCAGATACCACCCTGAGCTCAAAATCTGTAAAGGACCAAGTTAGTCCTATCACCCATAAGTAGCCTGTGTTTACTTGGGACCTCAAAGGCTGAAACTTGAGAACAAGAGCCAACAACCTCCCAGCATACCCTGAGACTTCATTATTCACACAGATAATAAAGAAATCTGTACCTCCCGCCAGGAAGTGCTTACATTCAAGGAAACTAAAGCCCTCGGCTCGGTCATCTCCCAGCTTTCAGCCAGAGAGCACTCCGGCACTCGGCTTCAGTCTCATCTCTCCCTGGGACTCCCTTTGTCTCCTACTTTTACTACTCACATTAAATAAAGGGATAAACTTATATTTCCTCATTCCTCCTCGAAATATTCAGGCACACCCAGATCTGTGACTTCTTTATTAGAAAATGTCTTCCCACTTTCCCAATGCATTCATGTTGACAGAAAGGAAAACTGAGAACAGTTGTAATTGTGTTTTATAAATACAATTACCTTTACTGCCCTAGAATATTCCAGCGTATTTTCTTCATTTTGATATGTATAAAAAGATGAAAGCATCATCATGAACTATGAGGTTAGGAATGGGAAAGCACAGAGGCCGATGAGAGAATGCAGTAAAGTCTAAGTGGAGCTACTGAGTGAGGCTGTTCGGTGGAAAGCCCCGTGCCCCACCCCCTCCCCCAGAGCTTCCTTTCTAACCTTGCAGTGCAGTTTTTAGTTCTTCCCTGTTCATCTCCAGTGGGTGGTTTTCCTGATGTTTCCAATCCTGTGAGGATGCGAGTAGGTCCAAAGGGAAACTGATTTTGATTATTCTAAGGCATCCTAATTAACTGAGTTGGCACCCGGAGATCAAATCATCTACTTAGCTATCATTTGACCTTCATGGCACATAAAGGGTTTAGAGTGGAGATGCTAGGCATGACCTAATCCCTGCCCTTTGGCCAAAGGATGGGGCACTGAAGCCTGGAGAAGCAGCGTTCATTTAATCTCCTAACACTGGTGACGGCACAAGCCCTAGGCTACATCTGTTCTGTATCACAGCGCTTGTACACTGTTCTTTGTCCCCTCTTCTTGCTGTAGAATAAGTCAGGGATTATTAAGTAAGAGGCGAGGAGAGCTTTTAACCATGAGAGCTGAAAATTTAGATGTTTCATCTCCAAAATGAGTTCAGACCTTTAATTACATAAAGACATGAACAGGACAAATACCATACGACTTTGAACCTGGTTCCCTTCCAGACCACCCTTGCAGGGTACCAAGATCTTATGAATACCGCAATCCTGAAACATGACCCCTTCCATGTGAGTGCATATACCATCCCAGCCATTTGCTATTGTTATGCCAGGAAACATTCGTGAAGCCCCAGAGACCACCAAGCAGCCGATTCCAACGTAATCACATTGGGGTCTCTTTATGACAAGCTCAAGCTTAGGCTCCCTGCCAACCCTGACAGAGCAGGAAGGGGAGGTGGAGCAGCCTCGAGTCCTTATCAGGATATCCTGATGTTTTATAGGGAATGCTAGCAAGCAAGGGGGGTTAAGTCAACAGGTGGGTCCTTTGAAGCAAAACCATGAACAGTCATGTACTGGCTGGTTTTGTGTGTCAACTTGACACAAGCTGGAGTTATCACAGAGAAAGGAGCCTCCCTTGAGGAAATCCCTCCATGAGACCCAGCTGTAGGGCATTTTCTCAACTAGTGATTAAGGGGGAGGACCCAGCCCATTGTGGGTGGTGCCATCCCTGGGCTGGTAGTCTTGGGTTCTATAAGAAAGCAAGCTGAGCAAGCCAGGGGAAGCAAGCCAGTAAGTAACATCCCTCCATGGCCTCTGCATCAGCTCCTGCTTCCTGCCCTGCTTGAGTTCCAGTCCTGACTTCCATTGGTGATGAACAGCAATGTGGAAGTGTAAGCTGAATCAACCCTTTCCTCCCCAACTTGCCTCTTGGTCATGGCATTGTGCAGAAATAGAAACCCTGACTAAAGCAAATCACAAACGATCTGAAAGCACATCTGAAAGAATCGGAGTAATCTTTGACTAACTGTTGCTAGGAAGGAGCTCAGAAGTAACTCTGGAGTTTGGGCCAAGGACAAGCTATGGGGTCCTTCCTGGTATTTGGGTGCAATATGGGTTCAGCTGCAGGTCAAATCCTCAGGCTCTTTTTCTTTTAAGATGGAGGCTGGTCCCACGATGGAGTAGGTTTGGCCTCCCACTATTAAGTAAATGAGATAGATACACGTGTTAGTATTTCATTCTTATTCATACCAGAAGATTCAAAAATTAAAGTATTTTGACATCCTTGGAGAAAGTACTGGTTTAAAAAAAAAAGTACCAGGTTGCTATGGAAGAAATTCTCTAATAAAACACAGGGACACTCTTAATGCTTCTCTTCTGTTGGGAGTTTTGTAATAGCCTCCCATGCGATCTTACATGGTCCCATGCTCTGGACTCCTCTCAAGAGCCTACAGAATAGGTGACATTGTCACAGCAAGACACAGACAAAGGAAATGACACTTGGGATACGTGTGCAAGCATATACGACTAGTAACTGGCTGGACCAGAGCTTACGAGAGCACAGTCCTGGGTGGCATCAGAGCCACATTCCAATCAGTCTGCATCACCATCTCCAGTGTTAACCTCCACCGAGAGCCCCTAGTACTTCAGAAAAATCAGCAGCAGCTCTTTCCTTCCCACCTAGCAGGCTGTCAATCACCCAGTTTAAGTTCTCTGGACACACCCCCTCTGTGTTCTAACAGCACAGAGGAAGTGAGGCACCCAGACTGTCCCAGACTGGGAAGTGTTTACATAAGGTCAGGGTGTGGGCATTACTCTCAAATCTTTATGTCAGCTAAAATCAACCCTAACTAGACTTGACAGTGACCTATATCCTTTTGCCCAGCTTGGTTCCAGACTTACTTCTATCACTAGCCATATTTTATCCTTTTTGAAAAATATTATAACCTATTCAATAGTACCATTTCTGCTCCTAAAGAACAAGGTTTTGTCCAGCATTTTCTCACAATCAATGATATAACCAACAACAGCAAAGCCTAAACAGACATGAGCTGCCAGGCCGTGGCCAGGCAGGGTAAAAGGAGAGAATTGAGTGGTCTCTGGGAGTTTTTTGCTTTCCCTAAGCCTCTTAAAGCTGCAGCTTGCCCTAATTCCTGTAGACAGGAGGGTAACCATTAATGGCCATGTATACTCTCTGCTGACTGGCTTCTGTCTCCATTCCCGCAGAGAACACATGAATCAGGCAGAGCTTCAGCACAGTTTCAGATACGATTAATGTCATAAGGAGATTCTCCTAAGACAGGTTCTACTGTAACATGAAGAGTTGTTCACATAGGCCGGCCTTTCCAGGAGTCAACTGCTACATCTGAATATAGACATGTGTGTGCTTCTTCCTTACAACAGGATAAAATGACCCAGAATTAACCAAATGTAGACTCAGACCCGCCTGGTGGACAGACCTCTCGAGGAGAGTCAGAATAGAAAGTCCAAAGGATTTAAGAGAAGAATGAAATGGTCCAGGCAAGCCGTCAGCTTCAGGAACTCAGCACACAGGGGCAGGCAAGACACTAAGAAGAGCTAAGTAGAAATGAACCTTCAGAGAAAAAAGTCAGCAGATTCATGGAGTAGGAAGATACTGGAGTCCCCAGCGTTCCCAGGGGCAGACCAAGACACATCCCAGCTCGAGACACAGGCCAGGTAGGTGCTATCTCACTCTGGCCAAGGAAACATGGCACGTCTATCATGCCTGTCCATGGGGAAGGCCTGGATCACCAGACAAAACCTCCTTGATAAATGGCCTGGTGCTCTGAGCCTGGGACAGAGTTCTGCCAGTTGTTTAGAGTCAGAATGGATGTGACTTAAGATGTGGGGTCACTGTCCCAACATCTGAGAAGGCAGTGATTCTAGGTCATAAGAACTGAAACGGAGTCAGACAGAGTCCCTGCAATACTTCTGCTGTCCAAGAAAAGGTGCCCACCCCATACAGGTACAGACTACCCGGGAGGCACAGGAAGTGACAAATAGCCAGTGTTAGGTTACAGACCCTTCTTCTCTCCCACAAACCAGACTGTGTCCCCTGTAGTCTCTCCCCATGCTGCGACCTCGCAGTGCCCCTCCCACCTGCTGCCCCTCATAGTTACAGCTTACATCCCGCACTCCCTCCATGCAGACCCAAGATCACCTACAGCTATAGCCAGTCCTTATCAGTACCTCTCTTACTTTTAGCACATAGGTTAGGCCAAGTAGCATGGAACCTCCTCTTCTCTACAACTAGAAACCCTTAAGGGCAAGAAAGCCCCCTTTTCCTTGAAATGGGAAGAACTTGAAGGCTCTCTGCCCATCATGGCTGCCTCTGGCCATCATGCTGTAGCTTCTCAAAGGAAGGAAGGAAGGAAGGAAGGAGAGAGAGAGAGAGAGAGAGAGAGAGAGAGAGAGAGAGAGAGGAGAAAGGGAAAGAAATGGAGAAGAACCTAAGGAAAAGAAGGTCCAGCAACAGGCCCAAAGTGGGAAGGACCCAGGTTCTGACACTATTACTGAGACTATGGTGTGCTCACAAAAAGGGAAGAAAGAGAGAAAGAAAGAAAGACCGACCTTTCTGTGATCTGTTGCCATGTTCTAATAATTGTGTTATTTAAAAAAGGACACCCTTTCAAGTAGGACAGAGACTTCCACCAGGCACAGCCCAATACACAGAAACCAGGCTCAGGTGTGACCTCCAATGTGTTCTAAGACCTTTCCAAAGGAGACGCGAACAAGCATCTACTCACTCCAGAAAGGGAATGAACACACCCAAGTCTAACTTAGTAAATGGCAAGCTGTCTGGATCACTCCGGGGCAACTTAAAAACCACCTCAGTGTGATTGACAAGTCATGAAAGCTGCTTTCCTTAATTGCCCTTCACAACTTGCAGACAGACAGCATATCAGGGTCTCATGGGAAAGTCTCCCCTCTCTAGTAACTACTTACTAGGTTTATGTAACCTTGGTGTGGGTCCTTGTGACTCTTAAAAACTCAAAACTCTGACCCATAATTCTGTCTGAAAGAAATGCAGGGAAGGAAATGGAGAAGAGACTGAGGAAAAAAAGGTCCAGCGACAGGCCCAAAGTGGGATCCAGCTCAAGGGAAGGACCCAGGTTCTGACACCATTACTGAGACTGTGGGGTGCTCACAAAAAGGACCTATCATGATTGCCCTCTGAAAGACCCAACAAGCAGCTGAAAGAGTCAGATGCAGATATGTGCACCCAACCAATGGACAGAAGCTGCTGACCCCTGTGGTTGAATTAGGGAAAAGCTGGAGGAAGCTGAGGAGGAGGCAACCCTGTAGGAGGACCAGCAGTCTCAATTAACCTGGACCCCTGAGATCTCTCAGACACTTGATCACCAACCAGGCAGCAGACACCAGCTGAGATGAGGCCCCCAACACATACATAGCAGAGGACACCCAGGTCTGGGTTCAGTCAGAGAAGATGCACCTAACCCTCAAGAGACTGGAGGCCCCAGGAAGTTTAGAGAGGTCTGATGGGGTTCCTCGTAGAGATGGGGGGGGTATGGGATGTGGAACAGTTGGAGGGTGAACTGGGAGGGGAATAAAATCTTGAGCATAAAAATAAACAAACAAACTTCCAAAAGCTTCCTAAGCCTTGTAAGTTTCATTTACTTCCAATGTCTTGTGGAAAGACCTATTTTCTCTCCAAGAAGAAGTGTTTCAGTCCCTAAGAACTGATTATACATCAAACTCTCCTCATCTGGACATTCCTAGATGTTCACAACCTGCAAACCATACCTAGGTGACTTGGAAGAGTCAACGGATTAACAAAAGACGTTTCACTGTGGAAAGTTGTAGGGAAGGAGTTTCACTTTTTCTCAAGCAAAACAAAACCTCCTCTTCAAGCTCTGTGAGACATAAAAAGCAGAATCAGGAAGAGCCCATCCTAGCAGCTTAACACCAGACATCTTTTCCTCCCCTAAGTTCATTACAATGTGAATTTAAACTAAGAAATCTGAGAAACTCCAGAATAGATGTTTTGGCAAAAACATTGCTCTATCATGACTTTTCAAAGTTAAGATAGGTCCCTGCTCTCTGTTTTCTCCTCACAGAGTTTTTATTATCTGTGACAACGTGGAAGTTGCACAGATGCACCACTGGGAGGCCAAGTTCTGCACAGCACTTTTGTTCTGAAACAGCATCTGGCTCCAGGACTTCGGGGCCCTTGGAGAATCAGTGGCTGTGGATGTGGTTGGCTGCTTGGCTCCGTCCACAGCTGCAGGGCTGCGCTCCCAAGTCACCCTTGGCGGAGGAGGCACAGCTGAGCAGCATCTGACCTCCTCCCTCCCCTCCCATCCTGCCCTGTCACTCGAGGTGGACCCCAGAGGGGTCAGAGAAGGATTCTGGTGAGGACAGGATGGTGTGTCACAGGGAGTGAGGTGTGGCCATGCAGCAACCAGGCTTGACTGGTCACTGTGCTATGGTTTAGAGAAGTCGCCCTCCCCCCACATCAGGCAGTGGGGAAAACAGTAATGATAAACAGGTGGGACAGAAAAAAAATGCTTTTGAGAGCAGGGTCTTTTCTCTCGGAGGAGTCAGGGGATGGAAAATGAAGGAAGGGGCATATAAAGCTCCTTTTCAACAGGAAGAACAGTGGCCGGGCAGTGATGGCCTTTAATCCCAGCACTCAGGAGGCAGAGGCAGGTGGATCTCTAGAGTTTGAGGCCAGCCTGGTCTATAGAGTGAATTCCAGGACAGTCAGAGCTACACAGAGAAACCCTATCTCAAAAATACATACATACATACATACATACATACATACATACATACTACATACTACATACATATATACACACATACATATATACATATACATGCACATACATATATACATACATACATACATAAATTCACATATAGATACATACATATATACATACATAAATACACACATATATACAGACAGAAAGACAGACACACACACAGAGAGGGAAACCTTTGCATAGATAGTCTGGTAACCTGTTAAATATATATACATACATGCTCATTATAGAAAATACACAAATATATACAGACAGCTGAGCCAAAGACAGACATGGACAGACAGACAGAGACAAGAACATGGAAACCTTTGCCCCAGCTGGGAGGACTCAAGTCTGAGTGGGTGAACCTGTGCAAATAATAGTTTACATTTTTCTGGACTATACATAACCAACCATTATAGAAACTGGTTGAAAGGAACCTTCAAAAAATTAAAGGGAGAAAAGGACATGAAGGCACAGCATATGCATATGTAGCCACATGCTCAAGATTTACACACACACACACACACACACACACATGGACAGACAGACAGACACAAGAACCCTCCAGTCCCAGGATCAGGAACCTTCAGGGAGAATAAAGAGCACCCTATGCACCAGATATCATCCCTGGCTCTCTCTACTAAACCCAGCATGAATAAATAACAGGGGCCCTAGCAGGATCTCCCTGTTTCTCTGCAGATCCAACAAAGTGCCTGTAATCCCCACTCAGAAGGCACAGACAGAAGAATCATTGCAACTTTGAGGCCAGCCTAGTCTACATCATGAGTTCCAATCCAGCCAGACCTAAACCATAGAATTCTGGCTCCAAACCCAAAACAAAACAGAGAGGCAGATAGGAAAGGGGAGAAAAGAAGGGAAAGATAATTAGGGAGAAAGTCGGTTGTCTGGATCCACCATTGTGTTTTTCACCCCCAAAGTAAATGAATGGATGGACAGATAGCCGGCCAGACTGACATATGAAGAGATAATAGGCCCCACTGATGAACTTTAGCCTCCAGCTGATAGATGTCACATTTAGTTTGCTAAGGACACATTGATAGGTACCTCTATGGATTTGAACCAAGGACATCAATTTCCATAGCCCCCTCCTGCTCTTCAGAATCCAGTTCACTGTAACTATGAAGGGAGTACCATGTATACTGGGGTGCCATTCGGAATAGCCAGACACGATTATGAGGCAATAGATCATGTTCAACATGTCCAAGGAGGCAGTCAAAATGTCGAGTATCCTCCATTCAACTTTCTATTCATTTCTATCCCCTCATCAGAATCTTCTCCCAAGTTTTTCACCCTGACCTGTATCCTGCCCACTACGGGTCTTCTTCAGCTGTTGTAATAATTTGTATCCGCTCACAGAGCTTGTGGTCTAGAAGGAAAGCCTGTGGTTAGATGGTGGCACGAGCACATGTTTAACCTCACATTTGTCTGGAGCAGTGTCCACAGCCCTGGGAAAGAAGCAGGAGGAAGTCAGAGCCTCATCTAGGCGGATCGTATCCGCCCTGCCCCCTCTCTGCAGCTTCACGGTTTACCACCTTCCTTCCATTGTTTCCCTGCTCAAACATCAAACTCACACTGTGGATTTATAAACCGAACAACTTCCACTCCGGTTTAATGCGGCAGCAGTCTTAGCTTCCTGATGCTGCTGAGACAAATGACCACAGGTCGGTGGCTTAAAACCAATGTGTCATTGGTTCAGTTCTGAAAATGTGCATTCTACTGGGCAAAATTGAAGCGTCAGTGAGGCCGTCTTCCTTCAGGGGGCGCTAGACGAGAACCTGTTTGCTGGGCTTTTCCAGCTTCCGGAAGGCGTCCCATCCCACGATGTGTGGCAATTCATGAGCAAATGTATCCCCACGTCTCTGCTCTCACGATCGCTTCTCAAGCTCACCCCCTTGACTTACAAGGATTCCTATGAACATTCACTCCACCCAGGCCTCCAAACCCATTACCTGATCATGTCTACAAAATCATCTCCCTTGAGGACCAACAAGATGGCTCAGTAACTTGCCGGACAGGCCGCATCCCCTGAGTTCGAGCCTCACATAACAAGCCAGATGCCCTGCTTGCATCTGTAATCGCAGCTTTTCTAAGGCAAGGTGAAAGGCAGAGCACGAGAAACCCCACGGAAGCTTGTGGGCCAGTCAGCCTGGAGTAGGAAACATGCGAGAAAGACCCTGACTCAAGGCAGCGGAGAATGATGAGCGTTCTCCTCTGACCTGCACATAAACACTGTGGTACATGAACACCTGTATATATGCACACGTGCAATAATAATAAATAAATAAATATAATTATGATTAATTTATAATATATTATAATTATACATATAAAAATAATAAATATTCAATCTCTTGAAGAATATAACAGAAAGGGATGTATATGTGATCAAATACATCTGTGAAAAGTCATAATAAAATCTATTATTATGTAAAATTAATATAAGCTAATAAAAACATTTTAAAATCTCTTTGTTGACCTGTAGAGTAGGATAGTCACAGATTCAGGGGATTGGGATGTGGAAATCTTGGAGACTATTCCTGCCTGGCACAGTATGCTCATTTTATCTCCTTTGCCCAGTTCTAGAGAACGAAAACCAGTTCCCATCATGAGGGGCCGTTGTGTCCTTCTCATTCTTTCCCTCATAACAAAGCACCATGGTTCCAGTAACACACTAGCCAAACAGGAAGAAGGAAGCATCTTGGGTCAACTCCTGAGTCATGGCTTTTTTATTAGACCATTCTCTCTCTCTCTCTCTCTCTCTCTCTCTCTTCCTCCCTCCTCCCCTCCATCCCTTCTCCCAAGGCTTTGTCTTGGATTTGATTTTCCAAAAACCAAAACAACACATTTCCTGCTTCAGAATTTGCCTACAGAACAATAGGCAGGCTGTCATTTTTTCCAGGTAGGGTTTAACAAAGGAAAAAGCTGCACTGAACTGAACTGTTCATTGAGTTGGTACAGACATGCAAAAGGTCAAGTGAAAGCCTTAAGTTAAAAGCTAACACAGTCCCATGTACCCCCCAAAAAAGTAAAGATGGGAACAACTGGGAACAGCATGAAGAGTAGAAATTCACCTAAATGTTCAAGGGGAGATTTACAAATTCTCTTACATCTATGTGATCTTTCTCTAGGCAGCCTTTAAATAATGGTATAATGGCGTACATATACCAAGTGACCCAGAAGTAGGACAGTGGTAACAGGCAGATTTAATGAAATTCACCGTAGAGTTTCTTGATGTGTTTCTATCCAGAGTTACGTCACCAAAACCACCACAGAGCTTTGCAGTGTTGTTTGGTTTTATTTGCGGTTTTCTAGTTGTCTCCTGTAGCTTACACTACACTAAGT